>NC_059326.1:94782307-95399423 GCF_018350155.1 Leopardus geoffroyi | reverse complement strand
CAATGCCAAGCCTTGCATGAAGAGTGCTGTAGAGCTGGCTAGAAGCTGAGAGCAGTGTGACCCAACTAATGAGATAGTTCGAGTGTAACTGTCCAGGATTCAGTGAGAAAGTGATGGTGGTAACACCAGGACCCAAGTGCACTGCACTGTCAGGCTGAAACTTTGAGAATTTGTTATGTTTTTCCAACGTGCCCCAACTTACTCTCATTGGTTTCTGATTTCACTTCTCCCCTGGGGACAGAGAAGCTTCTAAAAAGAGCAATATTTATGCAGAAGAATTCAGGAGTGAAGCTTTCGGGGAATGAAATATGTATGTTGGCCAGTGAAAAGGAAACTGTTCCTCTTCCCCAGACTCATGAATAATCTTTGTTTACCCCCTAATAGCTATGAATTTGTCTAATGCCCGTGCGCAAATACACACACACACACACACACACACACACACACACACACACACACATAAAGTATTTGCAGCGATCATGACTGAGGAGCCGAGAGTTGCATCTTGCTGGAAAAATTAACTAATATGATTTGTGTTTCAAAACACTGTTTGATAGCCTAGAATTATCAAAATTAAGGATGGTAATAATCTGGTAATTAACAGCAATTTCTTTTATCACCACAGAAATGGCATGATACAAACAGCAGTGACCTATAATTTCTCTCACATGAGATTTGCATATATTATCACTGTGTTGGTGAGTACCCCCGCAGTCACCCAAAATATCACTTATCATTTGCTCTTAAGATGTCAGGGATATTAAAGTAGGCTGGATCGCCTTATTTTCCAGAGCCGTTGAACAAAAGGTCATTGCCAAAGGGAAAGCTAAACATGATGTGACAAGTACAGCAAAAAGGTAATTAGTGCCATTATCTCTTTCCAGCAAACTCTTTGGTCGTGGCCAAGCACGTGTGTGAGTGTGTGTGTATAATTCTTTTAAAGCTAATTTATTTTGCTTTTTTTTTATTTCCCCTGTAATTAACACTGAAATTAAAGAGCAGTGGGTTACAAAGTTAAACAAAATCAACAGTAGCTGACTTTTAAGGGAGTTTCATTCCCGTCTGGATCCATGCCTCCTCCTTCCATTAGCGGGGAAGTGATTTGTGAATGGACAACTTGCCGCCACAGAACTTTGTCTCTCAGTCTCCAGGAATCAGATCTCCAAGCTCTGCAAGGACCCTATGCTCCCAGTTTTTATTCAACAGCCATTCTATCGCTCTTCCAATGGAGTAACAGAGTACAGGGCTATCTGATCCTGAGACACAACTCACAGCCTCATTTTTACCTGCTGTGCCCACTTCTAGGGCACCCACCCTACTGCCATTAAAATATAATCAGTACTGATGCATAGGGGCACCTGAACCCCAATGTTTATAGCAGCACTCTCAACAATAGCCAAATTATGGAAAGAGCCTAAATGTCGATCAACTGATAAATGGATAAAGAAATTGTGGTTTATATACACAATGGAGTACTACGTGGCAATGAGAAAGAATGAAATATGGCCCTTTGTAGCAACATGTATGGAACTGGAGAGTGTGATGCTAAGTGAAATAAGCCATACAGAGAAAGACAGATACCATTTGGTTTCACTCTTATGTGGATCCTGAGAAACTTAACAGAAACCCATGGGGGAGGGGAAGGAAAAAAAAAGAGGTTCGAGTGGGAGAGAGTCAAAGCATAAGAGACTCTTAAAAACTGAGAACAAACTGAGGGTTGATGGGAGGTGGGAGGGTGGGGAGTGTGGGTGATGGGTATTGAGGAGGGCACCTTTTGGGATGAGCACTGGGTGTTGTATGGAAACCAATTTGACAATAAATTTCATATATTGAAAAAAATATATATATGTAATCAGTACCTCGTCCTTTCATTGAAATAGAGAACCCCTCCATATAGGTGTCTATCCCCTTTGACAGAAATGCACACATGAATCCCGTGAGGTGGCAGAGGGTTCCATGCCTACATTAGACATGAGAAGCCGATAACAACCTGCGTGATAAGCTGACGTTAAGAGCTGGCAAAGGGTGTGTTCACAGATGCTAGGAAACACCCTGGTTCTATCTCAACAGCCCCTTACACCCTTTCATGGTTTTTATTTGTCCATGCTATTTCTTTTATCAAAGAACTGAGTCTAAGGGACAAAATTTGACAAAGATTCTATCATGATGAATTTCATGACCTCCCTCACAAAACAAACGTAGGTATCACCATGTATGGAAAGTTCACAAAAGCCACACTGCCCACACGAAGGTGTATTTACGTTAATTTTGTTTGCTCATATGCCTTCACCAATGCAAAATACACTGTGTTTGACTAGCTGGTTGGTCCAATTTTCAAAAGTATTTCCCGTGGCCCAAAAATGCACACAATAGAAAAAAAGCAAAATAAAGTACATCTCTCTGATTTTCATTCAACTCTCATCAAAGCAATGCCTCATTATCAGTGACCTATACATCATTCCCCCAGAGTAAAACCACACACACACACACACACACACACACACTCCCTACGCTGTCTGCAAGCATGGAGGGCATAATTTTAAACAAAAGGTAGCACACTATGCACTCTCTTCTTCGCTTGTTTTTTCCCCCACAAAGCAATGTAACCTTGATACATTTCATTTACGTACATACACCGGCTTCATTCCTCAAAGTTCTGCCAGATGTCCATTTTAGGGTTCTGCTAGGCTTTATTTCACCTGTGGCCAACAAAGGAACGTTTGTGGTATTTCTATCATGGAGCTCTTACAAATAATTCATCGATAAATATCCTAAGAGACCTCTTTGTCTGAGTATGCACATATCTGTGAATTACCCTACTGAACTCGACGCTAAAAATCAGCGTTCGTCAAGATGTAAATCCAAGAAATTGTCATCTTGAAATATAGCATTTATGGATATTTCTTGGAATCTACGGGAAGTAGTGTTTTTAAAAAAAAAAGACGTCACCTTCCGGAGCGCCTGAGTGGCTCAGTCAGTTAAGGGTCCAACTTTGGCTCAGGTCAGGATCTCACGGTTCGTTGGTTTGAGCCCCACATCAGGCTCTGTGTTACAGCTGGAGCCTACTTCAGATTCTGTGTCTCCCTCTGTGCCCTTCCCCTGCTTGTGCTCTGTCTCTCTTTCTTTCTTAAAAATAAACAAACATTTTAAAAATTTAAAAAAAAAGTCATCTTCCTAGAAACAAGCAAGTAGAAAGGTGTTGCCAGGGCCTAGAGGTGCAGGGAAATGGAAGATGCTATTCCAAGGACACAAGCAGTCAGTTATAAGAGGGCCACATTTCGGGAATCTAAGGCACAGCATAGCAACTCAAACTTATAGTACTGTATTGTGCGCCTGAAATTTGCTAAGAGAATAGAGCTTAAGTATTATCACCACACACACCAAAATAATGGTAACCACGTGACATGAGGGGTATGTTAATTAACATGACTTTGGTCGTCATTTTACCACCATGCCTATTAGCATTCGGTACACTCTAAATATGTCTAGAATTCCATCAATGTCACCTCAGTAAAGCTGGGAAATCAACCACAAGAAAATGCTCAGGGAGAAAGGAGATTCAGGATTTGGAGAGTTCAATCGATCTCAAGGCAATTTTTCAGTTTCTATTTTTACCTTTTACTTTCTTCCTATTTCCCTTTTGTATTTGAAAAATAACGTCGGACCTTTTGGGATGAGCACTGGGTGTTGTATGGAAACCAATTTGACAATAAATTTCATATATTAAAAAATTAAAAAAAAAATAACTTCGGAAGAAGTTTGTAGTGGTTGTTTCATAGACATATGAACGTTTAAATTTCATTTGTTAAATATGGAGAAGCACAAAAAAAATAATATTACCACAGAGGCTTCGGTGTGACATAAAAAATTAGTTCATACGGGGGTGCCTGGGTGACTCAGTTGGTTAAACATCTGACTCTTGATTTGGGCTCCCATCATGATCTCAGGGTCATGAGGTCAAGCACCGCATCAGCCTCTGTGCTGACAGTGTGGAGCCTGCTTGGGATTCTCTCTCTCCCCTTCTCTCTGCCCTTCCCCTGCTTGTGGTCTCTCAAAAAAAATAAAAATAAAAAAGTTCACGCATATGGTTAGTAAAATCTATTTAAAAAAAGGAAAATCTTCACCGCCCACAGAAACATCCCATAGGACCTTCTCCCAATCACTCCTATTAAGGTTCTTTGAATTATTTCTAAGTTAAAAGGCAAGGAAATATACAGAGACAAATCTTTCACCTATCTATTAAATATACGTACACATATTTAAGCAAAATATTATTCATCATCTTCCGTAAAATCAGGTTTCCATGTAATAATGTCGTTTTACGTTATTTACATACCAGCATGTACACATCTACTTCCTTTTTAGAAGAACTATCTGGTACCTTGATACATGAATACAGTAAAGTGTATTTCATTCATCCCATTCCCTCTGAGGGACGTTTTATCAGTCTTGTTCATACCATGGACTTCAATAAGCATTGTCCACTGGGAAAATTTTTACAAATATGTCCACAGGGTAAATTCCTAACAACTCTATCAATACATGCATTTTTATTTCTTATATAAATAAACAGGGGCACCTGGGCGGCTCTGTCAGTTAAGCATCCAACTTCGTCTCAGGTCATGATCTCACGGTTTATGGGTTCAAGCCCATGTCAGGCTCTGGGCTGACAGTGTGGAGCCTGCTTGTGATTCTCTCTCTCCCTCTGTCTCTGCCCTTCCCCCCAATTGTGCTTCTTCATCCTCTCCCAAAAATAAATAAAAACATAAACAGAAATGTTTTTACCAACGTATACACCCAACAGTGACATGTGAATGTACATGTTTCTCCCAATACTCACTGGTACTTTATCTCCAACTTTCCATGTTTTTTGAAAAGGGAAAAGAAAGCTATTTTATTCTTGTTTTGATTTGAACCACCAATGAGTTTAACATTGGCCCTCTGTGGTTTTTGTTTTCCAAGTTGCCTGTTGCTACCTCTCATCCATTTCTCTTATGTAATCCCTCTTTTTCTCTATGAATTCTGTGTCCTGCTTACAAAGACCTCTGTCCTCCCATGGTTAGCATGTGTCCTTTCTTCCTTCAAGAAACTCCTTTCTTTTCCATTTTTTTCCCATTTGCAATTTTTCATTGGTACAGGAGGAAGGAATATTGCCACCTTCTCTTTCTGCCGCACCGGCACTTAACATTTTCCGACCAAAACCACTGAGTAGTATCTCTTCTCCCTAGAAATCTGAGTGGCACCTGTATCACCAAAGTTATTCCCGTGTGTAATTGGATATATGTGTGACCCTCTATCATAGACTTTCCTAGTATCTCCTGAGTGTACGAAAGTCAGGGTTTCCCAGTCTCCTTGCACTTAGGCAAGGCCACATGTGTCCTAAGTACTCCATTTTCAGAATGAAAGAAGGAAAGTAACCATGCGCCATTGCCCAAGGTTTTCACCCTGCCGCTAGGACCTATGGGAGCCAGGATCAGATTGAGTCCGTGACAGACTACCTAGGCATCCACTGACACAAAATAAACACTGAGAAAGAGCAAGAAAGAAACTTCTTCATGTTGATACCCCAGGATTTCAGAGTTACTTTTGTAGTATCGACCCTATTTCAGTTAACATTCTCTATTTTATTTCTTTGATATCTTCATTTCTTCCATAATGTCAATTCTACTTGTCATCCTTACTCTCTGAAATATCTTTTAGGTGGGGCACCTGGGTGGCTCAGTTGGTTCAGTGTCCGACTTCAGCTCAGGTCATGATCTCGCGGTTCATGAATTTGAGCCCTGCGCCGGGCTGTGCACTGACAGCTCAGAGCCTAGAGCCTGCTTTGGATTCTGTCTCCCTCTCTCTCTGCCCCTCCCGTGCTCACGCTCTGTCTCTCTCTGTCTCAGAAATAAACATTAAATTTTTTTTTTAAATAAGTAAAATATCTTTTATTCTCTGGTATTTTATCCCCAGAATTTCTCTGGCTGGTGTTGCCTCTTTTACTTTCCAAGATGAATTGAAGCATTTTTTTTCAGGTTCTGGGAAAAAAGACGGAAAGAAGTTTTATAGGGATTGGTTGAATGTATAGATTCGTTTGGACAAAGTGGACACTCTTCAAGTTTAAAGCAGGTTTTTCATAGCTCTTCACCACTTTCGTCAAGTCTATATATAAATATTTCACCTCTGGTTGTTTTTAGAAGACCTTTCCTTCAGTTATATTTTCTAAGTGATCATTGATTATATGCAGGATACCTACTGGTTTGTATAGACTGCTTTGTAGAACCTGCTAATTTACTAAATTCTCCTGATCTTTTACATAGTTTGCCACTCAATGATTTGGAGTGTTCTATGAATAATATTATCTCTGCCAATAGTCATTTTTCCTCATTTCAACTATTTTTACACCCTATTTCTTCCTCTTATCTAGCAATAGTGGTTACGCTTTTCCACATCAGCGGGGGAAAATGGTAGTAATGGAAACAAGCTGAAAGGGAAGACCTGGGAAAGTGGCAAACAGAAGCAAAGAATAGGCTAATGAAATCCACATATGCAACAAAAAAGTGTTAGCATGGAAATCTGTAGCGAGGAGGAGGGCTTGATTTAAAGCTAACGGCAACAGCCCTGAAGATCATGAATTCTCCAGTAATACATTACTTTTAATTGATACACACTGAGAAAGAGATAAGAGGGTGTCATAGAGTCAATGAAAAACAGAAGGACCAAACCAGTGCCCTTGCTGTTAAAGCAACTCTCGTAAAACCCTTTCGAAAAAATTCCGTTCCACTCATGTGATCCAAATTATTTAATAACATCTCTAACTTTTTCCCCTATCTCCTGACTCTCCTGCTGCATCCCCCTTCCTTTCTGTCCATCTCCCTCTCTGCTTTCTCTACAAATTTTGGTGCTATTTCCACTTGCCTACAATTAGCTGCCATTTCTTTAACGCTACGCCTTTTTTGGCCAAGAAGAGTCCCTGCTTTTATTTTATTATTTCTAATGCTTCCGTTTTGCAACTTCCACCAATGTGGCTTTAGGCAGACTCTACTCCCATAGAGGCGGTCGCGTCCTGATTGAGAGCATTTCAGCCCTAGCCAGTGGTGTGCCCATGGTAACTGGGAGTCATTGTATCCTAGGAAACTATGGCAACCAACAGAGACAAACTGAAAACAGGCCCATTGTCATCATTTATAATGAGTAAAAGATGTGAGTACCTCTACAATGAATCCAACTGCCATTTGCCAAGGAGAAGATGCAATTGGAGTCGGCTTCAGTAATTACAACAAGCATTTGAAAGCATACACATAGGATCTATCTTATCCCCATTACTTTTTAACAATGAACTCTTATTAAGTTGGTTCCTGAAATAACCAAGAAAATGAACAGATATAATCAGCTGTTAGGAGCAACTTCTTACACAGTATTATTATGTATGTTGCACCCTCTAATGTTCTAGCAAATTCTCCATGCACACAGATAAGTGGTTGTTATCAGAGCACAAAGACGCCCAAAGATAATTCTGATTTCTTCTGTAGCTCTATATATCTGAAATTATTTCAGTAAACTTAGATTCTTAGCACTCATGTTTGATCGCTCCACACGCATCGTTTAAGCCCCCGATTTTATTTACAATCTTCCTCACAGTCTACAAAATAGTTTAGCTGTCTAATCAAACCAAGTTAATGACAGGCCACATAGGTCATCCACACAGACAGAGCATCTATTATTTTGACAAATGAGTTTACAGCATGAGAGCAGAACTCCCACTGCATTGCACTTTGTGGGAGTTCACTCATTTTGCATATCCCATAAAGTTTGCCTCTGAAGATTTTAAAGAAAACCTGGGTCGCACCTTTCATTTTTTCCCTACTAACTGATAGCTGGGAAAAATAATACTCAACAAGTCTCCCTGTGGATGTGTGTGTCTATAAGCAAGTGCACCTGTGCATGCATCATCTTAACCTACACTTTTTTTCTTTACGATAGGTCATGTGACATTTATGAAGCTCTCCCAAGTGCCAGAAGATGAAAGGCAGAGAATAGAGTGGCCGATCAGTAGTAGGGCTTTGCAAATCTTGACATTAAACCCCACAAACAAAATGCTACACAAAGGATAAGACAAAGAGATGCTTAGTAGAAGCTAATGATAGCAACCAGCTATTATGTGCAGAGGCTCCTGCATTTGGTAAAATCTGGTCTATTCTTTGGTGAAAGCAGAAAACCAGCAGAGTGAAACGTCTATTAAAGCATTTCACCTTGAACATAAAGAATTCACAAATACCTGTATATTGATATGGTACACCAAGGCTTTCCTTTGGTCACGAGTCCACTGATTCAAGTTCCTTCTCATGTTTCTTAGAATGATTTCATCAACTGTATTCTCACTTTTTAGTTCTTTAAGGAACATTCTAAAAGTCAGTGTTCTGGGGCGCCTGGGTGGTGCAGTCGGTTAAGCGTCCGACTTCAGCCAGGTCACGATCTCGCAGTCTGTGAGTTCGAGCCCCACGTCAGGCTCTGGGCTGATGGCTCAGAGCCTGAAGCCTGTTTCTGATTCTGTGTCTCCCTCTCTCTCTGCCCCGCCCCCGTTCATGCTCTGTCTCTCTCTGTCCCCCAAAAAAAATAAATAAAAACGTTGAAAAAAAAGATAAAAAAAAAAAAATAAAAGTCAGTGTTCTTGCAAAAGCAACATGATACCACCTTTCACAGGGCTGCTGTTGAGATCTATTTGGCAGCATTATTCATCAGCAATTTACCTTTCCAAACATATATCTCATAGGAAATACTCTATTTCCAAACATATTTATCACTTTGTAAGACAGTCCATTAGATTACATAATTTTAATCACAAATAATTGGAATTAACTGGTTTTAGAATAAGCACAACTGATTAGTACTAGGTATAATCAGCAGGTGGGAGCAGAATTATGCAGGCAAACCAGGGAGTAGCCTATTATCTATGAACACTTGGAGCAGCATGAGCAATAATGTCTATGTTTTATAAAGAAAATCAAATGTATGAGGTGGCTATTTTAACACGGGCAAAAAAAATTTTTTTTCCTCCTGTACATACCAGTGTTGACGTGGGAGAGAGAAGAGAACAAGCTCTATAGCTTGTAGCTCCATGGTATACAAGTTCCCAGGTGAAGTAGGCACTGGACCAGAAGTTGTACCATTCAACCTGTCCCCCAACAGGGTGCTTCCTAACTTTAGCACATCACAAATAAGAATGGCGTTAAGCCACATTTGCTGTCTGTGGACAGACAGTAAAATCTGTATTTTCTTCAAATGTAGCTAAAGGACAAAATCAAGCATCGGACCTCTTCAAATCTAGTACAAAGCAAAAAAGAAATAATCTGAATCTGGAGATGAAAAAAGTGCTTTGAAAAATATTCTGCAGCACGGAGATGACAATTTCAACAAACCAGCATGCTCCCAATAATGCTACTAAAAAATAATAAAACTGAGGGGACACATTTTAAGAGATGTAACTGACCAATGAAAAAAGAAAGCTTTCCTGAGGAACTCATGTCTCAAAGGGGAAACACTTAGAATCATTTTGGAGTCAACAAATAGAGGAACGTGATGTTAAAAATCAAATCCAAGACATATATGAAGTACTCCAAGTTAATTTCCCAAAATGCTTAAGAGAATCAAGAGAGAAAATGTCACAAATATGAAAGATAGAAAAATAAAAGTGAGGGCCACCTGGGTGGCTCAGTTAAGCATCTGACTCTTGATTTCTGCTCAGATCATTATCTCAAGATCATGAGATTGAGCCATTCATGGGTCTCTGTGATGATCATAGAGCCTGCTTAAGATTCTCTATCTCTCTCTCTCTGCCCCTCTCCCCAACTAGTATGCACTGTCTCTCAAAAAAAAAAAAAAAAAAAAAGAGAGAGAGAGAGACAGGGAGGAAGGAAGGAAGGAAGGAAGGAAGAAAGAAGGAAGGAAATTCAACATCTGGATAATATGGGTTCCTCAAGAGTATAATGGAACAGGTGCAACAAAAACAATATTCACAGATACAGTAGAAGAAAACTTCCTAAGGTGACTAAAAGACCCATGGGGTAAAAAGCTTATTACACCTTTTGGGAAAAAATAAACATTTTAATATTGTCTTCACCTTCTTCCCATTATTCTAGTCCATTTATAAATCTAGGCTTTGTTCACACCCAAATCTGTTCCATGGTTTGTTTTTTAATAATGTTCCATACCCTTACTGCAGCCAGACCTAATTACTCTCTCAGCGATCAGAGTTTGAAATCTTTTCCTGAGCTTTACAGAATGGAGAAATTAATCATTACTTGTATAATTTGTTATCAGTAAATCTGATATTTGGTACCATTCATGCAGAGAATATTTTTTGCCATTATTTTAAAAAATAAATAAAATAAAATCTCACAAAATAAAACTTCAATAAATCCCTCATGGTAAAAATAGAATAGTCCATGTGCCTTAATAAAAAATGCAGTAGGGGCACCCACGTGGCCTATTTGGTTAAGTGTCCGACTTAGGCTCAGGTCATGATCTCACAGTCCGTGGGCCCCACATCAGGCTCCGTGCTGACAGCTCAGAGCCTAGAGCCTGCTTCGGATTCTGTGTCCTTCCCCCTCTTGTGCTCTCCTACTCTTTCTCTATCAAAAATAAATAAACATTAAAAATCTTTTTTTTTAATGCAGTAAAGTTAGAAAAAACAAACATACTAAAGAAGTTGAAAATTAAAACAAACACTAATCCCTCAAAACTATTATTTTAAGTAATTGTTAAACCAGAAAGCAAATTAAAACTTTGATTATAGACTGTTAACTTTAATGTTAACCCACAAAAATAAACTTGTAGGGTTTGGGTGAATGCACACTCAGAGAAAAGCAAATGGCCTTAAACTAGTATGGACCTCAAACGTTTGCTTTAACGAGCTATTAAAGTCCAATAGGGCAATTAGTATGCTTAAAACAGGACACAGTAATAATCATTGTTATTTTTTGAGCACTAACCATGCAACCAAATGTGTTCAAAACCATATTCACAATCTCATCAAAGCCTCATGACAGTTCTATGGGTTCAATACTATTACCTTCAGCTTACATCTGACCAAGTCTCAAGTTACAATAGAATACATTAATCAACTTCAGAGTTATATGTTTGAAAAAAAAATGCATATTTAGAAAAGACAAATTGTAGCAAGAATTTATCAAGGTAAAATAGGAAGGAGAAAGAAAATAAAGCCAGAGAAGTGTAGACTTTATATTCTCTAGAGAATATTACATAAAATGGCAAACTGCACATCAAGATATTTAAAAACTTTAACAACAGGATTTTCTAGGTAGGAAGTATAAATTATCCAAAATAGCTTGGGAAGAATTAAAATACCTAAAGATACCAATAACCTTTCAAGAAGTTAAGAATGCTGACCAAGAGCTATTCCTCAAATGGACTCTCAGTCTTCTGTTTTCTTAATCAGTTAATTGCTACAGTAATTAATTGGTTCCCCAACATAACAAGGAGTGAATAACTTTTCAATGCATTAAAAACTGCAGATGGGGCCCCTGGGTGGCTCAGTTGGTTGAGCATCCGACTTCGACTCAGGTCATGATCTCACAGCTCGTGGGTTCAAGCTCTGCATCAGGCTCTGTGCCGATGGCTCAGAGCCTGGAGCCTGCTTTGGAATGTCTCTCTCTCTCTCTCAGCCCCTCCCCACTCACACTCTCTCTCTTTCAAAATAAATAAACATTAAAATATTTTTTTAAACTGCAGGAAATTTCTGATATCAAACCTGTCAAATTCGCAGCAAAAAAATACAAACAATAAAATTCTCTTGTGAAACTGAGTGGAAAACAAAAGTAACAAGAATTATCAAATCCAACAATTTTTAAAATAATCACTGACAATCAAATGGAGTTACAGCAGAAATTCCACAATCTTTTCATCATAAAAAATCTAGTCAAACACTATAAAAATATTAACTCACCAAACCAAAAATAAGATTATCCAATAGACATAGGATAAACATTTAATGAAATTTAAGACCCATTCTTGATTTATTGCAAATCATGATGAATAAACACTTTTTTATATTTTTTTAATGTTTATTTATTTTTGACAGAGAGAGACAGAGGCAGAGAGAGAGGGAGACACAGAATCTGAAGCAGACTCCAGGCTCTGAGCTGTCAGCACAGAACCCGACGTGGGGTTTGAACTCACAAACTGTGAGATCATGACCTGAGCTGAAGTCAGATGCTTAACTGACTGAGCCACCCAGGCACCCCAACACTTTAATAGTGTTTAAAATTCTGTTTAAAATCTAGAGCTAATATCATACCTAACGGTAAAAATCTACAGGTATTGGCAATAAAAAAGGGACAAAGTAAGAATCTGCATCATTACCACTATGATTTCATGTAATTCTTGAAGTCTAACAAATAGAGTCTGAGATCAAGAGAATTGTAGTATTATAATGTTATAAAATTTAGTGTTTTCGGATATGACTAGCCTTGAAAAACTCTGCAAATTAATCATCATAAAATACTAGGACAAATGGGGGTACCTGTTAAGTGTCCAATTCTTGATTTCAGCTCAGGTCATGAACTCACAGTTCTTGAGTTCGAGCCCCACATCTAACTCTGTGCTGACATATAGAGCCTGCTCGGATTCAAGCTCTCCCTCTCTCTCAGTCCTTCCCCTGTGTGTGCTCTCTGTCTCAAAATAAATAAACTAAAAAAAAAAAAAAAAAAAAAAAAAAAAAACAAGTGATTAAGAGTATCACACTAGGGGTGCCTGGGTAGCTCAGCTGGTTAAGAGTCCAACTCTTGTTTTTGGCTCAGGTCACGATCTCATGGTTGGTGAGTCGGAGCCCCACTTTGGACTCTGCACTGACAGCATGAAGCCTGCTTGGTATTCTCTCTCTGTTCCTCCCCTGCTGGTGCTCTATAAATAAACAAACAAACAAACTTAAAAAAATTATCATACTGAAGTCAGACTGCGTTTTCAAATTCACAGTCTGACACATATTCGTGTATAACATCACACAATTTATTTGTTCCTAACTTTAGTTTCTTTATATGTAAAATAGGCCCAAATTCATACTGAATCCCCAAGAGTGTTACCAGAATTAAATGATATCATTATGCAAAATTCTTGGCTCTGGAACTTGGCCTGTGAAATGAACTGCTGTAACATTTAAACCCATTGCCACCAAAATTCCAATAGGAACCTCGGAAACACTTGAAAGACAATGATAGAGGGGGGAAAAAAGGCAAGAGTAAACCAGATCTTTTTTCCTTTAAAGTCGAGTAATGAGGGTAGAATTACCCCATTGGTTAAAACATATTCTAAAGCTACAGTAATTAAAACTGAGTGGCACTGTGAAAAAACGGAAGACAGGGCAATCTATCAGAATAGAAAATCCATACACAGAAATAAGGAACAAAAAGAAAGTTAAGTATACGATAACGGAACAATTTCAAGTAAAAATGAAAAGGGTGGATTAAATAATAAATTGGGTTTAAAAACTAATCATTTAGGGAGAAAAGCAGCTTATCT
The DNA here is from genome assembly GCF_018350155.1 of Leopardus geoffroyi. Lineage (NCBI taxonomy): Eukaryota > Metazoa > Chordata > Mammalia > Carnivora > Felidae > Leopardus > Leopardus geoffroyi. The sequence goes on along the minus strand of NC_059326.1, from coordinate 95,385,905 downwards.
TCTTTAAATCTTACCTTAGGGTAAATTCCATATACATTAAAGATCTAACTATGAAAAGTGACGAAATAAATTTAAAACATAGGGATGAATATTCATATAGTATTTGGTGAGGAAATTTTCTTTCCTAAAAATGTAGCCATAAAGCAGAACCTAAAAAGGGAAAAAATGGATTCATTTGACTATGTACAAACTAAAAATAGGGAGACTGTTTCATCTACACCGAGAAGACAGACATCTGTAAGTGAACACCTTAACAATAAGAAAAAGACAGATAACCTAGCAAATCCTAACTTCACCAGAGCTGACCACACTAGGCAACAATGGAAACAAGAATCTCAACAGTGGCATGCTCTTCCAAGAAAGGTCAAGAAGGTTCACTCTTGACAGAGCTTGGCAGGAAGAAGTAACCAGAAAACAAGCACCTAAGAAGGAATCAGCTGACTTGTTTTTTTAATGTTCATTTTTGAGACAGAGGGCAACAGAGTACGAGCAGGGAGGCCGACACAGAATGTGAAGCAGGCTCCAGGCTCGGAGCTGCCAGCACAGAGCCCGACACGAGGCTCAAACCCATGAACCACAACTTCATGACCTGAGCCAAAGTCGAACATTTAACTGACTGAGCCACCCAGGCACCCCAAAATGAGTTGACGTTTTAGAGAAATTCATCAAGGCCAAGTATAGGCTAGAGTGTCCGTATGGAACAGCCAGAAACCCCACACTCATGCCACGTATGCAGTCCCTGGCAAGACCCTTTCCCACAAGCAAGCCTGGAGGAAGGGTGCAAACAAAACAACTTCCATCACCATTATGGGGAGGCCATCAACAGCTAGCAGGGGGGACACACAGAACATAGCCAGCCCACAGCCCCAGACCCGACCTGTCTCTCATATAAAGCAAATGCCATCAGGGGTGCCCGGGTGGCTCAGTCAGATAAGCGTCCGACATCAGCTCAGGTCATGATCTCAAGGTTTGGGAGTTTGAGCCCTTCTTCAGACTGTCTACTGTCAGCAAAGAGCCCATTTTAGAATCTCTATCCTCCTCCTGTCCCTCCCCTGCTCATTCTCTCTCTCTCTCTCTCTCTCTCTCAAATAAATAAAACATTTAAAAATTAAATAAAACAAATGGCATCAGAGGGCACCAATGCCCCTGCCCTACCTGGAGCCCAGGTGTTTGTCTCTGGCTCTCCAGGAGAAGAGGAAGGCGTAGAAAGCTCTCTTTGCCACAGCACAGGGGCAAGAATCCATTGCTATTGGACAAGGGACAGAAACAAAAATATTCTGCCCTGGGGAAGGCACAAGAAACTCAATTGTCTCCCTACCATGCTCACATATACCTACTCCAGCCCTTCTTGTACACACAGCAAGCTGATAGTGACCTTGGCATATTTTTTTAATTGACCTCATGTGAACATAAAATTAACCATTTTAATGCATACAACTCAGTGACAGAGTACATTCCCAATGTTCCGTATCACCCTTATCCAGCTCCACAACATTTCCATCACCCCCAGATTAAGCGTGGTACCCATTTAAGCAGTCACTCCAACCCCTTAGCCCCTGACAACCACTAACAGGTTTTCAGTCTCCACCGATTTATCTGTTCTGGGTATTTCCTATAAATGGTATTATACGATACATCACCTTTGCTGTCTGGCTTCTTTCACTTTAGCCACACGTTTTCCAGTTTCATCCCCGGGGCAGCTTGTATTGGCACCTTTCCGTAAAAATTTTTCCATGTTTTATTTATTTTTGAGAGAGACAGAGCATGAGCAGGGGAGGCCAAGAGAAAGAGGGAGACACAGGATCCTAAGCTGTCTCCAGGCTCTGAGCTGTCAGCACAGAGCCCAGTGCAGGGATTGAACTCACAAACTGTGAGATCAAGACCTGAGCCGAAGTCAGACGCTTACCAGACTGAGCTGCCCAGGCACCCCTACCTCTTTTCTTTTCTACTTAGTGAGTAGTACTTCCTAGCGTGGGATATCCCCATTTCTTTATCCATTCACCAGGTGATAGACACCTGAATTTTTTCCACCTTCCAGCTATTGTGACTAGTGCTGCCGTGAACTTGATCTCAGCACTTTAGTACTAATCATTCTCTCTACATGGACCACGCTTCTCCAGGATGGCTACAAGGCCGCCTCCTGGCCATGGGGGTCTCTTTGAACTGCTCCTTGACGACCACCTTTCCAATACAGCTTCTGGGTCACTGGCTTCTCCGATCTCCGCATACAAATCCTGTCTGGAATTACTTTGCAAACCGGTCCCCCACTCTAGAATGTGATCCTTGTCTCATCAGATAAGGACACTTCAGTCTTGTTTTCCTCTGAGCCCCACCATCCCTTGAACCATTCCTGGCACATAGTAGGTCGAAGTGTGTATTAAATGAACAAATTTACATCAGTAACACAAGACACCATGTGTTTTGCCTGTCACTTGAACAAAGATTTAGAAGAATGGCACACATCCCAGTAACTCCAAGATGTAACAGAAACAGCAGCTCTGCACAGCCCTGGATGGAAGATAAAATGACACCAACTTTCTTCATGGCACTTGGACGGTAAGAATCTAAAAGCCGAGAACTGTGTGTTCCTTTGTCCAGCCGCCTAGTTCTATTTATTTATACCAAGGAACACCTCAAAGATGTGGGCTGAAGGATATTTTTGCAGCTTTTTAAAAATAGCAAAGAGCACAAAGACAGGTCCCTACAGTATATAATCCCAGGAGACTTGTCCTCCAGCAGGAGATTAATGTCCCTAACTCTTTATGTCCACTAGAAGGGAGGATATAGATACCTCTTCCTTGGTAAGACAGTATGTTGGTGGATTTTTGTAACTTAAAAAAGCTAGTTACAAAAAGTATCTTGAGAAGGATATAATCATTATGGTAAAAATGACCTACAGGGTTATATATAGAGAACACAAAAGCAAAATGATAATTATCTTTAGGTGATGTGATTATAGGTCATCTTTTTTTTTTTTTTTTTTTTTTTTTGCTTTTTCCTCGTCTCTTTTTTTAAGTTTTCTACAAGACACATTTTTCCTTTTTTTTTAAGGTTTATTTATTTCTGAGAGAGAGAGAGCAGGAGCAGGGGAGGGGCAGAGAGAGAGGGAGACACAATCCGAAGCAGGCTCCAGGCTCTGAGCTGTCAGCACAGAGCCTGATGCGGGGCTTGAACTCATGAACCATAAGACCATGACCTGAGCTGAAGTTGGACGCTTAACCAACTGAGCCACCCAGGTGCCCCGATACATTTTTCTGATAGTTGTAAAAACAAATGTTAAGTCAACAGAAATCATCGCAGGTGCATAATATAGTTCTTTTCCAAACATGAAGTGCAAGTAAGGCATTTATCTGGGGCGTGTATGTAATTTAAGCGAACAGCAAATTGTATGGGAATTTTCTGAATTTCTGAATAGAATCTATTGACTCACCATTATTAGCATACTAAGCCCGACCAATAATTATTCTCTCTAAAAATTTCCAGCACTATTAATAGCATATTAGAGCAGATTTTCCCAGATTACACACAATTCCTATTGCCAAAGACCTTTGAATATTGTAAGACGGACTAATGGTTTTACAAATCAGTTTCTTTTGGATTCAGTCATGAAGCCCTAGAAAACCAGGACATTTTCATGGTGTTCTGTGTATCCCATCTCCAGGCCAAACTGAATTTCTAATATTTTTAGGTAGACAACAGTCCGCTAAAGGCTACACAGGGGGAAGTTCATGAATACCCCTGAAAGACAAAACTCTAGAAGCCTTAAAGAGTTAAGTAGCTCCTAAAAACACTCATCTTTCGATCAAGACATGGTCCAATGGAAGCAAAGCCTCTGAACGCATGGTGTCCAGCTGGCCAGAGTTGGATGAGTCTTCGTGTTCAGGTTAAGTATGGAGGGCAGAGGGAAGAGGGTGGACAGCAGCCAGGCAAGGTAGGGAAGGAGTTACAGTGATTCTGGGCCAGCAGGTAATTCATTAGGTCCCTTGGAAAACAATCAAGACAGGAACCCAGGTACCAAGTAGGAATCAACACTCCAGGACAGGCCAAGCCTGTTGCCTGGGGACAAGTGCCTGGCTGAGACCCATCTCAGGCACACCATCTGCCTGACTTAAGACAGTTGAACTTGCAGCCCTAATCTCAGAGAGGCTGGTAGCAGCTACCCTCATCAAGATTAGCAAGGCAAGTAGAATGGGCTAATGTGTGGTCAGTGGACAGAGGGGGGCCTAAGTCATTCCTCCGGGAAGGGGCGAAGGCAGGTGATGGATATTATAAACGACCTAAAGGTAGGTAACACACTTCCCTGGGCACAAGGTGATCACAATCTTATTGAAAGAGAAAGACACACATGGCAGAAATCAAGAGCCTTGCATGTAGTAAAAATGGGGTGAGATGCCTTTTGATTTAGGGAGCAAGATTAGCTGGGGACAAGTCCTGGAGGCCCAAATGCAGTGTGCAGACTTGATTCTCCAGACTAAGGGCATCACTGAAGTTTTTGAGCAAGGGAGTGACTTCGTAAGTGTAGTGTTTTAAATCAATGGGTCTGATTGTGTAGGTTTGGACCAGGTTTTCTTAAAGGTATGTTTTTTTTTCTCTTTTTCTTTTTTTAATGTTTATTTTTGAGAGAGAGAGAGAGCAAACTGGGGGAGGGGGCAGAGCAAGAGGGGAACAGAGGATCCAACACCGGGCTTGAACACAGGAACCCTAAGACCTGAGCCAAACTCGGACGCTTAACTAAGCCACTCAGGCACCCCATAAAGATACGTTTTTCAAGCCTAATTTCTCTTTACCTTTTTGAGTTGTTTTTTCTCTTTCCCTTGGTGTCATCTTAGAGATTCTAGGCTCCACCTCGTCATAAGCACATGCACTGTAGCATTCCAGGGTGTTAACCTTCCAGAAAGGAATACATTAACAATGACAGAGGGAGGGTACCTGGGTGGCTCAGTCAGTTAGGCGTCCGACTTCGGCTCAGGTCATGATCTCACGGTTCTTGAGTTCAAGCCCCACATCGGGCTCTGGGCTGACAGCTCAGAGCCTGGAGTCTGCTTCGGATTCTGTGTCTCCTCTGCTCTCTGCCCTTGCCCCCTGCTCATGCTCACTCGCTCTCTCTCTCTCTCTCTCTCTCTCAAAAATAAACATTAAAAAAAAAAATTAAAAAAAAAAAAACAACAATGTCAGAGGGTGGGATGGTAGCAGTTACAGCCAAGTAGACCTGTGTTTGAAAATAAACCTCAAATCAACTCAGTCACCTTATTCAGGGATTTTGCTACAGATAGACAGGAATTCTGGAGGTCAACTGTCATTCTTTACACCTCATTTTCAAAGCTCAGGGATCCTACCCGCTAATGAGCAAATGCCCACATGTTACTTTAAAATCTTACTCTTTTGTGTTGTTTTGTTTTTTTGTTCCAAGCATAAGAGAACTCCAAGAAATACTTTGGTTAACTTGGCTTCGCTGCTTAGAATCTGAGTCAACTAACCTCTAATTAGGATAATTCTAAGAATAATTCAGAGGAGCTCCTGGGTGGCTCAGTAGATTAAGCATCCAACTTCAGCACAGATCATGATCTCAGGATTAGTGAGTTTGAGCCCCGCATCAGGCTCACTGATGTCAGTGCAGAGCCGGGATCTTCTATGCCCCCCTCTCTCTCTGTCCTTTCCCTGCCCATGCTCGCTTGCTCTCTCTTTCTCTCTCTCAAAACTTAACATTAAAAAAAAAAAAGAAAGTCCTGGGGCACCCGGGTGGCTCAGCCAGCTAATCATCTGACTCGTGGTTTTGGCTCAGGTCACGATCTCATGGTCTGTGGGTTCAAGCCCTGTGTCAGACTCTGTACTGAGAGTGCAGAGCCTGCGTGGGATTCTCTCTCTCTCCCCCTCTCTTGCTCTCTGCCTCTTCCCCGCTCACACTCTCTCTCTCAAAAATAAATGAACATTTAAAAAAGAATTCAGAGAACATCAGACTCACAAAATGTAATGTCACTGGCCATACTATTCCCCAGCAGAGTCTGAAAATTCTTTGACCTTCCAGAACTGTAAACTCATCTCTGCCCTGCATGCTGCAGCTGATCATCACCTGTGAGATCACTATCCGGTCCTCAACTTCTTTTTCCCTCCCTTTGCGATTGTGTCCCTCTTCCCCTTTATTGTAATTGTCTTTCAGATTCCTAGTCTTGTTCTGTCCTGAACCCAGGACACTTCAGAGTCTTAGGGTTCTAAAAAGTACTCACAGTATCAGCAAGGTGACAAGAGCATCAGTCATCAGTCATGACAACATTCAGTACGCATTCTGTCACTACATCGCTAATTGCAACATGACCACAAAGCTCGGGGGGCTTGGAGGAGGCAAGAGATGATGAGGTCATCCAGACCATGAGTCAGTCTCCCTAACTGCTAACATACAGTTCCAAGGTTTCCGATAGAAACCCTTATTTTCACGATTTTATAACTTGGCATTTCCAATCTACTGTCGACTTAAACTTGACATGAAACGCCCCAGGCATAGGAACATTATCAGTTCATTCCGAGTTCTATAAAAAGGTGGGGGCAGGGGAGAGCAACCAACATAAACTCCAATCATTCACAAATAGCTGTGTTTAAAAATGACATTTTACAAGCGGCCATTCCTCAGGTGGCCATTCTGCCATTGGTGCTATGGCCATTGCCATCCATCACCCATAGAGAATTCTAGAAGGCAGGAGCCACACATACCATCAAATTACCTCCTGGGCTCTTGGAGGAGAATACATCATTTGAAGCCAGGTCTCTGTGTTCACTGTTTGCAGCCCATGAAAATGTTCTCTGCATATTAAGGATTTTATCACCAGTTCAACTTCTTAAATGTGTATTTATACCAAAAATGGGACCTACAATCCGTTTTGCAGCGTTTTCAGCCCTTTGCGTCCCTCATCAGCACTGGTCTCCTGGTGATGACCGGAGGCCACAATTAACCAAGCAGCTGCCCTTGGCTAGCCTCTGCTCAGGGCATTCAAAGCCCATCAGACAATTCTCACCATGTCATTATTATTGCTAAGCAACCACTGGCTAGCACTGACCCTGACTGAGTGAAGCAAATGGTGTTTCAGAAATTCTACAGTTTTTAACGGATCATCGTACAAAGACCTAGCTGACCACCTGGGGAAAGCAAGCAGTAGTAATAAACCAATTCTGATCAAAGTCATGACTGCGGTGTTTAGGATATCCCCATGAATAAGAAGGTCTGCAACTCCCCACTCCCGGGTGCCAGGCGAGTTCTCTTTGCCTGTGCGTATTTATTCGTTATTTTACACACAGCCAAAACTGTCCCAGGTCAAGATTCAATTCCCATCTAGAGGGGTCTGTCATCTAGTCCTCAAGATACTGAGATGCATCCAGCAATGAGGTGGGGGGAGATCAACACAATTCTTAAGTGTGAAATTTTAAGAGGGGAAGGAGCAGAAAATGGGGAGAATAGACCTTCCAACAGCAGGATTCCAAATGACAGTCTCTGTGCTGGAAAAGGGAAGCGATGGAATACGTGTCGGGGGTTGGGGGGAGGACGTGAATCTTCAGGTCGCTGTCACATGGATGAAGGGCTGGCAAATTCTGACATCTGAGAGCTGGCTAGAAACGGAGGCTCTTGGGAGCTGCCCCAGACCTACCCAGTCGGAGTCCACATTTCCACCAAAGCCACAGAGGACTTTTACATGGATTGAAGTCTGGGAGGTGCCACTATAGACAAGGGAGAGAGGGTACGGAGCTGGGAGGACGGGACTGAGAGCTGAGTTCACCGCCACACTTTGGCCACCTATCTGCAGAGACAACTTGACAAATCATTCAATTTGATAGGACCTCCATTTCCTCACCTATCAAGGGGGGTTAGAAACGCTTCTCAACATTCTGTGTCAGAGGAAGTCTTTTTGTCCTTTAAATTCTTGCGTGAAAGCTTATGTGTAAGCCACATACAAGTCAAGTGCCCAGTATCACACATACAGTCCGACTTCAAGCCCAGGCAAGAGGACGGTGGGTGTGATTCTGCTGGGCACCCTTCTTGCTGCTTCTGAAGCGTTGTCTTAGCATTCCTGTTAACTACTGAAAAGCAGACACAGAATAATCCATGGAGGAAATACCAGGCGCAGCTCTCTACACTGTTGGGGTCCCTCCAGCCCTTCACCACCTGCTAGTGGGCACAGACTTTATTATCGACTTTAGATCTGCACGTATTTATTGCATTTTTCTTTTGCCTAGAGCATGCATTACCCCCATCTTAGGAATGAGTTCCTTTAAATACATGTTCAGCAAGAGTTTGAACTGTATGGATCCATGTAAGTAGAGATTTTCTTCCATACAATACAGTCAATGTATTTTTTTTCTTCCTCATGATACCCTCAACATTTTCTTTCCTCGGGCTTACTTAATGTAGTGTATAGGGGGGCCTGGGTGGCTCAGTCAGTTAAGCGTCCGCCTTCAGCTCAAGTCATGACCTCAGAGTTCATGAGTTCAAGCCCCACATTGGCCTCTGTGCTGACAGCTCGGAGCCTGGAGCCTGCTCTGGATTCTGTGTCTCCTTCTCTTTCTGCCCACTCGCACTCTGTCTCTCTCTCTCTCTCAAGAATACATAAACATTTTTAAAAATTAAAAATAAATGAAAAAGACTATTATATTCTTTTAAGATTATGTTCTTATACTATACACATACATTTACTGTATTCTTACACTATTCACATACTACATGTAGTTTACAAAATATGTGTTAATCAATTGTTACTATTTACGCTATCGTTAAGGCCTCCAGGGCACAATAGGTTTTTATTAGTTGAGCTTTTGGAGAGTCCAAAATTCTACTTTTAGAATTTTGACTGCATGGCTGCGGCGGGGTAGGTCAGCATCCCTAACCACCACTTTGTTCAAGGGTCAAGTGTATATGTGTACGCGTGCATATACACACACACACACACACACACACACACACACACACACACACGTGTTTTAGGATGTGGCTGATCTAAACGACTTCCTATAAAGTATCTTATTTAGTTTATCAGCAACTCTTCAGGAAGGGGCAATTATCCCTTGTAAATAGGACACCCAAACACCGAAGTTAAATCCTTTCCTCAAAGTCACACAGGTAAGGAGGTAATGGGGACAGCTTTGGATGCCAGTTTTCTTTTTCTCGGGAAGCCTTTCGCCTTGCTCCAAACTCTTGCTGAAGTCAACAAACCTGAGGATCCAGAGGGAGAACATTACCTCTTTCCCCACCAACAGGGCATCCTGATCACCTCCAAGAATTCTTTCTAAACCACTTGGGGGGCCTCTGACAATCCAGATGGCTAGGCTAAACCCCCGACCAATTAAATGCGACTCTCTCCTGCCTCTCCTGTTTGAACAGATTCCAGGTTTGGTCGTCCAGGTTCTAGCTGAAATACCACGGAAGCTGAGGATCTTGAAGACTGGGTTACTTTCTGACCAGGCGAACTTCCCCCACGAAGAGCTCTACCAGGATCAAGGGCTACAAAGACAATTACATGCGCCGCAGGGACCGGCACGCTGGCCAGCCCTCCCTTTTAAATCCAGGCCATCAGATCAAAACAGTTCTTTCTCAACTTTTTCCAAGACTTCTTAATTCCAGTACACATTTATTGTGTTTTTCACTGAGCCACAAACTACCCACTGACTAGGCCTGTGAGCTGGGTGGCTGAGCCTCACTTGAAAAGCGATGTCAAAATGAACTCCGTCTACTCCAGCTGTTGCCCCATCTGCTCCGTCCTGTTTATTCCCCTGCCAGCTGCCACCAAGCCACATGGCTCTGGGTCTGGGATCAAGCGGGCGCCCACTGGATTCTGAAACGCCAAGGGGAGGAATTAGTGAAGGATGGAGGGCGGAGATTATATACTCGAAAACCCGAGCACTTACAAGGGATGAGCTCTTTTTATCCATTAATGCCAAGCGATGCTCTAATTGGGACAAAGCAAATCTCAGCCTGAGATCGTGGGCTGTCCTGCAAAATAGGCATTTAGCCTATTACTTGAACTTCTGGTAGGGGCACGGATTCTGCCGCCACCACCATGCGGACAGAGTTGCCAATTCGCCCAGTGGGTTCTCCTCGCCTGTTCTGATCCCCACTCAGCAGGAAGTCCAGGCTTTTATCTTTACTTTGACGACTTTTTTATTCAGGGTTAGAGAACCAGCTTCTATTTTTTTTATCACTTGAATCTACTTTTTTCAACCAGAGTTCTAAGATTTCTCATTGAATTCTGTGATTCTACTGACAGTAAGTAGTTCAATTCTCTGTGTCTTAACACTGGTTTCCATGAACACAGCCCGACTTTGAAAACAGGACACTATGTTCCTGTGTTTTTCTTTTCATCAGTGGGATCTGCCTTCAAGTACGAAGGACTCCTGATAATCTGTACTTTCATCTTTCACTCTCAGTCTTTTTTTTTTTTTAAGTTTATTTATTTTGAGGGGGGAGGCAGAAGCGGGGGCGGAGACAGAATCCCAAGCAGGCTCTGCACTGTCAGTGCAGACCCCAGTGCAGGGCTCGAACTCACAAACTGTGAGATCATGGCCTGAGCAGAAATCAAGAGTCAGACAGTTAACTGAATGAGCCACCCAGGCACCCCTGATCTGAGTCTTGACACAGGGATACCATCCATCCTGATTTTAAGCAGCCAACTCTATGTTCATCCAACCCCTCTTAGATTGATTCAAATATCACCACACAGTGAATCAAAGAGTTCCCTACTGCTATCAAGAACCTCCAAAACAGGTAAAAATGCATGTAAGATCAACTAGCAGGGAGGCCTTGCCAAATTCAGAGAGAAGGAAATTTTCCAAGCATCAGACAAGAAAATAGCCAAGCATTTCTGACTCTGATGGGCTTTCTGCCCCAGGAGTCACAGATCTCTCCCTTTAGAACCCCTCCAGTTCAAGCCCTGGCTCTAATACTTACCATTTACGTGGTCCCTGCAACTTTCTCAACCACTTCTGGACTCTCGGTCTTATTTTAAAATGGTGCTGTCATTGTTCCTACATCATACTGTTGCTGGGAGATATGGCTTATGACAGGGCCTGGCATATAGTACATTCTCCATAAAGGGTAGCTATCGTTATTTCTGTCAGCATGTTCCCAACAATTCATCTGAGTCTGGTCTATGTAGATACCAGAAATTAAGGTGGCAGTGGTCTACTGACTCCCAGTGGTCCCTGGAAGCTCATGAACCAGTGAGTTCCTTAAGAAACAAGCACTACCTTGAACATCGCTCTTGTCCTAAGCATATGCTCTGCTTTCATCATCTTCACCTCAAGATGCACCTGTTGGTCAAATCGATGGGCATCTTCAAACAAGAACCCCCAGGTTAAAAATATGGCACAGACATGCTTTTACCAGCAGCACTCATGTCTTTGAGCCTCACAGCTTAATCAGATACTTACTTTTTGACAAGTGATCCAACAAGAGACTCATGTGCTCGGTCCAATATTGGGTTACTGGACCCCAATGATGACCAAAACAGCATCAGGACTTGGTTTTATCACAGTATCCGCAGCGATTTAAAAAAATTCCACTTAGCCTTTTATTAAAGTATAAGATTATAATAGCATACAACAACCAAACCATAGACTGATGGAGGTCTTCCCTGAATAATACTGATCATGTTTTTCAAGACCGTCCATTGCTAATATACAAAGAAAGGAAACGTGAGGGTCACCAATTTGTCATTGAAAAGTAACTTTTTATGAAAGACTTTCAGTCACAACTCACAGCATGTTCAGGAGAGGAACCAGTGTACTGGTTAGGAGTGGTGGCCTAGGTTCATAGCCCAGTGCTGCCACTTACTCTTATATGAGTTTAGCCAACAACATGAATTCCTCTGTAGCTTCTTCCCAAAATGGGGTTAAAACTAGTAATACCCAATCAACGGTTTTAGGAGTTAAGAGATTCAAGGGCATCTGGGTGGCTCAGTCAGTTGAGCACCTGACTCTTGATTTCAGCTCGGGTCGTGATCTCACAGTTCATGGGTTCGGGCCCCATAGCGGGCTCTGCCCTGACAGCACGGAGCCTGCTTGGGATTTTCTCTCTGCGCTTCCCCCCCCCCCACCCCGCTCCCATGTGCACTCTCAAAATAAAAAACAGTTTTTAAAAGAAATTTAATACATTCAAAGCCCTTAAATTGGTGCTCAGCACATAATTAATCCAATTGAAGTACTTGCTGTCACTGCTACTAATATTTCATTAAAACCTGACAACATCTTTTTTGAAGGGAGGTATTGGTATGGTATCAGGTTGGGGTGGCGGTGGTAGCTCCTTCGCAAGACCTACATCAACACATAACCACACAAAGAATTCCTTCCGAGGTTGGGGTTCGTGCTCCTGTTTTCTTCTGTCCGTTCCAAGAGCATCTATCATTTGCTGCTTCTGTATGTTTTCATTTCAACATTTAGGTATCGATGACACTCCAAACTTTAAGAAAGCTTTTTGGTTTTCCCATTACTTTAATATTTAACACCTAGTAAGTGCTCAGTAACTCTTTGGAGGACTAAAAGAATGAGCTGTATTTACTACTGATTAATTTGTTTCTAGTCAATGAATGTGAATGAGCCCATGGGTTTACTAATATCCAATTCATTGATGATCTAAGATGGTTAGCTTCTTGAGGGCAATTTGGGCAACTCAGAGGACAGAGGTCCTTCCTAGGTACGTAGGAACCTCCATTACCCATCACCTTAATACTTTCTATCCTTCTTTATCATTTCAGTCTTACTGAAACATACCAGCATGTGTACATCCCTGGACTTTTGCTCTGTTTCCTTTGACCTTCTTTTATGGAAAACTCAGTCATTCTCCAACTCAAAGTAAGTGACCTGCTTATATATAAGAAGAATGTATTATTAAGTAACATCCTTCTAACTCTAAGAAACATCCCTTAAGGGCACCTGGGTGGCTCGGTTGGTTGAGCGACCAACTCTAGATTTTGGCTCAGGTCATGATCTCATGGTTTGTGGGATCGAGCCCCTTATTGGGCTCTGTGCTAACAGTGCGAAGCCTGCTTGGGATTCTCTCTCTCTCCCCGCTTCTCTCTGCCCCTCCCCCCTGAAAATAAATAATCATTTAAAAAAAAAAAAAAGAAACCTTCCCTAAAACTCAAACAAGTGGTCCCGTTATCAACTTCAGCCCAACAAACCCACTAAAACACTTTGTGGTTTAAAACAAGATTGTTTTACTATGTCTCATGGTTCTGTAGGTTGACTAGTCTAGTTGTGTAGTTCACATGTGGGGGTTCCCATAAGGTTGCAGGGAGACCTCATCTGGAACAGCAGTCACTGAAAAGCTTGGCTGGAATGGATCCCCAAAAATAGCGTGTTCCCATGGCTCACAGCTGATTCTGGCTCTCTGGTGGGGATTCAACCATGGCTGTTGATGGGAGCATCTACATGGGACCACACCAGGTGACATGAGATGCTCACATCATGGCGGATGAGTCATCCAGAGGAAAGGTTACAAATGTTACCACTTGCAGGGACAGGAAATGGAAGCTGCCAGGACCTGGGTCACAGAGCCAAACCAAAACATAGGGCAGGGAACACACATACACCTCTATGAGAGGAGCATCACAGAATTTCAAGCTTTTATCCTGTATGTGCTCCCTTAGCAATCCACATATACCTATTTTTAAAATTATGTTGCGGGGCACCTGGGTGGCTTAGTTGGTTAAGCATCTCACTCCGGCTCAGGTCATGATCTCACAATTTGTGGGTTCGAGGCCCACATCGTGCTCTGTGCTGACAACTCAGAGCCTAGAGCCTGCTTCGGATTCTGTGTCTCAATCTGTCTCTGCTCCTCCCCAACTTGCACTCTCTCTCTCTCTCTCTCAAAAATAAACATTAAAAAAATGCTGTTAATTGTAATACTGAGACTTTCACTATAAGCTTATATATATTATAGTCTACATGGCTAGTACCGACCGGGACACAAATTGGAAACCAGCTATATGTAAACTGACCTCAACTGACAACTTGGGAGCAACAACTATTTTGGAAGAGACACATGATTCGAAAATCTTCCAAGATTAGTATGGACCAAAACCCATTTTAATGTTTAATTCTCTAAAATTGTGTGCAGTTCTCCTAACAATACTTTAAGTACTGAAGACTTGTAGTAGACCAACTTAATAATCATAAATACTTCAAATTTCATCTCTCATGGCAAACCCATTGAACTCTCCATACCTCCTCACCTACCACATCCATGGTGTTTAGTTTTTCCCCTAATACACCATTTCCATGCGTGCCCAACCAGACTTCCAATAGCCAATCCCTGTAGCTCGAAGGAAAGTAGGTATGTGAGGACTGCCAGAAGTCCTTACTCACTGACAGACAGCTGTGGGGACACAGATACCCCAGCTCCTTTGCAGGAGAATTCTAAGGGCTGTGTTTTCAAGTACTTTCCAGTATTTCTGGGTGCAGTTTAACTACACCACTATGGAAGGCCATTTACTAATGCACCTTATTTTCAGTCTCTCCTGTATCAGCTCTCTTTCTTAGGCCAATATTCCTTGCCCTCTCAAGAACCTCTTGGCCTCACAACACTGACTCAAGTAGGTGTCTTAGAGAACCAAATGGAGATAATTAAACTCTTGAGAAAGCAGCATTAAGAGTCTGTGACAAAAACTTTAGAAGCCCAACCTGATCCAAGTCTGTCCCTGTGACAGACTTAAAAAGAATATCCCATCAATAGGTCCCTATGTGGTTGTCACCTTTTAGTGTCAGTATTTGCAAGAAGGAAGCAGAATTTTTGTCCAGTCACTGAATGCTTCTAGGTTCATACACTGAAGAGATCATGTGAATATTAATATAAATGAAACTCTAATATAAGGGTTTTTTTTTCTATCTTTTTAAATGTTTGTTTAGTTTAGTTTCTTTTTTTTTTTTTTTTTTTTTTTTTGACGAGACAGAGACAGAGCGCAGGCAGGGAGGGGCAGAGAGAGAGAGGGAGACACAGAATCTGAAGCAGGCTCCAGGCTCTGAGCTGTCAGCACAAAGCCCGATGTGGGGCTTGAACCCACGATCTGTGAGATCATGACCTTAGCTGAAGTCAGGTGCTTAACTGACTGAGCCACCCAGATACCCAAAAAATAAGGTTTTTTTTTTTAATGATAGTATAAAATGGAGGCACCTGGGTAGTTCAGTTGCTTAAGCGTCTGACTCTTGATTTTAGCTCAGGTCATGATCTCACAGTTGTGAGATCGAGCCACGGATCCTGCTTGGGATTCTCTCTCTCCCTTCTCTCTCTCTCTCTCTCTCTCTCTCTCTCTCTCTCTCTCTCTCTCCCTCTCTCTCTCTCTCTCCCCCCACCCCCTCTCTCTGCCCTTCCCCTGCTTGCTCTTTTTTAAAATAAACTTTAAAAGAAGAAAAAGTATATTATAAAATGAAATAGAAAATGGCCCCCTAGGGGCTCCATGCTTTGTTATTAATGTCTTTACTAAAACACCTCCACAGGAACCTACATAGGACCAAGTGTTGACATGAAATAGTCAGGAGGCCTCCAAAGATGGTCAGAGTCTGATGACTTGGGTTTAACATACTTGGCTTAGATGCATCCAGTAGTCTGTTGGTCAAGTCTGTAAGGATAGCAGGAAGGAACAGAATGGGGCAGTCAGTACATCAGAATTGTAATCTTTGTCTTTAGCCAGCTCGAGGTGACAGCCATAGAGGTTTTCTTCTTCACATGCTCTCTGGGAAAAAACCTGAGGCTCTGGTTTGGAGTATTGGAGTGAAATGAACACGAAGGTCAGGATGGGGGCCTTTACACCTACTGGCTTCCATTGCATTACCCGTCTTTGCAGCCCAGCCACTTGGCCTCTTCAAGGAACTGCCCTCCATCTGATTTACCTCCTGTATTCAGGAGGCTCTGTGTCAAGGAGGAGGAGCAAAGCCAACAGTGGAAAAGACCCATCCTCCCTGGGTTTGCCCAGCCCGAACACCAAGTGATATGGGTAACAAAGGACACGCCCCCCCCAGCTCTCACCCCACGCTAGGCCTATCAGCAGCCTAAGAACAACTGACCCTTAAATCCCAACAGCTACCATGACCATTGTCAAGTCCTTGCTCTGTAAGGGCCCTGTGTGCTAGCACAGAGAGAGAGGTTACCAAGAGATAGGTTAGCTCAAGGGCCAAAGAACCTAGTGTGCAATCTCCTTGCCTCTTTCTTCCTGGCAATCACCAAAGTCCTGTCACTTCATTACTTTGAGCCTCAAGTTCTTGTAAATTTTATAAATAATTGAGTTTATACCTAGTCTGATGCCAGGCATTGAGGCAACGTTTGATAAATGGTATTACCTTCTGCTGAAATGCTTAACAGGTTTTCTCAAGACTCAGCTAGGCCTGATCATGTGTTTCGTAACGAGCTGTGTCCACAGTCCTAAATTCCGGCCTGTGCCCCAGGTAGAAGGGGCCCTACTTCTTCCTAATACTTTTTAGAAAATACTGCTGCCCAGCCCCCATCCCTAATCAGCTAAAACATAGTGTCTGCAAATTAGGTGAAATTCTTCAAAGTTTCCCAGGTGTTTCAGATGCATCCATAGGGCTAAGGACCACATAATTCAAGGTGATTCTACCTAACTGAAGCTAAGTAGAACATTAGAGACACAGAGAGAAAGAGAGAGAGAGAGAGAGAGAGAGAGAGAGAGAGAGAGAGACTGTCATTGTGTCTAGAAGAAGTTAGTCTGGTGAAACCCTGAAAACATTGTCCTGTGAGAAATGTTTGGAGGAACCAAATGGGTTGAATCCTGGAGGGAAGTCTGAGAGCAAGATGTCTGTGAGGACCAATCTTTATACAAATATTGGAAGAGGCCTAAAATAACTTCTATTTTATGTGATATGATTACTCCTCTCTTTGTATTGCCCTGACATGTAGAAATTACAGGTGTGCAGATTGCAGATTTAATCTCAAGACAATAAAGAACTTCCAGTAATTTCCCCAAAGAGAAAGACTCTCTAAAACATAATGAGTTTCTCATCACTGGAAATGTGCTACTGAGGCCACATGATTATCTTCAGGAAGACATTGAACTGATGATCTAAAAGTCACTACCAGCCTAAGATTCCATAAATGAGGATTAAAGCCTTTCAATGTATTCCCTTTTGGAATAGGACCATTCCTTCCCATGCACCCTGGTCAAATGAATACTTTCAAATGAAGCAAAGCATTTTCAAAAGCCATTTGAAGTAATCTAGAAATAGATCCAAAGTAAGAATAGGGTTGTTTTTTTTTTTTCATTTAACTTGACCTTTGTACTTGTAGATTTCCAAGAGATTTGACCAAAGAATGAGACTTTTTTCTTTAAAAAATCAACTTTATCACCATGTCTGGGCGTTTTAAGTATAAATTTTATGGAAACACATGGCTATACAAATCCTGCACAACCTTGTCTTTGTGAGCTAAATCCCTTACCACACACACTTACCTGATAGCATCTTTCTATTGAGAAGCTCGCACAAAAGCAGACAAATGCAGGGGCAAAACCCTGAATTCACAAGAAGTTACTTACAAGGAAAGGATCAGGCAGTTTGGGTCAGACATCATTCAACTCTTAAGACAAAAAAGATTCTATTCTAGATCTTCTTTGAATGTAAATATAGCAGTGTTTTGTTTTGTTTTTTTTGTTTTGTTTTGTTTTGTTTTGTTTTGTATCATTTACCATTGTGTTGAAGAAATCTTAAATATCCAATATGGCTCCTACCAAACTAGCCTTCCAACGTAGCATGTTATACGCTACATGTCGTATGTTTTTATTAAGTTCCCTTTGGAGGTCACTTTTTTATTCAGGAGCACTTTGGTTCAGTCAGCTCCTTAGGGAGGAGCATCTACCTGTCAGGATTTATTCCTCTCGGACAAGAGGATAAAGCAGAAAAAAAATTCTAAAATACGTCACAATCCCTTCCAAGGCTTGATAGTAAGAGGCAAAGCTTCCATGTGCGGTTTTCAGAGAAGACTTAAAAGCATCAAAAATTGGGGCGCCTGCGTGGCTCTGTTGGTTAAGCGTCCAACTCCTGGTTTCATCTCAGGTCATGATCTTGAAGTTCAGGAGTTCAAGCCCCAAGTCAGGCTCTGCATGGATGGTGTAGAGCCTGCTTGGGATTCTCTTGCTCTCCCTCTCTGTCTGCCCCTCCCCTGCTCATTCTCTCTCTCTCTCAAAATAAACAAACAAACATAAACATAAAACACACTGAGTTTCTTCCCATGCATTTGACTTCAAACTCAGAGAAAAAGATAAACACGAAATGTATTTTCTCCCTTCTTGATGGCTAGCTTTACTTATTTATGTGCCTTAATTTTGCGGAGTGAATTAAATTTCTGAGTTCTACCTTGTCTCTTCTTCTTTGCTTAGAGCTTACTTTAGTCAAAGAGTTTAGAGATAGAGATTGTGACTGTCCCTGGCACTGCATCAAATCCTATTAGATACTTAGGAATAGTCAGGGAAAACACAAAAACCTGCCTTTTCACTTTGTTCATACGCTGTGCTCTCCTCCAATCCCGGTGTGTGTGTGTGCTGGTCTCTTGTTTGCCCTCCTGACAAAAGGTTCATAAAAAGCCCTACTTACAGTGATAAACCTCTGTGGAAACTTATTCTTATAAGAAAAAGAAAAACACAGCCTCAGATTTCTATTATTAGACAGAACAGACTTAAATAACATCGCAAGGAAGACAATGGCACTAACACACCTTTTGATTGAGGTAATTGTAGGACTGTACCTAAAATAAACCCTTATTCTTGTGAAAATAAATCTCTCTTCCAAATTGGAGTCCGATGTCTTGTTATAGATGGCTGGTGTTATGCCTCCAGGAGAGCTGATCACAGGCCTGTGTGAGTCTGTTTGGTGAATGAACCATTGAATGCACTCTCCAGGGAAGAAATAGGCATACTCCCAAAGATGCCCATACAGAAACCTTGTAGCTTCCAGCCTTCCTTTGCAATTCCGAAGGTACCATTAATTGGTACAGAAAATAAAGAGAGACTCTTTAAGTACCTTTTTAATTCCATGACCTATTTCAATAAATAGAATCTGTGCTAACTGTATACTCAGCTCAAAATGTATTACTTATGGTCCTTCCAATTTTTGGATATACCTATGAAATCATTTTAAGACATAAAATGCTTGGGACGCCTGGATGGCTCAGTTGGTTAAACATCAGACTTCGGCTCAGGTCATGATCTCACCGTTCATGGGTTGGAGCCCCACGTCGGTCTCTCCGCTCTCAACATGAGGCCTGCTTCAGATCCCCTGTCTCCCCCTCTCTCTACCCCTCCCCCACTTGCGCACACTCTCTCTCTCTCTCAAAAACAAACATTTAAAAAAATTTTTTTAAGAGATAAATCTCTTAACACTGGGGAGAAAATTAAGAAATAAGAACAAAGAGCTACAAAATTTATGTTTAATTTATTGTCTAAATTACTGACGACTTACACAGGCTTCAGTAGTGGAGAGCCAATTGACTCACCAGTTTGAAAGAAGATACAGAGACTCTTGATTGGGCTACTCTTTCGTCTGCCTCCTCAGCTCAGTAACCTGGCTCTGTACCAGTCAGAAGGTTAGCCACAGTCCCAATGCTCCGAGGTCACAGGAGACAGAGATCCTGATAGAAATCTTTCTTATCGACACTGGACAGTTTTATCGCTGCCGTCACAGTAAAATGGGAAGCCGAAGGAAGAAGGGGTCATGTTCCCTTCTATCTGGGTAGGTTTAATTCCTTCAGGTCAGTGAAAACATTGAAAAGGGAGGTGGTTTTCTCAAAGTCTCAAAGCAGTACACTCACTCTTCAGAGGATGTGTTTTCATCAACTCTGCTAGATCAGACTGTCCAAGAAATGGGATTTACACAGGAAGAGAACTTTTTTTACTATGTGCACTGGTGAACACTGAGTCTGCAGAGATGGTCTCTCAATCCAGGACAAGTAAGGAAATAGCACCACGAGGGGTGCCTGGGGGCCTCAGTCAGTTAAGCATCTGACTCTTCATTTTGGTTCAGGTCACTATCTCACGGTTCGTGAGTTCGAGCCTCACATGGGGCTGCTTGCCATTCTCTCTCTGCCCCTTCCCCTGCTTTCCCTCTCTCTTAAAATAAACAGTAAAATAATTATCAACTCCTTCAAAAAAAAAAAAAAGAAGAAAACAGAACAAAAAAGCAAGATAGTTATGAAAACGCACATCAGAACAACAAGAGAACTATCACCCCAACAACTCCGAAGAATGTTGTATAATAAATACTGGTTGGGTTTGACTGCCGAAGATTTATTGTTCTTTGAAATAGCTTTGCTTTAAATCTCAGGAGTTAATACCTTCCCGATAAAGCCTGTATATGGGGGCCCCGCAGGTTCCTAGCAAAGTTAGGCAGTTATCAGACTCTACTGAGATCAGCTAGGTACTCTTGCCTGGTATTTCATCCTTGAAGGGGAGCTGGAGTTTCCATCCCTGCCACCGGTGAATGGCTCCTGCCTGCCATCGACCCGTTATTGTAGCTCCTTCTGGTCCAACTGCTTTGTGAGCCTCCTGCAGCCCTGAATGTGTTCCCTGCTCCTTAATTCATCAGGAATCTGTTTCTTTTGTGTATACCAAAAGCACCCCAACTGATGCAAAGAACATTCTGACAATTATTTCTGAAGGTAACCAGAAGAGAATGCCATTAGTCTCGTATCTACAAGCATAGAGAATACCTTTCATACATCGCTGGTGGGGATTTTAAATTGCTTCGACAACTTGGAAACAATCTCTGGCAATTTCTTATGAAGTTAACAGCGTTCTGTGACTCCTAATTCCACTCCCAGGTATGGACCCAAGAGAAATGAAAACTCATGTCCACAAAAAGGGCTGGTAATAGAATTTTTACAGCAGCTTTTTTTTTTCCTCGTAATGGCAAAAAAAACTGGAAATCACCCAAACGTCTGTCAATAAAAGATCAGATAACTGCTTTGTGGTACCTTCACATAAAGACACACTACCTGGCAATAAAAATAAACTCTTTATATACACCACAATATGGATCGTGCTTTTAAACATGATGCTGATCAAAAGAAACCATACCAACAAGAACATTTTCTGTGCGATTCTACTTATAGAAAGTTCAAAAAAAAAAGACAAAGCTAATTCGAAGAAGCAGACTATGAATTTGGGGATCAAGTGGTAGGGAAAATGAAGGTAAACTCTGTGATGATTAAAAAGCTCTACATCCCGATTAAGAAGGTAGCTACACAGGTACATACCTTTTGAAACCTTGTAAGAGCTGTAATAGCCATGAAAATTCCTATTCTGAATAATTCAACCTCAACATAAAAGAACAAAGAGAAACCCAAGACCTAGAAAGAAAAGCAATTGTTATGGATGTCTGTAGCAGATCCCTATACATCCCCCATTTGAGAGACCTAGTAGGTCATCATTTTAATAATTTTACATCTTGAATTCGTATATTATATGCTTAGTTTGCCAAGAGAACCAGCAAATGAAATTTTCTATTAAATAGGAATCTGTTTTAAATGGGTGTTTTTTTAAATAATGTTGGGGCGCCTGGGTGGCGCAGTCGGTTAAGCGTCCGACTTCAGCCAGGTCACGATCTCGCGGTCCGTGAGTTCGAGCCCCGCGTCAGGCTCTGGGCTGATGGCTCAGAGCCTGGAGCCTGTTTCCGATTCTGTGTCTCCCTCTCTCTCTGCCCCTCCCCCGTTCATGCTCTGTCTCTCTCTGTCCCAAAAATAAATAAACGTTGAAAAAAATTAAAAAAATAATAATAATAATGTTAAACGGCAGTGATAACGACATGATATCATGACATCAAAGTCACACCTCTATGAAAAAATAAAGTAGATAAATCGCACTTCATTGAAATGGAAAACCCGTGCTCTGTCAAAGATCCTGCGAAGAGAATGAAAAAACCAGCTACATACACTTGCAGAAAAGACTTGCTTATCACCTGATAGAATACTTGTATCCAAATAAAGGGCTGTGTAAATTCAACAGCAAAGGAACAAAAAGTACAATTAGAAAATGGACCCAAAATGCGGCTGGATATTTCACTGAAGTAGAAATACACAAATGGCCAATAAGCACATAGAGGGATATTCAACATCATTAGCCATTAGGGATATGCAAATTAAAGCTGAGATACCACTGCACAACGACTGGAACAGCTAAAAGAAAGAAACACCGGTAATACACAGTGCTTTCGGGGATGTGCACCAAGCACGCCTCTAGTCCGTCGCTGGAATTTAAAATGGGTCAGTTACTCTGGAAAACATGTGAGCCGTTTCTTAAAAATTAAACATACACTTTCTGTATAATACGGCACATGCTTTCCTAGGCATTTATTCTCCAGAAATGCAAACTTAGGAACTTAGGTTCACATAGAGAAAGATGTATATGAGTATTGATAGCAGATTTGTAAATAGACACAACCTGGAATGACCGGGGCGGGGAGGGGGGGAGGGGGGATGATCCTTCAAGGTTGAATGGACTCATAAATTCGAGTGCATTTATACAATGGCCTAATATTCAGCAGCAATGAAAAGGAACTCTTCATACACTCAACAAGTTGTGAGAACCCCAAAGCATTACGCTTAGTGCAAAACAAAGGCCATTCTCCACGGTTACACACTCTAGGAGTGCATTTAAGTAACATTCTCTAGATGACAATTTGAGTGAGGGAGAATCTACCAATAGTTGAAAAGGGTCAGGGTTGGGGCTAGTGTATCTGTAAAAGAATAACGTGAGGCGGGGGCACCTCAGTGTTTCAGTCGATTGAGTGTCTGACTCTTGATGTCAGCTCAGGTCATGATTTCACCATTCATGGGAGCAAGCTAGCTGTCGAAATCTGTGCTGAAAGCGCGGAGCCTGGTTGAGAGTCTCTCTCTGCCCCTCCCCCACTCATGATCTGTCTCTCAAAATAAATATTTTAAATATATGTATTTTTTTTTAAAGAATAGCATAAGGGAACTGATTTCTCCAAGTGGGAGAGTGCCGTATTCCGAGTGTGGTGAATTTGATACAAATGTATACATGTTAAAAAATTCCGCGGATGAGGGGCGCCTCAGTGACTCAGTCTGTTACATGTTCAACCTCGGCTCAGGCCATGATCTAGTGGTTCTGAGTTCGAGCCCCTCATCCGGCTCTATGCTGATAGCTAAAGGCCTAGAGCCTACTTCGGATTCTTTGTCTTCCTCTCTCTCTGTCCCCTCCCCTGCTCATGTTCTGTGTGTGTGTGTGTGTGTGTGTGTGTGTGTGTGTGTCTCTCTCTCAGAAATAAACATTAAAAAAATAATTTCACAGATATAACAAATAGACCAGACAATGTTGACATACGCAGACACAGATGTACCTCTTCCCAAAGACACCCCCAATCTACTGCTACCTATGGAACAACTTCTGAGAGAAATCCCCTCACTAGCAGAACAACTCCTATGTATGAGATGAACAGGGAGAAAAAAACCAACATCAAAAGGAATAGGAAAGGCTAAAACACAATCTTGCTATAAAACCCGCCCCTGGCACAATGACCCACAACGGGGACAAACTCAAAACTCTGAGTATCTCCCTGTGGAACAAAGGATTTGAACCTCACATCTGGCACCTCTACTTTTTAAGACCTGCACCTGAGAGGCAAGCTGCCAAAACATCTAGCTTTGAAAGCCAAGAGAGCTTGCACTCATGAGACACACAACAGCAAGAGTGAACTGAGATATAGTTCTTAAAGAGTCTGCATAGACTCACTTCCCACCTACCCACCAGGGCCCAGCACAGAGGAAGCCAATTGAAATGCATGCCATTTTGCAGTGAAAAGGGCCTGTGTGCTTACCTTAAAACTTCTGTCTGAGTGGCAGGTATCTAATTTAACACACATCCAGGGGCCTACTGAAATACTCTCCCAAAACCACAGAAGCTCATGGGCATCTTTTTGACAATCTTCCTCTGCCCCATGCGAAGCTACTGGGATCTCCCAGAGAGAAGCCTGGGTAGAGGTCTCACAAGACAGCTTTTGTGGCCGTCACCTACAGCAGACATCCCTTGGATAGCCTGGCTCTGGTGGCCAGAGCATTTATGTTCTCAAGTTCAAGGGGATGTCAGGAAACAAATCAACAGATTTTAATTAGCCAGGGATCTTCTCAGGGATGATCAGGGCAGAGAGAAACACCCATGTCCCAGTCTTCTGCTGAAAGAGATTTATTTGCATGTTTTAAAAGCTCTTGCCTCAGTGTCCCGCTTCCCATCAGCCAAATTCTAGATGCCAACTGAGATCCTTCCCTGTGGAAAACTGACAAGTCTTGGCACATCCTCAACTATGGGAGCCACTGAGGACAAAGTAGGCTGCTTGGGCCATCACAAAGTTTTAGGAGACAACAAGAGCTGGACAAGGTTCAATAAGTTTCAATTTCTCAATTGTTGAATCATCAACTCAACCATCCATTAAATGGATTACACAGTAATCAGATGGGATTTATTCCAAGGATGCAAGAATGGTTTAATATCTGCAAATGGATAAGATATACCATCCAACAAATAAAGGGTAAAAATCCTATGATCACTTCATAGATGCAGAAGATGTCAACAGAACTCAACATTCATTTTTGATAAAAATCTTCAACACAGTGGGTATATAGAGAATGTCCCTCAACCTAATAAAGGCCACATATAACAAGCTCACAGCTATTATCATACTCAACAGTGAAAGGCTGAAAACTTTTCCTGGAAAATCAGCAAGAACACGGTACCCACTCTTACTACTTTTATTTAACAAAACATTGGAAGGCCTAGCCAGAGCCATTTAATTAAAAAGCATCCCAATTATAAATAACAAGTAAAACTTCATTTGCAGATGACATCATCTTATAGAAAACCCTCAAGAGCCCCCAAATAAAACTGTTAGAATAAATGAATGTAGTAAAGTTGCGTATAAAAATCAACATGCAAAAATCAATTTTCTTTCTCTACATTAACAGCAAATTATACAAAAAATTATGAAAACAATCCCATTTACAACAGCATTAAAAAAAAAAGCACTTAGGAATAAACTTAACCAAAGAGGTAACAGATCTCTACGCTCAAATCTTTAAGCCAATGATGCAAGAAATTAAAGACCATGCAAATAAATGGAAAGACATCCCATGTGCATGGACTAGAAGAATATTGTTAAGATGTCCTTGTTACCTAAAGTCATCTACAGATTCAATTCAATCTCTATCAAAATTCTAATGCATCCTTCACAGAAGTAGGAAAACAATCCTAAAATACATAAGGAAGGGCAGAAGACCGCAAATTACCAAAGCAATCTTGAACAAAAAGGACAAAGCTGAGGTCAACACACTACCTCCTTTCAAAACATACTATAAAGCTATAATAATCACAACAGCAAGGTAGTAGTGTAAACACAGACATATAAACCCATGGAACTGAGTAGAGAGCCCAGACATAAGCAGACACATTTTAGGTGAATTAGTTTACAACAACAAAAAAAAAAAAAATCCAAGAATACACAATGAGGAAAAGTCAATCTCCACAGTAGTGCTGGAAAATCTAGACAGCCACATGGAAAAAATACAAAAACAAAAACAAAACAAAACAAAACAAAAAACAAGCAACAGTCTTTTCTACTATACACAAAAATCAACTCAAAATGGGTTAAAGACTTGAAAGCATTAAAATTTCTACAAGAAAACATAGGTAATAAGCTCCTTGATACCTGTCTTGGCAGTCCTTTTTTGGATTGGACAGTAAAAGTAAAAATCAACACATAGAACCACAAACTATCTTCTGCACAGCGAAGGAAACCAACAAAATGAAAAGGCAACCCATCAAATGGGAGTAGATCTTCTCCAATCACTTATCCAATAAAAGGTTATTATCTAAAACCTATTAAGAACTCCTACAACTTAAGAGCCAAAAAAAGTGATTAAAAAACAGTTGATGATTTGAATCAGTATTTTCCCAAACACATACAGATCGTCAAGAGGGGCCTCAAAAAAAAAAAAAAAAAAAAAAGCAGCAAATATCAAGGAAATGCAAACCAAAACCACAATAAGACAAAACCCCATAGCTGCTAGGATGGCTAGGATCAAAAAGACAAGAAATTACAAGTGTTGGTGACAATGTGGCAAAAAGGGAACCCTGCTCACTGTTACTGGAAACAGAAACTGATATAGCCACTCTGGAAAACAGTATGGGGTTTTCTTGAAAATATTAAAAGTTGAACTACCTTACGAACCAGCAGTTCCAATTCTGGGTATTTAACCAAAACAAACAAATGACACAACCCAAAAAACCAAAAACAGTAATTTGAAAAGGTATCTGTTGGGCGCCTGGGTGGCGCAGTCGGTTAAGCGTCCGACTTCAGCCAGGTCACGATCTCGCGGTCCGCGAGTTCGAGCCCCGCGTCGGGCTCTGGGCTGATGGCTCAGAGCCTGGAGCCTGTTTCCGATTCTGTGTCTCCCTCTCTCTCTGCCCCTCCCCCGTTCATGCTGTTTCTCTCTCTGTCCCAAAAATAAATAAACGTTGAAAAAAAAAAAAAATTTAAAAGAAAAGGTATCTGTTTCCCCTATGTTTACTATAGCACTATTTATAATAGCCAAGACATGGAAACAATTTAAGTATCCATCAATGGATAAAATTGTTGTGTTATATATATCCAAGGGAGTATTATCCAGCCATGATAAAGAGGCAAATTGTCATTTTCATCAATATGCATAGATCTTGAGGGCATTATGCTAAATGAATGAAGTCCCACAGAGAAAACTGAATACCACATAGTCTCACTTATATGTGATATTGAAAAACAAAGAACTCCTAGCATGAGTAGAAAATTGACTGCCAGGGGCTCAGAGGTAAAGGGAATGAAGAGATGTCGGTCAAAAGATACAAACTTTGTTATAATGTAACTAAGTTCCAGGGATCTCATTTATCCTATAGTGATTACAGTTAACCATACTGTATTATAGAGGTGTGGGGGTGGCTCAGTTGGCCAAGCTTCCAACTCTCGATTTTGGTTCAGGTCTCATCATCTCACAGTTCGTGAGATCAAGCCCTGCATCTGGCTCTGCACTGCCAGGGCCGAGCCTCCTTGGACTTCTCTGTCTCCCTCTCTCTCTCTGCCCCTCTGCCACTCTTATCTCTCTCTTTAAAAATTAAAAAAAAATTTTTTAATTAAAAAGTACTATATTATATATATCCAAGTTTCTAGGAGTCAATCTCTTAGGTTTTCATCACAAGCAAAAATAGTTCTAACTATGTACAGTCATAGATATTAACTAGACATTGTGGTGATCATTTGACAATATATACATACATGGAATCATTATGTTAGTTTCAGATGTACAACCTCAAGTTTTAGGTCAATTATATCTCAACTTTTAAGAAGGGTAGGAAGAAGGTGAGAAATATAAAATTTAGGATATCCATCGCCTGAGAGAAGGCAGAACAGGCTATGGTGAGAAGGGGCATACAGGATTTTCAACAGAATGTTGGTTTTCATTATTCTTTCTATTTTCATCTGAGCAATATTTTTTACTCATCATTCACTGCTTTCTAAGAACCTTTTTAAAAAGCTGGAGAGGTGTTATCATTTTACTTGGAGAAATATAGAAACACCTAATGGTGTTCCACAACCAAGCTTTTCTCAAACTCTAATTCAAATATTCTTTTTCAGAGCCTTACGGTCTACTCACACTTTAAATACATGTATTATGACCCTCCTTTATCATCGTGGTTGAGAAAATATGCTCACCTCCCTCACTGTGTGTATACTTTAAATGTGGTCTGTCAAAGTAAATGGATACTGAAGTAAAGAATGTCTGTTGGAAAATTAAATTCAACGTTGCCTATCTGGCATGTTTGTTCATTTGTAAACGAAGATTTTGAGTTCATTATCCATTAGTTGTAATAGACATTCAGAAGCAGATTCAGTGTGACTGGCTGATAGGAACACTCAAACCAAAACTGTTCCCATAAAGGCCATCTCAAGAGAGGCAGAAAAAACGTTTGATCAACTGACATATGCGTTGTTGATGGAACATCTCAACAAGGTAGATTTAGAAGGCACACACCTCAAAATAAGAAAAACCACCTATGAAAAACCCACAGTTAACCTCACACTCAATGGTGAAAAATGGAGAGTTTTTTTCCCTGGTGTCAGGAAGAAGACAAGAACACGTCCACTGTCACCACTTCTACTCAACATAATACTGGAAGCCCTAGCCATGGTAATTAGACAAGAAAAGGAAATAAAAGGCATCCAAATTCTAACAGGTTTTTCAGTTTGTACATGATGAATAATATCGAGAAAACCCCCGAGACTTCACCAAACCACTACAACTAATCAATGAATCCAGTGAAGTCATGGGATACAAAATAGACAGCAATCTGTTGCGTTCCTATACTAATAATGAAGTATGGCATCAGGAATAGTCAAATACCTAGAAATAAACTTAACCAAGGAGTTCAAAGACCTGTACCCTGAAAACTATACAACACTGATAAAATTGTTCCCATAAAGTTTCCAGGTAGATTGCCACTATTTTCAGTTTTTACACACATACGCAGACACCATTTTTTACAAAAATTTTAAATGGAAAATACACAACTGCTCTTGTGAACCTCTTGGCCACAAGACCTATTCGAGATGAAAAACAAAGAACCAGATCCATCATGTCAGGCATACAAAGCAATATAGTTTTGCCTCCTCTAATTACAGAAAATAAAATACTGAGGCGCTTTGGTGGCTCAGCTGATGAAACATCCAGTACTTGGTTTCAGCTCAGAGCGTGATCTCACAGTTTGTGAGTTCGAGCCCCACAATGGGCTCCAAGCTTAAGGGATTCTCTTTCTCTCCCTCTCTCTCTGCCCCTTCTTGCTTGCTCTCTCTCTCAAAATAAATACATAAGCTCTAAAAAAAATACTTATTTCAAGATTATGCCACTTAAATTGGGAAGATACTGCTTTGTCATGCACATTTATAAAAAAATAATGTGAACAAACTTCTTGTAGGCTTGTCACTTGTTAGAAAGATATCTCACGTAAATGAAGCTAAACCAGCAATCAGCGAACTTTTTCCATAAGGAGCCAGATAGTAAATATTCTGAATGTTGCAGGTCCTAAGGAATCCACAGCAACTATTCAACTCTGCATTTTTAATGCCAAGTCACCATAGATACCACAAAACGTTGTGAGGTTGTTTCAATAAAACTTTATGTACAAAAACAGACTGTAGGTCAGACTTGGCCCAAGAGTCATCATTTGCCAACCTCTGCTCTAAAGTATTCTATTTTCAACAGCTGGTTTGTGTGTGCATGAACGCATATACACACATGATGACTTATATGCATCTATCTCTGTACACTTCCTAAAACCAGAATGACTCAATATAAATTCATCGTCCCAAATGGGTGTCTACTTCTATGGACATACAGAACATCGCACTTTGGTGACATACCCCTAAATCTAAATGGATAATAACTATGACAAACAAGACCACAGAAGTTTGGAATCAAAAAATTTCACCTAAGGAGGCAATGACTAGATCGATTTTCCAAACTGCAAACTATTTCCCTCGTATCCCTTCCTACCCCGCCCCATCCCACAGAACTAGGTCTCAAAATCTGGTTTATTCTACCTTCATTTTCCTCTTTCATTATGCTTGCTGGAATGTGAAAAGCCACATGCAGACCAAGGAAACCTGGTTAAGCAGATTATACTTTAGTTACTATTCTACTTAATAAAGTATTGAAGTACTACTCAAAAGCTTGTTTTTAAGATGAATGATTTGGGAAAGGATTTCTTCTAATTACATATTTACATTTTTAAAAAAGAAATTGTGTTTTCTCAATCTCATACCTCCTGCAAATCCTTTGTTAGCTCTTTTTCCTCAGTTGAAGTGGAATTATAAAGTCTCCCTCATAAAATTAAGTCTGAAACGTGCTACCATCTCTTTTTATTGGAATGGACTTTTCCAGTGACTTTTCAAGTACTGAACACATGACTTCAACACGGGAGTAGGAGAGATGGCCAGCTTCACGGCGTGGTCAGCAACACCCTGTACTTTGTTTAACGCTCTGCTCTCACCATTAGCTTGCAATTCTTAATGATTTTCACCAGGAGCTCCCAGTATTCATTTTGCAGCAGACCTTGAAAATCACATAGCCGGTCCTCTGAATCGAGATTAGAACTCAACAAAGGGGGACACACTTCCCCAACAAGGCAGATTCAGAAGGTTCAGTTTCTGTAATCTCAAGAAGAGACTCCTTGGCTTGACTTCAAAGTTCTCTGCTGTTATCAACTCTCCAGAAGGTGGAGAAGGCAAGAAGGTGACTGAATAAATGGAAACTTCTACTTTCATTTCTGAAAAATAGGCAGTGGAGTCATTTGGTTTCCGCGGAGAGCATCACAAAGAGCCAGCTTTTCAAAATGGACTTTTCTTCCTCTACTCTAAGTGGTTTGCCTAATAAGGTGAATGGAGAACAGGTGGGCAGTATCATTAATGCCAACCCCAACAGGATAAAGAAGTTGTCCTTTTCTTCCACAAGGCTCTGGAGTAGGTATGATGATGCAGCTAACACATCAACACACGAGTTTATCGTCGTCATAACTGAGTATTTTTTCTAGATGCCAAGTATCCAAAACCCTGCGCTTGTACCAAGCGTCCTATCAATTCTCATTAGCTGAGGCAGCAATCCTGAAACCAGGAGCATGGGGACATCCGACGATATTTGGGATTCTAGAGGAGCAGATCAGAGGGCACACCACAAGACATCTTACCTAAGATCAGCAGGGCTGGAATGGGTGAGAACACAGTACTAACGCATCCTTCTGAAAACTGAAACCCATTCTCCCCATCCCTCCTTGCTTGCTCCTTTCAACGCCCATCATACTTTGCAAACTCCACAAAGGCAGGAATCTTTCTTGGTGGTATCTGATGCTCCCACAACAATCCTTGCCTCATACCCAGTGCCCGTTAAATACTGAACGGAGGACGCCTGTGTGGTGCCGTCGGTGAAGCCTCCGCGTCTTGATCTTGTCTCAGGTCACAATCTCAGGGGTCATGAGCCTGCTTGGCATTCTGTCTCTCCCTCTCTCTGCCCCTCCCCCACTGTGCTCACTCGCTCATTCTCAAAATAAATAAACGTTAAAAACAATGAAACAAAATATTGAATGAATGACCACAGTAACCTGAGCGTTTTCGACTGTACTTGGCCTGACATACCCCAGACCTCTTCCTGCCGAGACAAAGCAGCTACGAATCAAAAGCTTCGAGAGGAAAACAGGCTATCCCAAGAAGAGAGTAGTGACCAACAATTATACTGTTAAAAAAAAAAAAAAAATGAAAAGACTTTGAGCTAGGTTTGAAAATGCGGAGGCTGACAGGAATTTCAGGGGACCTCCCTGATGCTCCTCATCGGTGCTCCCAAAGTCCTTTTCAAATGTGTGAACCAAAAATGTGTCACCACAAAGCCTGCTGTCTACTTACAGTCAACTGGTATAGGTCAGCGCAGGAGTTAAATTAAAACCGTCTTCTAAAAGCCAAATACTTCTAAGCTCACAGGTTCACTAATGGTGCTTAATCCTTGCTGGATGCCTCAGGCTTATGTCTGGCTTTGTTGGTTTATTTGTGACTGCTCCTCACATCAGGGGCCCAATTACCTCTTCAGGGCTCTGTGTCATCCTTTCTGGGACCGAGGGCTCTTAATAGCTCTCTGCTGGGGCCATTCTCAGTGTTCCTCCAACCCCCTCCTTCTTGCTGCCTGGCCAGAATGGAGTCACAAAACACACGTTACCCATCATCCCTTCTGCTCAGAACCTTCTATGCTTAAGCTTTCATAACCCAGACCCCGCTGGGTTGTTTAGTTTAGCTCTGGGCGTTTGTTTTACACAACATAAGAGCGCTGAACAGAATGCACCAGGAATCCAGAGCTGCTAGCATTGTCTCCTAAATCCGGTGTCTTCGTAGGTCACGTGCAGGTCAAAGCTTCTGCCCCCCAGTGCCACAAAGGTCCTTATTTCATGCAAAGTTGGCTTGAGATAATGGAATGGAAGAGCTCCGTGGCTCTCAAGGGCTAGGGCCCAAGGACCCAGCGTGGACCTCACTGCTTCTAGCCATGACTGGTGTGGCCAAGGGTTGGGTCTGCCAACACATAGGACTCTTCTAGCACAAATAGTATCACCTAACCCAAGCTTATGTAAGCAAAAAAAAAAAAGCCAACCTGCCACATTCATGACTGGGAACACAGAACCAAACTGCAGACCAAAAAGAAACAGCCTTGCGGACAGTTCTTTCTCGTATCTACAAGCCCCTTTTTCTTCTCTCTCTGCGGGTGCACTTCCTTTGTGCCTCAGTGTACCCCCATGAAATGTGGCCATGCCCGCTTCCGATTTTTACATCTGACCTCCGCATCTGTCCACCGCTCTGGGTTCCAATACCACCATCTGAGTGTGACAGCTAAGTGTGAGTCAACTGTCCACTTCAGAACTTCCCTAGTAAGGCAAGGGTGCATGAGTGAGGCTTCTAAGGACCCACGTCCAGCACAGACGAGACAGCCAGAGTCGATCACAAGTTTTAGCAAAGTCTAGGAGGAGACCATCAATCCCACGAGCCAACTTGAACCTCAAGGAAGAAGAAACAGAGACACACAGTGGGGTTCAGGGTCCAAGAGTCGGCATCTGCTTGTGACAGACTCCATCAGTCCTCACAGGATGTCCTGACCTCAATCCTCAGGAATTGATTGGAGAATCTTCAGGCCAAGAGGTTGAAATCAAGAAAGACTGAAAAGTCCATCTGTATTATTTTCCTAGGGCTGCCCTGAAATAAATTACCCCCAACTCAGTAGCTTAAAACAACACGAATTCATTCAGCTCTGGAGGCCAGAACCGTGAATTGACGGGCTGGTAATATCACCTTGGCTCCAAAAACCCTCAAGAAGCGGCTTTCCCAGGCTCTTCCAAATTCTGACGGCTCTCCAATGTCACTCGGTTCATGGATGTAAAGTTTCAACCTCTGCCTCTATCTTCACAGGGCCTTTCACTTTTTTGTCTGTGCCTTTTCTTCTCCTATTTTAAGGTGACTGTTGTCATCAGATTTAGGGCCCACTTGGTTATCAGAATAGTCTCCTCTGGAGACCCTGAACTTTTCCAAAATAAGGTCACATTCACAGGTTCCAGGAGTCAGGACGAGGACCTATCTTTTAGAAAGGTCACCACCATTCAACTCACGACAGAGTCTGTTTCACTTAAGAACACTGCCTCAAAGCTCAGAATCTATACATTCATGTAGTAACAAGTGACCATTCTGGCCTGGGCTTTGTGATTGGAGCATGTGATGATCCATGGTGGGCTGAACACCACCAATATCAGGGCGATATAAAGGTACTGGGCCCTCCCCCCCCCCGCCCAAGAACCTCAGTGGCTCTAGGAAGAGCATTCATAACCTGGGCAGTAGCAGGCCCAATGGCCATGAGGAAAGATTCCTCTGAGGAACCCCAAAATCATGGAGAACAAAGTTGACCAGGCCAAGTACTCCCCTACTGGTCTATCATCCTCCACACGCTGGTGAGTTCTGAGGCATTTTTTCCTTTGGAATACATATGTATGAAATTCAACTTCAGTTGCCTTCTTTACCCAATAGCTTAATGCCACAAGCAACACCACTATTTTACAAAGGACAGAAAAGTTTTCTCCTAAGGGAAACAACTTACTGGCCCCCTAATACCTCAATGTATATTAGTTTCATTGGATGAATTTTTTTTCCCTGAATAGCAATAAAAGACAAATCAATAGGCCAGGGATAAGCAGGCTTCGATGTGACCATCATTTATTGCTAGCATCCTGCTCTTTAAAATCCCTGTGCAAACAAACGCAGGGTATGAAAAAAACGAAATCCATTAACTTTGATCCACGGCATCCCTACCCTACAGAAACAGCTCAAGAACATTTGCATCTGAGGAAACATGAACCTAAAAGCAAAGATAAAAGCAGGGGAAGTGAATGTCTGGAGACTATTTTTCTATCTCTCACCATATTGGTTGGCCTCAAGTTTAAACACCAAGGTATGAAATAGAACCAGCAATAATTCTTAGTTGGATGAAGAGAAGAAATCTAGAAAAATTCTACTGCCTTCTTCGTGGAGGAAAAAAAATTACTGATATTCATAATGAATAGTAATGTTTCCATTAAGTGAAAATGGAACTTTTCAATTTATTATTTTCTTTTGCATTATATTCGTACAAACAACTGTGGACTTTTTTCATTTTTTTCTTTTTTAACAGAAGTCTGCTAAGTATATGCAAATACCGGGCTATAAACCTCAGCTTGGAAACAGTCAAGACTGTCTACACCTTTTCATCTTTGTCAAGGGGGCTGGGCGTATACTCAAATTGCATCCTTATTTTAGTCACAACCCCGTCCCTTCTCCAATAAGCATTCTGTTAAAAACCATACGTTTCTCTCACGCCTTCTCATTTTTAAAATATGTTGTCTCACTTGTAAAAATCTCCTCTGACTTGAGAAGGCATTTTCCAACATTCCTTCCCATTGGAATGCCTGTGCTGGTAACTTCGAAAAGACACGGTTCATTGTCTGGGATCGCAGGCTGTAATCCCAATACAGCACTGAGCCCATACAGCTGCCCTATCTCGTCACACAGAGAACCAGGAAGGGGACTGTGTAGCTGAGTGATGGAGACGGGGAACAGCCAGCATGTGGGAGAGAGGTGGGGGAATCATCAGGGGAGCACTGCAGGGCATGGTGGGGAGCCCAGTCAGGCAGGCAGGGACACAGAAAGCATGATCCCAGTGGCCAGGAAGACGCCATCAGACAAGGGTCACCTAGGAACATGCAACAGAGCAGGATGTAGGGACTCACTTAGCACTGCCTTTGACACAAGTCATCTGCTCACAGGCCTCCCTCACAATTTGGTCCTAATCACACACATGCTCTTCCATTTTAAGTATTTCATGTGCCTTGAAATTGATTTATCTGTAATGTATACAAACTACCATTACGTAGATAAGTGGGACAACAGGATCTCCTGCCATCAATAGCGTGTAACCCAAACAATTCCAGCAATGCAATTAAATGGTAGCCAGTCCTGTTTATCCACAGAAGACCTATAGCCTGAGGTACGTGCTTTTTGTTACAAAGAGCACTCAGTAAGTGTTAGACAGTGTTCAAGAGCTAAGCACTTGGCAGAAACTTCCTTCCGGATTTATGTGGAAATATGAACATGTATTGAAAGGGACAATGCCCATTCACCATCAGTATAGTGCCCGAACCACACAAGGAAAAAATCCCAATTTAGCCTTAAGGGGTAGGTCAGGAAATAGCAAGTTTCAAACACCCCAAGTGAGTAACAGGGCTCCAGGTGTGAGGAGAAGGAGGGGTCAGAGACAAGAGACGGGCCTGGTTCTCAAAGGAAATCCAAGAATATATACCAGACCTCGGGTATAATTCACTGTTGCTTTACGTCATATACATTACCCTGCTACAGTACAGAGAGAGTCTAAGGTCATAATGAAGAGCTTGGATACTAGAACTTAATGCACAGGATTGAATCCCAATGCCACCACTTCCTGTCTCTATAAATTTGGATGAATGAACCTCTTTGAACCACTGTTTCTTCATCTATAAACTCTTTTGATGGGGCTCCTGGGTGGCTCAGTTGGTTAAGCGTCCAGTTTCATCTCGGGTCATGATCTCACATTTTTTGAATTCAAGCCCTGGGTCGGGCTCTCTGCTGCCAGCACAGAGCCCCCTTAGGATCCTCTGTCTCCCTCTCTCTCTGCCCCTCGTGTGTACACACACATGCACATGCTCTCTCTCTCACACACAAGTAAACACTAAAAAATAAATTTAAAACCCTTCTGCAAATAGCTTTAAGATTAGGATCTATTTCACAGGAATGACACAAAGATGAAATGAGCAAACATATATAAGGGGCATGAAACAGAACCTTCTAGATGATAAGTACTATACAAGTGCTCACTAGGAGTGGTGGGCAAAATAACGCCTCTCCAAAGGTAGGCACATCTTCATCCTTGACACCTGTTTAGTGTTACCTTACACGGAAAAAGTGACTTTGATAATGTTCCTGAGGTTAAGGACCTTGATATGGGAAGATTATCCCATATTACCTCATCATAGAGGTCCTTAAAAGAGCCTTTCCCAACTGAGGTTGGGTGGGAAGGAGATGTGAGGTTGGAAAAAAGGTCTGAATTTCAAGACAGAAGGGGCCACCAGCCAAGCAATCTGAGCGCCCTCTGTAGGGCGGAAAAAGCAAGGAAGCTTGTTCTCTTCAAGAAGCCCAGAAAAGGGAGCCCTGCCAACAACTGGTTTTAGACTTGCAGTGTGATCGGTGTTAGACATCCCCCCTGCACAAGTGTCAAGCAATACATTTGTGTTAATCTAAGCCACTCAGTTGGTGGCAATTTGTCACATACATTCTGATTACTACAAGGTGAGGATGTACACTCAAGCTGTATGGCAGGAGGGTCTCGACTGGAACTTTAACAGGTCAGAGATGAGCTTCAGGCTGGATACCTTGAGTTCAGACTCCAGCTTCTCCATTCTCCACTGACTTGGATGGTAGTAGGTCCCAAATCCAGAGTGAAGACCTAGTTCTCCCGGAGAGGTCAATGGGCTTTGGTTGTATGCTAAGAGTCAATACTAGGTGTTCTATTATTTTCTTTGCCTCCTGAGTACAGGGGAAAAACAAAACCAACCAAAAACAACAACAACAAAAAAAAAAAAAAAAAAAAAAAAACTGTGTTCTACCTGCATTGCATCTAAGGAGACCATACTGGTCAATGAAACATGGAAAGACGTCAAGTCGTCACTTCCAGACCTGACCCCTAAAATATCCCAGATGATGTTCTCTGATCTCTTGGTCCAAAACGTTGTAACCACACAAAGGCAACAGCGTTAAGATCCCTGGGGCAGCCGTAGGAAAACACATACTGCACAGGACCTCTCAATGTACTTACAACTAGGACTTGAAAAAATAATAATCATCTTTAATTGTGTGGGTGGGTATATTGCTCTTTTATTGTAGTTGGCATTGCTTATCCTCATTCATGCATAGATCCAGAGAGCAAGAACCAGCCCCATAAACCTTAGCCCAGCAACACCTGGAGAAGACAAGGACATGGTAGCCATCAAAGTGACACGTGCTGATTTGTGAGCCGTCTACCTCTCCCATGGCATCTAGGCCATCAGGAGCACCCCCATCCCAGCCTCCTATCCTGTCAGTTATGAATGTTCACATGAGGGACAAGGTGACTTCTCTCCAGCCCTGCTCAGATCATCCCAGACCCCAGATCTACATACTGCATAGAAACCAAGAGAAGGATCAATATTAGCAAACCTATTTAGCTTCCTTCTATGACGGCATGATGGACTCCATAAACCATATTTGTAGTCTTCTTCTACATTTCATAGGACCCTTTCAATCACAATATATCTAAGGATGGTCCATGTAGAGTCTTGTTGGTGTGGCTAACTGACCTGCACCACATGAGTAAATATCAAGGCAAGCAGATCTGTCTGAGTCTCTCCTGTGTCCATGGAGCGTGTTGGCAATCCTTCCACCCAGGGCACATTTGACTTTAAATTTTTTGGGTGAGTAACAGTAAGAAGAGATGTGTACATGGCATCAAGTTTTGACGATGTTGCATATGAACGACCAAAACAGAGACTACGGTATTTCCCCCATCGTCCGGCAATGCCAATAGAAAACCACGAAGTCAAGGCAATCCACTAGAAATGGAACAAGTCACGGTGGCCCTAAATCACAAGAATACCAAGAAGCATAGGTACTCAAAGTTCCCTTTACGTGGACACTTAAGCAGCTCGTTCCTGACCCCTTGCCCGCAGCACTTTAAGACGCAATGTTGATATCCACGTCAAGTATTCAAGATGGGGCCTGGAAAGTTCAGGCCACCAAGGTCCACTGAAGAAAACTGAAAACTGGAAATCCCTGAGTGGCTCTGGGCACAATTTCTTACCTTTTTCAACCAAAGTTGATGGAGAGGAAAAATGGCAGCCAGTGACGTGTGGTGGAGGATACCCCTCAGGACACTGGTAGAGGCAGAACAAAGATAGTGGATACTCAGTCCCAGAGAAGCCTTGGCAGTTGGCACCACGTCCCCATGTGTGTAAAACCAGTAACTAACTTGGGTCCAGAAGATGGCAGCTGAGCATCTACCAGGGGTACTAAGACCCTCCTCCTAAGAGTAATGCTGGCAAGTGAGTAAAGGCAGGAGACAAAAATTTTCCCTAGGACCATCCACCTGGGTGGCTCAGTCGGTTAAGCAATCAACTCTTGATTTTGGCTCAGGTCACAGTCTCACAGTTCCTGAGTTCAAGCCCCGTGTTGGGCTCTGTGCTGACAGTGCAGAGCCTGCATGGGATTTGCTCTCTCCCTCTTTCTCTGACCCTCCCCACCCACCTCTGTCAAAATAAGTAAGCTGAAAAAAAAAAAAAAATTACCCACGGTTTAAAAACTAATTTACTCCAGGGGCGCCTGGGTGGCTCAGTCAGTTAAGCGCCCGACTTCAGCTCAGGTCATGATCTCACGGTTCATGGGTTCGAGCCCCGCGTCAGGCCCTGTGCTGATGGCTTGTGCTGATGGCTCGGAGCCTGGAGCCTGCTTTGGATTCTGTGTCTCCCTCTCTCTCTGCCCCTCCCCCGCTCATGCTCTGTCTCTCTCTCAAAAGTAAATAAACACTAAAAAATTTAAATAAATAAATAAATAAATAAATAATTTACTCCAGGATTAAAGAGCACACTTGTTATTTTAAGTCCTGAGTGCTATATGGAAGTATTACATCACCAAATTGTACACCCGAAACAAGTATTACACTGTATGTTAACTAAGTGGAATTTAAATAAAACCTTCAGCAAAATTACCCCAGGGAGGGGGGCTGGTTGACACGGTAATGGTGGGGGTCGAATGGGGATACAGCCTTTTCCCTGATGATGCACAGAAAAGAAGTAAAACTGTAACATGACTGCGCCCCTTGGTCGTGAGGCATTTCATGGTCCCATCTAGAGAAAACAGTTACCACTGAGATATAGTAGGTATTTAACAGAACGAGGGAACAAGTGGTCCTTCCTTTAGAATATTCTCACAATGTTTTCCCCATATCATTTGTATACCCCATTATGAAGTATTAATGGGATTTTTCAGTCAATTAAATACTGTATGCAATGCCATCAAAACGTAATTAGTGGTGAATTAAAAGTGGCCATGAAATGGAAATTGGTGTGAGAATAACCTATCCCCTAATGACGAGGTAATAGCTACCATTTGTTGAGTGCTTACTAAGTACCAGGCAGGGTGCCAAGGACTTAGAGGCATTCCCTTATGGCATTTAGTCCTCAAAACAACCACAAGAGGTAGATGCTAGGTTCTCCTGATTTGTAAATAAAAGCACTGAAGCACAGAAAAACCTAAGCAAGCTGTCCCCCCATTAGTGAACCAGTGAACAGCAGGGTAGATCCAGTCCAAGGACATCTGGCTCCAAACTTCAGCAGTTAAACACTGCCCTGGCTGCTTCCCCTGGTCCCGTCACTATGGTGTCAGGCAGGCAGAGAGGCCCCTTCCATTCTCCCCGGAGCTCCCTTGCTCTTGGATGGGCTCTCGAGTATTCCTAAAAAGGCATATGCTGACAGAATAAAGGTCCCACATTCAACCCATGAACGCTCTACCAACTTCCACAGCAAGAGAGCACAGCGTTACAAGCATGGGTCTATCAACTCTATCACGGGAGTCAAAGGAACTTTCTGGTTCTCTGCATTCCGTCTGTAAAATAGGAATGGTGAGAAAAATAACAAGCCTCAGAGGGTGTTAAGAGGATTCAAAGAGTTGATGCACAGAAAATCCAAGATACTATGTGACACATGAAAAACGCTAAATGCAGTCATTAATGTTTTTATAATCTTCAAAGCCATGCTCAGGGCTGCTCAAAGATACAGATTATATTTAGCTGACTTGGAATTCATTCAGAAGGTATACTTCCCTCAATGCTATTACCTTCTCTCTCAGGTGAAGGAAAACTAAGTCCTGGGCCTTTGTGTCTCCCAAGAGTCATTTTCAAATAGGTCCCTACTGATTCTAAAAGTTCCAGGGTGGCTCAGTCATTTAAGTGTCCGACTTCAGCTCAGGTCATGGTTTGTGGGTTCAAGCCCCTCATCGGGCTCTGTGCTGACAGGTCAGAGCCTGGAGCCTGCTTCGAATTCTGTGTCTGCCTGTCTGCCCCTTCCCCATTCACACTGTCTCTCTCGTGCTCTTTCTCTCAAAAATTAATAAGCATTAAAAAACAAATTAATAAAAAGAGAGAGATTTGGAAACTGAGGCCCAAGAAATGCATCTCATTCTCAAAAGGCAACCAGCCAGTAAGGGGAAGACCGGGACAATGTTTATGTTGCCTATAGACCTTTGGTCTTGAGATTTTTCCCCATTTTTAGTACAGGAACTGGCTGCTTTGCTTGTTTTCTTCTTTCAGAGTCTGAGAGTGACTGTGCAGAACTTTCTTAGGTCACCTGATATTTAAAAAGGGAGTCAAGAATACCCAATGTGGCAAAGGATGGCCTCTTCAAGAAATGGTGATGGGCCAACTGGATCACCATGTGCAGAAGAATGAACTCAGACCCCTATCTTAAACCACTCACAAGAACAAACTCCCAACAGCTTCAACTTAAATGTAAGACCAAAGTATGAAACCCCTAGAAGAAAACATAAGGCAGAAGTTCCTTGACATTAGTCTCCACAGTGATTTCCTACACAGAACATCAAAAGCGCAAGCAACCAAAGGACAAATTTAGCAGGACTGCATCCAATTAAAATGCTTCTGTGCAGCAAAACAAACCATCAACAAAATGAAACCAACAGGCTGAATAAACAAACGTATAAACAAATGTAGATGGTGGATGAACAAACTGAATCCTCCTTTTAAAAATAAAAAAAATTTTTAGAAAGGCCTTTCTGGAGTTTCCAGTGTGATGCCAACTACTCTGAACACGGCAATTGTGAGCTGCTTCCAAAACGTTGCTAGCAGAGAAACTTCTGGAGCTTTCTCTCA
The DNA here is from genome assembly GCF_018350155.1 of Leopardus geoffroyi. Lineage (NCBI taxonomy): Eukaryota > Metazoa > Chordata > Mammalia > Carnivora > Felidae > Leopardus > Leopardus geoffroyi. The sequence continues at coordinate 95,344,843 of NC_059326.1, read as the reverse complement.
CCTTCACTAGACTCCTTTCTTTCGGTCTTAACCGATGCATTCCTTTAATTCTCTTAGCCATGCTTCCACTTGGTTCTTTTTAACTCTGGCTCTGAATGCATGCAATACAGTAACTGTGTGTGCGAGGGTGTGTTTGAAAGCATGAATGAATGTGTGTAGGCGTGAATGTCTGCACATGTGTTTTCAAGTCTCATTTTATTTCTGGATTACTAGTGCTGGTCATGCTAATCAGAAAAACATACTGTTGTTTTTGAGCTCAAGTCCCCGGAGAAAGCACCACCTACAGCTAAAAATGCATTCCAACCGGCATCCAAAGGTCTACTCTAAATAACCATGCATCTGTCTGCAGATGGCTTTAAATCATGCGACAGAACTTGTACCTTCTGCCCCTTGTCTGATGGAAAGTCATATTTAATATTATCTCCCTGAGCTTCAATTACAAATGAATCTTTTTTAATTTCAAGTCTTGAATAAATAAGCAATGCAGCTGGGCCGGTAATAAATCACCAGATAAATGTGCAGAAGTGGTTTAGACGAAGCAAGTAGACAGGCACAGCTGCCATCATCGCTGGGACCTTCTCTTCTCTGCCACTAAGGCTGAAGGGAGGCACCCCCTCACCATGAACAGTGCTTCTCAGTTCAATGGATCCTGAAAGATCTACTTACACAGACCAAGGTGATCCCAAATCAGAAGGCAATTGCTATTCTGGAAGCCCAGTCAACCAACGTTTGGTATTTCTCTGGCTTATTAAGCTGGACTTCCATCCTTAGTTAAAATAAAACACACTGTTAAAAATCTCTGTTTTTTAAGTTATTGACACTGTGGAGTACCACGTCTTAAAAGACATAATGACCTCAAACAGATTCATTGGGGATTATTTTCATAAACAGCAGCCAGTAAGATGTTCTCAGATACAGACTAAGACCTTACAGACCTGAGTTTATGCCACACTATTCCCGCAGGGGATCACTGCCACCATCTTTATGGTGACTGTCCCCAAGCCCTCTGAGGACTTCTGTTGGACAATGGAGAGGTAAGGGACACTTGCCAAGAGAAGATGGAGAGTCATGGCTGCTAGTTCACGTCTCCTCTTTTCTTCCGATCAATTTCAAGCCCGTTATGAAATTGGCATTTCCTAACTTGTACTCTCAACGTGTTTAAAGGGTCATTGTTCTTCTATACCCAGAAGGGTTAGGAACTAAGCATGTAAGATCCAAGACAGAAGAATTTCGCTGCAAAGTCAAGTCACTGAGGCCACGCGCTAATGCCTTTCATTCCATATCCTCCCTAACCTGACGTGAGTCTCTCATCATAAAAAGAAGGCAGTTTGCAGATAACATTAGGCAGGTTGCTGAAATCCAGATAAGCTTAGCACGAGAAAATATGCTAAGGATGAAAAGTATCAGTTCAGTTAAATGCTGCATTTGAAATATATGTATCCATTCTCTTAGTTCCTAAAATCTGTTAACATGGGAAACTTAAATTGAGCAACCTAGGTTTGTGTTGTCAAGTAGCAACTAAGACATTACTTATTACATTTGATTAATATAGTGAATTAGGATAATCAAAACACACGAGCATACACACACCTTTTCTACCATAGCCTTAACCCTTTTAGGGTCAGAAACCACATATGGCAGAGTGGAGCTATGGGCCAAAATGGGGCTTTGAGTGGGCAGAGATTAATGCCCATGGAGGGTTTCAGTCACTAAAAACAAAAAAAAAAAAACAATAACAAAAACAAAACACCTGGTTCTTTAAGCTTTTATAAATTATTGGTATGCTGATTTGAAAATGATCCTCCCCCACCCCCACCCCACACTTAGGTACCCTCAGCATTTTCCTTCCTGCATGTGGTTAGTGGCTCAGAGCCCCGCGACCCCAGAGCATCCCTGAGATGTCAGAGGATGGTCAGCCACAGCTGGGCATACCTTTTCCTAGGCTGGCAATGGTGATGCAAAGGAGAAAAAGGAATTGGGTGAGAAATTTCAAGCAAACAGGTGTTCTTTTAAGAGGGTCGTTAGCCAAAAGGAAGTTAAGGTCAAACTGCATTTAAAAATATCAACCAGGGGAGCCTGGGTGGTGCAACTGGTTAAGCATCCTACTTTATTCTCAAGTCATGATCTCATGGGTTCGTGGGCTTGAGCCCCGCATCGGGCTCTGTGCTGACAGCTCGGAGCCTAGAACCTGCTTCAGATTCTGTGTCTCCCTCTCTACCCCTCCCCCGTTCGCACTCTGTCTCTGTTTCTCTCTCTTCCAAAAATAAGTAAACGTTAAAAAAAAATGATTTTAATATCACCCAGTCTTTGAAGGACAGATAGCATGCCAGTCAGAGGGAAGTGGTCTTTTCTTGTCTTCAGTAGAATCCTAAATGAATTCTTCCAAAATAAGTGTTGCTATTAAGGCTTACCATCCCCAAACCAAGCCCTCAAACACTGTTAACTTCATTTCTTGCCCAGCAAACCCTGTTGCTAGTGAGGTCATCTAGAGCCATTGCTCTCATGACCTTCCACCTCTTGGGTTGGTCTGACTGATTTGTTCTATTATGTTGTCCATGCCCAAAACTACTGCATCCAACCTGCTACTCGAAAGAGTTACGGAAACACTCTCATGTGACTTTTTTAATTTGGGAGGAAAGAGGAGCATGCGAGTCAGGAAGGGGCAGAAAGAGAGAGGGAGGGGGAGGGAGAGAGAGAGAGAGAGAGAAAGACAGAGAGGAAGGGAGAGAGAGGAAGAGAGAGAATCTTAAGCAGGCTCTATGCTCAGTGCAGAGCCCCACGTGAAGCTGGATCCCACGACCCGGGGATCATGACCTAAGCCAAAATCAAGAATTCAGCCACTCAAAAACTAAGCGACCCAGGCAGCCCAGGACTTCTATTTTGACTTGTGCTTGATTAAGCTCCTTTCAATGCAGAAAGTTCTCCAGAGCTGTGTTCAACTTCCTACACGTTCAGTAACAAGGGAGCTCGGACAGATCAGACATCATCCTAACACTCTAAGAAGATTAAGACATCAAACCATTTGGTCACAATTTGACCTTGGTCAAATCAATGAGAAAGAAATACTGAACTGAAAAAACGAAAACAAAAAACAAAACAAAAAAAACCTGTATTTGTGCTTTCCTTTTAGTATACACAGATAGAATCCCATCTAAATTTTGGCAGAGAGATAATGAGGACCAATGTGCATGAGCTCTAGTTATCCAGAACAAAGTCAACCTGGGAGCCTCAGTTTACTCCACTGTACATAGTGTGATGCCAAGTTTGGGCAACAAACCTTCAGTGTTATTCCATGTGTTGTTTCTACATTACACATAATTGGGGCAACTCAGAATTTCTACAATGTGATCTCCAAATCAGGTGACTGGAAAATTACAAGTCCCAGATCTCTCCCTCACTATCCCTTCTGTCAAGTATTTAGACTTGTATGAAAGAAGATCTTGAAGCCTTGAAAGTACTAAGCAAAATGGTTCAGATCACTTATGCAGTGCAGGTCACTGATGTATATTCCACTTAACGACCACTATTCCAAGCATCACTCAGGACACTGAACCTGATTATTCAAGGCTTGATTTTTAAATACTCTTAAAAACTAACACAAGTTCACAAAAAATATTTACTCCACAACCCAGGTTATGATGACATTGCATTCTGTGGAAATTCCAATTTAGAAAAACAGGGTTAATGGGGGCAGGGAGAGAGGAGAAAATGGGTGATGGGCACTGAGGAGGGCACTCGTTGAGATGAGTACTGGGTGTTGTATGTAAGCGATGAATCATGAGAATCTTCCCCAAGACCAAGAGCACACTGGGTACACTGTATGTTAGCCAACTTGACAATCTATTTAAAAAAAAAAAAAGCGCAAGATGCAAAAAAAAAAAAAAAAAAAAAAGAGAGAGAGAGAGAGAAATTGGCATTGAAAGGTTTAGCAAGCATTTGAAATGAACATGAAAGAGAAAGGGGGAAAATAGGAGTTTACCTATATTGCTGAATCACATGGCAGTTCTGTTTCTAGTTTTTAAAGATTAGTTTGATACAGACCCACTGGTCTATTTTTGCTTACGTTTTTGGCATCAAGTTTCAAAAGAAAAAACATCACCAGGGCGTATCTCGAGAAGCTCACTTCCCAATTTTCTTCTGGGCGTTTTATGGTTTCAGGTCTAATGTTCAAGTCTTTAATCTATTTTGAGTTGATTTTGGGGTATGCTGGAAGACAGTGTCCAGTTTTCTGAACACTGTTTATTCAAGGGATGGTCAGTCACCATGGTATGTTCTTGCTTCCTTTGTCATAAATTGACCATGCAAGAGAGTTTTTATTTCTGAGCTATCATGTTTCACTGATCTGTGTTTCTATTTCTATGTCAGTACCTTCATGTTTTCATTATTTTAGCTTTGCAATAGAGTTTGATCAAAGTGTGAGGCCTCCAATTTTGTTTTTTTCCTCAATATTATTTTGACCATTTACTGTCTTTCGTGGTCCTATACAAGTTTTAAGATTCTTCGATTTCAGTGAAAAGTGCTACTATAGTTTTGTTAGGAATGACCTTAAAGCTGTCAATTGCTCTGGGTGGTAGAAACATTTCCCTGGTATCAACTTTTCCACTCCAAGACACCAGGATATCTTTCTATTTATTTTTGTGTTCAATTTCATCTGCGGCTTACAGTTCAGAGTACAGATCTTTCACCTCCTTAGGTATTTTTTCCTTTCCTCCAGGCATTTTATTCTTTCTCAGGCCATTTTAAATGGGATTGTTTCCTCGATTTCTCCAATAATTATTGGTGTATAGAAACAGTAAATGTTTGCCCATTGATTTTATACCTTCATTTTTCTGAGAGGAAGACAGACTAATAATTTAATGGATGGACTTTAAAAGTTCGAATATTTTCAGGTGAGAACAGACAATAGTGAGCTTTCATAAAGGATACTTGAAATAGAAATTCTATAGAGCCATTCTATAGAGCCAAATTCTCTGTGCCATATACTAGCCTTTCATTGAGTTCCAGTAATGCACATTTGGGGAGAAATTTAACCTTTATGTTGTGATTTGTTCCTATACAAATCATAGGAAAAAAAAAAAAAACATTGTTGAGTGTTTGATGTATTTTCCAGACTATTTAATGAGTTTTTAGATTTCTTTGTACAGCCACAGGAGGCGGCACCTTGCCAAGTGGATGAGAATTTCTATGTGGCGTCTCTAACTACTGCTCCCCTACTGAGAGGGTGGGAAGTTTGTGGGCTACTGGGCAAGGCTGGCTCGAAGGAATAACGATGTAGCTATGGATACACTTTGAAGTTTGCAGCATTTTGAACTCATGGGACTAATGGTGTTGAAAATCTTAGCACGTAAAAAAAATTACGCTGGTTGATTCCTGGATACTAACGTACACCAAGGTGACCAAAATTTATAAAAGGAAATAGTTTACCCATGAGAAGTGACGGGACTCAGCTTTATGAATTATTTCTTCAACTCGACGTTAACGATGCCTTTGTTCTTGGTCTGTTTTCATTCTACTTTTAAGTCAGACTTTTATTCCTGGAGGGGCTGTGCTCACCCAACCTCAGAAGAGGTCTATCCAGGTTAATTTTTCTCAAGGGCTTCTCCAGAGTGGGAGAGCCCTTGGCTCCGCAATCCAAGAAGCTTAGTAAGAAAAATGATGGCGCAGAATCCTTTCAAGAGCCTCAACTGACTTAGCCTCAGTTGCTAAGTCACCTTTACTTTTCTAAGTAGAGAAGGTATAAAGCTATAGTCTGTAATCCAGAATGTTCCATCTACTGGTCTGACTCCATGGTGATGAGGAAGACTTTTTTATACCACAGTATCCTACCATACAGGTGGCAATAGTGCTGAGGGTGGAGGGGAACAGGAAGAGAGCTTTGTGATCAACGGCAGAGTAAGGGAGGGTGGAAGAGGTCCATCGAGGAAGATAATCCCTATCATTGTCATTTGGCATTTCAACGGCATTTCCAATCTGAACCCATATACTCTAGAAAGGTCCACAATTTAATTAAACAAGTGAATCACTGCTTTCTGCTCCAGATTTTCATACTAAATACAAAAGCCCTCTCTGGCACTTAGGAAGCCCAGGAAAATGCCACCTTGAGTCAGTGAGAAGGCAGCAGCAAGGATCACCGCACTGAAGGAGGGTCAGTAGAACACCAAGGATAAACCCAGGGCCTCAAGGGAGCTCTCTGCCAGCAGCATAACCTGTGTGGGAAACTGGGGACCTTTTGTCAGTCCCCATGGAGATCTGAAACATGGAGTCCGATCTGGGAGAGGTGTCGTTGGCAGGGAAATTTTCTAACTGAGGGATTAACCCATGCTAGCAGTGGACCATTTGCCACATTTGAAATTCAATGTCATTTTCAAAGTGTGTTCACGTATTACAGCTACTAGCCAATGTGATCACCAGTGTTTTTGGAACAGTGTGTATTCCAAATGAAAATGGTCAGAAGTGAGACATTGCTTTACTGTGGACATTTTTTCTTAAGTGTCTCTGATACTTGCCTTAGAAAATATCTTCTATTGTACTCTCCTATTTGCTTCCAAATTCAGTTTGTTTCATCAAGTTGTTTTGGTGGAAGGAGAGGAAGATACACACACGCTTATGAGAAGTTTTAATTGGAAATGCAGTCTATCAATACCTTGAAGTGTGTTTTTTTTTTTTTTTATTCCCCTGTAAAAGCACACAAGGGATCATTTCCATACAATAATTTCTATGGTTTTAAGCTTCCAAATTAGAATTTAATTTCTCATGCTTTCTTACACACACACACACACACACACACACACACACAAATCCTTTGGTTGATCTTACACTTTGAAATAAACTCGGCAGATGCCTGACATTCTCTAAGTCATGCACTGGCTTCTTGGAAAATATTAAATCCCTGAGTTCCAATGCAAACCTCAGCATTGACCTTTTACATTACCCATTATCAGTAAAGGCGCACTGGTTAGTAGTACTACCCGTCTCCTAGAACAGAGTATTTGGAAACAAGCACACAGTGACAGATTCCAGTTTAAAAAAAAAAAAAAAAAAAAAAAAAAAAAAATATATATATATATATATATATATATATGTGATCTTCATTTGAAAGCTTAAGTTTTATCATTGGCAACCAATACTGTCAGATGTTTTTCTTGAAGTGATAGGCTTATTTCATTCAATGTTGATACAATTCCTGCCAAAAACCCAGGTCCCAATTACCATGGTTAGTCATATTCAATAAAAATGGCATTTGATGAAAAAAGCAGCTAGTTCAGCTCACAACTCAAAAAAAAAAAAAAAAAAAGCCACACTCTCACCAAAAAAAAAAAAACAAAACTGTTTCCTTCAGGAAATCCCTTACACTTTACATGCAGTATAAATGTTCATGTGCCCTTTGCACTTTGTCACACTATATGGAATATGTTTACTTATGTGTCTAGATTTCATCCAATTCAGCATTCAAACTGCATTCTCAGAACAGTCTTAAGTGAAAATAGCCATTTCTTAGACGTTGAGTACATCCTAGTGTGATTGTGTTAGCCACTTTTTTAATGTTTTATTAATTTTTCAGGGAGAGGGAAAGAGAGAAACAGAGTGCAAGTGAGGGAGGGGCAAAAGAGAGGGAAACACAGAATCTGAAGCAGGCTCCAGGTTCCGGGCTGTCAGCACAGAGCCTGACACAGGGCTCGAAAATGTGAACTGCAAGATCATGACCTGAGCCAAAGTCGGACACTTAACCGACTGAGCCACCCAGGTGCCCCTGTTAGCCATTTTTATACACCCTCACTTTTGTACCATTAGTGCAAATTGCAAACAAGGCCTTAGTATTACTTTGTCAAGTGTTCGGATCACTGTCCAAGTGTCCTGACATACCCCAGGGGTCTGGAAACCACACACTGAGTATCTCTAGCTTGGATGAAGACTTTGGGATAAGTAAGACGTCAGTGAAATGGGACAACTGTTACAAGATCCAACAAACTTTCAGCTGATCCTTTCATTTGACACACTTTTCTCTCCACACAGATCACTTGTCTGGTCGTTATAGTATCTAAGCACGTTAGCAACCATCCCCAGAACACTTGTAAGTCACGGTGCTAATCACAAACTGTCTTCTCAGGCTACTTACTGTCACCACTAAGCTCCATGCTACACATTAGTTTGAGATGCCTTTTTTATTTAAGGATGAATTCTTCAGTTAATATTTCAATTAAAAATTCTTTGAAAATGGACATTCCATTAGGTTATATGCATTCCTGACATTGAAAGAACTGGTCTACTCGTTCTCTTCTGAGCGATCACTACATTAAAATCATAATAAGCTTTTAATGATATGGAACCACACTTTCATTCCTCGAATGAACCTTAAGTAAGAGACCCAGAGTGATGACTCACCAGCATTCCTTTCTTTGAGGGGTTACGTGACCCCCATTCCATGTTACTTCAGTGGCACACTCAATCGTCGGCAAGATTCAAGGGCACAGAGACCAACGTCAAAAGACAACTGAGGGCGTCCAACCAGACAGAAGTGAGCATTCAACACACCAAGACCAGTGTGCTTTCCTGGGATTGCTGTCCAAGTGGCTCAAAGAAAGGTCTCTTGTACCTGGCATTACTCAGCTTGGAATAAAGTAGCCTCAAGATGCCTTCAGTTATCATTCTTCCTTCTCAGAGGACGAGATCATCAAATGCTCAAAGATAAAGTCAAAGACTTAATGTGCTTCAGTGTATTCTTCAATTCATGGGTTGCAGGACTACACCTCAGGTGGTCAGGAGCCCTCCACGGACCTGAGTAAGAGAGACGTTTTCAATGGGGAAGAGGTAGAAACAAACCACCTGAATTCTCTGACTGCCTATAGGTTCACCGGTTGCCTTATTTGGAAAAGGTCTCATTGGCTCTCTGTGATATGTCGTTCTTCAGTGGACTTTTCTCCAGGTAGGGTGAACAGACTCTGGTTTAGGCTGTGGTTTGCTTCTATTAGGGTACCAAGTCTACAGAGCCACCCCAGCCTAAGGGCCTCCTTGTTCAGTTACTTTAACTGGACACAGCCGAGTCCAATTGGTAAATTACACATAGTGATTTCATTTAATTTATGGATACTGTTACGTTGTACAAAGACTTCAAATGGAGCCAGCAAACCTAGCTACGGGTCCTTTTTAAAATATGATTGGGAGACCCTAAGAAAGGAGCAATTTGTACATGTCCTCGTCAGAGACACGTCTCAACATTATGAGCTTGCCCCGTCCCCTGCGGCCATCAGCCTGGACTCCCTCCTCACCATAGCAACTAGATTACCCACCTTCTTCACAAGAAGCCTATCCAGTTTAACAAGTTTTAATCCTCATTTGCATACTAACTCAGCCAATCCCAGTTCACATACCTTCCATCCCTATTTTGTACAGAGGACCTATATAAGACGTGCACTCATGACCTTTCACCTCTGTATCTCTGACCCCTCTTTGTCTCCCGGGGAATATTATTGAGATTTCTATCTCAACCTGTTTTCTCTGGAATTTCAATTCTAATTGCCCAAGTCAATGCTTGTTTGCTTCAAATTTCAGTTTATTTTCTTGGTCAACAAGGCTTCCAGCCACATTCGAGCCTGTGCCTGTTCAGTCCATAAACTGATAGGAACTCTGGAAGCTTCTTGGTGGAGTGTTTACACATGGAACCACTCAAGTTGCAATACACTGTACTTGATTAGGGTTGACATTTTTTTCCTCCAATTCTAGTTAAAAGTTTCCTATTTAGACTTACTTTATAGATTATTCTTAAGCCTGAACATTGGTTTTGTGTGTGAAAAGACAGTTCTTCATTTTATCAAGATAAAGCCTAGCTTGGTGGAAATAAAGTGTGGAGGGGAAGGGGAGGGGTGGGAGGGAGTGGGAGTGCGGGAAGGGAGGGGAGGAAACCAGCCCAAGTAAAACCCTAAGAGTAGAATTAAGATTGTGTTGTTCAAAGGTTCACAAGAATTTCTCTGAAATGCAGTGTATTCTGGTCGTTAAGGGTTTTAGTGTTTTCATCCCTTTCATTATTATTGGTCTCTTCAGGCTTAACTGTTCTTGATTTTTCTTAATTCCTGTCTTCCTAGAAAAGGAGTCTTTCAGCCAAGTTCATATAAATTAGCCCACTCGTGTTTCCATTTTTCACCTCTGCTCCAGCTGTAGGTATTACACATTTCTCATTCCTAATTATTTATTTGGGAGTTTTCTCATTCTTGGATAGAGGACCTAGTGCATCTGAAGAGGACATTCTTCTTTCGTATCATTGTTTTCGCATAGTATGGTACCCATTGCTGAATTGTTTTTCCTCGAATTCGTCCATTCTTGCATGGAGAGTTTATTCTGCTTATTCCTTCTTCCTGCTGTAACTTGTCTCCCCCCCCCCCCCCCCCACACACACACACCATTTCTTTGAACTTGCTAATTCTTGTATATACATTTAACTTCCTATCTAGGGATTCCTTTCTCTGACTTCTTAGCCACACTCCCCACCCCAACACCCCCCCCCCCCCAGCCCCACCACCTTCATCACTTCATTCTCCCTATTCTGCTGTTTCCTAACTTGTCCTCTCAATAGGGAAAAAACGGTTCTTTCAGCTGGAACAGGGAATGCTTTTGTTTCCATTTGTGTCTGTGTGTGTGTGGTCAGAAAGAGCATTTCTTCACGTTTTTCAGAAAGCCCTTCAGCCAGGCACAGCCCTTAACAGAAACAAAGATGGATCAAATAGGCCACCTTGGATATCAAGGGATCTACAAATAATTTCATCCGAAGAGAAGCCAATTCGGGGCTTGGGAGAAGAGCAGGAAAGGTAAGACCCTTGCCCACAGCACCTCACTTCGGATATTGGGTTTAATCCTATGTGGTTTATTGAATTAAACTTCCATTCATCTCCCTTTAATGCTGAAATACCCAAAACGCTTGAACCTGTTAATGGAAAAAATTACACAAACACATCACAGAAAACCCAGGACCTGTCCAAAGGCAAGTTGTTTTTCTAAGATTTTAATGTAAAGCAGTTGGTCATTTCTAGGAGGTACTAGAAACGCCCAGAAAAAGGAAAAAAGAAAAGAAAAAAGGAAGCAAGTCTTCTGGTTTTAGCTCTTCAACAAGAATATTCACAATAGCTAGTGTCTTCCCAATGAGGTGTCACAAGAGACACGTCTCTCATGCATGCTCAGGGCTCTCTTCAAGTTCTGGGGGTGGGGGTGTGGGGCGGGGGGGACAAAGTATTCTGCAGCATCATACTATTTTCTGTGCCCTGAAATAATTTTTCATCTCTGTCAGAGAAGTTTGTCATCAGGTGAGCTGGGATTGCTACAGCATGGGACCTCTGTAATAATAATATATTCAGATGATTTCTTAAGAACCGTTTCCAGGATATTGTGCTATCAACACAGGATGAAAGTGTCCCCAGAAGGCCTCGGACAGGATAGAGCCTAACTGCTCCAAAAGGGCCATTATCTTCTCATCTGTTGGTGATTCAGAGTCTCAGCGCCAAGGCCCCAAGGATGAGTAGCCAGGAGACCAGGACCGTGACCGAATTGAATTTCTTTTGTCGTGGCATGGGTAGGAGTTGTTAATCTGTTTTTGCTTTTCTGTTTTGAATCAAGGAAAGGAAATTAGCCTCCTCTGGAAAAATTTCTACCCACCCTTCAACTCCCCAGGGATTACAGTCAAACAAAAATCTGTCCTCCCTTTCACAATCCAAGACTGTGGTCTCCTGTTCTCGAACAGCTGTTGTCTGCTATGCCAGGGGAGGGGGCTGCAGTTGAGGGATTCCTTGAAATAATCTCCCAAGAAACAGTAGAACTTGTGTGACTGAGTCACTTCACGACAACCAGATGAACTCTGTAACATCCAACCCAGCCGTCATTTACTCATGGTAGAGTCTCAAAAAGCTTCCGACCAAGGGTGGCTCTTGGTAATGTTTTCATGGTGCATTTCCAAGCCATGTTTGATTCTTACTAAGTTACTCTTCCCAGGTTACATGTAAGAAATCAGCACTCCCCAAGTTCAATGCATATGCTCAAAGTCACTTTTTGTTAGAGGTATGGCCAACAGTAGGCCTCCTCGTATCAAAGCACACATTCTTTTTCAAAGTCATCAAAATGGCAGAGCTACATAGGTGAGCACCAAGAGAGAAAGCATACCAACTGGGACAGTCTTCTCTCCATTAGCTCATACAAGATAGGCCTTTTCTTTTCATCCCCTTCTTGGTGTATCCTTCAAATTCATTTCATCTTTTGCCCAGCTCCAGCTTCTTCTATACAAAATGACATCACAGCCAAACAACGCTATAGTTTCCCACTTAAACAGAAGTCTATTTGAAGAGGGGCGCCTGGGTGGCTCAGTCAGTTAAGCTTCTGACTTCGGCTCCGGTCATGATCTCACAGTTCTTGGGTTCACCCCCTGCGTCGGGCTCTATGCTGTCAACTCAGATCCTGGAGCCTGCTTCTGATTCTATGTCTCCCTCTCTCTCTCTGACCCTTCCTTGCTCATGCTCTGTCTCTGTCTGTCTGTCTCTCTCTCTCTCAAAACCATTAAAAATTTAAAAAGAAAAAAAGTCTATTTGAAGAATTATCAAAGCTAGCCTCTGAATATTTTACTAAGCATTCTAAGCATTTTCTATGTATTATTGGTTTTAAGTTCTCCAACAGTGCTAAGTGACTAGGGACTGTTATGATCCACCAATGTTAGGAAACCAAGGTACAAAGACTCAACAACTTGCCATCTTGACAAACATGGAAAGTAGTAAAGCTCCTAATGAACTTCTAGTAGGTATGGACTCAACTTTTTCTCTTCAGCTTCTGGGTATCTAATTTTTAGCACTGGGGGGCACGGGGTCCATTTAGGAATAAAAGGAGGGAGAAATCAGAGGGTTTGTTAGACAAGACAAGGTTAGGTAGAAATCACAGCAGTAACACTCATCCATTATTTTTTGAGTCATTATTGGGCAGTTTGGAAAATAAGGTTTAAGTGTCATTTTTTCTTACTTGAACACATTCAGTTTATTCTTATGGTCATTGTCTAGTCTTCCCATATGGAAACCAAGATCCAGATGCTATCAGTAAATAAAACCACTTAGCCATTATCTAAAAGCTACAAGAGATTTGTGCAAGATTTTACAAAGAACATCTTTAAATACGTAATTAATTTGTAGACGTGATGACACAAGAAATTAATAGCACCATCTACAAAAGCAGCAAGAACCCAGGAGTGTGGAAAAATTCAGAATGGGTTTTCAAATCTCAGCAGCTGTATACATTAAGATGCATTCCATCTTGCTTCCAAGAAGGCCACATCTTTATTTTTATTCGGTTAGAAGCATGAAATACCCATCACCCCAAGTGGCCTGCTTCCCAAGAAACGGACAAGAGCAGATCAAGGTTGGCAGCACAAAGGTGTTGCCCAGAAGCACCCAGGGCTAAGAGTCTGAGCAATTATGATCAGTATGAATGCTCAACATTTGGGAGCCAGAAGTCCTCGGCCAATGCAGTTAATATGATGGAATCATTATCAGGCAGCTATTAAGTCACATAGGAGTCAACTACATGCCAGCTCAACCCTCTAAGCCCAAGAGCACTGGGCTTTGTGTTTTCATGGATGCCCTTCCCCTTTCCCCTCTGGGCTCATGTTTCTGGTGCTACATTAGTCTTTATCACATTCCTCTCAAGACTTGTGGCTACTTCTCACACTCTTCTCTACTAGCAGATTTTCACTATTGTCTTCATTCTCACACATATGAATGTGTCTATGTCCACGCTTACACACACCCCAGACAGTGTAAGCATTTCCATGCAATACAGGTTACTGGGAGCTTGGGGAAGCATGGATTTACTTCTCTGCAATCCAAGTAACATAAAATCTTAAGAGTTTCCCACTCACCATATCCTGTTCTTCAGTCAGCTACTCTCCACTTACTCCCAAATCCCCTCGCTGAGATTTTCCCAATCCCTCCAAACTCCTAATCCACTTTTATCCACTAGCAGAACACCCATTCTATTTTTTCTAATTTCTCCACTTAGGGACCCAGCCTGGGAATTATTTTACAATCTTAGGTATTTTGTAACCAAACTCTCCTGTAAGTGTGGCAGCCATCCTTAGCATCATCATCTTTATTCATCCACTCTGAGGTCAAGTACGCTCCTGGTTTCTGTCCTGTTTACTGAATCTTGATCCTTCTGACCTCCAAATGTCCCAAAGCCACCAGGGTTCACTGGTGACTTCATTGACCAGTTCATTCTGGTCAATGAAGTTCATTCTGACTTCATTGACCAGTATACTGGGGTCTAAGGTCATCTTATGAAGTCCCACGACCTTTTATGACCAATATACTATCGTGCTTCCAAATTTTTTACCTCTACTTTTGCCTTCTCCCAAACCACAGACTTCTATATCCTGTTAGGTTCTTTGCATCTCCCATGGCTATCAAATGGACATCTAAAATGCAACAAATAAAAATAATATTAATAATAAAAAAGACTGGCTCAGTTGGTACAGCATGCACTCTTGATCTCAGGGTCTACAGTTCAAGCCCCACGTTGGGTATAGGGATTGTTTAAATAAAAATGAAAATACAACTCAACAAGTCCAGAACAGGTGGTCGTAAGCCTCAACCCTGTTTTTCCTCCAGTGTTGTCCATCCTATTAAATAGGACCATCATTCATTCACTTGTTAAAGCCAAAGTGTTTAAGATTTTCAGTTGTTCAAGCCTGAGCACGCTAGTTTTGTCTAATTCTTTTTCAACCAGACTTTATCCAACCCACCAGAAAATCCAGTGGATTCTTCCCTCAAACTGTGTCTCCTTCTCATCACTTATCTGTGCCTTCAGCACTAAATGTATCCCCTTCATCTGTCTCCTGGACACTGCAATGTCCTCTTACTAGTTACTGTTCTTTACTCCCTCAGTCTTATCTCCCCACAGAAGCCCAAGGGGTTCTTTCAAAACCTAACCACGTGCCAGTCCTCCTCGAAACCCAACAATCCCATCACTTTATGAAAAGTAAAATCCAGAGTTCTTGCCAACCCTTTGAAGGCCACATATGGCATCATTTCCATGTACCCTACTGACTTTCCACGTACACGTGAGGCACTAACTGCACTTTGGCCCCACACGGTCTTCTTTAAAATGTTTGCAATTAAAGATAACAACAGTGTCTCCCTCTGGAGCAAAGAGCCCACATGCTTACAACCCCTTGTGCGAGTAGATGTCCCCTGTTCACGATACCCTGTGGGAATTGCATTGTAGGGAACATGCACCAGAAAAGGCTGATATTCTGGCTAAGACCACCGCCGTGCATAATAAATTATCCTTCATCTAGGACACAGGAGTATTAGGTCTTCAACTAGCATCCATGAAACTAGATGAATACTTTGTTAGCTTACAAGTAAAAGGAAAATCTCTGCCCCTCTGTCATTTTTAAGAAGGAACTTAACCCACCACATCAAGAAATTAGCGTCAATTCCAAGAAACATTATTGCAGATTTAAGTAAAATGGAGACCCAAATTAAAGAAAAAAAAAAAGTTAGTGGTCTAAGATGTTTTGAACCAAACAAGTTTTTAGTTACAGACACGCACCAAGAGGGTAAGAAAAAGGGTTTAATTATTAAAACTGGGGATTGAAATAGGGCCATTACTACTGATCTTTTGCACTAACTGTGACTCAAGCAGAAATAAACAATCTGAATACAATCTATAGTCAATGAATAGATTTTGATCAGAAATCAAAAACAAAACAAAACAAACAACAACAAAAAACAGAACCAGATGGCTTCACTAGTAAATTCTACAAAATGTTTGAAGAGGGGCCCTGGGTGGCTCAGTCTGTTAAGTGTCTGGCTCTTCTTTTTGGCTCAGGTCATGATCTCACAATCCTGGGATCAAGCACTGCATTGGGCTCAAACTGAATGCCCAAGGTCTGCCAGGGATTCTCTCTCTCCCTTTTTCTCTGCCCCTGCCTCACACACACTCTCTTGCTCTTAAAAATAAATAAACTAAAAAAAAAAAAATGTTAGGGGATACCTGGGTGATACAGTCGGTTAAGCATCTGACTCTCGATCTCAGCTCAGGTCCCGATCTCACAGTTCTTGAGTTCGATCTCCTTATCAGGTTCTGTGCTGATGGCAGGGAGCCTGCTTGGGATTCTGTCTCTCCTGCTCTCTGCCCCTCCCCCATTTGTGCATGTACACTCTCTTTCAAAATAAACAAACTTAAATTAATTCTTTAAAATGTTTGAAGATGAACAAAAATGCTTCTCAAACTCTTCCAAAGTAAAAAATTAATAAAAGAAAGAAAAATTTTAAAAAAAAAACACAAAAAAATGCTTCTCAAACTCTTCCGAAGTAAAAAAATAAAATTAAATAAATAAATAAATAAATATAAATAAATAAACAAACACGCGAACACTTTAGAACTCATTTTAAGTGTTTAGTAATACCCTGGTAAGAAAGCCAGGTAAGATATCACAAAAGAAAACTAGATTATCACTTCTAAACACTAATGTAAAAAATCCGAATGCTATTCAAATCCAACAGCACAGTAAAAGGATTGTACATTATCATCAAGTAGAATTTACCCCAGAAACACAAGGTAGGGTCAAAGTTAAAAAATAATAGTAATAATAATATAATAAACCATATTAACAAAGGAAAAATCCACATGATAATCTTAATGGATGTGAAAAAATAATTTTACTAAAATCAAATGCCATTTTATGATACAAATACCAAACTGGCATAAAAGGCAACTTTTTCAACCCATTAAAGCTCATCAATGAAAAATTCACAGCTAACATCCTCTTTGTGGTGAAAACTTGAAGATTTTCACCCTAAAGATCAGGAACAAGAAAGGAAATTAGCTTTTTTCCAATTCTGTTCACTATTTCAGTGAAATTAGGGCAATTAAGAGAAAGCTTAAAAGGCATCCAGATTAGAAACAAAGCAGTTAGGGGCGCCTGGGTGGCGCAGTCGGTTAAGCGTCTGACTTCAGCCAGGTCACGATCTCGCGGTCCGTGAGTTCGAGCCCCGCGTCGGGCTCTGGGCTGATGGCTCAGAGCCTGGAGCCTGTTTCTGATTCTGTGTCTCCCTCTCTCTCTGCCCCTCCCCCGTTCATGCTCTGTCTCTCTCTGTCCCAAAAATAAATAAAAACGTTGAAAAAAAAAATTTTTTTAAAAAAAGAAACAAAGCAGTTAAACTACCCCTATTTGCAAATGTCACTCTGTTCTAGTTGCAAAGCCCTAAAACACACACACACACAAACACACACGCGCGCACGCACACACGCACACCCTATACCCAATAAACAAGTTCAGCACAGGGGCAGAATTTTAATACACAAAAACTTCTTATACATGAGGAGTCAACAATCTAAAATTGGTATTAAGCAAGTACTGTCACTTAAATTAGCATGAAACATCGAAATATTTAATAATCAATTTGACAAATGAAGTCTAAGACTTGTATACCGACAACTCAAAGTCCTCCAAAAAACTGAAGCCACAAAACAAATCAGCAAACCAACCCCACACAATGCAAAGACCTCCTGTGACCTGATAAAAGACAACTTTAGCTTAGAACATGGCGGGCTCGATCCCTGGGTTCTCTGGGAAGCTAAACGTTTCCACTTTTTACCAAGGTCAGAAGGACTTGGCCTACCTTCAAAGCATGGGCTCGATTTCTGCCCTGAGCACGCATCGTACACCTGCTTCATTAACAAATAACCTAAAAGAAACATTTCAAACATGAAAAGTAATAATCTCCCTAAGTTCCCCTATCATTGCAGCCTGCAACCTTGCACACACTAAAAGCACAGATAAAGTCTTCAACTTTCTGGAATGTCTTCCATCGTGATTTTTTTAAAGGATGTTTTAATTTTTTTTTTTTTAACATTTGTCTCTCCAACCTGAAACGCAGTCCGATGATTAACTTACTGAGCCACCCCGGCACCCTGATTGTTAACTCCTAATAGAAAAGTCATTTCAAACCCTATACTAAATGTTCCTTTCCAAGAGCACGCTCTTCTTTTTTGAAGATTGTGCATCCCAAGCAGCTGTCCTAACTTGGTTCAGATAAAACTTCATATAATGAAAATGCTAAAAATTCTGTTCATTTTTTGTAAGTTTTTTGCAATGTTTATTTTTGAGAGAGAAAGAGACACACAGAGCATGAGCAAGGGAGGTACAGAGAGACAGGCTGTACCTGGCAGGCTCCAGGCTCTGAGCTGTCACACAAAGCCCGACACGGGGCTCAAACCCACAAGCTGTGAAATCATGACCTGAGCCCAAGTCAGACGTTTCACCGACTGAGCCACCCAGGTGCCCCCAAGTATTGTTCATTTTGCATTGACTGTTCACGGATTGAATGACTTCCCAAATCCATGGAGATTGAACATAAACCCTATCAATACCCCAATTGCCTTCTTTGCCAAGATGGACCATTTGATCATAACATGCATAGAGAAATTCAAGGAATTCTGAGTATAGTCTTTGCACTAAAGGATACTGGGACAACTTGAAAGCCACATGCCCAAGAATGAAGCTGGACCCTTAACTTACACCAGATAACAAAAGTAACTGAAAACGATCAAATACCTTCATTGGACAGCTACAACTGGACAGTCTTAAAAGGAAACTCCAGGGTCAATCTTCAAACTTCGATTAGACAATGGTTTTGGAAACAGCACCCCCAAAGCAAAAGCAATAGGTGAATAAAAAACAGAAATGGGACATGAAATTTTACCTTTTGTACCAAAGACATTATCAAGAAACTGAAAAAAACAACCTCTATCGTGGTACTATTTGTAAGTCATCTATTTGTTAACTCTGAGATCCAAAATGTATTTTAAAAACCCTTAAAACCAATAGACAAAATCTCTCTAAAAATGGGCAAAGGATTTGAACAGACCTTTCTCCCAAGAAGATGTACTAGTAGCCAATAGGCACATTAAAAAAAAGATCATTAAGCATTAGGGAGATAAACATCAAAACCACAATACCACTTTATACCCACTAGAATGGCAGTGTTTTTTAAGTTGGGAAAAATAAAACATGTTGACAAAGATATACTAAAACTGTAACCTTAACTGATTTCAAGCAGAAACGTAGGGGCACCTGGGTTATTCAGTCAGTTGGTCATCCGACTTCGGCTCAGGTCATGATCTCACAGTTCAGAAGTTCGAGCCCCACATCAGGCTCTATGGTGACAGCTCACAGCCGGGAGACTGCTTCAGATTCTGTGTCTCCCTCTCTCTCTGCCCCTCCTTACCTTGTTCTGTCTGTCTGTCTCTTTCTATCTCTCAAATAACTAATAGCTTAAAAAATTTTTAATTCAAGCAGAAAGGCATACGAAATGTAGATACGGTAGAAAATAGTTTGCATTTTTCTAAAATATTTAGCATTAAATCCCTAATACCCAGCCATTCTATTCCCATGTATGTACCCAAAAGTATTAACTTGTTTTGATACAAAAAGGTGTACATGAATGTTAATTGCAGCATTATTTCTAATAGCCAGATATTGGAAAGGGCCCGTATGTCCATAATTCATGAATGGTTAAGTAATATTCAGTGAAATATTATACAAGCATAAAAAGGAATAATACAAGTTTTGTTCATTTTATCTCATCATTGTATTTTATCCCTGGAACCCAGCACACTGACCTATTATACGTTCACATACGGATTAAATGGTGCATCAACCACAGCTATCAAGTCTAAACAAGCAGAATAATGGACCCTGATTTGCACAGAAACAGAAGTTCCGTAATGTCACAGTTAACTCCTGGGAGATCAGGTTAGTCTGAAAAGATCCAGCGGTGTGCTATTAAGTATTTAACAACCAGTCCTTTTCCCGGGAGAGTTCTGATTTGTCAATACCCTCTCACTGGTTGGTTACAAGTCACTTGAGATCCCGGAGCACTAAATACAGAAAAGAGGTCCTCAAGAGTGGTTCTTAAGAGTCAGGACAAGCAAGCTCCAACGTACCACTAGAAAAATTCAAAGTCTGGGGGTGTAGAGAAAAGCACTGGTGAGGTGTGGTGAGGTTATTTCTTAGAGCAGAAGCACTTGGCTGTCCGCAACTGTGTGAATTGCAATGAGGAAACCATCAGACTCCTTCAAGAGTCTAGGATTTCCTCACAAGGAGGGCAGAGAGCAGGGGTGGGGGAAAAACAGCCAGTGCCTTTGGTCACCTTTGTCTTGATCCATATAGGCATCTGCTGCCCGTCACATACAGATACATCACAGACAGTCAATACAAATTACAACTCTGCTTTCCAAAGCACAACTCCCTTGCAGGAACAGCGTGGAAGCTGTTCGGGTGCCTGGGGAAAAAAAAAAACACACACACACGCACACAATTTCTCGCTCGTATTTCCCAAGTTCATCCAATACTGTCTGTCCTGCACCAGAGGACTCAGCCTGCCTATTCCACACCTGCTTGTTTATGGCTCCAGGTGGTTCGGCTTCCAGATCGCCATCTGAAGTAGCTTGGAGAAAGCCGTTTAAATGCCCGGGTAACATTTTCTCAATGTATTCAATTATCAGAGACAGTATTAATTTTACATCTCATAAATGTCTCCAGAATCCATCAAACCTGAATGGCGAGCTGTAGGCTCAGAGCAGGGGGGTCACGAGTTTATCCCAGAGCCACTGAAAGAATCAGCGGTTTGAGATTGATCAGTCTGGGCAGTACAATTGCAGTTCCAAGCGTAGTAAGTGATTTGTGTCTATGGAAAAAAAAAAAGTAAGCTATCAATAACAGAAGTCCCCATAGTCATCAAAACAAACAAAAAAGCCCACACAGTTCAAGAACCTTGCCCGAGCTTATTTATTAGGAATTCATCTTACTGGTGAATTGCAACAAAGCTCCTAACAAAGTCAGATACACTGCCTGGGGGGTTAAGCTTCGGCTCCACATATCCATCGTACAACCAACTCCACCCCAGCACACAATGGGAGGTGAAACCCCAAAGGGAGGGCCTTGCACGCAGTAACCTAATATTTTTTTTCGATTTTATTTTAAACAAGATCACAAACCCTGCAGCTGCCAACAGCACCAAGTTCTTCCTCGGTTATTCATGAACTAACCAACTTTGACAACGGGATACAATGGGAAGAGGGACAGGGTAAGCCACAAGACGTGTTAATTAATGGCGTGTCTTCCTCAGGATGCATTGTTTTTCTGCATCAGTATCTTAAATAATTGAGCAACCTCTGGAGGCAGTCTTTAGCGGCTGTTTTAACAACAGTTTAGAACAATTAGAATGAACAGTTGTCATCACTGGAATGATGTGAATATAGACTTTGAAGCCACAAATTAATCGTGTTTCAACTAGGTGAGCCGAGTTGCAACCAAAGAGATACCATTTCCTGACCCAAATGCCAGACAAATCATGATTACTTAGTATTTCCTACAATACTGTAGGGGGGAGGCGGGGAAATCAAGGAAATGATTTAGGCCAGCATTTCCTCGCCCATGCTCTGCACACCATCACTCTTATTCAAAAACGACTTCGGTTAATTATGTTTAGAAAACACTCCATGGGGTGCCTGGGTGGCGCAGTCGGTTAAGCGTCCGACTTCAGCCAGGTCACGATCTCGCGGTCCGTGAGTTCGAGCCCCGCGTCAGGCTCTGGGCTGATGGCTCAGAGCCTGGAGCCTGTTTCCGATTCTGTGTCTCCCTCTCTCTCTGCCCCTCCCCCGTTCATGCTCTGTCTCTCTCTGTCCCAAAAATAAATAAATGTTGAAAAAAAAAATTTTTTTTTTTAAAAAGAAAACACTCCATGGTCTATGTATTTGTTTTTTAGAGATGGAACATATCCAGTCTCTCAAAGATTCCATTCAATTACAGGAACTTACCTTCGCCCCATCATTTACCAAATTTTTCTTTGCAAAAGACAGAGGTATCTCAATGTTACATTATCATTTTTTCAGTATACAGTTTAGAAAACCCTGGTATGTAGGACTTTTTTCAAGATATTTACCATGGTCAGTTTTTCTAACCTACTGCACATGTACTTGAAATATAGCTCCCCCAGGGTCTCCTAGGTGACTCAGCAGGTTAAGCAACTGACTTCAGCTCAGGTCACGATCTCACAGTTCCTGAGTACTCCCTCTCATGAGTACTCCCTCTCATGAGTACTCCCTCTCTCTGTCCCTCTCCCACCCATGCTAGTGCTCACAAACACTCTCAAAATAAATAAATAATAAATAAAACAAAAAAACTTCTCCTCCATACTTCACACTTATACCCAAGGGAATACAGCCAAGTCCCAGCCAGTGACGGATCCTAATCCTCTCAAAAAGGGTCACAAGAAATATGATATCCACAGGCAAAAATTTCTGCACGTGCTGTTTTTTTCCATGTGGGCTATGTCCTCAGAAATGGCCCATCTTATAGTTTAGGGCCAGTGTAGGCACACATCTGTCCAAGGCCACAGGGTATTTATTTCAGGCTTCATGGACCACACAGCCTTCATGTTAACTACTCCGACTCTGTAGCATAAAAGCCATTCTAGAGGTTACGTACACAAAGGAGTTGTTTTGATAAAACTTTATTTATAATAACAGGTGGGGGCCTGGCTTGGCCTCTAAGTGATACCAAGGAGGCCCATTATTAGCTGCTGCTATGGACTGAATTATATTCCACCCCCGCCCCCAAAATTCTTACAAAGGAAATTCTGATTAAGGGCATTTTCACCATTTAATGTTTGAGGGCCCTGCTCCTGGGCTCCCAGAAAATCTGCTTTGTAACATTTACCAAGGCCAAAAATGACCAGCCAAACCTCCAAGCATGGGCTCTATTTCTGCCCTGAGCTACACTGTGTATTAGCTTCATTCAAGAAAATAACCAAATAGGAGCATTCTGAACACAAGGTAAGAAAAAGAAACTTCCCTGGGACCCTTAAGACTGAAGTCCTGTGGCCTTGCACATACTAAAATTCTAAGATCAAGTCTAACTTTCTGGAAGGTCCTTCATCATGCAGCTTTGTAACTCTTCATGGAAAAAAAAGAAAACATCTCTAACCCTTTACCTTCCCTGGAGCACCATCTTCTTTGTCAAGATGGCGTATCCCAGGTAGCGGTCTCAATTTGGCTCTGGTAAAACTCTTTCCCTTTCTCTTTAAAATTGAAGAAAAATAATTCTTTTCCAACAACACACCCAATTTGATGGTATTAAGTGATGGGCCCTCAGGAGGTAATTAAGTCATGAGAATAGTCCTAAGAGACTTGTGCCTTTTTTAAGAAGGAACAGCCAGGAAGAGAGTCATCACTACTGACTGAAGTGGCCACAATCTTCATCTTGGACTTGCCAGCCTCTAGAATGGGGAGAAATCAGTACCCGCTGCTAAAGCCACCCAGAGTATAATACTTGCTATGGGAGCCTGAACGGACCAATGCAGTTCTGAAACCATCCATCCTGCTTACTATGGTCAAGAACCCCGTCTTCTTTCTCACTCTTTAGCCTTGTAAAATGGCAGCAAACTAATGGATAGATCCTTCAGTTTAGAGAACTGGCACAGCTCCAGGTAGAAGCATTGGTTACTATGTCATTACATAGGGCTAATGGCTGGTACTAACAGGAAATGGGAACTGGGTAATTCAGAAGGTAACCATTCTATCAGAAATGGAACTTACTTACTGTAGACTGTCCTTTGATTTTTTATTCTATGTAATATAACGTATAATACACACAGAAGACTTTTTTTTGGCTGATAGGTAATACATTTTCTTAAGAACTGGGCCACATACAACCATGTTATTCTACCTCAACAGTAAAAACTCATTAGTTAACATGTATGGAGTACTTAATGGCGCTCTACATGGCCAAGCCTAAGAGGGGTCCTCATGAAAAAGAGAGCTGCCTATCTCCAAGTTATGCTTCCTGCAGAATCCACAGTCTTTACCCTTGTGTACCACAGAAAACACAGGAGGATCAAGAACTCCTAAGTAGCACAGGACATTCAGTTAAGATGAGAAGTTTTGAGAGCAGGGAAGAAGCAAAAGCTATTTCTAGGGTTCATGTACCAGTATTTTATGAAGTCGAGCCTTAGCCCCACCTGTACTCAAAATCAACTTGGGATATTTTTTTTTTTAATGTTTATTTATTTATTTATTTTTGAGACAGAGAGAGACACAGTGTGAGCAGGGGAGGGGCAGAGAGAGAGACACACAGAATCTGAAGCAGGCTCCAGGCTCTGAGCTGTCAGCACAGAGCCCAACACGGGGCTCGAACTCACAGACTGTGAGATCATGACCTGAGCTGAAGTCGGACGCTTCACTGACTGAGCCACCCAGGCACCCCAACTTGGGATATTTTCAATTACAAAAATCACAGCAAATAATTTTTCTCCAAGTGTGGTCCACAGATCCCATGCATTCAAATGATCCAGGCAGGTTTGTTAAAAAACCACAGCCAGGTGGACCTCATCGTTGACCTACTGAATCTCCATCTCTCAGGGTGGGCCAGGAAGCTACAATTTCTTTCTTTCCCAACCAACAGGTCTAGATAATTCCAATAAACACTATCCTATAAGAACCTAACAGAGAAGCAGTGAGGAAGGAGCTATAGATTACAGGAAAACAGCAACTCTGTCCCTTGCCACCTTAGCTAGAGGTTTCTGAAAACCCTATGACGACCAGAGGTTAATCAATATCCACCACTCAATGTGAGTGGATTTTATCTATGTATACATGAAGTAGGACTTCGGTGCATACTAGGCTTATGTCAATGCCCTATAAAATGTACAACATGGAGTTTGGACCTCCTTAAGAATTCCTTTGTCATCTTCCAAAAGTTCTCAACCAAAGTGAGCCAGAATATTCCCACTCCTGATAGATGCCTGGACTGAGGACCTGACCCAGAATCCAGGATCCACTGCCTCAGATGGACCTGTCGTGCCCAGGGCCTGGCCAAGTACTCCAAATGTCACAGGGTACAGGCGGAAACTACAAGCAGAAGAGCCAGCAAGTTGCTGTCTCTCAGGTGGGGACAAGCAACCTGGGCCAGGCACCTGCACACACAGAGCTGTTTGAGAATGCCAGCTGCTAAACTTGGTGAACACTTGGTACAAAGTTGGGGTCGGCTGTTGTCCTTCCCACGTGGGGGAAGAAAAGCGACTTGTACTGTGGAAAGGTGCCGCCCCTCCCTGAGGGCTGGGGTCAGCCTCTGTTCCCAGCTGTCCGATCACTCAACCCATGGAAAGACACAACTCTTCCTTCCCACTTTGGGTCATTCATTGGTCAGTGACTCTCTCCACAGAGCCAAGTCCAATAAATCAACTCTTCTAGATTGCTGTGGCAACAGGAAATCATTCTAGCTCAAGGTTAGATACATGTTCAGAAGCATACGCATGTGCTTACCCACACACTCTTACGTCTGTTGGGTTTTGAATAAATGAGGTTGAGGGGAGACCTGGCCTTCTATTGTCCAAGTTTAAGACGTGGTGGTAGTTGTTTCATCAACAGGAAGAAGCAGGAACCCAAGGTCAAGCAACCAAAAGGAGCGTCCTGTTCTACCCTTGATGGCACCCAGCCTCGGGGCAGCAGGCAAATGACTTTGCTGGCTCTTACAGCTCAGTTTCCTCCTCTGGCAGTGGGGATGATGGGACGGATGATAACCATTAATTAATGTTTGGGAAGCCTTTTGAGTCCCTCTGATGAAAGGGACAGAATATTTTTCTCAGCATGGGTAAACAAACATCTGGTACCCATCCAGCTCAAGCAGGCCGAGTTAATTACCTGCAAGACTTGAAACTGTTGCCTCAAATCTGTTCCCCACTTTCCCGCCCCCGGGCAGATGAGCACCTGTTGTGTCTTACTGTGAATCACCAAGGGGAGTGGGCAGACATACTGAGTCCAAAGACAGGGTTATGGTTCCTGGTGACTCGTGTTTTTCTGAGATAACTACTCAAAGACTCACAAAATATCCGCATTTCTAGTGTGGGAGTAACATGGGGTCACACAGGCACCGGTCAACAGCGACAGGGAAACACGTTGTTTCAAATCACGAATGAAAACCACGATGCCCCACCACAGAAAAAAATAATAATAATAAAACATAGCTGTGTACTTGCCTTTCTTTCGTTTATCCCCAAAGACTGTTACGTTACCAGCTTTAAAACAGAACTGGTAACGTAACAGTCTTTGGGGATAAACAAAAGAACGGCAGGTGTTAAAGACTAGCTAGGCATTTGATACAGAAAACACAACTTCACTTTCCGAGAAAATAGGTTGTTCCTAAGGGATATAGTGCACCCTTTCAGTTAGACTGTTTGAATATCCTATGTGAGCCAGAGGACAGGCACCACCAGAAACGGCACTGTGAGACAAGAAAAACCAATAAAAACCAAGCAGGGGGAAAAAAAAAAAAAAAAATATATATATATATATATATATATATATATATATATGTGTGTATATATAACATATATATTATATATGTATAAAATACAACAAGGGAAGTGTATTATATATACTATAGTGTAGTATATGTTATATATATTATATATGTATGAAATTATATATAATATATATAATTTTTTTTCAAAAAGAATAATGGGATAATGAATAAGAAGCATAAGCATTACCCTTCAGAACTGCAGTAGAGCAAATCACTGGAAATTCTCCCAAATAAATTTGGTCAGAGAGAACAATTCTAGACGAAAACATTTGACCAAAACTACTTACCAGCTCAAACAGAACTATCGCTTCACCAGACAGAAGAGGGAGCAGACATCTTCAAATCCGTGGGCGGGGGGGGGCGGTTAGAGAAGGCTGGTTTTGACGAAAAACAGCAACGAGGGCCCAAACAGGGAAGAATCAAACCACCCACAGCCTCGAGCAGTGGTTTTTAAGGCATGTGGACCCAGAGGAGGAATCAGTATTACCTGAAGCTTGTTAGGAATGAGTACAATCAGGCCCCACTCCAGACCTACTAAATCAGAAAATCTGAGGAGTGAGGCCTCCCCATTTGTATTAAGAAGCCCTACAGGTGCTTCTGATCTGAAGTTGAAATTTTTTTATTCGAACCTGCTAACGTTTGAGAATCACAGATTAATAACTGCAAAACGGTCTCACCCTGAATGCGTATGAAAAATATCATTTAGTGGGTGTAAGTCATAGGAAAGCTAATAAAGGTAGAAATGTAAGTCAAGAAACGTAAGGGGCGCCTGGGTGGCTCAGTCTGTTAAATGTCTGACTTCAGCTCAGGTCATGATCTCACAGTTGACTAGTTCGAGCCCCATATCGGGTTCTGTGCTGACAGCTTGGAGCCTGAAGCCTGCTTTGGATTCTGTGCCTCTCTCTCTCTCTCTCTCTCCCTTAAAAATAAGTTAAAAAAATGTTTTTAAATTAAAAAAAAAGAAAGAAATGTAAGTCAAGCCAGTCAGCTGATTACTAAGTTGGGGTGCTTGATCTTTCCAGAGTACGTTTATTTGGTGCACAGAATTTATAGTTAAAAGAGGGAAGTGCGTTTTGCATTCATTCATCGGCCTATTAAAAATAAATAAAAAATAGGGGCACCTGGGTGGCTCAGTCAGTTAAGTGTCCGACTTCGGCTCAGGTCATGATCTTGCTGTCCGTGAGTTTGAGCCCCGCATCGGGCTCTGTGCAGACAGCTCAGAGCCTGGAGCCTGTTTCAGATCCTGTGTCTCCCTCTCTCTCTGCCTCTCCCCTGCTCATGCTCTCTCTCTCTCTGTCTCAGAAATAAATAAACGTTAAAAAAATTTTTTTTAAATAAATAAATACATAAATTAAAAAGGTGTCACCAGCTAAGATAAAGACCCCTAGCTGTCCTGCAAAATACATTCTCTCCTGGTTTGGTCATACAACTACATTTCCCAGCCTCCCTTGCGATTAGGCGTGGCGTGTGACCGAGCTCTCTCACTGGGCATGTTAGCAGAAGTGATGTGTGCCACTTTCAGACGTGTTTATTCAGATAAACAATAGCCAAGTGGGCTTTTCCACGCTCTTTCCCCATTCGGCTTGGCCGTGCTGGCAATACTCAGAATGACACGCTCATTAAAGATGCCAAAGCAGCCAGCAGCCTTGATTTGTAAATCACAGCATGAAGGACAGCTTCCTTAGACTTGAATTCTCAGCCCGAACCTTATATGAGAAAGAGATCAACTCTTTTTTGTTGTCGTTGGAGGGACTGAATTTTAAACACCTATTATTCTAACCTCGGTTTACCTGCCCTAAAGAATATACTGATACTCAGGTCCATGATTCCCCCCCCCCCCCCCGCCACTAATGCCAAACACGAGCGTGTTCTCATACCCTTAAAAAGTATATTTGGAAAGTTTGATGCTTTTATAAATATTTCCCTGGAACATACGCACAAAAGAAAAGAAAAAAAAAAAAAAAAGAAAACCAGTAAGGAGGGTTTAAGTATTGCAGGAGTCAACTTTAAACTCATGTGTCTTTGGGGCCCCTGGGGGGCTCAGTCAGGTAAGCATCTGACTCTTGATTTGGACTCAGGTCATGATCTCACAGTTTGGGAGTTCGATCCCCGTGTTGGGCTCTGCACTGATTGCACGGAGCCTGCTTGGGATTCTCTCTCTCTCTCTGCCCTCTCTCTTTCTCAGTCTCTCTCTCAAAAAAAAGTAATAAATAAGTAAATTTAAGAACTGAAATGTTCTTCCAGCAGTAAGCAAGACTCTTTATGATCTGACCCCCAATCCACCTTTCCATCCCATCAACCCCCAGTCACCTTCAGGCCCCAGGCAAAGCACCTGTTGCCCCCTGGATACGCAACGCTCCCACTGAGCTGGGCCTGTGCCTTCTGTCGCCCTCCCTGTCAATCCGAGAACTCAAAACTCCTATGTTTAAAAAAAGGGAGTGAAAACATCACCACCTCCTCAGCAAGGCACTTCCAAATGCCTGTGGGCCCTCGGTTCCTTTGCTTCTGTGCGATCACACCGGGCACACACCTTCTGAAAAGTCATTACCCTCTACTGCAATTATTTATAATTACTTTGTTTGTTTGGTTAGCTTTTTTTTTTTAACCACAAGAGTTGTGAACTCCTGGAAAGCAGAGTCCTTCTTTACTCCACCTTGGTTAAGAGCTTTGCACCGGCGGCTCCTCTCACCTGGAACATTCTTCCCCAGGAGAGATGCACGGGGCTCACTCCGTCCTTCCCTGACATCTTGGCACAAATGTCAGCTTCTCGCTGGGGTCTCATCTGAGCTCCCTATTTGAAGGTGTAGACTGACCCTCCCCCATTCCACGAGCCCCGTGCCCAGGCCCCTCAACCTGTCGTTTCCCCATTTCAATTAACGCCTTTAAAAACACAACATATTGGGACGCCCGGATGGCTCAGTTGGTTGAGCATCCAACTCTTGGTGTCAGCTCAGGTCATGATCTCACGGTAAATGAGTTCAAGCCCCACGTCAGGCTCTGCCCTGACAGTGCAGATTCGGCTTGGGACTCTCTCTTTCTCCCTCTCTCTCTCTGTTCCTCCTCCCACTCACACTCACTCTCTCAAAATAAATACATAAACTTAAAAAAAAAAAAACAGCATAATTTACTTATTAGTTACCTTGCTTATGGATTATGGGTTGTCTCCCTATCTAAAATATAAGGCTTCATGAGAGTACGAATCTTTGTTACTGATAAATTATAAGCCCCTGCATGGTGCCTGGCACATAAAGGGTATTCAGAAACTATTTGGGGATCAGGTGAATGAGTGAATATTGACATTCCAAAGGGCCTAGAGGTTCAATACCTACTGATTGATTAAGTGAATGAATAAATGTCTTCTCTGGAGTTGTTTTGGTGCACAAGAAAGATCATCAAATTAAATCGGTCAGAAAAAGAACTAGCCCTGAGTTTTATTTCCTTTCTCTTTTCCTTGACAGAGGCACGGGCTGAGAGTGTGTACAGACCGAACTGGGTTCAAATCCCACCAGGGATACTCCAGTGCTATTTAGCCTCCCATCACCCTGAGTCCCCTCCATGTACCACAGGTTCAAGAATAACATCTACCTCTTAAGGCTGTCATTCAGAATCAAGAGATTATACCGCACAAGCACTTAACCACAGCAGATGGCACATTGAAACTGCCCTGTGGTGGGGGCCCGGGTGGCTCCGTGGGTGAAGCATCCGACTCTCGATCTCAGCTCGGGTCGGGATCTCAGGGTCTTGAGTTCAAGCCCTGTGTTGAACTTAAAAAAATAATCGATCAAACAAACAAAGTACCCTTGAGTGGAAAGAATACGCAGAAAGTGCTCTGTGGACAGTAGCTATCTTACACACTTGACTCCCCGAGAGCTACCATTGAGAACCAGAAGCCTGAGACCAGGTCATGTAGTCTCGCTCTCTGCTCCTCAAAGTTGGACTTGTATCTCTAGAGATGACTCAGCACCCAGACACACAGGCTAGCTGAGAACGAGGGTGGTCACACACATTCCTTTACCATCAACTTCCCTGATGGCTCTCTTTCCTTCCATCTAATCTACCACCTCCCAAATAACAATTAAAAAAAAAAACAAAAAACCCTACATCAAATGCTTTCCTTCTAACACACCCAATCAGGCTAAAATTCTGTACTTTTACTCCTGCTGTGATGTTTATTTATTCCTTCTTTCTTTCACTCATTCCTTTAGCTAACCATTCAACAGTATGTATAGAGGCTGACCTCTGTGCTACGTGCTGGGTATGTATCAGCGGGTAAATCGGCTCAAGGCACCTGCCACTAGAGCTTACGACCTAATGGGCAGAGAAGGCAATAAACAAGTGTACAAATATAGAATCACGAGCTGTGATGGATGCTCTGAAGGATATGGTGAAAGATAATGACAGACAGTGAGGTTAGACCTAATTAAAGTAGGGTGGAGGGAGGGAAGTAACCTTTCATAGCGAGAAATGAGGCATATAATATAAGGCTAGATTTGTAGTTGGCTGTTACCTACCAGTCTCTCTGCTTCTCCGGCAGACTGCAAGCTTTTCAATGGCATCATGAGATCTTTTTTTTCCTTAGGTTTATGTGTTTATTTTGAGGGAGAGGGAGCACAAGCAGGAGAGGGGCAGAGAAAGAGGGAAAGAGAGAATCCCCAGCAGGCTCTGTGCTGTCAGCACAGAGTGCAACGCTGGGCTCGATTTCCTAAACTGTGAGATCACGACTTGAGCCGAAAGGCAGAGTAGGACGCTTAACAGACCAAGCCACCCAGACGCCCCAGCAACAAAGGATCTTAAATGACATATATAAGCTCTACACCCCACCTGGCCAGGTGCACAAATATCTTAGGTTAAATAGGGTTTACCTCGTTGGCTCTCACTGACCTGGGGTGTGTTCAGGAGAGAATGGGAAAAACAGGATTCCTAACAGCTGTAATTTTGTGAAAGCTACAATTTTTAAATCAGATATCACATCTGATGGATTTTCTTCAAAATCTCTTCTTTTTTTTTTTTTAACCTCTGTTAGTATAGACGAATTTTCTTCTCATACTGAGTTTAGAACCATCGTTTCCTTTACTTTTCTGATTGGGGTTAGCTACTAAGAGTATTATGTAGATCGAACCGGCAAGAACGGACTCCAAAAGAAATAGAAAACTTGTAAGCTTGGAGGAAACTGATCTTAAATGCAGTTGACAGAATAAAATAGAGTACTTTTCTGTGACTATTGTTATTTTATGTCACAGATAGCCTTGCATTTATAGTTGATGCTTTCTGAAAAGAGACAGGGATCTTGGCATGGTTTGACCAAGTTTTCAGGATGAGCTTACATAAAAAGAAGAGAAAAGAACAAAGCCCAAGAAATAGTACAATATGACCACTGGCATATTCCTTTTTTTTTTTTTTTTTTTTTTTCCTCTCCTGAGAATAAAGGCAAAGACAATCGAGATCCTCTGGAAAAGAAAGCTGCCTCCCACCATTCATTCATGAGCTTTCAGCTGTAATTAAACATCTAATGCTCCAGATGGCTAAGTATTCAAAATTAGTACATTTCCGCTCCACTGAAACAGTTTATTTTCGAATGTTCAAAATACTATCCAGTGGCGCTCAACAAGTGAACAAGGGAAGCTTCCATAATTCCGAAAGGGAGATTAGAGTAGATGCCTCGTGGACAAAGTCATGATTCAATAATACTTTTTTGCATCTTCTTTTTTTCAATTGACCTATAGGAGAATTATTAAAACTTAGATGGTACATGTATTTGTGTTGCATGTAATGCCCATCCTGCTTTAGAAGAGAATCCCTCCTCTTCACTGGATGAGAATGCAATCCCTTGCTCTCTAGAAGCAGAGTGTACTTCTTTGCCTCTTGACTTTGGGTCTGGTTATGTGACTTGTTTTAGCCATTGGCCTGTGGGCAGAAGTGATAGCATGCCAGGGCTGGCCTAGGCTTCTAGAGCATCATGTATCTCTACCTGCCTGATGACACTCTCATGCCTCTACAATGGTCATGAAAAGCATCTCTCACTATGTAGCTGATACCCCTCTACCCGGTGCCCAAAATGAAACACACGTGCCACAAAACTGAGCACAAGCCATATCAAAAGGTCAAGTTCAGCTGGACCCTCATCGTGGAGCACAGCTGCCTAGCTGGGCTCAACCCACATCGACAGACCCCCTGGTTGGACAGCAGACACATGAGGAGGAAGAAATAATTGCTCTGTCACTGAGTTTTGGGGTTGTTTGTCAGGCAGCAATAGGTAACTTATACACTATGCCACTGCCCCACTCCCTGAGGTTGTTGGGGGAAGGAAGTGGGAGGGACAGACAATGCAGGCTACCTAAAGGAAATATCAAAAACTATTATTTTAGCCTTATTTGTCTTACACCCCCCCCCCCCAACCGATTTTAAACTTCTCAGGTCCATGGGAATGTAAGCTGGTGCAGCCACTCTGGAAAACAGGATGGAGGTTCCTCAAAAAACAAAAAATAGAACTACCCTACAACCCAGCAACTGCACTGCTAGGCATTTATCCAAAGGATACAGGTGTGCTGTTTCAAAGGGACACATGCAACCCCATGTTTATAGCAGCACTATCAACAACAGCCAAAGTATGGAAAGAGCCCAAATGTCCATTGATAGATGAATGGATAAAGAAGATGTGGCATATATATATATATATATATATATATATATGTATGTATATATATATGTGTGTGTGTGTGGTATATATATACAATGGAGTATTCCTCCTCAATCAAAAAGAATGAAATCTTGCCATTTGCAACTACATGGATGGAACTAGAAGGTAGTATGCTAAGCGAAATTAGTCAGAGAAAGACAAAAATCATATGACTTCACTCATATGAGGACTTTAAGACACAGAACAGACGAACGTAAGGGAAGGGAAACAAAAATAATATAAAAACAGGGAGGGGGACAAAACAGAAGAGACTCATAAATACAGAGAACTGAGGGTTATGGGAGGGGTTGTGGGAGGGGGGATGGGCTAAATGAGTAAGGGGCACTAAGAAATCTACTCCTGAAATCATTGTTGCACTATACACTAATTTGGATGTAAAATTTAAAAAATAAAAAATAAAACAATAAAAAAAAACCTTCTTAGGTCCATAAAATTATGTTATTCCTCTTCAACACATCAACAGTAACCACTCAGAATTCTGTAGACCTGACTTTACTAAAAATTCTTTGGGGTGAAAGCATCAGTACAGCTATTTTCTTGAACAAAGACTCACAGTTTGACATCTTTCTCTTCCCTACAAATTCACTTCAGGGCACAAACTGTAGGAAGAGATACTTTTAAATTTTTCTGCTAAATGAAAATTTGATTATGCATCTAAGCACCGTGGCTGCTTTGTCAAAGATTTACTTATTAGATTATATGCCGTGTTTCTACTGGGCACTCTTCCTAAATGATTTCATTGAGTATTTAGAACAACACTGCAAAGTAGTTAGTGTGAATTAGCAAATGGATTCAGAAACGTTAAATAATATACTCAAGGCAACATGGCTAGGTGGTAAGGATTCATGCCAGGAGAATCTGATCCCAAATTTTACCCCAAGTATCTTCCAAGGAATGAAATCGTTAACAAAATAATTTACATTTCTAATATATATTAAAATATATAGCGGTGTCTGGGTGGCTCAGTCAGTTGAGCCTACAACTCCCGGTTTAGGCTTAGGTCATAATCTCTCAGGTTGTGAGATTGAGCCCCACGTGGGGCTCTGTGCTGGCAGCATGGAGCCTGCTTGGGATTCTCTCTCTCTCTCTCTCTCTCTCTCTCTCTCTCTCTCTCCTTCTGCTCCTCCCCCACTCGTGCTGTCTCTGTCTCTCTCAACATAAACTTAAAAAATGTTTTTAAATATATGAAGTAGGGTTGAGAAACAGAAGTACTCTACTAAATAATATGGCATTTACAAAAATTTTTTTAATGTTTATTTATTTTTGAGAGAGAGACAGAGCATGAGTGGGGGAGGAGCAGAGAGAGAGGGAGACACAGAATCCAAAGCAGGCTCCAGGCCCCGAGCTGTCAGCACAGAGCCCAATGCGGGGCTCAAACCCACGAACCGTGAGATCATGACCTGAGCTGAAGTCGGATGCTTAACCAACTGACCCACCCAGGCACCCCTAATATGGCATTTTAATGTTACTATAAAAAGCAACAGAAACCTTTTCATGTCTTTCAGAGAGAGGTAAAGTTCTTTGAGATGTATATTGTCTTCCAAGGGCTCTGATTCACTCTTAATGTGCAGAGTGAACAATTCTGTAATCACATACTTTATATAATCTCTGTCTTCCTTACCAAAAGGTAAGCTCCAGAGGGCAGGGCTGTGTCTGTCCTATGTCCTATGGTTTTGTCCAGTACAGTCCTGACACAGTAATTCAGTGAGTTAGCGACACAGGTGAAAATTCAGTGAATATTTGTTGAATAAAAACAAAATGAGTGGGTTCTTAAAGAGTGCACTTGCCGGCACCTGGGTGGCTGAGTCAGTTAAGAGTCTGACTCTTGGTTTCGGCTCAGGTCATGATCTCACGATTTGTGAGTTCAAGCCTCACACCAGGCTCTGCCCTGACACTATGGAGCCTGCTTGGGATTCTCTCTCTCTCTCTCTCTCTCTCTCTGTCCCTTCCCTGCTCATGCACTCTCTCACTCAAAAATACAAATTAAAAAAAAAAAAAAAAAGAGTAAACCTAATTCTCTTCTTTTCTTCTTCGAACCATTCCCTAACACCCCACAGATATATAAATACTGCCCTACCCACTTAGTCTAGTATATTCCAACCTAATTGAAGATTCCTTTTCTTTACTGACAATATCCCACTTTGAACCTGCACATTGCTTTCTCTGTCCAATTCACTTATTCTGAGCTGATGATGTTTCTACCTCTCAGTTTACGTCAAGGAAATGTATTTCCCTGAATGCTTGCAACCGGCCCTCAATCGAATCAACCGTCAAGATGGCCTATAAAACCGATACATGGGAATCCAAAGTAGAAACCACTATGGAGTTGCAACTCGCAAAGAACCGTGTGCCATGGAAACAAATAAAAAGAAAGGGAAAGTGAGAAATGGAGTAAGTGAGATAAGGAGTCCACCTGCCTCTTTGGTTTAAGAATAAAAGGCAACCAGACATTAGGACAGGAAAGGACATGGAAGGTGGTTAGAAAAAATAGAGCTAAAGTAGGCATTCTTGAATAGAAAGGAGGCTGGCTTGCAGAATTAGGTGAAGAGCAAAAGAGGATCTTGATGTTGGGAAGAATCACGAAGGGCCCAAGTGCTCCATGGGAGAGAATTCGTGGGCAGAATCTGAACGATCTCTGTGGCGATTACACACAGGAACAATGGGACGAAAAGAAGGACAAGAATCGAGGCTTCTATTATTTTGTCACCTTTAATACGTAGATTCTGTTGTTCATCCTCCTTTGGGGACTCAACTACTCCCTGGCTATGCCTTGTCTTTTCTGTGTCTACAGATTCTCGCTATCTCATTCTGTAGGGACAAAGGTGTCTGGGTGAACTACATATGTAGGTCGCTGCAAAGGATGGTCAGCAGGACCAACCTCCTGGATTAGAGGTGAGGACGGGAGGGTGGCAGGCCCTCACTGATCTGCCCGATCCTGGAATGGAGAACCACCGCAGGCCTTCTCCAGGATAGAAAACAAGGTAGATACACTGGGGAAGGAGGCAAGGTTGGAAGAAATACTGGAAATTACAAATTATTGTTTTTAATGTTTATTTTTGAGAGAGAGAGAAAGAGAGAGCATGAGCAGGGGAGGGGCAGAGAGAAAGGGGGACAAAGAATTCGAGTCAGGTTCCAGGCTCCGAGCTGTCAGCACAGAGCCCAACGCGGGACTCGAACTCACACGGTGCGAGAACATGACCTGAGCCAAAGTCAGAAGCCCAACCAACTGAGCCACCCAGGTGCCCCTGGAAATTACACATTAATTTGAGCACTGCATTTGAGGGTATCTAGCCAGACATCTTCATTTTATTGATATGGAAGGATAAAAGGGGAGGGAATGCTAAATGTAAAACACCACTTTGAAATGTTATTTTTCAAGGAAGAGCTTGAGACCCCTGAAGTAAAGCAATGAAGGAAATACATCTTTACATTCTTCACATGGTAGCAGCAAACAATTTTAATTATATTAGGTCAGATCTGATGTGGTTTTCTTAAAGCAGATTCTTGCTTAGAGCGGCTGTGCATTAAATCCATTAAATATGTGAAAACACTGTGCATTCGGGAAAAATTAATTTGAAATTTGTCATGTCGCTTTCCTCTGTTTTGACTTTGGCTACTCATTTACATTTAGAAATAGCGCGTCAAGGATGGGTGAGTTCTGCCAGTGTTCAGATCATTTAATCTGCAACAACTCTGTTTTAAAAGTAAGATAATCTTCATCCATGTGATTAACAGACTGCTGATTTGAACGTAAACACCTTGGGATAAGTCGCCGATCAGTCTCATGAAAATGACGCAGGGGAGTCAGACTATTTTCTCTTTGGAAATAACAACCATTCTACCCCAGCCCAATCCTCTGTTTCGCCCCTCGTTCTAAAGTGCATAAGTATATTGTTTTTACTGTGAGCTGCTG
Source organism: Leopardus geoffroyi (assembly GCF_018350155.1). Lineage (NCBI taxonomy): Eukaryota > Metazoa > Chordata > Mammalia > Carnivora > Felidae > Leopardus > Leopardus geoffroyi. The sequence goes on along the minus strand of NC_059326.1, from coordinate 95,307,844 downwards.
CAAATCTTCTCTGGGAGTGAGAAGGGTATAAATCCATAAATAGAGTCGAAGTGAGTTATGGATTAGTCAATAGGGAAATGGTCAAAGGGCTGTGCTTATCTATATGGCCAGAACAGTCCTTCTGGTTAGGCTCTGGCATGAAATACAATACCACCACCCACTTCATAGTGGGTGAGGATATGGAGAAGTTATAATACCTGGTAGCCACCCAATCTAAAAGAGAAGCAAGCCAGTCATGCCTTTCCTATTTTGACTCACAAAACCCAAAGACCAGAGTGGGCTTTCTGGGTCATCCAGACCTACTCTTCCCTCTGATGCTGGAATGCCCTAGATTCTGTACTCAATCTCTAGGTGAACAGGTTCAAGGACAGAGACCCTGAACCCTGCTCATGACAGGGTATCCTATCACTCTCTGGCTCAGATCTTCCCAAGACTTTTCGGAATAAGGGGTCAAAATATCGCTCCCCTCCTTTGTCATCCATTGGTTGGGCAAGTCACATTTTCTCTGTTACAAACTAAAACCCAATGATGCATGTCGGCTCTCAGACACTTCCTGCCTTAAGACGAGTTCTGGCATAAAAGGAATCTACTTCCAATAGTTAATAAGCTATTAACTAGCCTTACTTTAACGATTCAGGCATCTCAGCCTTTTTTGTTCTTCTGTTTTTCTCTTGCTTTTCTCTTGTAACAAAACTACACAAAGCATACCGAGACAGAAAGCTCCTATAAATTATCTGTAGTCATTTTCTCAGCCCCTAGTTACAGGATTAAAGGCTTTCTTCTCTTCAGACCTTGACCTTGGAATAAAAGTCAGGCCATTTCAACTGAAGCCTTTAGAGCTGCTCTGTTAACATAGTAGTTGCTAGCCACACGTGGCTACTGAACACTTACAATACGGTCAGCGTGGGGGCACCTGGGTGGCTTAGTCGGTCAAGCCTCTGACTTCAGCTCAGGTCATGATCTCACGGTTCATGAGTTCCTGCTTCGAATTCTGTCTCTCTCTCTCTCTCTGCCCCTCCCCCACTCACACTCTGCGCCTCTCTCTCTCTCTCTCTCTCTCAAAAAACAACAACAGGGGCACCTGGGTGGCTCAGTCGGTTAAGCGGCCGACTTCGGCTCAGGTCATGATCTCGCAGTCCGTGAGTTCAAGCCCCACGTTGGGCTCTGTGCTGACAGCTCAGAGCCTGGAGCCCATTTCAGATTCTGTGTCTCCCTCTCTCTCTGCCCCTCCCCTGTTCATGCTTTGTCTCTCTCTGTCTCAAAAATAAATAAACGTTAAAAAAAAAAATTTAAAAAAAAACAACAAAACAATATGGTCAGTGTGATTGAAGAACAGAATGTTTCATTAAAGGTTTAATTCGTTAAAATTTTCAAATTAAAGCAGTGTAAACTATGTCTCCATTAAATATTACTTTATTGCCCTAGCCGATTATATTTTCCTTGTACCAGGGCATTGTGTAAGATATAATTATTGCATTATAGTGTGGTTCTGGTCCTCACATCATTTCCAGAGCACACATAAATGCACGACCAATCTACTATTGCCAATGCTCGATTCAGCTTGAATGATTTTTTTTTTCTGCGCGTGGAGGTAACATCACAACATGTTTATTCGCGTATTTTATATACACAGAAGTTACAGTGATACTTATAGAAGCCATACTCGAAAACTAAGTTGAAATACTTATTCTATAGTTTCGCAATGTTTATACACACACACACACACAGGAGAGGGGTAAGGGGAGAGACACAGAATCCAAAGCGGGCTCCACATTGACAGCAGACAACCTGATGCGGGGCTCAAACCCATGAACCGTGAGATCATGACCTGAGCCAAAGTCGGACACTTCACTGACTGAGCCACCCAGACGCCCTGAAATACTTATTTTAATCTAATAGATTTAAATTCTATTTCTACTACAAAAGTAAATACGGACAATTTTTTAAATTTGAAACAAAGGCACACTACTTAGGCAGAATCAAATGGAAATCAGAAGCCAGTGTTATAACCATAACAGTAATGAAGAAAAGAAGGAGACTGAGAGAAAATATCAGAGTTTTCACAAAGAATGACAGGTGCAATTTGCTGGGGCAGAGCAGAAGACAAAAGCTGTTTCTTTGTGTGAAAAAAAAATCATACAAAATTAAGCAAAGCCGAGACATTTTCAGCAAATATATTATGAATGTGATAACAAGCTTAAACAGTCAAAAGCAATCAGTGGAATTAGTTTACTGAAATCAGATTTTACATCCAATAAAACTTTAAATAATTTTTCAGTGGGGTCTGACTTTGTAACTCTGGGCAACTGTCTATTGCTTTGGATCTTTACACAAAATAGAACCCCATGTTTATTTATGTTTTCAGAATGCCATTTTTAATGGAGACATGGTAATATAAGTCATTATCACCATTATTGATATTTTATTGGAAATTTTATTAAAAATTTCAATAGGAAAAAATTTAAAAGACATTTTAAGATCTTTGGTTAATCCACCAAATGACTGCATATAAAATCCAAGATCTTAAGATATTAAACACTAATTGATTAAAAATTTGAAGGGGCACTTGGGTGGCTCAGTCCGTTGAGCGTCCAACTTCCATTCAGGTCATGGTTGTGCAGTCCACGTGTTCGAGCCCCCCATCGGGCTGCTACTGTCAGTGTGGAGCCTGCTTTGGATCCTCTGTCTCCCTCTCTCTCTGCCCACTCCCCCACTCTCTTTCTGTCTCTCAAAAATTAATAAAAATTTAAACATAAAAAATTGGGAACATTGCAAATATTTTTTGTTAGTTTTAGTTAAATTGTGTGATAAAGTCACTGCCTGATGAATACTTTACTTACCTTTTGTTTCCATGGACTTCCAAAATTACATAGAAATGTCAATTCTCAGCCTTAAAAATCAAATTCACGGCATCAGTATTTTTCAATCTGCTAAATCAAAGAATTTTAGCTAGATATGGGGAAAACGGCCCCTATTATGACAGACATTGCTGTAGCCATATCAGGCCCCCAAAAATCTGGATTTATTGGAATTTTAAAACAAAAGAGTGATGTTTTCTCTATTGTTTTATACAATACGTATGATACATATTGATGGTATCTGCGATCAGTTTTTGGAGGCAGGCTCTATGAAAATTGTCACGGACAGAGGTGTCAAAATCATTGTGTTCAAACCAAGTGCTATGAAAAATCATCCATTTATGAAACTCTTAAGAGAAGACAATTTAATGATCTTGTATTCTTTGCAAATGCTTGCTGGTTGAACTGCAGAAGGGTTTTAAAAAAATTTACTGTAAACTCTAGCTCAAGATTTTCTTAAAAGAAATGCTTGCCAAATGTTCAATAACCAAAGACAGAAAAAGTGGCAGTATGATTCGTGTCACAAAAAAATGACGGTGTGATTTATGGTTTCTCACTGATGTGACACTGCATATAAATAAGTTACATTTGATGCTCCCAGGAAAGTAAAAACTTACTTGTGGCCTAGCAATACCGTCTGGGAATGTATGTTGAAATAGAAACTTTCCTTGATAAAATTCAATAACAATTATTTTGCCATTATTTCTAGTATGAATCAATATGTCAAAGATTTTATTTTTTAATATTTTTTCAATGTTTTTATTTCTTTTTGAGAGAGAGAAAATGAATGAGCGGGGGAGGGGCAGAGAGAAGGGGCGACAGAGGATATGAAGCAGGCTCTGTGCTGACAGCAGTGAGCGCGACATAGGGCTCAAACTCTCAAACCGTGAGGCTGTGACCCGAGCTGACCCCTGATGTTCAACCCATTGAGGCACCCAGGCGCCCCAATATGTCAAAGATTTTAATTGTGACAAACGCTTTTATATAAATTGCTGCCAACACTAAAAGAAAAACATGAATAGTGCTTTGTTAATTTTAATAAATTTAAAGGGGCTTTTCATTTTACACAATACCACTCCGAATTTGATGGCAGTAATACTGAGTTGACACAAGAGTTGGTGAATTCACTCAACTCAGTTTTAAAACTATGTCAGATCAGTTCTAAAAACAATAAGCCAATTTGTCAAATGGATGCAAATATTAAAGGAAAATGACTTTTTAGGAACCGCTTCTATTACCGGAAACACTTTTAAGTACGGGTTAAACTTACGCGTGTGAACTTACTTTTTTCAATGGCAGATCCTGCAAAATCTAAATACACACCAAGCACTCCTGATGCAAGTTTAAGATCCCAGTTAAGATGTGGTATGTGTAGATTACGTGTCAGGTTTTGAAGACATTCTCTGAAAACAAAATTAAAAACATCTCATAAATAATGTTTTAAATGGAACCTATTTGAAATGGTAAGAGCCTTGATCTATAGGGTTAAACAAAATATATATCCACGTTATTTTTATCAGGCATGAGTCTATACTGATCTAAATAAATGATGGTTTTATTTATCTTCAGTAAATACATAAATGAAGGAGAATAGGTAAATCTCCCACACAGAATTCCAAATGATTTATGGAGATGCTCTCCTGTCAAGGAAGTCGAACATAACTACCCTACCCCTTAAGTCTTCCTTCCAAGAGGTACAATACGGAAAGGGCTGGGGGAGTAACTTGGCAGTGGAGATACGCGAAAAACACCACCTCAGGTGATCAAGGTTAACATCCGCGGTGAGTCCTGTTGAGAGCATGTACCCTCGATATGAAGTGATGACATTGGCAACATACTTCAGTGGTCTTCCTCCCAGACGTCCCTAACCTCTACGGTATGTGTGTTTGTCAACATTAACACCAAACAATTAATTCAATTCTCATACAATTTACCTGGAGATAGCATCAGATCCCACAGAGTGAGGTCCTACAGGACTGACCGCTCCCCTGCCCCACGTCAGACACCAATCTCACGTCCTCACTGTCACCTGTGCTTTGGACCAACAACTACAGACCCCCTTCTCAGGTTCTATTGATTCGGTAGAATGGCTCATAGAACTCAGAGAAATAGTTTACGTACTAGATTACCAGCTTATTACAAAGTATATTAATGGATGGGAATGAAGAGCCAGATGTATCTGTCCCCCTAGGAAGTCTGGGGGTCTGCACACAGATCTGGTTCACCATCGCGAAAGCTCTCTGAATCGCATCCTTTTGGGTTTTTATGGAGACTCGTTATATAGGCATGATGAAGTCATTGGACATTAGCAGCTGGTTCAACCTCCAGCCCCTCCCTCCTCCCTCAGAGGTGGGGAGGGGTGGGGTACTGAAAGGTCCAAACCTTCAGTCACATGACTGGTTCCCCTGGCAACCGGCCCCCATCCTTAGGTACTTACCAAAAGTCACCTCACTAACATAAACTCAGGTGTGGTTGAAAGGTTTTTGGTGTTTGGTTTTTGCTTTTAAAGATATCAAGACACCTTTATGGCTGTCTTCACTTAGGAAATTCTAAGAGTTTTAGGGGCTCTGCACCAAAGCTGGGGATGAATGCCAAACATGCATTTCTTACTGAACATGAGACATGTTCAGTCCAGTTCAGGGACCTTCTCCAAAATACTGACCAATACCCTCCAAACTGTCAAAATCATCAAAGCAAAAAGTCTCAGAAACCATCACAGTGAAAAGAAGCTAAAAAGACAGGGTGGATGTCCTAGGTGGGGTCCTGGAGCAGAAAGAAAGGCATTAGGTAAAAAGAAAGGAAATCTGTGTAAAGCATGGATGTTAAAACTAACGAATCATTATGGGCTTATTCATTATGACAGACATACCATACTAATGTTGAGATGGTAGGGATAAGGAAAATTAGGCATAGGGTACACAGGAATCTGTCTACTACAGCCACAACTTTTCTGTAAATCTAAAGCTATTCTAAAATAAAAATGTACAGCTCAGTCGATTGAGCGTCTGACTCTTGATTTCAGCTAAGGTCATGATCCCAGGGTCATAGGATCGAGCCCCACATCAGGCTCCATGTCAGGCTCTGCATTCAGCATGGAGCCTGCTTGTAATTGTCTTTCTCTCTCTCTACTACTGCCCCCCCACCCCGTCCCTTTGCCCGACTCACATGTTCTCTCTAAAATTAAAAAAAAAATTAAGAATAAAATGAAATAAAAATATTATCATAAGCATTTAATCTCATCTGTTTTTTTTTTTCATTTTTTAATGCAGCTAATAAAAATTTTTAAATTTCATCTATGGCTCACATGATGATCCTTTTATAAAGATCCTTTTATAAAGGATCCGGTTATAAGGAACTGCACTAGAGGGGCACTGGGGTAGCTCAGTCAGTCAAGCGTCCGACTTCAGCTCAGGTCATGATCTCATGGTTTGTGAGTTCGAGCCCCATTTCGGGCTCTGTGCTGACAGCTCAGAGCCTGGAGCCTGTTTCAGTTTCTGTGTCTCGTTCTCCCTCTATCCCTTCACCGCTTGCACCCTGTCTCTCTCTCTCTCTCTCTCAAAAAATAAACATTAAAAATTAAAAAAAAAAAAAAGGAAAAAAAAGAACTGGGCTAGAGAATAGGGTTGCCATGGAGTAAACAGCAATAAACCCATTGTCGGGAAAATTCTGGTTTTTAAGCCTGCCTTTGCCACTTACCACACGTATCGCATGCTCTCTTAGCCTGAGGTTCTCAAACACGCAATGAGAATAAAAGGGTTGTTGCAAAGATCACATAAAACAGTTCGTTTGAAGGACGCCAGCATAGTTCCCGTCTAGTAAGGAACAAACACTTGTTGACTACTAACATGGGCTGGTTTCTTGCTCTTGCAAAAGGAGGCAAATCATTGCAATGCAGTCTGAAGCTCTGGGGAATTACAGAGAAAGGAATAATTACATGTTGGGAAGGTTTCCCAGAGAGAACATGTGACCTGGATCTTCAAAGATTGACTACAGGTCCAGGAAAACTGTTGATTCCCATTTGGATATCTCCAGTCTCGATGTTAAACACACGAGATGGAATGATTTTGTTCTCCCACCCTTAGCGTTCCATTCCCATCCTCTTGGTCATTACTTTCTTGGCTGCCAAGCCGCCATGTTCTCCTTGGGTCTGTCCTGAGACAACGTAAAAGTGATACTCTAAAATTTCCACATCTGGGGCACCTGGGTGTCTCAGTCGGTTAAGTGCCCGACTTTGGCTCAGGTCATTATCTCGCGGTCTCTGAGTTCAAGCCCTGTGTCGGGCTCTGTGCTGACAGCTCGGAGCCTGGAACCTGCTTCGGATTCTGTGTCTCCCTTTTTCTTAGCCCCTGCCCACTTGTTTTCTCTCTCTCTCTCTCTTAAAAATAATAAACACTAATTTTTTTTTAATTTCCACATTTTACAATTCATTCATTTATAATTATCATATGCACCAACTTATCTTTGCTTGGAGCTTAAAAGAGTATTTTTTTGTATTGAAGTATAGTTACAACATACTAGTATACTGTATACAAATATATAGTGTATATTTGTATATAGTATACTAGCATTAGGATACTGTATATATTATATAGCATCAGTATACTGGATATAGTATAACTACGTTAGTTACATTAGTTAACCCAACATCCATGAATATTTCATTAGTTTCAGGTGTACAACATAGTGATGTCACAACTCTACACACTATGCTTCGCTCACCTCAAGCGTAGTCACCATCTGTCACCATCACAATGCTATTACGATACCACTGCCTATATTCCCTATGCTGATTTTAATGCGTTGGAATAAAGGGGCTTAGTCACCATCCACTACCTAATCGATTGACATAACCCCTAAGTTGTTCAAAATTGGCTGTAGCGCTAAGAAAACTGGCCCATGGTTTGCTTCCCAGTGGAAGACGGACGATTAACTCCACCTCCACCCGAATCCCTCAGGGATGACCATCTCTTCTCCTGAAGGACTTGGCTCTCAAGCCACCCATCCATCTTGTATCTACCCTCTATCATTCTCTCACTTCACCAATATTGTCTCAGTGCTTACCACGTACCAAGTACTGGTGACACATTCTTGGGAATGAATGTGTTCTCATGTCTTTTTCACAGGTGTCTGTCATATTTTCCGAGGAAGGTGTAAACAACTTCAAGACTCAGTTTATGGTTTCCTCTCTCTTCTGCCACTTTCTTGGGCTCCTATCCACTTCCGTCACGCCCTGCACACACACCCACCTCCCATCGTTACCCACCGCCATACTATCAGGGGCAGGAATTCCTGTCCCCTTCTGGTGGTCTTTCGAACTAGACTAAAAATGGAATTGACTTGAGACAGATTAACAGGAGAAAATCAAACTTAACTGCATTAGTCACAGGGAATCCACACCAACACGGAAACACCAAAGACCCCCAGGCAAAATGAGGTACACGTCACCCTGAACTAAGGAGAACGGGGTGGGGGTCCGAGACTTCACAGGGAGCGAATGCACTTCATAGGAGAGTAAGAAGAGTGGATGTCAGGGTAATTAGATGTTTGTCCTGCCTGATAGCTGGGACACTCAGATAAAATTTATCTCTGATCACGACCTTTATGCTGGGAAAGAGCCCCAATCTAGATGCTTCTCTGTAGTTAAGGGAGGGGTTGAGGTTTCCCTTGAGCCTACAGGGTCTCGATTGCTTTAGCTCAAAATAATCTCCATGCTATCTTGGGGCGGCCTGCCCTCAGCCCCTACAACACCTGCTTTACTTTCCTACCTACAAGGGAGGCAGGGATGGGCTTCGAAGGGCATCGTGTATAAAGGAGAAAACCAGTGAAGGATATGAGCGCCTTATTTTATTTGTAGATAGGAAGTTATCTGGCCCTCTACTCCAAACTTCCCTGACCCTACAGGGCAACTTCTTCAGTATTGTCATCAAATCTGCTTTCCAGTGATTGTGATTCAATTCAGGTTTATCTCTTGGCCAGCCCCCCTCCTTTACGTAAGTCACCAAAAGTTGCTTTTAAGTATCAGCAGCCCCTGACCTTACCAATGGGGTAGGGAGGGGGGTGAAGACTCGCATTCTCACAGGAAATGAGGATGGGGGGGGGGGGGCGTTGGGGGAGTAGTTCGGGATCTCCCCCATGCAGCTCTTTCCCGTGGTACAAACCCTCACGGAGCTTTTCACCCAGTATGAGCGGGAGCGGGAGCGGGAGTTCACGGCACTGATGCACCAACCTGAACCAGCAGTGGATTGGAGTCTGACACAGACCAGATCTCAGGCTCTGAAAGCTATTCAACTTAATTACTCTCCCAGCACGGAGCAAAATGGGAAACTGGGCGCTATAATCAGCGCCAGTCTTCTTGACTGGTCCGATTGTTAAGGCTGCAGGGGGAACCAGTTGCGGCGGGGGATGGGGGGGCTCCCGGGTTTCCTTCCTACCCCTTAGTTGTTATTCCGAGGAATGCATTTAATTAGAGGAAGAACTCGGCTGTTTGCTTTCTAGGAGTTGGCTCTTTCTTAGGTGTTCCTACCGGCGCCTTTGCTTTGCTGAAAAACAACAACAAAAACAACAAAAACACAGCAAAAAGCAAAGGCCTGTTTACAAGGAGACCACATCTTTGGCTTCCGTCTCCCAGCATTCTCCCACACCAAAGGAAAGCAAGGTAGTGTGATGCAAATAGCCCCACAGTAGGCCACCTTTGCCAACCCCGGGACCTGTTTTCAACTGCATTCAAACTAGAACCCTCCAAAGACCCGTGAACTGTAAATAACTTGGGCTGTGAAAGGGGTCAGCTTGGTTTAATTTGGAGTTTCACAGAGCTTTTCTATAGCAATTCAAACACCGGTGAACAGACCCCTCCGGGGCCTTTAAAAAAAAAAAAAAAAAAAAAATTCCAGGGCCAGCACCTCTATTTACGCTTTAGACTCCTGCCTGTCTGGTGGAGGTCTGCTCTTAAAAGCTAATGAGCTCTGGCTGCCCCGGGCGCTCAGTGGCGGACTGCCTCCTCCACGCAGGCCTAAAATCTGAGCCGCTGCGCCCGGTGCCCCCTGAGGAATCCAGTGGAGAGAAAGCAGGTGCAAAAAAGCCACGCAGAGGTTAACGGGGAGGCTGGGGACCCTTGGACAGTGGCCAAGCTGAGCAGACCTTGTGGTCACTGAGTGAGGCTCTCTCCTTCTGCAGGGGAGGAAGGCTCCCAGTCTGGCCCTGTCACACTAGGGTCCTCTCAGGAGTATCTTCATTGCCTTCTTTTCTTCTAAAATACATCCTCAAAGGGGCGCCTGGGTGGTTCAGTCGGTTAAGCGTCCAACTGCGGCTCCGGTCATGATCTCACTGTGGGTTCAAACCCTGTGTCTGGCTCTGTGCTGACTGCTCAGAGCCTGGAGCCTGCTTCGGATTCTGTGTCTCCCTCTCTCTCTGCTCCTCCCCTACTCATGCTCTGTCTCTCTCTCAATCAAAAATAAACATTAAAAAAATTGTTTTAATATATCCTCAAATCTACAGTGGCCAGAAAAGTCGGAGGGAATACTGTCTTTACTCTCTGCCTGTCCCTTCAGAAGTCATTGATGGAAAGATCCAGAATCCCAAAGGATCACAAGGGGAAGTGGTCCAGATGGAAAGATGTCGCGGCCAGAAGGGTTCTAAGGACACTTTGTATCCTGCTAACCAGTCTCTGTAGACATATTGGCCTCCCTCGGTCTGTAGAAATGATTTCAATTTCTCAGACTCGCGCTTTAGCCTCTCAGAAAACAGCTTAAATCGTGGCAAAAAAGATTCAAGTTAGCTCTTAGGAGGGACATTTTTCCTGCCAGAACGTGAGGCGTGGAATACTAAATACGGTTTTAGCATGTCTGGCTCTGAGGATATTGAAGAGAGAGCAGAGATTTTGAATGTTTTTTTTCCCGAGGTTATAAGAACTCTTCTGCTTTGAACCAGATGACTCCTCAAAAGTGGCAAACTTTGCAAGATTTATTGGTAAAGACAGCTGCCTCCTCTGGCAAGGAGAATGAAAAATATCCTGGCATACACCATAAAGCAAGTTAATATCCCATTATGATCACAACCTAGAACGGCTCTCCCAGAAAGGAAGCTGAACTCCTCGGTGGACACGATACACTTCCGTGATCTTCCTTGATCGATTTATACGGCAAGGAGCTACCACGGCAGGTTTCTGAGCATCCGTGCGGATTCACGGGCGAGGGCAGTAGGTCCCATAGAGTTCAGAGCAGTGTGCTCTCATCCTAGAGCGGGCAAGTCGGCTCAGCTCACTTCAGTCATGGACCAGTGAGGTTTTGTAGGGGTGTATCACCAGCCCCGGAAAGGCTGTCTGCCTCAGATGTCTGCTGTCTCCGACGCCAGTACGCTATGGCAGCAGATTTCCTCTTAATTTTTTCTTAGGTTTATTTATTTATTTTCAGAGAGAGAGAGAGAGAGAGGGAGCACAAGTGGGGGAGAGGCAGAGAGAAGGAGAGACAGAATCCCAAGCCACCTCTGCACCATCAGCACAGAGCCCGACGCTAGGCTCGAACTCACAAACCGTGAGATGGTGACCTGAGCCGAGATCAAGGGTGGGATGCTTAACGGACAGCCACCCAGGTGCCCCAGAGTTTTTTTTTTCAATCCATACTTGCACCAGCCTTTGGTTATGACATTGTATCTCCAGTTATGTAAATATAGTACCTGGAAAGGGTAAAGTGTCATCTGTCTGTCCCTAACCCATCTGTTTGGATCTATCCACACGTTACGCAGGAAGTTCCTACCTGACAGCGCGACCTAGGACTAACTAGCAGAAATGAAGGCTCCAGGGGCACCTGAGTGGCTCAATCGGTTAAGCATCTATTGACCTTAGCTCGTGCCTTTTTTTAAAAATTTTGTTCATGTTTATTTATTTATTTTGAAGGAGAGTGTGCAGGAGAGGGGCAGAGAGAGAGGGAGAAAGGGAATCCCTAGCAGGCTCTGTGCTGTCAGCACAGAGCACGACCCGGGGCTCGAACTCACGATCTGTGAGATCACGACTTGCGCCAAAATCAAGAGTCGGACGCTTGACTGACTGAGCCACCCAGGCGCCCCTCAGCTCAGTTCTTGATCTCAGGTCGTGAGTTCAAGTCCTGCTGGGCATCGAGCCTCCAAAAAAAAAAAAGAAAGAAAGAAAGAAAGAAAGAAAGAAATCCTCCCGAGTACTCAACTGGGAAGAGGGGCATGTATGTGTGGGAGCACAAACAAGAGAGGAAGAGGAAGGACAGGACACTGTTGAGGAACATGAAGACAGTGAAGAGAATGGATGTAGCCGGGCCACACCCCAAAACACACTTCTCCCGTGTTGCACTTTTCTTTGGGTTGGGGCAACCTCGTGCCCATGGTGCCCTGCTCTGCCATGTATTCATTTCTGACTTTTGCAAGAGGAGGGTCTAGACCCCTCCTGAGCTTCCAGAAAACGAACGTGGCCCGCAACCAGAAAAAACATCGCGGTTTAGGGACCCCGGGAGGAGAGGGAGGCAGGGTCAAATACTTCTCTAAGGAGGGTCACAGAAAGCTGTCACCAGTGTGACTGAACGAAACAGGAAGCTTTGAAAAGCAGCTGTTCTGTCACTGCGACATGCACAGCCCCGCACATGTGATGCCCGCAAAAGAATGCCCGCCCACACAAAAATGACAGTACTCACAAGAATGTATACATGTGTGTGCACATAGTCACAGTCAATGCAACTAGCCAGGAGAGCGATGAGGGCAATCAGTGGGCTTTTTTCCACTGAAAAGAGAAAAAGAAGGGGTGCCTGGGCGGTTGAGTCGGTTAAGCATCCGACTGGGGCTCAGGTCAGGGTTTGTGGGTTCAAGCCCCACCTCGGGCTCTGTGCTGACAGCTCAGAGCATGAAGCCTGCTTTGGATTCTGTGTTTCCCTCTCTCTCTCTGCCCCTTCCCCAGCTCATGCACTCTCTCTCTCTCTCTCAAAAATGAATAAACAATTTTTTTTAAAAAAAAGACCAAAAGAGTGGCGCCTGGGTGGCTCAGTCGGTTAAGCGGCCGACTTCGGCTCAGGTCATGATCTCGCGCGGTCCGTGAGTTCGAGCCCCACATCAGGCTCTGTGCTGACAGCTCAGAGCCTGCAGCCTGCTTCAGATTCTGTGTCTCCCTCTCTCTGACCCTCCCCCGTTCATGCTCTCTCTCTGTCTCAAAAATAAATAAACGTTAAAAAAAGACCAAAAGAATATACATAGTCAAAAAGGAAAAAAAAAAAGGGGGAATTCCAAATGACTTCTGGAAATTTCTAATCTCACTATTTCCATGATTCCTTTCTCCTGGTGAGTTTGGCTTCCTTTGGTTGGTTTCGCAGCCTCCGGATTTAATTCCTAGGCGGTAAAGGCTGCCAGGTGCCAACAGCTGAGCCCTGTTTACCTTAGTCTCACGGTATTGGCACCCCCACCACCCGTGTAAGAATTTGAGCCACGGCAGGGAAACCAGAGATTTGGAGGCTGGGCCCCATTTGCTTTATAGGCGTCTCATAAGACCTTATGGATCCTGCCCACCAGGAACAGGGGAGTCATTCTAATTCAGCAATTAGCCGATTGCCTGAATTATGTAACCCTCTTGAGGACCCGTAATGACTACAGACTCCATGCCTGCATTTTATCCATGAGACTACGTTGGCTCTCAAGTCTAACCTCACTGGCAGCTCGATATGAACCAGGCTCTTTCTTAAATGTCATCTATTCTGAAAGCATATCCAATTCCCAATTCCTCTCTTTTAGTCTCAATGGTTTGATCCCCTTTGATGCCACTCACAGTCTTGCCCTTTCTCCATTCTTTGTCCCAGCTGATGCTTTGGGCCAAAGTACCACCAGCAGACAGCAGACAGCTTCTCTGCTTTTAGATTCTCCTCCCTCAGGGTGCCTGGGTGCCTGGGTCAGTTAACTGCCCAACTTTTGATTTTCATTCAGGTCATGATCTCATGGCCCATGAGTTTGAGCTATCAGCGCAGACCCCGCTTGGGACTCTCTCCCTCTCTCTCAGTCCCTCTCCCATTTGTACTCTCTCTCTCTCTCTCTCAAAATTAAGTAAATATTCATTTAAAAAAGAAGAAGAAGAAGATTCTCCTCCCTCTATGAGGACTTGGCCTTGCAGTATTCTTGACTGTCCTGGGCAAGACGCTGATCTTGCCCATCTCTGCTCCTCTGAAAGCAGAGAGTAAGCCAGACAAAGAAAGTAGATCGAGATTATTTGGACACGTAGAACACACCAAGAGGTGTGGCTGAGTGAAGTGGCCTTCAGTAGAACCGAGTGCGGGCATCAAAGAGGGGGAGGCTTCAAGAATGAAGGAAAGTGGGTATGAAACGTGGGGGAGGATGGGCAGCTAAACCACTTAAAAGGTTATTCAAAGAGAGGTCACATACAAGGGAACATGAACAAGGGGTCTGGAGAGAAATAAAATTTCCTAAATGCCAAGAAAAAAAAGGAAAGGAGAGGGTCTGAAGACCATCAGTGGGAAAAGCCGTGATGGGGAAAGATGGGGAAAATATGTGGATCTGTTTCGGAGCGATGGCACTCATCCAAACCTGCACAGGGCACAGCCCCTTCGCAACGATCCCTTCGCAGTTCATCCATCACTCATTAAAAGTGCGCCAAATGAGCCTTAAGAGAGATCGATGACCTTTCATATTTTTTCATGAATAATGTTAGCAATGGTGCCTTTCATCTTCACAGAAGTGCTCAGGGCCTCCAAAACTTTCCAGGCTTCTCTGCCCTTCACACAGACTGAAGTGCGAGGCCCTACGGCAGGAGCCTGGGAATGCTAAGCATCCGTGTAGTATTTAATTTTACCAGAGGGCACAGTGCTTACAAGTCGGTGTCTACTGTAAAATCCCTTTGGCGAGTCAGCGTGTTGCTAAATTCTGATTGTAAGCCTTAGCACAGCTGTGGCACAGACATAAAAATACAGCCTCTGAAACTATGGGAATAGGGTCCAGGCTCCTCCTGAGAAATAACTCAAGAGGCTAAGATTTTTTTCTCGCTCTCTGCCATATCCGAATAGCGTCGGTAAAATGGAACATGAGTTCCTAAAAAGATTCTTGGAACTGGACAGTGAGCACATGGGATTTGAAAAGTGAGGAAAGGGCATAGCTCAGATGATTAGGAAGCTCTGGGCAATACCGTGCTACAAAGATACTCAGTGTTAATACTGTAATGGAATTTTAAGTTAATTTCAAGTTCAGATTTCCTAGAGCTGGTTCGGGCTATATTCAGTATTCTCTTTCTGATTAGTTTTCAGTAAAGTCACTTTCTCTGCTTAAGCTAAGACTTATGGAAGGTGTTGGTTGGGGTTCATTTTTCTTTCAAACCCACTGTGAAAAGCAAACATCTGGAACTTGAAATCATACACTTACATCCATTATAATTATTCTTTGTCTTTTTACGCAGAGATCCCATCTTCCTTCGACAATGAGCACTTACCTTGAGTTTATCAACCTAAAAGCATCTGCATTAATGAATTTGCTATGGCTGAGAAGATTCCACCCAGGAACAAAACATATTTTTATATAAAGTAATTTAAAAACCTGGGCACCTGGGTGGTTCTGTAGGTTAAGCGTCCAACTCTTGATCTCAGCTCAAGTCATGATTCATCTCATGGTTGGTGGGATCGAGCCCCACATTGCTATGTTGACAGCGTGGGGCCTGCTTGGGATTCTCTCTCTCTCTCTCTCTCTCTGCTCCCCCCCCCACTCACGCTCTCTCAAAATAGATAAATAAACAACAACTACAACAACAAAACCAGCTATCCAACTTTGCATTGCCTCATTCCCCAATCTGACAATGATTTCTGAGTGTGCAGGTAGAAAAACTAATGAAGCCAACCCAAAAGAAAAAAAGAAATAAAGGAAACAAGATGGAAGAAATGAAGAAAGAGAAGGAGAGAAAGAGATGGAAAGATGGAGGGAGGAATTAAAAGAAAATAAGTCTGAGTATTTATGATCCATTTCATGCATTCTCCTCCTGGAGTCAATCTCTAAAGTATTTTGTGTTCCTGTCGACTGCAGCGTGTACACAGTGGATTTTCAAGGACAAGGACAGAAGTAACACATCGGTCTCCATCAGGAAGACACCTATCCACGTCTTTCATCCAATCGTAAGTCTGTCCAGAAACACTTTTTCTTTCAAAGCGAGGAGATGAAAAGAGAAGTCTAGAAGAGATCTATGACAGTAGGCAAGGACTAGCCACGTTGCTGTTAGACATGAAAGGAGATAACCCAAAGACAGGACAACTTCTATCTCCGTCCTCCACAGATCTCCACACCTATGCCCAGATTTGCTTTCTAGCTTCAGAAATTTCTCTGCCTCTTAGACATTTCTTTGTAAAGACTTTTTTTTTTAATGTTTATTTACTTTGGGGGGGTGGGCAGAGAGAGAGAATCCTCAGTAGGCTCTGCACTGTCCGTGCAGAGCCCGACACTGGGCTCGACCTCACAAAGCATGAGATCATGGCCTGAGCTGAAACCAAGAGTCAGACACTCAACTGACTAAGTCACGCAAGACGTCCCTGTAAAGACTTCTTTACGCACTTTTTAAAAGAAGGTTTATTAATGGGGCACCTGGGTGGCTCAGTCGGTTCAGTGTCTGACTTCGGCTCAGGTCATGATCTCACAGTTTGTGGGTTCGAGCCCCGCATCAGACTCTGTGCTGACATCTTGCTCAGAGCCCAGAGCCTGCTTCAGATTCTGTGTCTCCTTCTCTCTCTGCCCCTCCCCTGCTCATGCTTTGTCTCACTCTGTTTCTCAAAAATAAATAAATGTAAAAAAAATTTTTTTAAGTAGGTTTAAGATATAATTGAAATACAAAAACAAAAAACAAAAACCCTATACATATGTAAGTATATAAGTTGATAAGATTTAATATATGGGTACATCTGTGAAACCTTCACTACAACTAAGATAATGAACATCCAACACTCTAAAGAGTTTTCTTGTGCTCTTTTGTTTTTTTTATTTTTTTTTTAACGTTTATTTATTTTTGAGAGACAGAGAGAGACAAAGGCGTGAGCAGGGGAGGGGCAGAGAGAGAGGGAGACACAGAATCCGAAGCAGGCTCCAGGCTCTGAGCTGTCAGCACAGAGCCCAACGCGGGTCTCAAACTCATGGACCATGAGATCATGACCCAAGCTGAAGTCGGACACTTAACCGACTGAGCCACCCAGGCACCCCTACATACACTGATTTTTGAGTGGTGAACCAAAATCTTACATTCCTGCTACTCATAATGTACCTCTTTTTACATACTGAATTCGATTTCTTAAAATTTTATTGAGAATTTTTGCATCTGTGCTCATGAGGGATATTGTTTTCTAGTTTTATTTTCTTATGACACCTTTATTTGGTAATACTCATCTCGCCGAATGACTGGAAAGTGTATTAGTCAAGGTATAATGAGAAGTCATTAGTAAATGAACAGGGAAGTTTAATATTAAGAATGATTAACTAGGGGTGTCTGGGTGGCTCAGTCAGTTAAGCATCTGGCTCTTGATATTGGCTCAGGTCATGATCTCACGGTCATGAGATTGAGGCCCTCATGGGGCTCCACGCTGAGCACGGAGCCTGCTTGGGATTCTCTCTCTCTCCCTCTCTCTCTCTCTCTGCCCCTCCGCCACTTATACTCACTCTCTCTTTCAAAATAAATAAGATAAACATTTTTTTGTAAAAAATGAACACTTAAAACAGAGGATGGAAGCAATGAGGTCCTGGCTAATAAGTACGGAGAAGTGTAAATGAAACACGAATGGCAACCACAACCCCTAGGGCTGAAATCCAGACCTTGGCGGAGACAGCATGGTTGTGGCTTCTCCGCGATGGACTAGTCACCAATGTATGCACTAGAAGGAGTTCATGGAAATCTGCCTTCCAGGGAAAACTGTTCATGGGGACACATCTCACTCTGACTGTTCAAGCGGACTCATCTTCTCTTCCATGATATTTATCTTCCATTGATCTTAATCTGGTCTATTTTTCATTATGCACCTTCTAGTTTTCACTGGGAAATTCAACTTTGGTCTTGTGAAATATCTTCTATGCCTGAACTTAGCTTCTGAACACAGGGACTACAGGACGGGAACATCGATCTAGTGTGTCCATCATCTGTTCCGTGTCTGAGTCCGTTTGGACGGACTTTTCTTCTTATGATGGGTTGCATGTTCTTGCCTCTTTGCTTACCTGGTGACTTCTGATTGGCTGCTATGACTTGTGAATTTCATGGTTTTAGGCGTTGGAAAACAACTGTTTTCCCATAAATATTCTTGAACTTTGTTCTGGGATCAAGTTAAGCTACTTGGTAACAGTTTGACCCTTTCAGGTCTTGCTTTTTGAGCTTTGCTGGACAGGACCAGATAGATGAGTGTTTAGTCAAAAACCATTTTTGTTCCCCTACTGAGACAAAACCCTTCTAAGTACTCACCCTTGAAGCCCCATGCATGATGAGATTTTCAGCTCCATCTAGCGGCAACGGGAGTTAGAAGCCCTGCCCCATGTGAGCACCAGAGATTTTCCCCCCTCCGCCTTTCCTACGCCTCTTTCCCAGGCAGGCACTGACTGAGAGTCAGCTGAAGGCTCAAGTTGGATTTTCCACTGTTCCCCAAAAGATCTCTTTCTGTGTAGTGCTCCCCTCCGAAGTACTTTGCCTTGCAAACTCTACCTGCTTTGGCCTCCCTGGACTTCCAGCTGGGTCTCCTCAAATCAAGGAAACTACCAGGCTCTACCTCTATTCCCCTGGTCTGTACTATGTCCAGTCAACAATACAGGCAGTGAGCTGGGGCCGTTATAAGGTTTCTTTCATCTGTCTTTCATTGCTTGCTACCCTGTTGTCTGATAGATTGCACGTGTATTTTTAGTTGTTCGGGGCAGGACTGTAAATTGAATCCCCGCTCTTCCATCTGGATCAGAAACACACATAGCAACGTGTCCCTTCTTACAATGTGAGTATCTATGTGGTAACACCCAAAGCCTCAAGCAACCAACGTTTAATACAGTCGAAAAAAGCATCATTAAGATCAAGACTCTACTGCACTGAGACCCAGAATTAAGCACTCACTGGTATGTGGTGCTGGGGGTCAGGCAAGATGAGTTCCAGCAAGAAAAGAGACAGTGGCGTGGGAGGTAAGACAGAGATTGTACCAGAACCCCCTGTGCATTTAAAATCTTCTTTCTTGGGGCGCCTGGGTGGCTCAGTTGGTTAAGCGGCCGACTTCAGCTCAGGTTACGATCTCGCAGTCCGTGAGTTCGAGCCCCGCGTCGGGCTCTGGGCTAATGGCTCAGAGCCTGGAGCCTGCTTCTGATTCTGTGTCTCCCTCTCTCTCTGCCCCTCCCCCGTTCATGCTCTGTCTCTGTCTCAAAAATAAATAAAACGTTAAAAAAATTTTTTTTTTAAAAATAAAATCTTCTTTCTTTGCCAAGTTGCACACAGTCTTGCACTCTTTGCAGTCGGAAACTGGCAGCGTATTTTTACACGGCCGTCCCGCCGTCCTCCTACTTCCTGTGACACCGTGGCGTGAAGCAGCCCCAGGAGCTCGGCCAGCCCTCACACATGTGCAACCCAGAACTACCTTCAGACAGACCCTTTCCCTTTTTTACTGCTCCACAGATGGTTCCCAGGCACCTTCCGTCCAGCTCTCAGGAGGCCCTGTAGAATTTCACACCAACCGCTCACAGCAGTGGCCAACTGAGGAACAGATTGCCACAGTGGATTTCTCTCCTTTACTGTTTTGCTCCCTGTGGGAGATCGAACTGTTGGTCACAAGTCGTCACTCCTCTTAAGTTGTATTGTACATCACATCCAGGCTGGTCCTCGTGGCGGGCAGACTCTACTTTCCCAGACTCAGATTTGCAACCTGGCCATGTGACCGGGTTTGGCCCGTGGGATGTTCTTAGACCCGACACAATCAGAAACTCGAGATCGTCCCTGTCATGCTTTACCCATCCTCACAAGAGGAAAACATACCCACTTAGCTGCTGCCCCTTAACCTTCTTTATTTCCTGAAATAAAGCCTAAAATATGGGGAACTGGTTTTAAGCTGGGATAGGGAAGGCAACAAAGGTAGTGTTCTAGAAGCCTTATCTGGCAATCACAGTGCATGGGCATGTGAGTGATCACAGCCCGCCAAGCCTGACAAGGCCAAGGCCGCTAAGGCCTCACACCCACACGGAGGAAGTTCTGGGTCCATCCCGCAGATGAGCAACTTAGCCCAGCAAAATGCTGGTGAAGAGTAGAATGAGAGCAAAGAAGCAGAGACTATAGTCATTTCCCCTGTTTTAAGTCTCTGTCAACGTTGTGCCCGGTCACCACCTCTAAGGGACATGTCGTGGAGCATGGTGGATTCGAGAGAGTGGCCGGTATTGAAGGCTTCTTGGGGGTCACTTCAAACCCTCCTGGCCTTACCTCTTATTCCATCCACCGCTGCAGCAACGAGTTCCGGGCTTCAACCAAGTTTGTGCGTGCGTAACGTGACAGCACCCCACTTTGGCCCGTGCCATGCCCTTCTGGCTTCCCACCTCAGAGCGTGTCTGACGCCATCGTGTAGAACTCTTGGTTTCCCGCTTGGCACTCACTTGGCACTCGAATGTAAACAACCTAGAAGTCCAGGAGAGTTAACACCCCAGGAGACCGCCCGGAACCAGTTGGAGAGGGACCTTACTCAGAAGGTTCTGTGGGACCATACCATGAGATGCTGGCAACAGTGGTTAAATCACCCTTATAATGGCTTTCTCTCCTTCACCACTTAGCCCCCCCCCATCCCTCACTCTTGCCCCCAAGATCTCATTCCAAGTAGGTTACCTATACATGGTCTTTGTCCGAGATTCTGCATTGGAAGGAACTCAGACTAAGACTGTTTCACAGTTTCAGAATATGGAGTACCAGTGGCCAACTACCAATGCCTCTGAGAAGAAGTATGTAAATTCTTCAGCTGGTCAGGCAGTCACTGGACAAATATTTATCAACAGGCTACTGTGTCACTAATACAGCAGTAAACAGACTTCTTTTGTCAAATAGACATTCTAATAAGAAAAGTCTGATAATACACACACACACACACACACACACACACACACACACACACATTATGCCAAGTAGTACTAAGTGCTAAGAAAAGTAAAGCCCAGTAAGAAGGAAAAAAGAGATGAGAGATTGATTTTTTTTAATTTGTTTCTATGTTTATTTTATTTGTGAAAGAAAGAGAGACAGACAGAGCATGAGCATGAGAGGAGACACAGAATTTGAAGCAGGCTTCAGGCTCTGAGCTGTCAGCACAGAGCCCGCCATGGAGCTCAAACTCACAAGCGGTGAGATCGTGACTTAAGCCGAAACCAAGAGTCAGACACTCAACCAACTGAGCCACCCAGGCACGGTTGATTTTTTTAATGTTTATTATTTATTTTAAGAGAGAGAGCACGTACAGGGGAGGAACAGAGAGAGAGGGAGAAAGAGTGAATCCCAAGCAGGTTCCACTCACAGAGTGGAGCCCAACTCGGGCCTCGATCTCATGAATCGTGCCACCACAATCTAAGCCAAAATCAAAAGGCAGACACTTAACTGACTGAGTCACCCAGGCGCCCTGAGAGATTGATTTTTAAAAAAGTGGTCAAGGAAGTCCTCGTCAGTAAGGCCGTATTTGAGCAGAGAAGCAAGTGAGAAAATTGGCCATGAATATTTACAGATGAAAAACATTCCAGGAAGATGGGCTGGCAAGCAACAAGGCTCTGAGGTTGAGGCCTATGTGGCATAGTTTAGGACACAGAGGGAAAGCCCTTGGGGCAGGTTGGAAATGACAGAGTGAGGTGGAAAAGGAAAGGAGAGAAATGAGGAGGACAGGACAGGGCCATAGTTCACAGTACCTTCTGGGCTTTTATGAGATGGGAGGGTTTGGAGTCTAAGAATTCTATTCAGAAGCAAGACGGGCACCTGGGTGGCTCAGTCGGTTAAGCATCCGACTTTGGCTCAAGTCATGATCTTGCAGTTCACGAGTTCAAGCCCCCCCACACAGGGCTCTGCGCTGACAGCTCAGAGCCTGGAGTCTGCCTCAGATTCTGTGTCTCCCTCTCTCTCTGCCCCTTCCCCGCTTGCGCTCCATTTTTCTCTCTCAAAAATAAATTAAAACATTAAAAATAAAATAAAAATAGAAGGGAGAAAAGGGGAGACCCCTCAGTCATGGCAATAATGTGGGTAAGTGAGGTTGGAGACATGTTCTGTGGTGAGAGAGGCACAGCTAGTAAGAGATGGCTCAATTCTAGAAATATTTCAAGGAGGAGTCTACATTTCCTGGCAGAGTGGATGAGAAATGTGGGAGAAAGAGAAAACGGCCATGAAACCTCTCTGGGTTTGGCTCGATCAACTTGAAAACAATGTTGTCTTTCAGTGAGACCAAAGTGGGCAATTTCTTTTCAACTCTTTACTTCTTTCTTCACCTTTCTTTTTTTTTTAATGTTTATCTATTTATTTTGAGAGAGAGAGAGAGAGAGAGAGAGAGAGAGCAGGGGAGGGGCAGACAGACAGGGAGAGGGAGAATCCCAAGCAGAGCTCAAAGCAGGGTTCAATCTCAGAAACAGTGAGGCCGTGACCCGAGCAGAAACCAAGAGTTGGACGCCTAACCAAGCGAGCCATCCAGACTTCACCCTTCTTAATAAGGCCTTCCCTCAGAGGAAAGTTCTACCACAACTTAACTGACCAGGGAGAAGGGAAGTACCCAGTTCGGGGATTCTCAGCCTGAGACTCCTGGGACTGCTTTCTTCCATTCCACATCTCTCTACCACATCAACAGGCCTTCTTCATCATAACACAGGGTTACAGCTAAAAGAACATCAAGACACAGGCTGGATGCAAGGTATCTCTAGGTTACCCCAAGGCGAAGAAGACAAAACCAACCACACTGGGGGAAATTGTAACCTGTGATACCATCGTCACAGTGAACAATAAATACAGCCTAACCCCTAGCCAGATCACATCTAGCTCTCCAAAAAATTACAGGTTGCACCTGGGTGGCTCAGTCAGGTTAAGTGTCCTGCTCTTGGTTGCAGCTCAGCTCATGATCTCACAGTTCTTGGGGTCGAGCCCCACATCAGGCTCTGCACTGACAATGCACAGCCTGCTTGGGATTCTCTCTCTCTCTCTCTCTCTCTCTCTCTCTCTCTCTCTCCCTCTCTCTCTGCCCCTCCCCTTCTTTCTCTCACTCTCTCAAAATAAATAAATAAATAAACTTTTTAAAAAAAAATCACAAAATAGTTGGGGCGCCTGGGTGGCTCGTTGGTTAAGCATCAGACTTCGGTTCAGGTCATGATCTCATGGTTCATGGGTTCGAGCCCCGTATCAGGCTCTGTGCTGACAGCTCAGAGCCTGGAGCCTGCTTCGAATTCTGTGTCTCCCTCTCTCTCTCTGCCCCTCCCCCACTCACACTCTGTCTCTCGCTCTCAAAAATAAACAAAACATTAAAAAAAATTTAAAAATCACAAAATATGCTGCAAGGCAAAACAAAACAAACAAACAAACAAAACACAGCCTGAGGAGTCAGAGCAAGCATTAGAACCAGACTCATATATGACCAAAGTACTGGAATGATCAGATTAGGAATTTTAAATAACCATGATTAATATGCCAAGGGCCCTAATCAGAAAAAAAAAAAAAATGGACACCATACAAGATGAAATGAATAATGTAAGCACAGAGATAGAAACATCAAGAAAGAATCAAAAGGAAAGGCTAGAGATCAAAAATGCTGTGACAAAAATAAAGAAAGCCTTCGATAGGCTCATCGGTAGATTCAACATGGCTGGGGACATGTAAATCTGATCACGTCCTTTTCAACTTGAAATGAGCTAATGGTTCCCTTCTCACTCAGAGTAGAAGTGGGAGGTTTACGATGGCCTGTGAGCCATACCTGATTTGTACACCTTCTCTGTACACCTTCTATCTCTTCCTCTTCCCCTACTCTCCTTCACATACTCACTCCACCACACAAGCCTGCGTGCTATTTCGCAAACACACCAAGCATGCCTCAAGCTAGGATGCCGCTACCTCTGTCTGGAAAGCTCGTCCCCCTGATATCGGCATGGCCGCCCCTCACGTCATTTTAATATGCTACATAACGTACTTGCTAATTTTGTCTGGGGCTTATCGTCCCTGTCTCCAATTCCCCGCCAAGCCCACTTTCCCACCAGAACATAAACTCTACTTGAGAGTGGATCTGTGTTTTTATGCTTTGTTCTTCAATGCATCCCAAGAACCTAAAGTATTATCAGACACATGGTAGAACCTTAATATATATTTCATTGAAAGAATAATGCGTCAGTATCTAAAGATACAGAGCCATTCTTAACAGAAAATAAGGGAGGAATACAATAATAGAAGAAGACTTCAGCAACCCACTTCCAACACTGGATAGATCATCCAGACACAAAATCAGTAAGGAAACGGTGGACTTGAACAGCACTACAGAGCAAATGGGCCCAACAGACATATATAGAACATTCCATGCAACTGCAACAGAATACCCATCCTTTTCAAGTACACATGGAATATTCCCCAGTATGGATCATAGGTTAAGCCACAAAACGAACCTTATCAAATTTAAGAAAACTGAAATCATATCAAGTATCTTTCCGCACCACAATGGTGTGAAGTAGAAATCAATAACAGGGGGAAAACAATGAAATCCACAAATGTGTAAAAAAAAAAAAAAAAAAAAACACTCCTAAACTACCAGTAGGTCAAAGACATAATCAAAAGGGGGATCAAAAAGTATCTTGAGGCAAATGAAAATGGAAATGCAACATATCAAGAAGTCTTTCCGCTGAAATCAGGAGGAAGATAAGGATGTCCATTCTGACTACATCTATTCAACAGAGTACTAGAAGTCCTAGCCAAAGCAATTAGGCAACAAAAAGAAATAAAAAGACATCCCAACTGGAAAGGAAGCAGTAAAACTGTCTGCAATTATATGATCTTATATAAACAGGAAAGCATAAAGATTCCACCAAAAAAGTATTAGAAATAGTGAACAAACTCACTGAAGTTGATTGGCACACCTGACTGGCTCAGTCCGTTACATGTCCGACTTTGGCTCAGGTCATGATCTCATGGCTTGTGAGTTCGAGCCCTGCGTCGGGCTCTGTGCTGACAGCTCAGAGACTTGAGCCTGCTTTGGATTCTGCGTCTCCCTCTCTCTGTCCCTCCCTTGCTCACAGTCTGTCTCTGTCTCTCTCTCTCTCTCTCCAAAATAAATAAACATGAAAAAAAAATTCAGTAATTTGCAGGATACAAGATCAACATGCAAAAATCAGTGCATTTCTATACGCTGGCAACAAACTATACAAAAAAGAAATTAAGAGAACAATTCCATTTACAAAACTGTAGCATCCAAAAACAACAAGTGCTTAGGAATTAAATTTAACCCAGGAGGTTGAAAAATCTGTACACCAAAAACTAGAAAACTCAGGTCATGAAAGAAAGAACTGATGAAAGAAACTGAAGAAGACACATAAAAACTGAAGATAACCCATATTAATGGATTAGAAGAAATAATATTGTTAAAATATCCATATTACCCAAAACAATCTATAGACTCAATGGAACCATGAAAGACTGCAAATAGCCAAAGCAATCTTGAGCAAAAAAGACAAAGTTGGAGGCATCATGCTACCTGCCTTCAAAATCTACTGCAAACCTATAGTACTTAAAACTGCATGAAATTGGCATAAAATACAGATATATATAAAGCAATAGAGCAGAATAAAGAACCCAATAAATCCACACATTTCTGGTCAATTGATCTTTACCAAAGTTGCCAAGAAACACGCAACAGGGAAAGGACAGGCTCTTCAATAAATAGTGTTGGGAAAATT
The DNA here is from genome assembly GCF_018350155.1 of Leopardus geoffroyi. Classification (NCBI taxonomy): domain Eukaryota; kingdom Metazoa; phylum Chordata; class Mammalia; order Carnivora; family Felidae; genus Leopardus; species Leopardus geoffroyi. The sequence continues at coordinate 95,282,132 of NC_059326.1, read as the reverse complement.
GTTTTCCACACACAAAAGAAGGAAATTGAACATTTATCTCACTCCATATACAAAATCCACTCAAAGGATTAAAGACTTAAATGTAAGGCCTGAGAGGTGCCTGGGTGGCTCAGTTGGTTGAGTGTCCAGCTCTTGGTTTCTGCTCAGGTTATGATCTCATGGTTCATGGGTTTGAGCCCCGCATTGGGCTCTGCACGACAGCATGGAGCCTGCTTGTGATTCTGTCTCCCTCTCTCTCTGCCCCTCCCCCACTCGTTCTCTCCTCTCTCTCTCTCAAAATTAAATAAACTTTTTTTTTTTTTTAAGTGTAAGGCCTGGGGCGCCTGGGTGGCTTAGTTGGTTAAGCGTTCAACTTTGGCTCAGGTCATGATCTCCCTGTTCATGAGTTTGAGCCCTGAGTTGGGCTCTGTGCTGACAGCTCAGAGCCTGGAACCTGCTTTGGATTCTGCGTCTCCCTCTCTCTATGCCCCTCCCCTAGTCATGCTCTGTCTCTCTCTCTCTGTCTCTCAAAATAAATAAACATTAAAAAATCTTTTTTAATAAATAAATAAATACGTAAAAATGTAAGACCTGAACTCATAAAACCATTAGAAGAAAACGTAGGGGAAAACACTTCTTGACGTTGGTCTGGGCAATCATTTTTTGGACATGAGCACAAAAGCATAGGTAACAAAGAACAAAAACAGACAAATGGGCTTTCAACTAGCAAAAAACCTGCACATTAAAGTAAACAACCAACAGAGTGAAGAGACTACATATGGAACAGGAGAAAATATGTACAAACCATACATCCGATAAGGGGTTTATGTCCAAAATGCATAAAGAACTCAAATCAATGGCAGGAAAACGAATTACCCAATTAAAACATGGACAAAGGATCTGAACAGACATTTCTCAAAAGTAAAAAGACAAGTGGCCAACAGATATATGAAAAGATGATCAATACCACTAGTCATCGGAGAAATGCAAATCAAAACGACAAGGAGATAGCACCTGTCAGAAAGGCCAGTAACAAAAAGACAAAAGATAACAAGCGTTGGTGAGGACGTGAAGGAAAAGGCAACCCTTGTACACTGTTAATGGGAATGTAAAGTGCCTTAGCCATCATGAAAAACAGTAAGGGAGATCCCTCAAAATACTAAAAATAGAACTGGCTCTGTGATCCAGCCAGCTCACTTCGGGGCATTTATCAGGAAGAAATGAAATCAGTATCTTGGAATGCTTTCTCCCTTCCCATGTTTGTTGCAGGATTATTCATAATAGCAAAATATGGAAACAAACTACGTGTCTGTCAATGAATGAGTGGATAAAGAAAATGTGGTACACATATGCAATGGAATATTACTCAGCCACAAGAAAGAAATGTTGCCATTTGCAATAACATGGATGAACCTGGAGGACGTTAATGAAGCAAGCCAGACAGAGGACGAGAAATACTGTAAGATCTCACTTACAGGTGGAATCTTTAAGAAAAAAAAAATTGTTGCATACATAGAAGCACAGAGTAGAATGTTGGTTACCAGGAGTTGGGGAGGTGGAGGAAATGGGGAGATATTGGTCAAAAGGTACAAAGTTGCAGCTACATAGAATGAATACATCTAGAGATCTCACGTACACCCATGATGGCTACAGTTAATAAAACTATATCAAGGGGCACGTGGGTGGCTCAGCCGGTTAAGCGACTGACTTCAGTTGCTCAGGTCATGGTCTCGAGATTCAGGAGTTCGAGTCCTGCATTAGGGTCTGTACCAACGGCTTAGAACCTGGAGTCTGTTTCAGATTCTGTGTCACCCTCTCTCTCTGCCCCTCCCCTGCACATGTTCTGTTTCTTTCTCTCTCAAAAATAAATCAATATTTTAAAAAATTGTTTTTTAATTTTTTTAATAAATAAATAATAAAACTGTAGCAAACACTGGAAATATGCTAAGTGAGTAGATCTCAATACCAAAAAAAAACCTGATGTGCAAGGACATATATTCATTAGCTTGACAAGAATAAGCCTTTCACTACATATATCATGTTATACACCTTAAATACACAATTTTTATTTAAAAAAAAAGAAAAATGTGGAGGTCAAAGTGGAAACTGACCTATCGAACATGGTGAGACAGAGAGGGGGTGAGTTTCAGGGAAGCAAAGTCAATTATCTTTCCCTTTGCAAAACCAGTAATAAGGGCTCATTGCAATAAGCAGATGATAAGGTAGATAATAAGGCAGTGTGCCCACTGGAGTCTTCAGGGTCCCATAAAGCAAAGAAAGGTGGGTCACAGAAGAATGAGCAAAACGGCAAATACACAAGTCAACAGCAAGAGAAATGGAAGACCACCATTTTGAGGACGGTTGAGTACAAGGCTTCTCCCCAACACACATACCTTATCCATAGGCATCCACAGCCATAGGCATCAAGGAACACACCCAGGATCAGAAATTTGGCCTCCCAGAAAGAGCAGAGGGAAAGGGTGGTTGGTTTTATGCACCCACAGCTGAGTTGGTATGTTTAAAACAACTGCTAATGTAATCTAGATCTGAGGTCACAGATGCTGCCCCGTTTATCTAATATTTGCCAAGTGTTAGGTGAGAAATTACATTTGCCACCTCAATAGATTCTATGTGGTTAATTACATGAGTCACTTGTAAAAGCATAACCCGCCTCCCGTGTTCAGCAAAACTTCAGTGGTGTTCATACCGTATGAGGTTTAGTGGTACTGAAAAGATCAATATAGAAACAGTCGTAACCACACGGCATCAACAAAAACCCCCAAAGCAATTTGTTCTGACTCCACAATGGGGGTTACATGTTCCCAGTCTCCATAGAACACTTTCCTTTAATATTTTTTCTACCAAATTCAGACAGCAAATTATATATAAATCAACTCCATTATACAGCGGAGACCTAGAGACCTCGTAGGAGAGGGACGAAGGGAATAGTAACTCTTAGCCCAAATAACTGCGCTCCTGGCTCCATATATACAAGTCATCCCTTAGTTTAGAAAGAACGTTACCATGTATAGGACAAAGCGATCTTTTATTTAGTAAGGAATAAAGTAGCAAGCACAGTATAGCTGAGGAATCTCTGACCTACGAATTAGAATATCCGTGTTCTAGTCCTCCGTCTACACCTCAAAAACGGTGTCCTTGGGGGAAGTGGTTCGCCCATTTGGGCCTCCTCTTCCTCCTCTGCAGGATATTTCAAATTGTGCTATTACAATCGACTGAGATCATGCACATGTTGGGGAAACCATCCATTGTCATTGATATTTTACTATTTTTGCCATACATTCCGGAGCCATTATTACATTTAATTAGGAAACCGCCATGAATACACAAGTTATTGTCCAAGTTACCATGTTACATGGTCTTAGACACTGTGGACAGAAGTCATGGCATGATTCAATATATTCCATGTGACTGGCGCATAAAACCCCCAAGACATGGAATATAGTTATTTGGGCTGCTTTTAAGGAAAACCGTATTTTGAGGCATCATTTTATTTTTCTCTTCAAAGAAGACATCCAATGGGGCGCCTGGGTGGCTCAGTCGGTTAAGCGGCCGACTTCAGCTCAGGTCACGATCTCGCGGTCCGTGAGTTCGAGCCCCGCGTCAGGCTCTGGGCTGATGGCTCAGAGCCTGAAGCCTGCTTCCAATTCTGTGTCTCCCTCTCTCTCTGCCCCTCCCCTGTTCATGCTCTGTCTCTCTCTGTCTCAAAAATAAATAAAACGTTAAAAAAAAAAAAAATTCAAAGAAGACATCCAAAATGGCCTTAGAAACACAGTAAGCAAGGAATAAATAGAGGTAAGAGAGTAAAATTGTTTCAGATTTACACTTCATAGGATTCTAATGTCATGTAGTGAAATCATAAGTAGGGCATATATTTTCTCGAGCTATCTACACGGCTATAAAGACACAGTGAAATATATCTTTATCTTGTTTGATAGCACTTGGTAAATATTGTTCACTTAACAGACGTTATAAATTACTCACTGCCAAACAGGAAAAAGAAAGTCAGCCTTAACAACTATGAAGTGATCAAAAGGCTATATTTAAAAACTTGGAGGCCATAGTCATAAAATGTGATTTAACTGAAGATTTTATGGTATGCTCATGAACAAGTAAATCAGACTCTTCAGTGTTTATCTCTGATAACTGCTGGTTTCACAAGCCATCACCCAAGAATGAGGTGCTATAATTAACCCCTAACACAAGATTCCATAAGCAGCACACAGATAATAAAAATGACAATGGTTTCCCCATCTTTTGGTGTCGGCAAGGGGGCACCTTTTAACTTTCTTTCCTTGATCAAATATCAGATCTGAAATCTTGAAGGAGAAAAAAAAGGGGGGGGGGAACAATATCTGAAATGTGATGAGAGTTTTTTAAGGTAAACCTCGTACAGAAAAATTAATTTTCAAAAAAAGCTGTCAAAATGTATTCATGGAACCAAAGTACAAATAAATCTTGATCTACTTAGGGTTCTGCTTTGAAATAAAAAATAAGCACATTATCTAAGGAATATTCTAAAACAACTGTCAGCAAACTTTTTCCGTAAAGGGCCACATAGTAAATAGTTCAGGCTTGTGTGCCATACGGTCTCAGTTGCAAATACTTAACTCTGCAGTAATAGCTCAAAAGCAGCCATAAACAATATGTAAATGAGTGAACATGGCTGTGTGCCAATAAAACTTTATTTACGGGCACTGAAATTTGAATGTCATAGACTTCTCGTGTGCTATGAAATGTTTTTGTTTTGATATTTATCCGCGATTGAAATGTGTAAAAGCCACACAGTTCTCAGGCTGTCACAAAGACAGGTGCAATGCAGGATGTGGCCTGAGGGCTATAGGTCGACAACCCCTATCCTAAGATATCACGGACGGTATCACCCTAACAGACAAAGGTCGTTTTTTCCAGAAGGCTGTGGGTTTTTCTCCATTTATCTAATTTTTGGAAGCCAAGAAAGGAAAACCTATGCCCTACTTCTAATACAAGCTCTGACTATGGAATCATCATTGAGGCTGACCTACCCCATCTGGTGAAAGCATGGAAAAAGCACAGGACACAGAAGAATCCCATCACCCCCAACACCTGTCCCTTCTATCCTTTTATACACTAAACTCTCTCCACGCAACATACACATACCACTGTCCTATCCTCTGTCACTGTAGGGCTGTCTTTTCAAGACTGTCATAAAAATGGAATCATATAGTGGGTAACCTTTGGAGACTCACTTTTTTCACCAAGCAAGATGCCTTTGAAGTTCATCCAAGGTGTTGTGTACATCAACCGTCTCCCTTCCTGTTTCCTGCTGAGGTATTTAGTGTCCCATCATGTGAAGGCACCACGGTGTCTTTATCCCTTCACCCACTGAAGGACATTTGGGTTGTTTCCAGTTATTCATGATTACAAAGAGAGCTTCTATAAATACTCACATATAGGTTCTTGTGTGAACATAAGCTTACAGTCCACCTGAGAAATTAGCTAGGGAAAGGCTTTCTGGGTCACATGGTAAGTATATGTTCAACGTCACGAGGAACTGCTAAAACGGCAGCTGGACCCTTTTGTATTCTAGTTACTTCACATCCTCACCAGCACTTGCTATCAGTATTTTTCTTGAGTTTGGTCACTGTAGCCGGTGTGCATTGATTTGAATTTGCGTTTCCCCAGTGGTGAATGATGCTGCATATCTTTTCATGTGCTTACTTACCACCCGTATTTCCTCCTCAGTGAAGTGTCTGTTCAACTCTCAGACCCACTTTTAAGCTGGGTTGTTTGTTTTCTTACTGTTGAGCTTGGAGTGTTCTTTATATACTCTGTACAAGCTGTTCGTCGGGTATGTGATGTGCAAATACTTCCTCTCAGTCTGTAGCCTGTCTTTTCATACTCTTAACACTGTTTATTTATCCAGAACATTTTTAAGTTTGATCAACTTCAATTTATCAGTATTTTTTTTTTATTTTAGGGATCTCTTCCGGTATCGTGCCTAAGAACTCTCTAACCCCAATTCCTAAAGACTGCTAATGTTTTCTTCAAAATACTACATGGTTTTATATTTTGCATTTAGATGTTCTTTTTCTGTCAAATTTTTAATAAAACGTGTGGTTTAGATTAAATCAGACTGTAGGATTCTTCCTTCCACAGTTCTCTGAGACTCTGTTCTTTTTTTCTTTTCTTTTCTTTTTTTTTTTTTTTTTAATTTTTTTTTTTCAACGTTTATTTATTTTTGGGACAGAGAGAGACAGAGCATGAACGGGGGAGGGGCAGAGAGAGAGGGAGACACAGAATCGGAAACAGGCTCCAGGCTCCGAGCCATCAGCCCAGAGCCCGACGCGGGGCTCGAACTCACGGACCGCGAGATCGTGATCTGGCTGAAGTCGGACGCTTAACTGACTGCGCCACCCAGGCGCCCCTCTTTTTTTCTTTTCTTAATAGCATTTCTCAGGGCACCTGGGTGGCTCAGTCCTTTAAGCGTCGGGCTTTGGCTCAGGTCATGATCTCACAGTTTGTAGGTTCGAGCCCCGGGTCAGGCTCTGTGCTGACAGCTCAGGGCCTGGAGCCTGCCTCGGATTCCGTGTCTCCCTCTCTCTCTCTGCCCCTCCCCTACTCATGCTCTGTGTCTCTCTCTCAAAAATAAATGGACATCAAAAAAAAAAAAAAAAATCTTTAACCGAGAGCATTTCTCTCTGTTGTTCCAAATGGGTAATTTTCTCCATCTTCCAGTCCGCTGATTTCCCTGCCGTCTCCCTTCTGCTATTTTGCCAACATGTAAGCTTTTGACTTCCGTTATTGTTATTTTTCAGTTTAAAATTTTTCATTTGGTTCTTAATTGTATCTTCTACTCGCTCAGATGTGCTACCTGTTCGTTCTTTTTGAGAGTATTCACCCTTACGTACTGGAGTGTTTTATAACAGCCGCTTCAAAGTCGATCCCTGGCAATTCCACCATCAGTACCATCGAGGCCTCGGCAACTATACTGTCTTCTCCCACGTGAGCTGTAATTTTCCTGGCTATTTCTGTGCCAAGTCATCTTTTTGTTTTTAAGTTTATTTATTTGAGAGAGAGAGAGAGAGAGAGAGAGAGCACGAAGGGAAGAAGGGCAGAGAGAGAGGGAAAGAGAGAAAATCCCAAGCAGGCTCCACTCTGTCAGCACAGAGCCCAACGTGGGGCTTGAACCCGTAACCTGTGACAGCGTGACCTGAGCCGAAATCAAGAGTTGGGCGCTTAACCGACTGAGCCACCCACGTACTCCAAGTAATCTTGAATATGGTAAGACTGCAGCTCTTACTTAAATCCTATGGAAAATGTTGAAGCTTTGTTTTAGGAGGCAAACAACGCGGCTGGACTCAATTCTCAAGTTTTAATCAGCCTGCCGCAGGTTGTGATTCCACTGCCAGCACCATTTCAAAGCCTCTGTGATGCTATTTGGATCTAGATGTCTGCTACCCAGTGACCAACCTGAAATCTAAGCAGTGGTCTGTTCTGTCATTCAGTTGTCAAAACTTACTGTTTAAGGTCAGATATTCACATGAGTAGCTCGGATGCGATCCCAGGAGCTCACAAACAAATTCCTGGAGCTACTTGGGCCAACTCCTCCCTCTCTGACATTTGTTCACTTCTCTTTGGTTCGCTGAAAATCCCCTTCTGGATCCATTAATCAGAAAACTGCAGCTTTACTTCCCCTGCTCTACGCTTCTGGAGAATGTGCTATCAGGGACGGGCAGCAGGAAGACAGAGAGAGACAGAAAATCGATTAGGTCTTTGTCCCACCCTCTGGAGGCCACAGGAGGGAGGCTCCCCTCAGAGTCCCACTGGGAGAAGACGGCTGGAATTTCCACGTTTGGAATTCTCCCAGACTTGACTTCATGCATCTCTCCACACAGCTGACTGTGATCTTTCACTAGAATAAAACAGAACCGTGAGGGCTCCTGGGGAGCTCAGTCAGTTAGGCGTTGGGCTCTTGATTTCCCCTCAAGTCATGATCTCAAGGTTTGTGAGATTGAGCCTCTTGTCAGACTCTGCACTGATAGCATGGGTCCTGCTTGACATTCTCTCTCTCTCTCCCTCTCCCTCTGCCCCCCCCTCAAAATAAATATATAAACATTTAAAAAATAAAAAGGGGGCCCCTGGTGGCTCAGTTGGTTGAGTGTCCAACTCTTTTTGTTTGTTTGTTTGTTTCTGAGAGAGAGAGAGAGAGAGAGAGACAGCCAGAGAGGGGCAGAGAGAGAGGGAGACACAGAACTCTAAGCAGACTCCAGGATCTGAGCTGTCAGCACAGAGCCCGACACGGACTCGAACCCACAAACCACGAGATCGGGACCTGAGCCGAAGTCGGGCACTTAACCAAATGAGCCACCCTGACGCCCCTGAGTGTCCAACTCTTGATTTAGGCTCAGGGCATAATCCCACGGTCATGGGATTGAGCCCCACATTGGGCTCTGCGCTGAGCATGGAGCCTCCTTGGTGGGATTCTCTCTCTCTCTCTCTCTCTCTCTCTCTCTCTTCCCCCCCCCTTCTCCCTACTGTGCTCTCTCACTCTCTCTCTCAAAATTTTTTAATTAAAAAAATTTTTAAAAAATAGAACTGTAAGTACCACAGACTTTAGTGAGTTCTTGAAAGAGGACCCAGTTGTTCCCTTAATGACCTCCATTTTGACCTCCGTGTGTACTTTCCAATGGATTAAATCCTTCCTTCCAGCTTTTATGTCTTAACTCCAACCAAAGACTCAACAGGCAAAAAGTTCCCATGATGGGAACCCAAAGTAACCCCTCAACCAATCAGGACTGCCATGACACCAGCAACACCCAGCATAACCAATCCCCAAGACAATGACTGACCCGACCTTTATGGCCTAGCTGCACAGATCCGTCAACCTTTGTCTCACATTTTCCTTACATAAACCTAGAGGTCTTTTCTTCACTTCAGAGCTAGTTCTTGGGACATTAGTCCTCTGTCTTCTCAGTGTCGGCCTCAGTGAAATCAATTTCTTGTTTCACCACCCCTGTCTCTCTGCCTTTGGATTTACTAGTGGCAAGTGGCCCAACCTGGCCCAACTGGGACCCCCGGAGCTCACGTGCCCTTGGGCCTCTGCACCCCGGTTCCATTCTCTGAGTCCTTTCTAGTGAATTATCAAAATGGAGGGAGGTTGGAGCACCTGGGTGGCTCAGGTGGTTGAGTGCCCAACTCTTGGTTTCGGCTCAGGTCATGATCTTATGGTTCATGGGTTCAAGCCCCACATCAGGCTCTGCCCTGATGTTGCAGAGACTGCTTGGGATTCTCTCCCTGTCTCTCTGCCCCTCCTGCAATCTCTCTCTGTCTCTCAAAATAAATAAATAAACTTAAAAAAATGGAGGGTGGTCTTTGGGAATCCCTAAATTTGAAACTGGTGTCAAAAGTGGGGGTGGTCTTGTAGACTGTTCCCTAACTTCACGTTCTGTGTCCCTTACTCGGATGTATTAAAATTAGGGTAGGCCAGAGGAGGGGGGGCTATCTTTGAATCCAGCTCGTGAAACTATCCAGACTTCTTCAAGACTCTGGCATAATCCCAGAACCAGAGAAAGAAAGTGTAATTGAAAAGCCTTCCCAGGGAATCCTGATAGGCTCCTGGATTTAAAACTACTTCCACTGAGAATTCTTGATATTTTCTAAATATGTAACAAAACAGAAGATAGCCAGGAGTTGGACAGAGTTTATAAGTTGATTGCTTTATCCCTGTCCTGTTTAAAAGCCTTCCCTGGCCTGCCATTACCCAAGTAATAAATCAAATAAGCTTCACATTCCATATTCCCTGCAATCTAACCCCAAACCAGCTTTATTTTCTGCTGCTTTCTTCTACACTATCCCAGCAAGTCCTATCCCAAACCTCTGATTTAATTAGTGGTTTAGGGTGGGGCTCTGGCATCAATATATTTTGAAAGCTTCCCAAATGGTTCTACTACGGATCCAGGAGAGATAAGCTCCTAATGTTTTATTTTATAGCCAAGTAGATCACTACTTATTATATAAACCTAGGATAACATCGTATTTTTACCTCTAGAAATCCACACATTCTTGAAGGTCCAGCACAAATGAAAAACATTCCAGGAAGCCTTCTCTGATCACACTAGACCAGAATCAATGTCTGTTTCTCTAGGGTCCCTCTGTGTTTTGTATGCAACACTCGATAGGCCCTTCCACATTCCACATTACCTCATGCTTAAGAGGCTGCAACGAAGAAAAAGTATGATCCAAATATCAGCTCTGTGAATTACCCTATTATTTTATTTTTTTTTAATTTTTTATAAGTTTATTTATTTATTTTGAGAGAGAGAGACTGAGAGCATGCAGGCAGAGAGAGAGAGAGAGAGAGAGAGAGAGAATCCCAAGCAGCCTCCACCCTGTCAGCACAGAGCCCAACGTGGGACTTGAACTCACAAACCATGAGACCATGCCCTAAGCCGAAATCAAGAGTCAGACATTCAACCGACTGAGCCACCCAGGTGCCCCTACCCTGTGATTTTAATACAGTGTTTAATTCCCAAAGATTTAAAGACTTGATCTATAAAATTTGAAAACCAAATGGTTATCTTCCAGTGTTGCTCTAAGGTGTAAATGAGACCCTTCTGTGCTCCCCCCACCTTCTTCACATCACAGGGCATAGAAAAGACTATTGCAACAGCTTCCTGGTGGTGCTCCAGAGGCTATGGGTACAAGCGCGCCTGAGCTCCGGGGGTCCCAAACGGACCAGGTTGGGCCACTCACCGCTAGTAAATCCAGGGGCAGAGAGACAAGTGGTGGGTGAAACCAGAACGGAATTTATTTCAGCGAGGCCAACGCTGGGAAGACCAAGAAGTAGCTCTGAAGTGCAGAAAACCCCTCAACGTTTTTATAAGGAAAATAAATATAGGGCAAAGGTCAGTGGGGAAGCGCAGGAGGGCAGGGAAGGTCAGGTCAGTTACTGTCTTGGGGTCAATCACGCAGGGTGTGGCCGGTGTCACGGCAGTCCCTGTTGCCTGAGGGGTAGTTTCAGTTCCCCTCATAAGACATTTTGTCCACCGGGTCTCTTGCCTGGGTTAAGTGACAACTTGGAAAGAAGGACTTAATTCATTAGAAAGCACCCATTGAGGTCAAAATGGAGGTAGTTAAGGCAACATCCAGGTCCTCTTCTAGTGTGGGCTGCTTGTGGTCAGAGGTGATGGGCAGTGGCTTCCCTCTACTCCAGGCCTTGTGCTACTGCTCCAAGATTTAACAAGACCAGTATCTGGACATACCTGCAACCCATTCAAAAAATACTGACTGGGTGCCCATTAGATTCACAGGGAGAGCATTAAAAGCTACCACTGCTTGGATATCACCCCCAGAGATTATGATTTCTTTCACCTGGGCCACAGCCAGAGGCACTGGGGGTTGATCACACCCCCCAGATCATTCTCACCCCCAGAAAGCTCCCAGATCATTCTCCTGCACATCTAAGGTTGAGGACCACTGAACATAAAAAATATGAAGCAGAAACATCATTACATGGGTGCTTGGGTGGCTCCGTCGGTTAAGTGTCCAATTCTTGGTTTTAGCTCAGGTCATGATCTCACAGTTTGTGAGCTCAAGCCCCCCATCAGGATCTGCACTGATAGCGAGGAGCCTACTTGGGATTTTCTCTCTCCTTTTCTCTCTCTGCCCCACTCCCACTCATGCTTTCACGGGCTCGGTCTCTCTCTCTCTCTCTCTCTCTCTCTCTCTCTCTCTCTCAAAATAAATAAATAAAAACTTTAAAACAAAGAAACATTTTTAAGTAAACTCCTAGGTTATAAATTTCTGAAGAATGGAGAAGGAAGATTTTTCAAATCTACAGCACAAGCTTCCAGGCTTAGTAGGACAGATATACACACCGTATCATTAGGGTGACTCTAGTGTTTCTCAATCTTACTATACAAAGTAATAAAACAAATGTTAACAAAAGGAAAAGTTCCATAAAGCCATGAATGTTTTCAGGCCTAGTTCTTTCAATTCAAGAAAGCTGAACATCTTGAAGCCTAAGGAATGAATTCCCCCATTTGTTTCTGGTCTTGGGTTTCGTGGTAAACAGGCTTCTCTCTTACAGAATTTGCCTCCGATGTTTGGAAACTTCAAAATGGAAGAGAGACTTCTCAGTGATTCTGGTTCTCATTGATGAAATCACTTAATGTAAATGGGGCTTACCTTTATCAATTCATCAGAAATTCTAAAGCTCCTAATCAATCCCATTTATATTCACAAAATCCCAAATGTATTTCCATTGAGTATTTTCACAGTAGACAATAGGTTCAACTAACCACTGGCCAGTCTCAGCAAGAATAACAAAAGAGGCAATAATCCCAAATGAGGCATTCCACCTCTGTTCAAAAGCTTGAAATGTACCTGGGCAGGTCATGTCAACAAAATTTCAGGTAGTGTAAAATACATAAACCCTTGCCCTCCCCCCTACACACATGCATGCATGTGTGTGAGCACACACACAAAAACACACATGCCTGTTGTTTCTGTCATGCACCTTGGAGGTGAAGCACTTAAGTTTGACTCTCCTAGCCTTCGTATACTATTGGATGTACCATTCAAACAAGTTTCTGTGCCTCAGTTTTCCATATCTATATAACAAGGGGCCATAACATTACTAATGCCTCTTAAGCACTGATTATGATTTGAAGAAACTTAGACTAAATGAAAGGGAAATCAGTATTTGGTGAGTACTTGCTTTCAGAAGCTAATCACATGGCTTCAACAAAGAAAAACATGCCTAAACAAGCTTAACAAAAACGAAAATTTGGAGGGTGCTCCTGGCTGGCTCAGTCAGTAGAGCAAAGGACTCTTGATCGTGACTTCCAGGCCCACATTGCACATGGAGCCTACAGGACAGGTGAGGCGAGGCGAGGCGAGGCGAGGCAAGACAAGACAAGGCAAGGAATTTTTTGGAAAATACCTGTAATACCCAAAAGTAGGCATTGGAAGAGATCCTCATAAGGGACTAGGTCTTCCTTGGAAAGAATTTACTCATCTTTCAAGGGAAATTCTTCTCTTTCTTGGTCTCTGAAAAGGGAGTGAAGTCTGTCCATGGTCAACACACGTGCTGAGGTTCCTCTTGAACAAATTAAGAAAGACTATCATCCAGAATCCATCCTGCTGCACAGGCGTCTTGAACTCTTACTCACCTGGTTTCTTTCTTCAGTAATTCCTCAACTACAGCCACACGAATGAGTGGATGAGAGCAGGAAGACAACATATAAATATATATGTTAGTTAAAAGAAAAAAAAAAGCAACCCAGTTCTGTCACATTTAAAGAAAGAAAAAAGTAAAATACTTCACCCATCTGTGTTACAAGTTAAGAAAAGTATTAGGGCGCCTAAGCGACTCAGTAGTTACGTGTTCGACTCTTGATTTTGGCTCAGGTCATGATCTTGGCTCAGGTCATGATCTCACAATTTGTGAGATCAAGGCCCACATTGGGCTCTGCACTGGCAGTGCAGAGCCTGCTTGGAATTCTCTCTCTCCCTCTCTCTACCCCTCCCTGACTCTCTTTCTCTCTCTCAAAATAAATAAACATTGAAAAACATTGGGGGAAAAAAAGGAAAGCCCATTAAACTGGCATACATTTAAGAAGTATAATTTACAACAAACCGTATGTTGTACTTCTATGAAAGTAAAACCAGATAAGAGAGAGAAGAAAAAGAGGGAGAGAGAAAAACAACACAATTGAAGAAGGAGTACGTGGATTTACAACACAAATATTTTATTCCCATCTAATCTGAGAGCACTGTTTTGTCATTTTCAGAAGGATTTAAGAAGAAAAATCCCACTTCCTGGCTGGAGAGTGTCAAACATTACATTTCATCTCAACAATGAAGATTGCTTCTTTTCTTTTTTTTTTTTTTTTTGTTTATTTATTTGCGGGGGGGGGGGGGGTGGTACACGTGCACATGAGTGGGGGAGGCATAAAAGGACAGAGAGAGAGAATCCCAAGCAGGCTATACACTGTCAGTGCAGAGCCCAACCTGGGGCTTAATCTCACAAACTGAAATTGACCTGAGTAGAAATCAAGAGTTGGACACTTAACCAACTGAGTCACCAAGGCGCCCCAAAGTTGCTTATTTATTTTCTAATCATTGACAACAGAGAACTTCTATGAACTTCCTGAATCGTGTATGAAATTTTATAACTGATGCTCATTTGTCTGAAGAAAATGTTCAGAGGATTTATCAGATGTTCAGTTTGTGTTATCGACTCTCCCACAAATCGAGAACCACTTATTAAAGTTAACACTGAGTTTCAAAAGTCATGTTGCGTTTTTGCAACTATAGGCACAAAGCATATCCGAATTGATCCAATTGTTTGGTCTGACTGATGAGCCAAAAATTTCTCCTTCATTGCCTCAAACAGGCAGTAAGTTCTGAGAACCAAACTTTGATATTTGACCAATTTGGATTTGTAGATCTGAACCTGAAGTCAGATCATTTTGGCAGTTTGATTAATCTTCTACCACTTTGCTTCCTTCTACATTCCATGGACTTCCAGTGTCAGTTTGTCTACAATTTCTCCCTGGGGGAGAGTTCAAACTCCTTCCCTTCAGGTACCCATGTTTGCATCACTGTCTAGAATTTTCTTTTATTTGACACTGGAGGAAATGACTACTTTTTAAACCCTCAAAGTCCGATGGCTCAAAGCCCGTGCTACAAAGCCAGCCAATTTCCATGTAAGTCTACCGTCCACAGATTTTCCATCCTTAATACAGATTCATAAAAGGAAATTTCGCCAATTGTAAATAGCATCATTTATCACGTTTATGGCTCCACCAAGTATGAGTTCAGAATTTACCTGGCTGGATGACTTTTACATGGCTCCAGTCTCCTGGCAAAAAAAAAAAATTCATTTTTTTTTTTAATTTTGGCACATGAGGAGGGAGGAAGAAATGGTACGCAAGAAATATGTACAGTTCTCAGTGTATCAATTATGCCTCAGTAAGGCTGAGGGTTTTTCTCTTCTTCTTTCCTTTTTTTTTTTTTTTGAGAGAGAAGGGGAGAGAGCAGGCTGTGCGCTGTCAGTGTGGAGCCCGACGTGGGGCTCAAACTCGAGAAGTGGGAGATTGTGACCTGAGCCGAAGTCAGATGCTTAACTGATTGAGCCACTCAGGTGCCCCAGTAAAGCTGTTTTTAAAAAGTAAGTAAATAAAAAGCGAGGGACAAAAAAGATAAGAGCACAAGATATCCCAGCCAGGACATATGCACTCTGCAAATTTATTTAGGCTGTGACACTACGTGACAGAGACCAATCCTTTGTTTTCTTTACCAAGCCAATCCCCCCACCTTAAATTATAAGAACATACTGCAAGTCATATACTCAGTCACCCCACAAATTAACCAGAGTCCTTACAAAGACTAGAAAGCAGTCAATTAATCGCATGAACAAAAGAATTTTTCATGTGCCTGCCATGTCATTGCCACTAACCCTGCTCACTCCTAAGCACCCTGAGTGCTCTTCACGGACACAAGTTGCGTCTTAGAATTGACCTTAACTTAATATATATGTTATTTAAAAAAAGAGTGCAATCAGCCCAGTGCTGTGTTTTGTGTGTCTTTTATTGGAGGTGACACAAGTAATATTTGTGGTCAGTCTTTGGACGATGGAGAAAACATATATTTATGACTGAGATAAGCAATTTCGAAACATTTCATTTCCCCTTTCTTCTCCCTGCAAAATGAAACTTTACCAACGCTTAGGGTTTTATCAACATCTCCCTTCTGGGAGGTGCGGGGGTGGGGGGGTGCTTCATCATCTCAGAGTACATGCTCAGGTTAATGATTTGACCTCATGAATTGTAGCCTTGGAGCTGTAGGGATCCCCATGGATATAACTAGGTACTGGCACCCGACTGTTCTTTTCCATTCCAAAACCAAAATTCAGAGCTGTAGCAGAGGACAGGTTCTCATCATTGTAAGACAAATTTGCATGGCCTTCCAGAAAAGTGGGGAGGGAGAGGAGGGATGTATTCATTAGTCTCTCAAATGCTGGTCTGAGAACAGGTGCCTGTACAGTATCTTCTGTACCTGGTGACCCCAGGACTTCTTCCCTTCCCTTCCCACCCCCAATCTCAGCCCCAACATTGCCACCAAGATCCCACTTTGGATTCTAGAATTTGGGAACACTTCTCTGTGGCACTGACAGGCCGCACATTTGGGGGTCAGTTGAACCAAAAGGCCTTGGAGAGCATTTGAAGTCCCTCCCCAAGTCTCTAAACTCTCATTAGAAGGGTTCACAGTTACTGGAGGGGTCATAAAAACATACACTCGGATATAGGATGGGACCACATCTACTGGATGTGCTTTGTGGCACTCTGTGTCTTCTCTGCTCATCAGTGTCTAGCAATTATCCACAATTTGGAGGGATGAGAAAGAAAAGGAAGCAGCCTTGTTTCACCAACAGCAGTTTCCGGGAAGAGCGTGGACATGGGCAGACTGTTGACTTCAGTGTTTGCCAGCAAATTCCAGGAGCTGAAGATACCCAAGTCTTCTGGTGATGACTTCCCTGAGATTTCCTGAAAGCAACTGTCTTCATCCACACCCCTCCCCACCCCCCACCCATAAAATGGCTATGTAAGCCTCTGAGCCTCCGTATTAAATCTCTTCCTTCCTGAATCTGAAGTGGCCACTGCTTTCTGGACGTGGCCGGATCAGTCATGGTTACACCCATTATCCTGCAGATTCTCAGAGCTGAAGGTATTAGCCTAGGAATTTGCTCTCTGTGCCCATGAGAGTTACAATCCAGCAAAGACAGAATCTCCTAGAAAACACATAGTGAAAACTCACAAATCCCAAAGCTCCAGGGGAAAACACACATGAATTACCTCACTGAAAAATCACGTGCTCCCTAGCACGGGCCCCATGAGCAAAGGTAGCAAATACAAGTTCTAGAAACATCGGCTGTACCTCCATCCTCCTACTACACTCCCCTCATCTGTGATGTGGTGCACTTCAGTTCTTCTCTCTTAAGTCTAGGGCAATTTTAAAGAAAGATTTGACTCGAACACCGGTGGAAATCTGAGCAGCTCCAAATACGAAATTCTTCAAGGGACTGGGGACAAATTTATTTTGGCAGGAGTTAACTTTCAAAGTGTTAGAGGATAACAGATGTAAATATATGGATTTTCTCCTTTCAGTGGGCAGGGTTAATATAGTTCGTGTCTTCAAAAAGCAACCCACAGTTTCAGAAGATGGGCAAGAACCTAGAAAACGCAATCTTTGAGACCAGCACTGTTCAACAGCACTTCCTGTGATGAGAGAAATGTTCTTTATCTGTGTCGCCCTATCTATGTAGCTCCTGATTATATATGGCTGCCAAGAAAACAAATGTTTAATTTTATATAATCTTAATTCATCTACATTTAAATTCAAACAGTCACATGTGGCTACGGAGAGCACAGATTTTTTTTCAAGCCTGTTTGACACAGCTCTTACAACAATATAAATAGTTTATCGTATTAAATACATTTATAAAAACAATAAAATTGCCTCAAAATATCAAGTCCTCTATCTAGATAGAGAGTCAGTAATAAATGGATTGCTGTAGAAAGCCAGTATGTATTGAAGTCATAGCTATACGTCTCTTTCCAATTTAAAAATTAATTTGATTGTGGGGCGCCTGGCTGGCTCGGTCAGTAGAGCACGTGACTTGTGATCTTGGGGTCATGAGTTCAAGCCCCACATTGGACATAGAGATTACTTTAAAAATAATAAAATAAAATATTAATGTTTAAAGAAATCAACTGGATTTTAATTTGGCAAGTAGTAGATGAGAATGTTCATATAAACTCTTCGAACAATGCCGATAAACACCATGCCTCCTCACTTCTGCCCCCTCAGTCAATTTCGTTCCCCACATCCTGCAGGGACATGGCAGAAACACTACTATAGTTTAGATGTGTATATTTTCAGAATTTCTTCTATGTGTTTCAAAACATATTTGCATACAGATACAAGACAAACTACAGATCCATGTTAGATTAAATTAGATCATATTTTATTATTCTCAATATGGTCACACCTATACCTTATTCTTTGTCATAGTTGTGTAACATTCCTAAGTGTGGATTTATTTTTTGTAGCCTATTTGATCATTTTGGTCATTGTTCCCTTGCTAGAATCCTAACTTGTATTTTTTTTCCTATTACAAATAATATCACAATAAGTGTCCTTTTATGCAATTCCTTGTGCATATTTTAAATTTTAACGGGTTACAAAATTTCCCCTCTCTGATGACTGTATAGTTCATATTCACCATTGCCTCCCCTGATATTATTAAAAGGGTTTCTGTTTGTTTCCTTGTTTGTGTTTTTATGGTTTTTTGCCAATCTGATGAGTGAAAAGGGAATCTTATTAAGTTTTTATTTCTCTATTTACTAATGAGATCAAGCAACTTTCCATAAGCCTGCTAAATTTCATCTTTTGTGAATTGACTATTTATATCTTTTTTTTTTTTCAGGAAAACACATACTAAAATACAGCAAGAACAGGGCTGAATTATCTTTTCTGGAATATACAGTGCCTTGCACATAGAGCTCCATAAATATTTACTGAATGAATGAATAAAACAACCAACATCATGAAAATCTCTCTCTCAAGATAAAAGGATAAATTAAGTCTGTATTGTTTTTAACTTAAGTTCCATATTTCAGAAAATCAAGGGTAGACAGGTAAATGACCAGTTTATATTACAACTTCTAGAACTCCCCATTATTCTACTAGATTGGTAAATTTTAAAAATCCAACTAAATATTCATTCTGTAATCCCCTCAAAAAGAATTTCTGATGGGGGCTCCTGGGTGGCTCAATCAGTTGATTCTTGATCTCGGCTTAGGTCATGATCTCACAGTTCGTGAGTTCAAGCCCCACATCGGGCTATGCACTGACAGTGCAGAGCCGGCTTGGGATTCTTTCCCTCTCTTTCTGTCCTTCCCCAACAGTCATGCGCACATGCTCTCTCACTCTCTCTCTCTCTCTCTCTCTCAAAATAAATAAACTTAAAAAAAATTTTTTAAGTATTTCTGATAGAACGGTTATTCTAATTCCAAGTAATTTTTTCTCGAGACTTCAATCTCCCTAATATCTCCAGAGTAAAATAAGAATATTTTAATGCACGTACTTTTCTTTTTTTTTTTTTTTTTTTTTTTTTTTTTTAATTTTTCTTTTTTTAACGTTTATTTATTTTTGGGACAGAGAGAGACAGAGCACGAACGTTGGGGAGGGGCAAAGAGAGAGGGAGACACAGAATCGGAAACAGGCTCCAGGCTCTGAGCCATCAGCCCAGAGCCTGACGCGGGGCTCGAACTCGCGGACCGCGAGATCGTGACCTGGCTGAAGTCGGACGCCCAACCGACTGCGCCACCCAGGCGCCCCAATGCACGTACTTTTCATATTTCACAGAGTTGTCATAGCTAGATTAGGATAACTCAAGCTTCTTTCCATCACAGATAACCCCAGAATGTTTTCACTTCTGCCTTACCAATGTCTGCTCTTTTCTGGTAAGAGTACTCTATATTTCTTGGTGGAATCTGCCTCTCCCCGGTCTTGATCCACATGGCATCTATAAGGCTGACTCCAATCCAGCCCTGTGGGTGGGTTTAGAACCAAAAAGCGCCTGAGTAGGCAAGTAGAGCCAGTCATATATCATCCCAGGGCTTCTGCAAGAAAGGCAACCTCTATCCAGTGTAAGACCAAGGTGACTAGCAGCCATTTTGCTACTTGGTCTAAAAAACATGCTTGAGAAGAAGCCCAAAGCAAAGGAGAGCAAAATCTAGAAATGGAGAGAGAAAGAAAGGGCAGGAAAGGAGAGAAACAGGTCCTGAGAGTGACATTTAAACCATGAGATTGGGGCGCCTGGGTGGCTCCGTTGGCCTGGGTGGCTTGGCTCAGGTCATGAGCTCACGGTTCACGGGTTCAAACCTCACATCCAGCCCTGTGCTGACAGCTCAGAGCCTGGAGCCTGCTTCCGATTCTGTGTCTCCCTATCTCTCCACCCTCCCCTGGCTTGCGCTCTGTCACTCCAAAACAAATAAATGTTAAAAACAAATTAAATAAAAAATAAATCATGAGATCAAATTGCACTTGAAACCACATCTACCAGAGACTTCTCAAGCATACTAACATATGAAATTTCACAAGAAATTTTTAAGTCCTTTTTTGCCTGGAATTAGGGTTTTGGTCACTTACAATAGGAAGAATCCCGAAGTTGACACACTTGGACAATAGGTACTTTTTTGAGGGATCATTCTGAATTATCCAGGATCCAGATCACCTCAGCTTCCCTCTCCCTCTCTGCTTACTCTAGACTTTGTCCAAACTTGCATTTCTATGCTTGACAACAGCATCACTTCTTATGTGTGAAATGTATTTTCTTTTTATATTCTCTCACGGAAATAATGGCACAGAAGGTATATAGTAAATCCAATGCTATTATCCTTGTTTTAAATTTTTTTTTTTAACGTTTATTTATTTTTGAGACAGAGAGAGACAGAGCATGAACGGGGGAGGGTCAGAGAGAGGGAGACACAGAATCTGAAACAGGCTCCAGGCTCTGAGCTGTCAGCACAGATCCTGACGTGGGGCTCAAACTCATGGATCGCGAGATCATGAGTCGTTCACTCAACCGACTGAGCCACCCAGGCGCCCCTATCCTTGTTTTATTAGTGAGAATAATGGAGGCACAGCAAAGCTAAAGATATTCAAGGTCTGGGGCAATATCCAAGGCATCCAGCTAGCTGCTTCTTCTGAGCCCAAGCATTACCCACATGATGCTAAAGGTGCAGTGAATGAGGGGTAAGTCCCCAGACACTGCCAGAAGGTTCTGATGATGCCATCCTGGACCCTTCCTGGCCTCATGAAGTGGAAATCACCTTCAGTTTATACTCTACAGAAAGTGTATGAAAATGCCCTCTACCATAGTACTAAATAGCCCACGACAGAGAATGTTCCCAACCGCAGCCAATGCTGATCCCACCAAATGACTCAGCGAAAGGACAACAGAGACAGATACACAACTTATTACACAAAGCAATCAGAAGTCACTGGACCTCTGGCATCCAACTTTTTAAAGGAGACAGAGTAAACAGGGGTCAATACTGTAGTGGGAAAGCAAGGAACGTGATCTGGAATTAGACAAATTGGTGTTCAAATGTGAGCTTTGTCACTTATTACTTGTGTGACATCAGTAGGTCATTAGGCGATTTTATTCTTACTACCTCCTCTGAGTTGGCCCTACCTGCGGACTGTTCTGGTAATTGGCAAGGAGGAGAGGCATTTAAGCAACTGCTCCAAGCTTGAGATGCCCTATCAGAGCACAAAACGGTGGGCCTCTGTCGTATTCCTGTCCTTCCTAGCTTCCTTCCAGGCAGTGATGACGTGACAACATGTACTACACGGTTTGTTACCTACCTTGACTTGCATTAGAGCCAGAGGAGCAGTGACCTGCATGGTACCCAGAGGCTCTCTTGCCTACAGGCTTTATACCTCATTCCTTTTTGTTTTGTCTTAGAGAAAGTGCACCACACGGGGCTCCACACTCAGCACAGAGCCCGAAGCAAGGCTTGATCCCATGACCCTGGGACCATGACCTGAGCCAAAATCAAGAGTCAGATGCTCAACAAACTAAGCTATCGAATTGCCTCTATACCTCATGCTTTATCTACATCACAAACCCTTCCCGAACTCCTCCCCAGGCTTTCATAGGAGCTCAAGCTCAGGAAACAGTGAATGTGGCTGTGAGTACCATTTGTATGGTTCATGCATTTGTTTCTTTGTTGTTGTTGTTTTTCATTAGACTATCATGCATTTGGGGGCACCCGAGTGGCTGAGTCAATTAAGCATGTGACTCTTGATTTCTGCTCAGGTCATGATCTCATGGTTCATGACTTCGAGCTACATATCGGGCTCTGCACTGATAGTGTGGTGCCTTCTTGGGATTCTCTCTCTCCCTCTCTCTACCCCTCCCCCACTCTAAAAGCAGACAAATAAACCTTTTTTAAAATGACATTTCAGGGGTGCCTGGGTGGCTCAATCAATTGAGCATCTGACCTTGGCTCAGGTCATAATCTCACGGATCATGGTTTCAGGCCCCTCATCGGGCTCTGTGCTGATAGTTCAGAGCCTAGAGCCTACTTGAGATTCTGTGTCTTCCCCTCTCTCTCCTCTTCCCCTGCTTGTGCTCTGTCTCTCTCTATCTCTCAAAAAATAAATGTTAGAAAAAATTTTTAAATGACATTTCATAATTCTATAAAAAAAGAATATCGTGCATTTGGAGAGGAGTTCCCACTGTCAGGAAATTTGTTGCTGGACACGAACAGTCATTTCTTTTGGATCCTTTGGCTTGTTTGCCCAAACCTGAAATGTGTCAAACATGAACCTCCTTCCATCTTCCCCCACTCCTTATTTTGTTACCTTCTCCACAAGGTTCTGGAGGTACAGGCGTCTCTCAGAGACTCACTCATTTCACATATCCTAACGGACTTCCCCAAATGCAGGGATTTCCCCTACTAATGAATAGTACCCAAACCTGCCCTCACTGGGCCTTGATTTCCCATCTGTAAGATGGGAGTAGAGGGGAAAAGTTGTGCTCAATTAGAAAACTACGCATCACCTAGAGGATATCCCTCCAGGAAGCTATTCTACAGCTCCAGTCTGTACCCACGCAAATTCTGTCCAGTTAAGTAGAAATTCAGTTGACTTCCTTCACCCTTCCTGTGGGGGCGGGGGGGGGGGAACATGTTTGGCCTCCATTTGTACATTCCCTCCAAGAGTTTTGACCTACAAATGTATCTCTTCTTTGGATTCTCTTTTGAATCGGTTGTAACATCTGTCTGGTTCTCTCATTGATAAATGAGTAGGATCGCATCTTTAATACCTGTTCTCTTTTGTATCTGTAGGATAATCACCACTTTACCTCTTTTGAAAACTATTCTTAACAGAAATAAAAATATTACCTATCTCAGAGGGCTAAATTGAAGGTTTAATATAGTTGGAAATGTCAAAGAGATGCAGCCACTCTGTCAAGAAAGTGACGTGCACAAAACATTATGTGCATTACACACTCAATAAATGTTATTTGTGATTATTTCCAAAGAGAAGGTCATTTTTCAACTAATCATGGTTTCTTTACGTTTAAATAAATCTTTAGATAAATGACTCCATGTTGGAATTGCTAACGATAGATGCCTGGGAAAAAATGGACCTTCCCTCAAAATTATTAATAATGTTGGCTCCCAGCCTGGCCAACCCAGGTCCAAGAGCCCCCTTCTTAGACAATAATGCCTTACTGAAGCTCTTTCCCATCTGGGCATTTTCCTCATAAAACACAGCAATCCAAACATGGGAACAGAAATTTTACGACTGGCAACAATAGGGAATCCGTGTGAAAAGTGGAAGTCATTATTTCTAAGTACAAAATAAGAACGTGCCTCTAAAAACAAATAGAAAAGGTTAATTCTGGGGCTTCTGGCAGATCCATGTTACCTTGTGCCAAAGTACAACCACCTAACAGGAACCCCAACAATAATGACTTGTTCAAGTTTTGCTTCTTACGCTTACAGCTGAAAAGACATCCCCCAGACACTTGTTGTTGCTTATTACCAACTGCTGGCCTTTGTCCTACGAAGGACAGAAGGACTGGGGAGAAGGCAGATAATTTGAAAGATTTTATCACATAACTTTCTTTTTTTTTCATAATAAAAGAACCATATATTGTGATGAATGATTACTTTTCCTGCCACTGATGTAATTTAACAATTGTACTTAATCTTATTTTCCTAAGTGTTAATGTTTCCAGTATTTGAACGTTTCTAGCGCCTGCCTGGCTCAGTCAGTTCAGTGTCCAACTCTTGATATCGGCTCAGGTCATGATCTCACGGTTCAGGGGTTCGAGCCCCGCGTCCAGCTCTGCACTAACAATGAGGAACCTGCTTGGGATTCATTCTCTCTCTCCATCTCTGCCCCTCCCCTGCTCACTCTCTCTCTCTCAAAATAAATAAACTTTTTAAAAAAATGAATAACAGTCACTGAAATGCTCTATACTTAAGGTTCTAATATTACAAAAATTCCAAGGAGATTTTATATTTTTCCCACCTTTGTTTGCTTGCAACAAACATATCCCGTGTCCAAAATATATATATATATATTTTTACGTTATAGATCTAAATGTTTTCATATAACATGATTTGCTTCTTGATATCTACTCTTGGTGACCAAATCTATTTGTAGCTTCTCAGTGTAGATGTTTGAGTCATCTTGGTTGCCAAGGGATGGAATTGCCACGTGCTGAATTCAATTAAATGTCTTAAATATCACACACACCCTGTCACGTTATGCAATTACTCTAATCCTACCAAATCAAATGCACCACTCACATTCCATTGATTGCCTCTGTGATGAGTCATTATTGTAGCCTAGAAATGTCATCCAAAAGAAAACTGTCAATTCAACCATAATCTACAGACCGCTGACGGAACAGGCATCCTGGAACCAAATAGAGCCCGGGGACATTTAGTGTAGGTGGAATTATCAAAGACTGTAGCCACTCTAAGGCTTACAAGAACATTCCTGGTTGGACCCGAACAGAGTCTATACCAGATACCAGGCTCCCATTCCAGCCAGCCAGCACATACCCATTCCCCACAGAAACCACCACCAAAGCAGAGCATTTCAGCGATAGGGTTTGCAACAGACAACTAATTCCAACTTACTAAGTTCTCTAGGAAACTTCAACTGATAGAAGGGTATCTCCCCGTTATGATCGTGCTCGCTTCCTCATCGTTCGTGTGGGACATATTTGAAACAGCAGCGCACAAGAAGAGAAAGACTAGTGTGAACTCTATCAATCAGGAAAAGCTTCACTGAACAGACAAAATACTTCTTTCTCTCCCGCACTCCTTTGCACGTCTCCTAGTATGCACGGCTCATAATGTGCATGCATAATGTTTAAGTGACCCCTAGCACTAGACCATAAAAGCATCGTACTCCCTTTCACATTCTCAGCTCCTAAGACCTGTCACACCTAAAATCAAAGCTCTCTTACCTGAGTGACTGATATGACGGGTCGGGCAGGTGGTGACCCTCCTGGACACTTGTACACGGATCTCCTACACATCTGTTTGGGCCAGTCACACATTTTATTGTAATTATTAAAAACAGCGGGAAAAGAAAAATCATCGCGGTTCTTCTGGAAAGCAAACGTAGGCCGAGCAGCTATGAAAAAAAAAAAAAATGTTGTTAAGTTGTGGACCAGACAGATGTAAATAATCAGAGAAAAACACAGATTTATGCTCACAGGTTGCTTTGCATACATATCTGAGTTTAAACCGATTTTAAACATTTTTTTTTCAACGTTTATTTATTTTTGGGACAGAGAGAGACAGAGCATGAACGGGGGAGGGGCAGAGAGAGAGGGAGACACAGAATCGGAAACAGGCTCCAGGCTCTGAGCCATCAGCCCAGAGCCTGACGCGGGGCTCGAACTCACGGACCGCGAGATCGTGACCTGGCTGAAGTTGGACGCTTAACCGACTGCGCCACCCAGGCGCCCCCCGATTTTAAACATTTTAAACAGACCCAAAGAATTCCAGTGAGCAGCCTGTGGGCCCATATCAAAGATTAGTAGGGGCACCTGGGTGGCTCAGGCAGTTGAGCATCCCACTCTTGGTTTTGGCTCAGGTCATGATCTCACAGTTTCTGAGTTCAAGCCCCAGGTCAGTCTCTGCACTGAGAGTGGAGCCTGCTTAAGATTTTCTCCCTCTCTCTCACCCCCCACCCCAAAACAAAAAGTAAATGAATGTATCTATATAGATGTCACATTAAAATATTTAGGTTAAAAAAATTTTTATTTTTGTGTGTAGTTCCCTGCTTTGACTTTGATTTAACTGCCCAAGGAAAGAATGAGTCCCCACTCCCTCAGACAAAAGAGTTCTACTATAGGCAATATTCCAAAAGTGTTCAAGGAAAGACCCTCTGATTAAACAAATCTACAACATAAAGGGTATGTGGACGTAAGAAGGCAGAATGGTGGGAAGGCAGGATCAGGCACAGCAAAGTTGCAGAGCGATGGGCCTTGCTTTTCCACGCATCTGGCTCCAAGGATTTCGCCAAGCTCCGCTGGCCTCATCTCCAGGGACAAACATCCAAGATCATGTTCCTTGACCTAGGGCGTTTATTTATACCTGCCCTCACTTCAAATTACTTGTTCATTAGCTTGAGCCATGTAGAGACATGTAAAATTTTCTCTTCGTCGTTTTCTTTCACCACAAAATCGGCCCCAGTGTCATTATGGGTCATGTCTGGATGCAGCCTCAGGTAACACACTGGTTTTTAGTTTTGGTTTTGTTTTTTAACATTTTAGATTGCTTACTAAGGGGTAAAGATCTGGGGGGGCGCCTGGGTGGCTCAGTGGTTGGGCGTCCAACTTCGGCTCAGGTCATGATCTCACGGCTCATGAGTTCGGGCTCCGCGTCGGGCTCTGTGCTGACAGCTCAGAGCCTGGAGCCTGCCTCGGATTCTGTGTCTCCTTCTCTCTCTGCCCCTCCTCCACTCGTGCCCTGTGTCTCTGTC
Source organism: Leopardus geoffroyi (assembly GCF_018350155.1). Classification (NCBI taxonomy): domain Eukaryota; kingdom Metazoa; phylum Chordata; class Mammalia; order Carnivora; family Felidae; genus Leopardus; species Leopardus geoffroyi. Next base: position 95,255,555 of record NC_059326.1, on the reverse strand, counting down.
TCTCAAAATTGAATAAACGTTAAAAAAAATTAAAAAAAAAAAAAAGAGGTAAGGATTTGGTTCTGCTCATTAGTTATCTTTTTCAAGAAACGTGCCATGTACGTAGACTGATTCCTCATGAGAAATACTTCCTTCAACGTTTCTTCCCTGGAAATGTTTTAGGGAACTGCAGACCATAGCATCAGATAACAAGCTGTTTGTAAAAGTGCACCTTCTCAAGGCGGGCTCTGCGAAAAAGGTAGTTATCGAGGCTTGGATAAAGATTAAATATGTGAACTTGTTAAACTCATCTTTTACCTCATTTTGAAGTGTAGCTTTCCAAAATACCCTGGTATCCATCAGAGGCCTCCTAAGTGCTCAGCGCTGACCTCTAACCAGGGCCTCCCCGAAGCTGACAGCTCAGAGAAGCCTGCCGAGAACCTTGACCCTGTAACTCTTGCATTTACCTTCCGGGTTCACTCGCAGCTCAGAAACTCTTTAATAATTACTAGGGGCCAGACCCGGGGGTGCAAGCGAATCTTCCCAGCATCATTTGCACGTTGACCCTCCAACCCACATATGTGGGCCTGCTCTCTGCCTTAAAGTCCATCTGTCAGGAAGACAAAAAAAAGGCAGGCTGGAAGAAGAGAGCCTGGTTCAGCCACCGTCATCCACAACCATGATTTCGAGGAACTTCTGGGATTTCACATTTTGCACACTGGTAATCCTGTTTTATAGGATGCCATTTTCTCCTCCAAAACTAGGTGATTTGGCGGGGGAGCAGGGCGCCTGGGTGGCTCAGTCGGTTAAACATCGCACTTTGGCTCAGGTCATGATCTCACGGCTCACGAGTTCAAGCCCCACGTCGGGCTCCGCACTGGTGGTGTGGAGCCTGCTTGGGATTCTTTCTCTCTGTCCCCCGATCTCTCTGCCACTCACCTACTTGCGTTTACTCACTCTCTTTCTCTGAAAATAAATAAACTTAAAAAAAAAATGGGCACCTGTGCGGCTCAGTCGGTTGAGCGTCCAACTTCGGCTCAGGTCATGATCTCACGGTCCGTGAGTTCGAGCCCCGTGTCAGGCTCTGTGCTGACAGCTCGGAGCCTGGTGCCTGCTTCCGATTCTGGGTCTCCCTCTCTCTCTGCCCCTCCCCCTCCCCCACTCACCCTCTGTCTATCTCAAAAATAAATAAACACTAAAAAAATTAATAAAAAATTTTTAAAAATGAACTGTCTGCTCTTATCACATCTTCTTGTAGACATTGTGGGGATTAATTTAACCATATCATTTTATTATTTGTCATCAACCACAAGCCATTTACATTGAAAATGTATCAACACGGCTGTTAACAAGCCATGTCTACCACATTTCTGCCGCCGAATTGCAGAAAACGGCATAAACGATAACTCTGTGCATCTGCTGGTAACACGATCAGGACGATCATGTGCTCGTGGCCCAGTTGGTCTGAATATAATGTGATAATGTGCATGCATAAGAACACAGATAGTGGTGGCTGATTCTCCACAAAGTTTATACACGTTTTATAGTTTACATAGTACCTAAAAAATGTTTTGTGCTGCAAGCAAATACCTCCTAAGGTTTTACTCAACAGCATTTTCAGAAAAATAATTCCTCTCTCCTAATTGCTAACTCCTCTCTCCTAATGAACAAATATGCCGTGGGGCGGTCCACCGACAGTATTTGCACGAACAAAGGGTTAGACCTGAAAGTGTGTGCTGTCGTACATCCTGGGTTTTTCCACTTTTTTTAGTGTTTATTTTTGAGAGAGAGAGAGAGAGAGAGAGAGACAGAGCACGAGGCGGGGAGGGGTAGAGACAGAGAGGGAGACACAATGTGAGGCAGGCTCCAGGCTCTGAGCTATCAGCCCAGAGCCCAATGCAGGGCTCGAACCCATGAACCATGAGATCATGACCTGAGACGAAGTCGGCACTTAGCTGACTGAGCCACCCAGGCGCCCCTGGGCTCTTTCTTCCACTCTTGACTCTAGTAGCCCCTCACTTTCAAGCAGTATGTCCATTGAGCAAGGTCCCAGCCACTATGCCTGCAGCCACACGGAGAGCTTCTGGGCAGATTTTGTACCTTCTACCTCACGTGAAATCAAGAGTATCTGAGACTCAGCCAAGTCACCATTTTATTGGACCCTCCAGGATTTCCCCACAGGGTAGGACATGGAAATACCTATGAGTGCAATTATTTGAAAGACTCAGAAACAGCAGAGAACAAAGGCAGGGTCGACAAATCCCTGTTCTAGCAATCACCACTCTCCCTCTTTTTCCCGTCTAACCAGAACCAGGCCTCCGAATCCTTCTGAAAATAACTGCCGGGCGTCTCCACCAACGGATCAAACGCGGCACGCAGGGTAGAACCTATTTGTCCCTCTGCCAGATTACATTTAAGGATGCAACCGCCCCACCAAACGCTGGCGGGCCAGAGGCGAGCAGATCTTATCACCCAGAAGAGTAGCCGGAGTTGCATCTTCCTTTGGGAGACTCCCCCGTTGGGGGACTGGCAGCTTAAAGGCCCGGACAAGTCCTGCAGAAAGGGAGACTATATTGCCTTGAATTCAAAATTAATTCAAAAATAACAGAAGTGCCCTGACAATGTGTAGTGTAAAACCAGCACTTAGAATCTCCTCACGCTACGTGTGTGAGGCCAGGCTGTACCTACAGCCGCTTCTGTGGGGTGGCCCTGGGAACAGAATACAGCAGTACCCTCCCTCCCTCCCTCTCACAGCGAACAAACAGTTCCCAGGACTCCCTCCTCTGGGAGATCTTTGCATATAAAAGGGAGTGAACAGTAGGCGCAAACCCCCCCCCCCTCCCCGCACAGCCAGCAAACTCTATACAGCAAAGGCTAGACAGCCTGTGGCCCATTGGCTTCCTGTCCTGGCAAGGGCACTGGCCTCTTTGTTCCGACTCCCTAAATACATGCTGTGTGTTCTATTTACTCAGAATCCTTAAGTGACTACGTTTGTTTTCGAGCTGTTGATCAAATACCATAAAATTATATTCAAAGACACCAAAGCCCTAATAACCTAAATTAAATCGGATAAGCAGCAGGTTGAACTGGTGAAAACTTCAAGAACAACCAAATCAGAATTTTCTGCTTGATAAAGATCTCAGAGGTCTAATCCCCTCATTTTATAGGTGAGAGAATGGAGGCCCACGGAAATGAAATAAATGTCAAAAGAAATTGATTTGACTGTTTATCTGGACCAAGAACAATGCAAACTGGACGCTGACAAATCATAAGCACAGAGAATGGATGTTTAGTACATTGAATATTAGGTTAAAGAAGGCTTGGGGATGAGGAAAATGTTAAAAACAGATTGCTTGTCAAACAATCAAACAACTCTCCTTCAGACGTTCTTACTCTGTGGTACCTGCGGGCTCAGTTGGTAGAGCATATGATGGTTGATCTCAGAGTTCTGAGTTCCAGTCCCACGTTGGGTACAGAGTTTACTTTAAAAAGAATTATTTACTTACTTAATTATACTGATAACTTTTTTATTTCATTCAACACAGAACTTTTTGGTTTTTGTTTTGTTTTGAGAGAGAGAGAGAGAGAGCACAAGCCAGAGAGAGGGGCATAGAGATAGAGAGAAAATCTTAAGCAGGGTCCATGCTCCCTGTGGAGCCCAACATGGGGCTCCATCCCATGACCTTCGGATCATGATCTGAGCCAGTATCAAGAGTCAGGCGCTCAACCAACTGAGCCACCCAGGCGCCCCCAAATTAGAACTTTTTAACATGGTATTAGAAAGCTGAACAACTCTCCACCCCACCTCTGAAATGAAATTCCCAGGGAGAGCCACTGGCAACAGATTGGGCCAAAACCCCGTAGGCATTTTCCCATGTGTTTATTTACAGTGTAATGGCACAATACCACACGTACAGCTCAGCAACTTGCTTTAGCACCTAAGAAGTAGTTTCTGACATCTATCCTTGTGTTTGATTTTGATCGAATGAATATTTTAATTACAATGAAATTGTTTTTCTTTTAGGTTCCAAGTCCTTTTGTAACACGGATGCTTTAAGACTGAGAACCATGACGTTTTGCGTCCAATACCCTGGTTCAGAAAACATTCTTTTTTTTTTTTTCCTAATGTTTATTTATTTTTGAGAGAGAGAGAGAGAGAGAGAGACTGAGTGCAAGCAGGGGAGGGGCAGAAAGAGAGGGAGACAGAATGGGAAGAAGGCTCCAGGCTCTGAGCTGTCAGCACAGAGCCCGAAGCGGGGGCTTGAACCCATGAACTGTGAGATCATGACCTGAGCCGAAGTCGGCCACTTAACTGACTGAGCCACCCAGGCGCCCCTCATATAACCTATCTTAAACCTCTCCCATAAAGTACATTTGTTGACTGAGATTATGGGTTTGCTTAATGATGATAGAATGATAGATGATAAATAGATGATAGATGATAGACAGATATGGCTAGATTTGTCGTTTATAAATCAGATCATTTAAAACTTCCTTAAATTTCAGGGGTGCCTGGGTGGCTCAGTCGGTTAAGCATCCGACCTCGGCTCAGGTCGTGATCTCACGGCTCACAGTTGGTGAGTTCAAGCCCTGCAACAGGCTCTGTGCTGACAGCTCAGAGCCTGGCACCTGCTTCAGATTCTGTGTCTCCCTCTCTCTCTGCCCACCCCCCACCCCCTGCTCACACTCTGTCTCTGTCTCTCAATAATAAATAAACGTTAAAATTTTTTTTTTTTTTTTTTATTTCATAGGGCGCCTGGGTGGCTCAGTCGGTTGAGCGTCCAACTACGGCTCAGGTCATGATCTCGCAGTTCTGAGTTCAAGCCCCACATCGGGCTTGCTGCTGTCAGCACAGAGCCTGCCTCAGGTCCTCTGTCCTTTTCCGTCTGCCCCTCCCCTGCTTGTACTCTCTCAAAAAGAAATAAAAGCATTTATTAAAAAAAATAAATAAATAAAAAAAGACTTCCTTAAAATTGAAATGTACATAGGTTCTTAGCTTTATAATTTGCAAATGCTTATAAAATCCCCAGGATGGCCTGTGAAAATACTGGGACAAACATCTCGTGAGCTCACTACAACCGTATCACAGGAGCTAAAACAGCAGGTTGCAAAGCGGAACCTCATCTTTAGTTTTCCCACATTTCATTCAAGCCCATCCTGGTTCTGGGTTTGGAGAATGCAAAGGCATCCGAAGGTCAGGTTTTAATAAAGGATCAAACTTCCCATTGTTCTTTGAATAAGAGATCTCATGTGCGTACAGAGCTGTGCATAAGAATTAGTCCTCTTCCTGGTAGCAAGTCAGCTATTTTCAGCGCAGCCTGGCAATCTTCGATTTCTGAGTTTGTAACTATGGCAATAAGATTAAATGGCATTCAGTAAAATTCATTTTACAAATTAGCTTGGGAGGGTGTCCATGACTGCGATGGAAGGAGCAATGCAAAACTACTAGGAAACAAGAGGGAAATTACACTGGGTTTCATCGTCGTCTTCAAAGTAATCCTCAAAATCACCTAGCGCCATACGGCAGTTTGAGAGTACGATACAGGGAGCTGAGAACGAATCATCAGATCACGGCTTGCTAGGTTCCTTGACTCAGCTTAAGCCACCACACCTCTCCACTTGCCCCTGGACCATCACACAGCGTCCTTTGTCTATGAACGCCTATGTGTCTGTGTGCTTGCCAGAGTCTTTGATGTGGGACTTTTTATACTAAATAACAGTCAAATCAATTTCAAACACCTTCATTACAGTACACAGCTCATTATGTTCTGGAATCATGTTTAGTTCCAAGCCCCAGGCCACGTTATAATGAGGACAGATAGTGCGCACTAGTCCGCGCTCTATAGTGTCTCCCTATTTCCAGGCAATGGCACAATCACCACCGGTCCAAGTGGAAAGCGGGCACTCATTTGCAGCCTTTAAAGATGGTTTCCTGAGGTTTCAAACCGTTTGCCATAAAACATCGTTGGGAGGGGTTTTTTTTTTTCTTTTTAACTGAAATATAGCTGACATACACAGATTAGTTTCAGGTGTACAACATAGTGATTCAACATTTATATACATTATGAAGTGATCACCATGATAAATCTAGCTACCATCTGTCACCACGTAAAGTTTTTACAATATTATTAACTATATTCCCTATGCTGTACATTACAGCTCCCTGTCTTGAAAGTCTGTACCTTGTAATTCCCTTAATCTTGTTACAGTGTTAATGTCTTTCCTTTCTGTTCGTTGGTAGCCTTCTTACAAAGTACCTATGTAGATACGGAAGGAAAGACTACTGGATAAATAAATCCTTAATGAGTGATTATATACACACACACAGTATGGTACATATAAAGCAATTCTCTTAAATCTATTTTTTAAAAGAAATTGTATATGCAATGTTGTCTACTTCCATATATATCTATGCCTCTGTGTGTATCAACTTCTTTTCAAAAAAAACAGATTTAAGACAATTACTCAATTAATTTTTTTAAGTCTATTTACTTATTTTGAGAGAGAGAGAGAGCAAATGTAAGTGGGGGAGCAGAGAGAAAGGGAGAGAGACAGAATCCCAAGCAGGCTCTGCACTGTCCACACAGAGCCCAACGCGGGGCTCGAATCCACAAACTGTGAGATTGCGATCTGAACCAATTATCAAGAGATGGACGCTTAACCAATGGAGCCACCCAGATGCTGCTAAGACAATTACTTTATATGAACACTTAGAGGATAGATTCCATCCTATCCTGCTGGAGAGGATGTGGAGAAACGGGAACCCTCTTGCACTGTTGGTGGCAATGCAAACTGGTGCAGCCACTCTGGAAGACAGTGTGGAGGTTCCTCCAAAAATTAAAAATAGATCTACCCTAGGACCCAGCAATAGCACTGCTAGGAATTTACCCGAGGGATACAGGAGTGCTGATGCATAGGGGCACTTGTACCCCAATGTTTAGAGCAGCACTTTCAACAATAGGCAAATTATAGAAAGAGCCTAAATGTCCATCAACTGACGAACGGATAAAGAAGATGTGGTTTATGTATACAATGGAATACTACTTGGCACTGAGAAAGAATGAAATCTGGCCATTTGTAGCAACGTGGATGGAACCGGAGAGTGTTATGCTAAGTGAAATAAGTCAGGCAGGGAAAGACAGATACCCTATGGTTTCACACATAGGTGGATCCTGAGAAACTTGATAGAGGATCATGGGGGAGGGGAAGGGGGGAAAAAGAGAGGGAGGGAGGCAAACCCTAAGAGACTCTTAAAAACTGAAAATAAACTGAGGGTTGATGGGGAGAGGAGGGGTGGGAAGGGGAAAGTGGGGGATGGTCATGGAGGAGGGCACCTGTTGGGATGAGCACTGGGTGCTATATGGAAACCAATTTGACAATAAATTTCATAAAAAAAAAAAAAAAAAAAAGATTTCCATCTTATCCACCATCGGTTCACAGAGAAGTTCCAGGTCCTCAACAGGCCAACAGTGTCACGAGATTTACCCTTGTTTTGGTACGGCAGAAGAATGGACAGAACACTCACAGCCTCCTTTTTGCTCCCTCATAGCTGCACGATTTCAATGCCTAAGTGACCATCCATGAAACTGTGGCATTACACTTGAAATGAATGTGACATAGTGTCAGCTGCCAGCGTTTCTCCTCCCTGATTTAATTATAAATTCTTGCTAAAAGCCAATAATAGGGGAATTACTTCCCCGGACACACAGGACATTATCAAAATTACTCGTGTTTCTCTGTTGCTGGGAATAGAAGGTAGCGGGGTAGACATTCTCTTTGCTGTCACAATTGATTATCATTGATTAATTGTTCATAATTCTAGATGGAAACAGATGCACACCAGCATATAAATAATCCTAACTTGTTTTCTTGCCAGCCAGTCATAGTCGGTTTGGCATCTGAGGAAACACTGGTGGAGCACAGGAATGGCAAGGCTTTTTAAGAGGATTGTTACCAGGATAAAACATTTTTATGCAGCATAAGCAAGTGATAACAGTTTTCATGTTAACCTTGAAACTCGACTTGAGAACAGGATTCAGCAATATTTTTACTGCTAGCCCTGAATATCTTAGAGGGATCCCTGGGAAGAAGACAGTCCTTATGTAAAGGAAGCACTTGAACCATCGGTTATAATGGAGTATGACAGCCAAGGTCTAACACAGGGGGCCAGATTACCAAAAGCAGTCTATCATCTGCATAATCCAGGGTCAGCAAATGGAGATGAAACAGACCAAAGGGAAACCTGAAATCAAGCCTTGTCCTTCAACGCATGTCATTAGAAGCCTTGGTTTAAAGTGGCAGAAGTGATAGTATCTAGGAAACGAGAAAGCTCGCTAACCAGCAAGGATGCAGCTCTAAATCATTCTACACACATCAGCTGGGAGGCGTAACATTTTTGCAAATGCTGGGATTAAAGACAAAGGGCCACCTCGTGTCCACGACCGGAAAAAAAGCATTCATGAGCTATCCTTCACCTCAAGCAAGCAGGGTAAGCAAAAAACCTAGGTTTGTGGACAAACTTACTTGTCTGAAAAACAAGTTTACCTCATAAACGTTATACTGTGTATTCGTAAGATAAGGGTTTTGCATTGGAGTCACTGAAATTTACTTCATCCTTGACATTTTCAGGTCAGGTAGAGGGGAAGGATACATACACTTCCTTTCCCAAGAATAAATGTTAGCCTGTTTAAAAGAGCTGTCTTGTGGGGTACCTGGGTGGCTCAGTCGGTTGAGCGTCCAGCTTCGGCTCAGGTCATGATCTCGTGGTTCATGAGTTCGAGCCCTGCATCGGACTCTGTGCTGACAGCTTGGAGCCTGGAGCCTGCTTCCGATTCTGTGTCACCCTCTCTCTCTCTACCCCTCCCCCACTCATGCTCCGTCTCTGTCTTCTTCAGAAATAAATACACATTAAAAAGAATTATAAAAAAGCAAAGAAATATGTCTTGAAATGCAAATGTGAGCCTATTTTCTCACCAGGCATTCATGACCTGTAATCAAGGTACTAATCACTCAACAGCAAAACAGGGAGGAGTGTGAATTTTAAAAGAAAGCAATGTTAGTGCTCTAGAACATACATATACAGAAAGCTAAGAGCATTAAGATTCTTCTGCAATTATTGAAGATTCTTATAAATCAAATAAGAAATTAGTATTCCTGCTTCATTAGCTGGAGGCACCTGCTCATTAGACAAGAGAAATATTTGCAGTTTGGGAAGAGAAAAGAGCCTGCCTAAATAAGCATCAAAACCAACTGCCTGCTACATTTGTAATCCTACAGAGTTTAGAATCCTATGAATGGGAAAAGACTACAAGACTGAGCTCACCCTCATGCACTGCTGATGGAAACGGAAAATGGATCAGGAAACATCTAGGAAAACAGCTTGGGAGCCTCTCCAAATTTTAAACATAAAGTTACCAGGCGACCCAGCAATTCCACTCTTAAGGAAACACCAAACGGAAATGAAAATACTGATCAAAATAAAACCCTGGGGTGCCTGGGTGGCTTCCTCAGTTGAGCGTCCAACTCTTGGTTTCAGCGCAGGTCATGATCTCACTGCTCATGGGTTCGAGTCCCGCATCAGGCTGTGCACTGACAGTGTGGAGCTTGCTTGGAATTCTCTCTCTCTCTCTCTCTCTCTCTCTCTCTGCTCTTCCCCTGCTTGTGCTCTCTCTTTCTCTTCTCTCAAATATATACATAAACAAATATTTTTTTTTAATTTTTAAAAAATGGTACACATAGGTTTATAGCAGCATTTATTATCCATAATAGCCCCAAAGCGGGAACAACGCAAATGTTGATCTAATGATGAAAGAGTAAATAAACTGTGTTAAAGCCACACCACAGAACAGTATCCAACAATAAAAAGATACAAAGCGCTGCTACCACCTGGATGAACCAAGAAAACCTCCTGCTAAGTGAAAGAAACCAGCCATAGAAGACCACCTCTTGCATGTTTCTGTATAAAAGATTGCCACTGACAAATCTATACAGACAGAAAGTAGATTAGTTGTTGCTTAGGGCTGGTGGGGAGAGGGGGGGAATGGAGAAAAATAGCCAACAGGTATTGGGATGCCTTTTGGAGTTACAAAAACATTTTTTCTTAACTTTTTTTATGTTTCTTTATTTTTGAGAGAGAGAGACACAGAGTGTGAGTGGGGGAGGGGCAGAGAGAGAAACACACATAGAATCTGAAGCAGGCTCCAGGCTCTGAGCTGTCAGCACAGAGCCCAACGCAGGACTCAAACTCACAAACCACGAGATCATGACCTGAACTGAAGTTGGACGCCTAACCGACTGAGCCACCCAGGTGCCCCTAAACATTATTTTTTTTTTAAGTTTACATATTTATTTTGAGAGAGCTTAAGAGCATACACTCGGGTAAAAGAGGAAAGGGCAGAGAGAGAGGGAGAGAGTGAGAATCCCAAGCCACTCTGTCAGTGTAAAACCTGACACAGGGCTTAAACTAACAAACTATGAGATCATGACCTGAGCTGAAATCAAGAGTCAGACGGTTAACCAACTGAGCCCCACAGATGCCCCCATAAAAACATTCTAAGATGGGATTATGGGGATAGCTGCACCAATTCCTAAATAAACTAAAAACCACTGAAGTATGTGTGTGTGTGTGTGTGTGTGTGTGTGTGTGTGTATATATATATATAAAGCAGGTGTAACTTTTATGGCATGCAAATTATATCTCAATAAAGTCGGGTTTTTGTTTTTGTCTTTTCAAAGTCATGCTACAGCCAGCTCAGGAAGAGAATGCTTAGGTTAGCAAGGAAGCTGCTACAGAAAAGTAGTAAGAATTTTCAAATAGAAGCCTGATTTTCATCACTGGTTGTCGGTCCCTACCCTCTCCCCACCTCCACCCACAACGTTTCTTCTGTTAGTGCTGCAGCTATTAAACAGCCTATAAAATCTCTCTTGCGCTCATTGGTTGTTGACTTTGGTTTTGTGGTTTATTTTTTAATGTTTGTTTTTGAGAGAGAGACAGAGCACGCGCAGGGGAGGGGCAGAGAGAGAGAGAGAGAGAGACAGAATCCAAAGTAGGCTCCAGGCTCTGAGCTGTCAGCACAGAGCCCCACTCAAGGCTCAAACCCACGAACCATGAGATCGTGACCTGAGCCGAAGTCGGACGCCCAACCGACTGAGCCACCCAGGCGCCCCTGGTTTGGTTTTTTTTTTTTTTTTTCAGACAACAACGCACAGACAAAAATTCAAGGCTTACAGGGAGAGGGTCTACCAATTACTTATGCAAATGGTGACTCTTCCCCTTCTTGTAACTGATGAATGCCCTGTATCCCCTAGAGCCAACCTCTGATGGAAGGGGGTGTCGGGGTAACAGGAGCCTGTGGATAAGGTTTACTCTCCCTCCCTTTTGGCACAGGGGGAACGGTGCAGAAATGGGGAGCCGTGGCTTCACGGACAATAGAGCAGAGCAGAAAGAACTGATGCTTATCTGTGACTGAGAAGCCTGTACCATAGTCAGTAATTTCAAACCCCTTTTAATTCTTTTAAGCAGGAAGACAGGAGGCTTCACCGTTAAACTCAGGGAGCAACATGGCCTCATATTACTGAACACCAAAGGATCAGAAACTCCACCTGTCCTTGAAAAAAGACACGTGCTGTCTGCTCCTGACTGCAGTATTTCAGGGGAAGAAGTGTTCTTTTCTTGTGGTTTCTTGTTGTGTTTTTTTATTTTCTCTCTCAGGGGGCAAACCTCCTATGTTCCCTTTGTAGAAGAGGTTCCCAGTAAACTTCCATTCAGAGCTGGAAAATGGAAAGAGAGATGCAAACTGAGACCCTGGGGAAATGTTAATGAAGCCCAGGGAATCTCTGGGCCCCACTGTGGGATTTGCACGTTGACAATGACCGGGAATATCATTTAACAGGAGGGGGAGGGGAGTTTCTTCGGTGCTCCACTGTATGGGCCACTTGACCAGAATAGATTGAATATTCCCTGGCTTTAGCGTTGGAGCCATAAATTGCCTGCTCTTTCCTGTCAATGCAGAGATTCATTTCAGATCCACCTCATTCCTCTTCTTTGGTCTCAGATTCATTCAGACCTCAAACCTCTTGTTCCAACGTTAATGCCCTGACCTATAGGCAAAGCAATTCCACCACCCCCCTTTGTACTCATTCCACCTACAGTCTCTTTCCTAAGGATTTGGATGCATGGTTTAAAAAGTTGAGGTCAGATATCAAAGAGACCTGGTTCTTCAAAGATCCTTAAGTGAAATTTACAAAATTAGAGATTACATATCTAGATAACACACAGACATTTTACTTGCGAGTAAATGTGTAAATTTTGTGGCGAGTCCGATTATAACTGGTATTTCAAGGTTCTCTGGGGAAAAAGAACTCTCTGGGATGTCTGAAACATGCAGAGGGTATTTCTTATCAATATTTCCTAAGGGAAAACCATGAATGATAGTGACAATACCTTCCGTTGGTGTAGACTTCGCAAAGCACTCTCCCCTCCCTTGTCTTACTGGAGATGCCAGAGGTCATTTGAAGTCCAGGAGACAGAGTCGTTTTATAGACGAGGAAATGTGCCCAGAGAAAGCAGAATGCTCATCAAAGACATAAAAGTAGTAACAAGAAAAGCCAAGATCATAACCCACGTCCCTGACCCCTCAATCAAAACCAATCTGCCTCTTTGAGTGAGGAAGCATCACACCTAATCCTGCCCCAAATGGAGCTCTGAATCCCCTTCTCCTGGTGAGATAAGCCTTGCCTGGGACAGAAACTACATCAGCATTGTAGTCAACAGGAGCTAGGATTTCCTGCTTGCAAAGCTGTCAAGAACAAGTGTGGGAATTAAGAAAGAAGAAGAAGATAACATCTACAAGGGACCACAGGGTCACCTGGAAAGGGGGTTCACTGCGCTGGCTCCTGTGCCCATGGTCAGACTTGAGCCTCCAAGCAGACAGCTACAATGTCAAGTGTGCCATAGGACCCCTGGAGTCCTGCAGCCAGGTGGAATGCGCCCTCCATGGACTCCACGTGTCCCGTATCTACTTGACACGGCACTGGCCATTCAGAAGGAAAACTGCCTGGTATCTTAGAGAGAGCACTGTAGACAACAAACCGGTGGTTACCGGAGGGGAGGTTGGTTGGGGGTGGGGGGGGGGGTGGGGGAAATAGGTGATGGGGATTAAGGATCGCATTTGTCACGATGAGCACTGGGTGATGTATGGATGGGCTGAATCACTCTATTGGACATCTATTGTACACGCGAAACTCAGATTGCACTGTATGTTAACTAGCTGGAATTTAAATAAAAACTTGGAGGGGGAAAAAACGAGCACGAGTTGTAGAGCTGGAGGATTTGAGTTCCAAAGGTGACCTTGGGCTGTTACTTGACCTGGCTGCATTTCTGTAAAAAGGGCTAGAATTCATAGCACTGCTGTGAGGATTAAGTTAGCTAACACTTCTGAAACATTTGGCAAAAGTATATCCTCAGTAAACGTTAACTATTGTGAATATCATTAATTTTTTTTTAATGTTTATTTCTTTTTGATAGAGAGAGACAGAGTGCAAGTCGGGGAAGGACAGAGAGAGAGAGGGAGACATAGAATCCAAAGCAGGCTCCGGGCTCTGAGCTGTCAGCACAGAGCCCGATGCGGGACTCGAACTCATGAGCTGTGAGATCATGACCTGAGCCAAAGTCGGCCATTTAACTAATGGAGCCACCCAGGTGTCCCTTGTGATTATCACTATTAATCTAACATACCTATTTTACAGAAAAGAAACTGAGGCATAAACAAAAGACAATGCTTGCACTGTAGCAACGATGTGTAAATGATGATAATAACATTTATAATAATAATAATACCCAATCTACAAGCTTATTGTGAGGATGAAATTTACATGACACGTGTCTTTTGAAATGTAGGTTATTTTTGTATATATGCTTATACACCATTGGGATCACATGCCCTTGAAGGCCAGAGCAGTCTGTCCTCCATTTTCTCCCTCCTCCAGAGCCTGGAAGGGGCCTTCCACAGAGTCAATGCTAATTAAGTGTTCACCAAATTAATTCAGCAATGTGGCCACTTTACGGGATGTCAGACATCCGATCCAGAGGTTACAAACTATCTAATTTATTACATTTATTGAATCTTTTTTCTGGATTCAACCAAGACCTACTTTCTTCACTACATTATCAACAAAACACCATCAATCACTGATTTGGTAAGTGACCGGCAGGCCCTCCAGTGTAGACCGCTGTTTGGAATGGTCTGGATCACTTCCACTGCTACGGACGTGGCTTCTCTCCAGTTAAGCAGGTCTAAATGTCTAACCCTCAAGCGTCCATCTTGATGTAGGATGAGCTTCTTTTTCCAGAAGTTCATCTCCAGCAAGACTAGGAGGTCAAGGTAAAGCAAAATGAAACTCCTTTGCAATAACTACCACTGTGAATCACAGTCCTCCTGCCCTGAAAATTCCATGGCTCACTTCTCTTATCTGGCCCCCAGCCAATGCACTGTATTTGTTCAGGACTGTTCTCAAAGGGGCGCCTGGGTGGCTCAGTCAGTTGGGCATTCGACTTTGGCTCAGGTCATGACCTCACGGTTCGTGGGTTTGAGCCCCGCGTCGGGCTCCGTGCTGATGGCTCAGAGCCTGGAGCCTGCTTCAGATTCTGTATCTCTCTCTCTCTCTCTCTCTCTCTCTCTCTCTCTCTCTCCCTGGCCCTCCCCAGCTCGCACTCTCTCTCCCCCTCTCAAAAATAAAGTGAGATGTCCAGGGGGCCTTGCTGGAAAAGGGAGATGTGCAGGTGCCATTGGACATATCAGAACATCCCCCTGAATAACTGCTCAGAAGAGCCCAGGCTGGTGCTATCTATCAGGGAAGAGACAAAGACAGAGGGCCTTGGGAATCTAACAGGTGTTTTGTTCTAGATGGGTGCTAGCGTCAAAAGCGCTCGTCAGAAAGGTGTGGATGAGAGCTGCTGGCACTGCTCCTTCCCTTCCTTGTATCTGGTCTGTAGACATTCACCTTGAAACTCCTTTAAAAACCGTAATTTTAGGGGCACCTGGGTGGCTCAGTTGGTTAAGCGTCTGACGCTTGATTTCGGCTCGTCATGAGTTCAAGCCCAGAGTTAGAGTCACTCTGCGCTGACAGTGCAGACAGACCCTACTTGGGACTCTCTCTCCCCCTCTCCTGTTCCTCCCCTACTCTTGTAGGTGCACGCACGTGCTCTCTCTCTCTCTCAAAATAAACAAGTAAACTTTAAAAACAACAAAAACAAAACAAATACTTTTATCCAGGAGGAAAGCCAGATCCAGAACACCTGCACCAGGTGTTCTAGAAGTTTCAGAATCAAGGTTCTTTATGGTTGAGAATGACATTTTAGGTTTTTCTCTCACCTCTTTTTGTTTAAGTCAGAGCTGCCCCAGCCTCTTGAAGCGATGGCCTTTCACAACGTAAACACACGTTCCCACACCCACAAAAGAAAAGTCAGCCGGGATCTGGTTATTTATGAGAAATCTAGAAATAGGACTCTGAGTCACTGGAAGAAGGTAGAAACCTATTCGTTCAATTTTCTGACAAGAAAAAACAAAACAACAAAAACATCACTCTCTGAGCTTCATACTGCAGTCCTGCTTCGAAATTATTCTAGGAAGACAAAGCCAAATTATGGGCATCCAAGGACGTCCCAGCTAAACCAAAAAGAAAAGTAGGTGAGCAATGAACCTTATTAGCATGTGTCCTCCTGGGCTGATGACTGTCATTAGACTGCTAGAAGATGACATCATTTTCTCTAAGAGGCAGTCAGCTTGAAAATGTCAACTCTCTCGGTGAATTAATTCTTGCAGCTGCTTTACGTTGCCTTCTGCTCCTTGCTGAAAGAAACGGACATATTTCATTTCTGGGAACTGTCAGACATGTTGCTGTTTTAAATATTACATTTTAAGCCCAATCCAACCCGAACATATTGTGTTTGGAGAAGCCTGGTGGAAAAAACGTTGACTTCAATAAAGGAAAAGGCCAAGGTGTAACACTTGGTAATCTTATTTGAAAAGTAATCACTTTTTTGGGTTCAAATTGCTTCCATTTTATAATGGCCTTTTTTAAAAAAGACTTTTCTAGTATGAAGTTAATAGGAACTCTTGCACTACAATGATGTGGTCATAAAATGTTCCTCCAGGGAGTCAAGGGTGGGAGCGAGGAGAAAGGAGGTAGATTTCAGAGCAGAGATAACCTACCTGCAAAACATCACCCATCCCAAAGTCGTGGCCTCTGAATGAAGCTCTTTTTCACCTCACCAGCCACAGGAAGAAAAAAACAAATAGTACCATTTATTATTTTTTTTCAATAAACATTATTGAATGTTTATGGTTTTTTTTCAGTTCCTGTGCTGGGCACTGGGGAAATGATTGAAAGACATTTCTCATCTTTTTTTATTTTTTTTTTATTAAAAAAAAAATTTTTAACGTTTATTTATCTTTGAGACAGAGAGACAGAGCATGAACAGGGGAGGGTCAGAGAGAGGGAGACACAGAATCTGAAACAGGGTCCAGGCTCTGAGCTGTCAGCACAGAGCCCAACGCGGGGCTCGAACTCACAGACCACGAGATCATGACCTGAGCCGAAGTCGGACGCTCAACCAACTGAGCCACCCAGGCGCCCCTTCTCATCTTTAAGAGAGTTCCAAGTTCAGGGCCACCTGGGTGGCTCAGTCAGTTAAGCACCTAACTTGGTTTTGGCTCAGGTCATGATCTCATGGTTCATAAGTTCAAGCCCCACATCAGGCTCCACACTGACAGTGTGGAACCTGCTTGGGGTTCTCTCTCTCTCTCTCTCTCTCTTTTTCTATCCCTCCCATGCTCACTCTCTCTGTCTCTCTCAAAAATAAATAAATAAACTTAGAAAATGTTTTTTAAAAAAGAGAGCTCCAAGTTCATTAGAGATATGGCAAGGGAAATAATAAAAGTTTGGGAGCTCCCTGAGAAAAAGAGATTCAGTGAGTTTTCTGAGAGTGAGTTTTAAAGGAAGATTATGCGTGTTTACAGATACACCTGCACCATCTTTTATGTAGGGGTGAGCGAGAGAAAATGGGGGAAAAAAAGACAAACAGAAAACTATCTTTAATAACTACATAGGCTTTCATAAATGAATAAAACTTTCATAAATGAATAAAACACCTGACCGTGGTGTCAGAAACCAAAAAGAGCCTCGAAGTACCCCCAAAATATCTTCCCTGTTTTCTGTCTAATGTATGAAATACTTTGAGCTAGAAACAAATACGTTGTCTGTTTGTGTGCTTTTATTTTTTACAGAGAAAGAGAGACAATCTTAACACAGTCTCCACGCTCAGCCGTAGAGCCCAAGAATGAGCTTGATCTCACGACCCTGGGATCATGACCTGAGTCGAAATCAAGAGTCAGACACTCACCGGACTGAGCCATCCAGGTGCCCCTGGAAACAAATACTTTAAATCCACTGTTAGACTTGAAAACATGTACATCAATGATTTAAATAAACATGAAACTGTAACTGATTGATACTGTACCGTCTTTCTGACAGTGAGTTTGCGGAGAGATGATCGGGAAAGCATAATGCCTAAAGTAATCAGAAATGAGCCAAATTAAGGGCTAGCAAAAGTGGTGTGTTTCCTTTCATGTTTTCATTCTCCATTGTTTTAATTTACATGCAGCAAAATGCACGGATCTTAGGTGTGAGGGTTTGATGTTTCATGAATGCAAATACTCATACAGCTCACGTGTCCCCGTCAAGACCCAGAACATGTTCACCAGACCCACAGAGTTCCCTTCAGCAGCCTATTCCAGGCAATCTCCAGCGCCCTACTGCCAAAGGCAATCACTGTTCCAATCTATTTCACCATAGATTAGTCCTGCCTGTGTCCTTAAGTTTTACATCAACAGAAATATTCTTTTTGCATCCTTGTTTCTGACATCTTTCACCCAGCACAACGTATCTACAATAGATTTCACACGGCACAATACATCTACATGTTATGAAAAGCAGGGGCTGCTTCCTGTGTCTTATTGAGCCGGAGTCTGTTGTATGCACATATCACAATCTGTCTCTCCAGATCTGCTGACGGACATTTTGGGTGTTTGCAATTTTCAGCCGTGATGAATAGAGAGCTATTCTCACACAAGTCTTCTTGTGGATGTCTGTGTTCATTTCAACTGGGTAAATAAGGAGGAGTGAATCGCTGGGCTCTGAGGTCAATGGGGGTTTCAACATTTTTAGGGGGATTTATCATAAAAGTAGGAGCATTTAAACTTGACCTAAGGAGGAGGTAGAAAAGGAAGTAAGGGCCACCCAGGCTGTCAGAGGGGGGTGAGCCAAAGCAGGAGTCGAAAGGCAAAGGTCCGTGGAATGTGGGAAGGTGAATGGTCAGATGTGAATCATAAGGCAATGGAGGGCGTTCTTTCTGGCAAACAGCTCCTGGGATGTTTCCAAAGGCTCTGTTATTGTTAGCAGTGTCTTCAGCGTCTGAACTAATTACTGGAACTTCTGAAACTGTTGCTAAGTTTCTCAGCAAATGCCATTGTTTCTGGGAAGCCTAAGAAAATAACAAGAATGAAGTCCTACCTCCAGTTCAAGTGGACCTGATTTGGTGGAATTGGTATCCAACTGGGAACTGGGTCCACACTGTCATCCAGACATCGTTTCCATTGTATCTTTTTTATTTTAGTCTTTGTTCATTTTTGAGAGAGATTGAACATGAGCATACCGGCGTGTGCGTAGATGGGGTGGGCAGAGAGGGAGACGGAGATCTGAAGCAGGCTCCTCGCTGACAGCAGAGAGCCTGACGCGAGGCTTGAACTCACAAACCATGAGATCGTGACCTGAGCAGAAGCTGGATGTTTCACCGACTGGGCCACCCAGGCATCTCATCATTTCCCTTGCATTTTAAAAACAGGATCTGAAGGAAAACAGGTCATTCCCTAGTGGGACCCAGTCTCAGCCACTTTGATGGCACAAGCCAGTTCTCTGTCCTCTTCTGCACACTCAGATCTGCAGCCGAGAGCCGTCGTTAAATAAGACAGGCCAAGTTGCTGGCTGGAAATGTACACTGTTCAAATTCTATCAGTTCAGTCTATTTTGCCAAAGTCCCCTTTAAGTATATTATTAATTTCTTTAAATGGATTGGGACACCTTTTTTTTTTTTTTTAGGTTTATTTATTTAAGCAATCTCTACACTCAATCTGGGGCTAGAAGTCACAACCTTGAGATTAAGAGCAGCAGAGTCTATTGACTGAGCCAACCACGAGCTCTTCAGTTGATTAGGATTCTTATATATTAGAGTTGATCATTACCAAGGAAAATGAGGGGCAACCGTGTGGCTCAGTCAGTTAAGCATCCAACTCTCGATTTTGGCTCAGGTCACGAGTTTGAGCCCCGTGTTGAGCTCTGCACTGACAGCAGGGAGCCTGCCTGGGATTTTCTCTCCCCTCCCCACCCCCTCCCAAAAGTGAATAAATATTTTTTTAAAAAATAAAAATAAATTTTAAAAAAGGCAATGAGAGACTGCTGAATGATTTGAACTACTGTTCTTTGGTTTTTCTACCCAAAACATGGTACGTAATCAGGGACGGATGGCAGAGCCTTCTGGGTCTACATTATTTCCCGGGAGTCTACCAACTATTCTCCAAGAAAATAGATATCCCAAACCACAACCCAACTCCGTCCCCCCCCCGCCCAGGGCCCTCTCAATAAGGACATATAAAAATCACAAAACTAAATACAGTGACAGCAATAACACACACAGAGACACTTCCTAGGACACGGACAGTCCACAACTGACCGTGTAGGTAAGAGTTCAGGGCTATTCCCACCTTTCCCTTCCAACGGGATCTTATGTGTCCATAGAACTCGGGTTATTTATACACAGGATCAGATAAACTGCTCTAGGTTACACTGCGGTTACGGGAAAAAAAGATCCCAGTGACATAAAAACAGAGGCTACTGCTCACTCCCGCTACCCACTTGTGCTTGAGTGTCGAGGAAGGATAAGGAAGGAGGAGGCCCGGTATTTCTACCACCAACCATGTCTCCGGGGTCAGGCCCTGTAAGCTCTCTGAACTCAACTGCTTTATCTACGGGATAAAAATACCGTGCCACACGATCTCTCAGACCCTCTCCAACACTGGGATTCTACAACGCAGAGAGAAAAATCACCCAGTCACAAGAACACTCATCAAACAGGCACAGAGTCACCGGGCGGAACCATGATGCGGCTGCTACAATTATTTTGGTCATTGCCGTGATCAATAATGTTCTCCGTGGCCTGATCAATTACGCCTCTGGCTGTGTGGATCATTAACGTGACTGAGGCACCCCGCCAGACCTTGCATGAACCATTCCAGTGTCTGTGGTCAGCGGAGGCTGGAGGGAAAAATGTCCAAGCGTCCCTCCAACTCGGGGGCTTTTTTTTTCATGTGGTCTTGGTCCCCCTTTTCTTTTTGAAATGGAAATGACTCACAGGGCCCCATGAGTAAAAGCAAACTAAGGACATGGAGGCGATATTCAATTCTGTAGTCTTAAAACAAAAACAAAAACAAAAACAAAAACAAAAACCTCCTCCCTGGCTGACACCATATCAGGTACAAGAAAAACAAACTCTGAGTAAGAGATTGCCCCAGCTTGGAGCGCCTGGGTGGCTCAGTCGGTTAAGCGTCCGACTTCGGCTCAGGTCGCGATCGCGGGGTCCGTGAGTTCGAGCTCTGCGTCGGGCTCTGTGCTGACAGCTCAGAGCCTGGAGCCCGTTTCGGATTCTGTGTCTCCCTCTCTCTCTGACCCTCCCCCGTTCATGCTCTGTCTCTCTCTGTCTCAAAAATAAATAAACGTTAAAAAAAATTAAAAAAAAAAAAAAAAAGACTTTGCCCCAGCTCCCCTGACACGCACAGTCTACTAACGTAGGTCGGCAAAGAAACAATTATGCTGTCCTCAGAGACTGGCAATCCTGGTTCTCAGGCCTTTGGATTCAGACTGAATTACAACCCTGGTTTTCCTGGCTCTCCAGCCAGCTCACGGCAGAGAGGTGAGACTTCTTGCCTTCCGTAACTGTGGGAGCCAATTCTGGTCAGTTTTATGTACTTCTCTCCAATTCGACCTGTATCTCTGGAGGCCTCTGATGCATACTCCCTGTTAGCTGCTTCCAGACATGCCTTGAACAAGGCTTCTGTGCCTGAACAACTCTGGGGAAAGTTACATCCGGTTTCCCCTCTCTCTGCACCAGTGGGCATCAGGCAGCCAGCGGCTAAGAGTCGGGTTCAGGTGGATTTCATCTGACTCTTCACAAACTTGTACAAGAGAATGCTTTGAAATTCTCATAGGACTAATTTCTCATGGAACTTACTTTAGAAAACACTTGGCATGGGGTGCCGGGGTGGCTCAGTGGGTGAAGTGTGGACTCCGGGTTTTGGCTCAGGCCATGATCTCACGGCTTCTGACTTCCAGCCCCGCATCAGGCTCTGTGCTTGGGATTCTCGGTCTCCCTCCCTCTCTCTCTCTCTCTAAAGGAAATAAACAAACATTTTTTAAAAAAATAAAAAATGAAACACGGATAATAAAAGTACCTCTTGAAGGCTCCTACAGGAAACCGAGTCAGAGAATGCACTACAGCTTGTAGCATAGGATGCCGAAAAATAAACATTGTCATTAGTCACCTCGGCAGGCAAATCACTTGAACATTTTAAACCTGCTGTTTTGTAAACAAACCAAACAACAAACAACAACAAAGGAAAACAGGTACAGGAAACACTATGCAAATCACGTTGTCTTGATGCCCCCCCCCCCCATTGTCCAAGTGATCCTCTGCTTCTGTCCTGACAGTTTGCCTTTTAGAATCAGGGTGGCCCTTTTCTGACCTTGGGCTCCCTTCTCAACAGCACTTGGAATTTTCACTTTTGTCATAAGGGCTCTTCTTTTCCATCATCAGCCAAATCCTGCCAGTTTGTGAATGACACCCCCCCCCAACCCCGCCCGCCCCGGAAGAAGTTAGGTCCTTAAGCAAACCAGGACAATCAACTCTTTAAGGCCAGAAGGGTATTCACTAAGAAAATATTCCCACAGTGCATTAAAGAGCATCTTTGTAATTTAGATCAGTTACCGTCACATTTCATACTTATTCCCACAGAGCAGATGCTTTGTGTGTTTGGAGATTGTAACAGTATTTTATGTCGTTGATAATCAGTACTGAGTTAGAAAGGTCCCAGTTTCTAGAAACACATGCCTGAGTTCCTTCGAAGACCATATGTGACTTATTTCATTAAAATAAAATAAATTTAAAACAATCATCTTTGTCGACAATCAAAATTTCTAGCTTTCCCCCTAAACTTACCAATACCATGAAATTTCTTGGCCCTAACAAAAATATTTTTCGTTGACAAAATCATAGGCACTTTTCCTATTGGGATCGGCTCAGTCACCATATTAAAAATAACTAATTAACTTCCTGTGCCACTGATTATAAATAGCACCCAATACTAATCATTATCGTTCACTCTCAAATTTGCAACCTTGTTTCCTCTCCCATGACATGAAAGATGTCATCGCAAGCGCATGAGCCTTATCGTAGACTCTGGGTCATTTATCACCAAAAAGTCTGGTTCCTTTAATCAACCAGCCTTAACAGGCATTGGATTTGTCAGAGGAAACAGTTATATGCCTTTATCCCCTTGACTTAGCATTATCTAAGAGGGCAGTAGAAAGTAGACAAATGCATTGAAGAATAAAAAATACTCGACGGAAATATTTTAAATATTTTTTCTAATTTATTTAATTGAGTAATCTCTACACCCAAAGTGGGGCTTGAACTCATGAGCCGCACACTCTTCTGACTGTGTCAGCCAGGCACCCCAGAGATGGAAATACTTAAATAACATTTTTCTATCTCAGACACAGGTTCACATTATCTCTTGAAATGATTCTGACTAGTATATTAACACCAAGCAAAACATTTGAAAAGCAGGGATAAAAATTCATCCAAATCCATTTAAAATCATCTAAATCTACTGGGAAAACATTCTTGATGATTATACATCTACTGCCTTAAGAATGAAAAGTAGAGGGTTCAAGAGCTAAAACTGAGGGACATACCTCCACCTTCAGCTAAGGCTACTTCTGGCCAAAATGGACAAATGTACTTGCCACTGTCCTGCTGTTGATTTTGCATATGTTAAAGCGCCCCATCCAGGGTGACTGAATTGTAGGAAAAATGCTATATGGCTTTTTTGGCCACTTGGAAGTATAACGATGGTTGGTGGGGCCAGGCCATCTACTTAAAGAGAGGAATCCAGCCCTGTCAGAGAGGTCTAGTTAAGAAAGGAACTGTTGCCAATAGGCTGGCTTTAAGAAAACAAAGTAGGGGTGCCTGAGTGGGTCAGTCGGTTGAGCGTGTGACTTCAGCTCAGGTCACGATCTCATGGTTCATGAGTTCGAGCCCCGTGTTGGGCTCTGTGCTGACAGCTTAGAGCCTGGAGCCTGCTTTGGAGTCTGTGTCTCCCTGTCTCTCTGCCCCTCCCCTGACCTGCTTACGTGCTCGCTCTCTCTCTCTCGCTCTCTTGAAAATAAATAAATATTAAAAAGAAAATTTAAGAAAGCAGAGTCAAAAGTTCTGAAGATTTGCAGGGGTTCAGAGAAGTAAAAGGGTCCCCTGAACCCAGGTGGGTAGTCGAAGTCCAAAGTCATGGTGAACTGTGAAAGACATAAAAAAGAAAAAAATCAGGTCATATAGCACAGAGCTAGCAAGCAGGGTTATTTTACATAAACCCAGACTTGTACATCATAGCAGTTTCTCAGAACATTGCTAGGACAGTCTGGCAACTGGGGGCTAAGCCCTGGGGAGCAGCAGTGAGTAAGATAAAGTCTTTGGTCTCTTGCAATTTTATTTTACTTTACTTGATTTTATTTTATTTTATTTATTTTAGAGAGAGAGAGAGAGCAGGGGAAAGGGAGAGAGAGAGAGAGAGAGAGAGAGAGAGAGAAACTCAAGCAGTCCCCATGCTCAGCACAGAGCCTGACTCATGGCTTCATCCCATGACCCTGGGATCATGACCTGAGCCCAAATCAACACTCAGATGCTCAACTGACTGAGCCATCCAGGCGCCCCCCAGTTTATATTTTAGTCACGAGAAACATACATTAGGTCCAGAAACAAAGAAACAATACAATTTTAGAAAAGAATACATTTTACCAAGAAAATAAAGGACTAGAGCCATAACAGGTAACTGGAATAGACATAGACAGAGTGAAACTGTCAAGCCGTGTGTGAACCCGCCTCGGTGGACTGGCCAGGGCCCCTTTCCAAAGGCACATCAGAACGGCACAGCCAGAGTTTCCCAGGAGTGGTGCGTGAGCCAGCGTGAGGTGGGCTTATGGGTTAACTTTTAAAAATCTGAAGAGTTGTGTGCATTCTTTGCTGTCTTCTTTTTCTGGCAAGGTACACTGCTTGTTATGTTTAAGTTAGTGATACAGTTTTAATAAAGGTATTTAAGGTAAAAAAAAAAAATAAACAGGAATTTAGCCATCTAATTTTAAATTTATTTGTTTTTGAGAGAGAGAGAGAGAGAGAGAGAGAAAGAGAGGGAGGGAGGGGAAGAGAGAGAGAGACAAGAGAATCCCAAGCAGGCTCCGCACGGTCAGCACAGAGCCCAATATGCACCTCCATCTCACAGACCATGAGATCATGACCTGAGTTGAAACCAAGAGTCCGATCCTTCACCGACAAAGCCACCCAGGCACTCCCAATACTCCCACTGTAAATCAGCAACACTTTTGGACAAGCACTCACCTAAGTTACATGAGTGTGTCAGATGCTGTTAAAAAACAAACAAATAAATAACTAAATAAGCCACGAACATCCTGACCAAAAAATGGAAGAAGGCTCACAACCTGTGGCGTGGAAGGTGGGCAAGAGAATTAAACCCAGAAGAGAGTCTTGGGGCGCCTGGGTGGCTCAGTTTGGTTAAGCATCCAACTTCGGCTCAGGTCATAATCTTACAGTTTGTGGGTTCAAGCCCCGCGTCGGGCTCTGGGCTGACAGCTCATAGCCTAGAGCGTGCTTTGGATTCTGTGTCTCCTTCTCTCTCTGTTCCTACCTCCCCTCACACTCTGTCTCTCTCTCTCTCAAAAATAAACATTTTAAAAAAGAAAAGAAAAGAAAAGAAAAGAAGTGAGTCCTTGAAAAAAGTTTCCATCAGCAGACAGAACAGTGCAACCTGAGGTCAGGCAGTAGGAGAGCTTAGAACACCCATTTTTCCAAAGGTCCGTAAGCGGCTCTGGGCTGTCCCGCCCAGGTGAGCCTCACAGCAGGTAGCAGATCCCCAACCACCAAGATCAAGAATCACACAGTGGACAGCCAACCTTGAAAGAAGGTTGACAGAAGGCACTCAGACACAATTCACACTGACAGCAGGGCGACTTCATTTTCCACCAGCAGTGACAAGTCCCCGTTTTCAGGGAATGCCATACTACGTGCAGAGCGTCCTGCTTAGGTCTTATGTGCATTATTTAATTTAAAGCTTACAGCATCCTTGTAAGACAAGTACTGCTATTATCCTCATTTGACAGAGACATGACCTCACTTGCCCAAGGTCAAACGGCTACTCAGTAGAAGAAAGAGGATTTGAACCCAGGCCCACTGGTCTAGAGCCACTATACTAACCAGTACTTGTCAGAGGCAACTTAAAGAGACAGAAATGCAAAGATGCACTTACAAGATAGAACTCAGTGCAAAGTAAAGACCAAGCATTGGGGATGAGGCAGAAATCCTTGTCAGAGCCAGAGCATATAAGTTCAGAGAGGAACCATCATTAAAGACAGTTTAAAACTTCACCCAGCATGCCAAGCTAGCCCTCCAAAAGTGTCCTGACTCAGGTCAGGGGCTGGTCCTGGAGACCTGGACAAGGCTAAGTAGGCCTTAATGAGGGTAAGGCTGTAGGAATTGAGAATCATATGGGTCTCAAAGCATAAATATCATAGGGGCGCCTGGGTGGCTCAGTCGGTTGAGCGTCCGACTTCAGCTCAGGTCATGATCTCGCAGTTCGTGAGTTCGAGCCCCGCGTCAGGCTCTAGGCTGACAGCTCAGAGCCTGGAGCCTGCTTCAGATTCTGTGTCTCCCTCTCTCTGCCCCTCCCCCGCTCATGCACTGTCTCGCTCTTTCTCTCTCTCAAAGATGAATAAACGTTAAAAAATTAAAAAAAAATCTTCCCCTCTTTAAAAAAAAAATTGTAAAGATCATAAAATACTTCCCCCCTCCCCCACCAAACCCTACCAGAGGGCTCTTCAGGGACTACCGTCAAGCACCATGACTTTCTGAGACAGAGAGAATACAGACACAAAACATTCAACTAGCATCATCATTAAAAGCAAACAAGTTTTCCCATCAAATTCAAGAAGACAAAAATAACTAAAATCCTTATCCTTAATTGTCACTGTTTTGGAAGTCTTAGCCAAAATGCAAAGGCAATGAGGAGAAAAAAGAAAAAAAGAAAAGAAAAGAAAAGAAAAGAAAAGAAAAGAAAAGAAAGGAAAAGAAAAGAAAGAAAAGAAAAAGGAAAGAGGGAGGGAGGAAAGAGAAAAAGAGAGAAAAGAAAGGAAAAGAAGAGTGAGGGATGGAAAGAAAGAAAAGAAAAGAGAAAAGAAAGAGGGAGGAAGGAAGGAAGGAGAGAGAGAAAGAGAAAAAAAGAAAGGAGGTATAAGAAAACAGGAAGGGGGGCGCCTGGGTGGCGCAGTCGGTTGAGCGTCCGACTTCAGCCAGGTCACGATCTCACCGTCCGTGAGTTCGAGCCCCGCGTCGGGCTCTGGGCTGATGGCTCAGAGCCTGGAGCCTGTTTCCGATTCTGTGTCTCCCTCTCTCTCTGCCCCTCCCCCGTTCATGCTCTGTCTCTCTCTGTACCAAAAATAAATTTAAAAAAACGTTGAAAAAAAAATTAAAAAAAAAAAAAAAAAGAAAACAGGAAGGGAAATTTATGATGGTAACAAACTATCTGTGAATTACCAAGTTTGGTGAGGGCTGAGCTACCTGGTCTCAACACCTCTTCTGTGCCTCTAACCCTACATCTCCACAGTCAGAGGGGGTTTCTTGTTGATCAGTACTGAAGTAGTCACATATGTCCTGTGATAATTAGGAAGGACCCCTGGTCTCCCCCCAGCTTAAATAGGAAAAAAACAAAACAAAAAATGTCATACAATCTCTCATCTAAATGATGCGTCCAAATCTGAAAAGGCAATCTATCATTTCAGTAGCTCATTCAACCAAACAATGCTTGCTAAAAGCAATTCCCTCTTTACCGGAGCACCCACAAGAAGTTTCCCTGTTGCACTATTTACGTTTAATTACAGCCTTTAAACAGCTAAATGTGGAAATACGGGGCGCTTTATTAGTCACATTTCTAGTTAAATATTATCATATTCCTGAGTTTTATTCTAGTAATGGTTCTAAAATTAGATTGCTTCCTAACAATAATGAATACGCCTTTCTTCTAAGTACAGGTTAGTAATCTTGGACTGATAGCAGGCTAAATTAAGGGCTGTAGTGCATTGTAAATGTGGAAGCTCTCCCCAAGCAATCATTCTGAACAAACCTAATCTTTCTTCCTCAGGATGGAATATTCCTTCCTCTTGACCCAGACCTTCCTTTTCCAGGATGCTGATTTGCACGGAGAGCGGCCAATTTCATTGCCCTGCGCCGGCCCACACGGGACCATGGCTACAAGGGAACTGCCCTCTCTCTGCAAAGCATCCTGTACGTCAAACTATTGTACTCCACGGTGTTTGTGTGTGTGTTTGTGTATATCTGCTCTTGGGGTGGGCCTCGGGCCACTGCCTGAGTTGAGAGAAAGCCTCTTTCATCCAACTACCTGCAGGTTACCAGCTGGAATAGCAGACAGAAGCAAAACATTGAACTCGCGTCACATCCAGAGAAGGAAAGAAAACGCTGGCACCCAGCTGGTTAAAGGAGGGAGAAGACAAACACCTTCTTCGTGGACTCGGGAAAGAAAAATACATTCAAAACTTAACCACATGACTGAAATGGGAGGGTAACAGTGAATTGTTTTCAAAGAAACATTTCTGCTTTTTATGATAGATGTACGTATCGAGGTATATGTGTCTGCAAATAGAAATGTATTCCAGTCCTCCCAGGTGCAAAAGGAACACGTAAGCCAGGCTTTGTACACCGTCACGAGACAAAACTGTGGTCAACATGAGACTCTTAATCCAATGCTCCCTGCTGAACTTGGCACAGAATCACTGCCCCGTGAGATCTGGCATCCTGCCTCATCCTGAGGGAAGGGCTGAGCCTAAGAGAGGTTTAGGGTCGCTTCAGATCAGGTTCTGCATTATTCCTAGCGCATTCCTAAACTTGGAAGGTGAGCCTCCACCTCTGCGGGGAACTTGAGAGATTCTGGAGAACTGTAGCATATGTTTTTACACTTAACTCAGCAGCAATAGGCAATGCAACCATCACCAAGCTTGGAGTCTGGGCATCCAGATCCGGGGCCGAGCTCTGCTACGTAGGGGACCTGTGGCTTTGGACAAGTCACGCCATCTTTCCTCCTACACAGCATTGCAGGCCTACCACAGCAGTTTGGTGAGCCTTGCCTGATGGGCAGCACACAACAGGAATTTGCAAACATGAAAGCATCGTATTTTTTTTTTAATGTTTTTATTTATTTTTGAGACAGAGAGAGACAGAGCATGAGCAGGGGAGGGGCAGAGAGAAAGGGAGACACAGAATCCGAAGCAGGCTCCAGGTTCCGAGCCATCAGCACAGAGCCCAATGCGGGGCTCGAACTCACGGACCGCGAGATCGTGACCTGAGCCGAAGCCAGACGCCCAACCAACTGAGCCACCCAGGCGCCCCACATGAAAGCGTCGTATTAACACAAAATAATGCTTTCACTGTGACTATTTGTTGTTATAAATTCACTAGCTTTTAAGTTCCTTTCCCTACATTCCCTACCCCAAACACATGGAAGCCTATCAATGAACATTCAGTTGATACTCGTTTACTCCAGGAGCTTCCAGTAGTTAAACATACAAACTTGACCACATCAGAGAAATCTAGAAAATTAGAAGGGTGGACGAGAGGATCCCTGGGGTCTCTTCCAGTTAAAATGGTTTGTAATCTCTGCTTGTCCATACCACTCCTGGGAAACTTGACCTTGTTGCCACTGTCCCTTGGCTGCTGTCCTCATACCTCTCGGCATGTTGTCCTCAAAGCATGCTTTTCTGTTTGACTTTTCTCCCTGGTGTCTGACCCGAGGCTCAGGATATGTGTGCTTCAAAACCGATGAATCGAAACAATGCTGTGACAATTAAATTCTCCTCAGCAAGCAATGCCAATGCTTCCCTTTGTGTAGGTAGGTAGCCATGTGGAAGTAGACACAGGTAGGTTCAGAGATCTTGGGAATGGTCCAGAACGTTGGAGGATATTATCATACATTTCACATAAATGCTTTATGCCTTCCTGATATCACCAAGTCATAGGACCCACAGGAGGGTTCCGTCCTGGCTTCGCCCCTTGAAGTGGGTAAATCTTGAGGAGCCATACAGCTTATTCATCCAACACATGGTTAGTGGGCCCGGCAGTGCTCCAGGCAATAAAGATGTAATGGTAGGGGCGCCTGTGTGGCTCAGTCGGTTGAGCCTCCGACTTCAGCTCAGGTCATGATCTCGCAGTTCATGAGTTCGAGCCCCACGTCGGGCTCTGTGCTGATGGCTCAGAGCCTGGAGCCTGCTTCAGATTCTATGTCTCCCTCTCTCTCTGCCCCTCTGCCACTTGCACACTGACTCTCTCTCAAAAATAAATAAACGTTAAGAAAGGTTTTTTTAATAAAATAATAAAATCTTAAAAAATAAAAAAATTAAAAATTAAAAAGAAAAAGACTTCATGGTAGACACAAATAAGTATGATTCCTGCTCTCAAGGAGCCTATGACTGAACGGCATGAATCTTACACACACACACACATATATATATATATATATGTATATATGTATAATATATATGAATGATTTTTTAAGTATTTATTTTTGGGAGTGTGAGCAGGATCTAAAGAGAAGAGAGGATCCGAAGCCGGCTCTGTGCTGACAGCAACGAGCCCAACGTGGGGTTTGAACTCACAAACCGTGAGATCGCGACCTGAGCCAAAGTCGGACGCTCAACGGACAGAGCCACCTAGGGGCCCCGGCATGACAGTCTTTGATCAAAGAATCAGACCAATCAGTTTACAGCTGCAGTAAGAGCTACAGACAAGGAAGAGAGAGTGGCACCGTGCTCAGTGAATAATACGAGAAAAACAGACGTGGTCACAGTGGATCCAGGAAGCCTTCTCTCAAGACGTGGTCGTGGGGCCAGCATCTAACGACAAAGCAGAAATTATGCAGCCAGAGAAGACATGGGGCGTGGGGTCGGGAAGACACAACAGGTCCAAAAGTCCTGCTGAGATTTAGTGAAACGAACTAGAAAAACGTCTGTGTGACGGCAGCAGCGCTGCGTGTGGGGGCAGGTAGGGAGGCAGACGGAACACGCCGGCTGCGTGGGCCACGTTCAGGATTCCGGTCTTTACCTGAAGAGCAGAGGAAGGTCACTCAAGTCTTAGAAGTTGGTGGTGGCATAACCGGATTTGCATTTTGAAAAGATCCCTCGGCTGCTGTGCAGACAATAAATTCAAGAAGGTCAAGGGTGTCCTGCTGGAGATGGGCTAAGACGGCGCCCCGGACGGAGGCTGTGAGGACAGAGACACAGACCCGGGTGCATCACCGTGCCGGGTCCCTGTGCACGATTTTGGAAGGGTTGAGTCCTGAGCGCCTCTGAGATCCAATTGAGATGTCAAGTAGGCAAGTGGATATAAAAGTCTAAGGCGGACAGGAAAGGTCAGGGCTGACAATAAGATTTTGAGCCAGAGCTGACAAATGAACCGTGAGACCCAGCCAGGAATGAGGTTATCTAATGAGAGAAGGGAGAGCAAGAACAAACGATCTCAGAACCCTCGTTTCTTCAGCTGTAAAAAGGAATTATGGCAGCTGTTTTACAGAATTTTTGTAGCTGAGGTGTAGTAGGCTGTCGGTAAAAATCTGGATGATATTATGGTAGCATTAAGAAAAATAAAAACAAAGTGGCTCGTTGCAAAGCAAGTGACAGGATGACCCGATTTTTTTTTATTTTTAAAAAAGTATTTTAATTTTTTTTAACATTTATTTAATTTTGTGTGAGAGAGAGAGAGAGAGAGAGAGACTCTGAAGCAAGCTCTGCCCTGACAGTACAGAGCCCGATGTGGGGCTCAAGCTCACGAAGATTATGACCTGAGCCGAAGGCAGACGTTTAACCAACTGAGCCACACGGGCGCCCCCAAAAAGTATTTTAAATCAGAGAAAAACGCACTGGGGCTTTACTTTGCACACGTATTAACCATCACTGTCGGGGATGTATATTTCTCACAGTCCTCAATAATTTCTCAATTGTCTGCAATGAACATGCGTTCTATGGTGAGAAAACAAAATGTTTCACTGTTTCAATTACATGAAAGCGCTTTTCCAAAAGTAGAGCCAAAGATGATGAAACCAGCTAAAACAACAGGCTCTGAGGGTGGCCCGGGTCTGGCACACGTGGCCGAGTGGCTTTGTTGGAGGCCAGTTTGTGTTTCCAGGTCTCCGCCACAGAGACAGAGGTGAACTCCTGGGATCGGACCAAATGTCTGTTGTGGTTAGTAAGCTGACCTGGCTGGGTTTCCATGGCAGACGTGGCCTGAGAACCACCAACCTTGCCAAGCCCTTTGTCTAATTCTCCACAAAGAATCGCCACAGCACAGAGGTCCCCAGGAGGCCTGGACAATCCATGCCTGATTGCCACACACGAGGGAAGTTTGCAGCAATGGCTAAAATCGCCTTGCTTCCTTCTCTTCTAACCAATAATCTGGAAGCTTGTGATAAAGTGTGTCCATTTGTTCACACCTGAGCCTGCTGTCGGGGAACGTGGGGCTTTGGGCTACAAGGGACATGTGTGTGTCCCTGCTTGCACTTCCCTAGCCTTTGGCCTAAGTGAGGAAGGACGTTCAGACAGGGGGCATGTGTGTCTCTTGCAAATAAATGGTGTACGGTGTGACAGAAGGAATTCTATTGTCAGAACCTAGAACATGGCTCTAACCTCGCACAAGTCATCTGCCTGACCCTGACTGAGTGCCTTGACATCTCTCTGTTTTCCCTGTAAAATGAAAAACATTCTCTGACAAAGAGCTCATGCGATGCACAGGCAGAATCCCCATGCTGCCCAGGCAAGAACTTATAAAACAACACTCATCTGAGTGTCTGGGGACAGGCCGACAATGAACACCCTACTAAAATCAAGGACCAAGGGGTCCTCCCTCCTAAACCACCACCTCTAACCCACCACCCCTAGCTACTCACCATATTCCCTTACTCTGCTCTCTCCATAACGCTTATAGCTACCAGAAAGTCTTTTTGTCAACATCTATTTTCTATCCCACTCCCCCATCCCCCACCCCTCAACACCCAAGAGGACAAAGGGGCCAGACGTGTTCCTGCAGTATCCTCGTGCTAAGACTGAGTACGGTAAACAACAGGACTCAAAAATGGTAAATGAATGAATCTGAATGCCAAGGGGTCCTTGTTGGTGATATGTGTCTTGCACATTTCCCAGAATGAAGTGTGGCCTTTTGACTAGAGTATTAGAATAGAGGCACAGGAGGGGGTGCCTGAGGGGTTGAGTCGGTTAAGCATCAGACATAGGCTCAGGTCATGATCTCACAGTCCGTGAGTTTGAGCCCCACGTCCAGCTCTGTGCTGACAGCTCAGAGCCTGGAGCCTGCTTCGGATTCTGTGTCTCCCTCTCTCTCTGCCCCTCCCTCGCTCATGCTTTCCCTCTCTCTCTCTCTCTCTCTCTCTCTCTCTCTCTCCCCCTCTCTCTCTCAAAAATAAACATTAAAGAAAAAAATCCTAAAAGGTTTAAAAATAAAATCTCAATAAATAAAATAATTATTTTTTTAATATGAAATTTGTTGTCAAATTGGTTTCCATACAGCACCCATTGATCATCCCAACGGTGCCCTCCTCAATGCCCATCACCCACTTTTCCCTCCCCCGCACCCCCCAAAAACCCTCAGTTTATTTTCAGTATTTAAGAGTCTCTCATGGTTTGCCTCCTTCCCTCTCTAACTTTTTCCCCCCTTCCCCTCCCCCCTGGTCTTCTGTTAAGTTTCTCAGGATCCACATAAGAGTGAAAACGTATGGTATCTGTCTTTCTCTGCCTGACTTATTTCACTTAGCATAACACTCTCCAGTTCCATCCACGTTGCTACAAATGGCCAGATTTCATTCTTTCTCATTGCCAAGTAGTATTCCATTTTGTATATTAAAATAATTTTTTAAATAAACGTCTTACTTTGAACCTTACTTGTAAGAACCTAAATAACATTCAAATACTATATTACAAAATCTCATTCATTATAATGAATGTAAGAGCCTAAATAACACTCACATACTATGATATTACAAAATCTCATTCATTATAATCTAAATTGTGGGCAAGGGAAAACTGGAAATCTTAGTTAATCTAGGTTCCACTTAACAGAAGGAAAATGTGGGCCACCTGAGAGTCTCGGTCGGTTAAGTGTTCGACTCTTGATTTCTGCTCAGATCATGATGTCACTGTTTGTGAGTTCCAGCCCTGTGTCAGGCTCTGCACTGATGATGGGGAGACTCCTCAGGATTCTCTCTCTCTGTCTCTCTCCCCCACTCTCTCAAAAATTAATAAATAAGCTTTAAAAAAAAAGAGATAACAATAAGAGTGCCTCACAGGATTGGAGTTGGGTTTAAATAATTTTATGCTGGGCGAGGAGGTGGGGTTGGGTGTTCTAAATGGAAAAGCATTATGCAAATATGAGCTACTGTCTAATAAAGAACCCAAGACATTCGACATTGTCAAAGTAAGAAGGAGATGCCAGTATAAAAAAGAGAGTCAGCTTTGACTTGAAGACCCATGAATGGGAACCAAACTAAATGGGCTGCAATGTATTCTAGCCCCAAAGAAACAAAGACTTTGCAACGTATTGTAGGCGTTGCCCAGGGGTCCCCGGCCACCTTTTTTAATGTTCTGAGTGCTTACCTGAATCTATCATCAGAGTATTCTTTACAAAATGAGCTAAAATATCTTGTTTTCTTCCATACACTTGCAAACAGTCTTCATATGTGTCTGAACCTTGGCAAATAGTCAATGTAACATCAAATTATTGGGATTTTATTTCTGTAATATGAATAATTAAAGGTGGTTATCGATGATGATGTGCTCCCTGAGCACAGACCATGAACTCATGAACGGTAGGTACTTCACAGAACCATAACTGACTCACAGTTCCCTGTCCACAGGGTTCAGCAAAGGCTGTCAGAGAGAACCAGCCACTGGCCATGATGTGATCATTGCATTATAGAAAAGGTATTTCAAAGGAAAAAGAAGCTGATCTCCTATCCCATACATATCAGAAATGTTATCTTCAATCATCAGAAGAAAAGCAGACAATCGTGACTAGACCGATTGTTAAATAAGATTAAAAAAAATTTTTTTTTAGTGTTTATTTCTGAGAGAGAGAGAGAGATCGAGAAGGGGAGAGACAGAGAGAGACGGAGACACAGAATCTGAAGCAGGCTCCAGGTTCCGAGCTGTCAGCACAGAGCCCAACGCGGGGCTTGAAACCACAAACTGTGAGATCATGACCTGAGCCAAAGTCGGACACTCAACTGACCGAGCCACCCAGGCACCTTTCAATAAGATTTATTTCAAGTGATCAATATGGCATGTCTCGATTTCTCTTGTTTTTCCAGATCCAAGAACACACTAAAAGTAACCTTTTGCGAAACTCAAAAAAGACATTTATTTAAAAAAAAAAAAAAAAGACATTTGTAAATTTGGCCTGAAACATGTGTGATTGAAAGCCCTTGACTTTTGGCCTCTGTTTTTTTCTTCTCTTTTTCAAGGAAGCTTCAAAGTCAGAACTGGTGGCTTTAGCAGAGCCCCGGCTTTGAAGAGTGTGGGGAGGAGGGAAGTCAATTAAAAACAGGTCACGGGATGTAGCTTTTCAACTAAAATGGCTGCTGATTTTTATGCACTGGAAGTTCTGAGCGATGAGCCCCAACTTCTTAATTGTGCTAACATCATTAACAGATCATAACATCTTCTCTCTCAGCAGAAGTTTTGACTGGCTGTGAGTGATCTGGCCGCCACCCCCCACCCCATGTTCTGACAAGGCTGATGATGGGTGGAAGCCATCAAAGTAACTACCTACAGGCTACAGTCAGATTGGACTCTTTAAACCGGTTGCGGTTGCTGTCCGTGTGCCTGGGCCAGCCTCCTGCCACCAGGCCCTTGCACTGCAAATGACCCTCCCAGACTGCTTGCTTGAAAGACAGAGTGGGGGGGGGGGGGGGGAAGGCAGATCAGAGGGCATCCATATGCAAAATGTTCCCCCGGAGGCGGACAGTAATTTAACATAATTGTAGGAGGAAAAAAAAAAGAATTTGTTTTGTAGGCTGAAAACCGTCAAACCAAGAACAATCAAGAAAGCCCCTCTCTGCCCAGCCTACTCAAATAAAATTGTGACCTCTTCATTAGAACGTCTGTTGCCATTACTATTCGCTCTATTCGGATGTGATTCCGGGCCATCGAACTCGAAAGATTTGTCAATGTTTTAATAATCCCTGTTTCCCTTCGCTGACAATGTTTCCCAGTTATGTGGTTCCCCCAGTTTTATTAGGTGGGGTTAGTCTTACAAGGGCTTTTTTTCTTTACTCTGGGGCCTAGGATTCTAGGGGTTGCCCCCACCATGTACAGGAGGACCCCCATTGGCAATCTGTGCTCTCAACCATGTCCAAGGTCGTGCTCAGAGAGCCTCCCTCTCTCTCGGTGGCAGGTGGGTTCTAAGCAGTGACAGACAGCCCCGCTGTGTGTGGCTAACAGGTGCCACACAGATTGTGCTGCTGTGCCCCTGTGCGCCGAGGTGGGTCCTCCCTCTGTCAGACAGTGAGTCTGAGAGCAGGCAAGCTGGTGGGAACGTCCCGGAGGGGAGGGCGCAGGGCCCAGGCTGGCTGTGGGAGTTCTGCACTCACAGATGCAGCTTCCAGCCAGATGCCCAGCCTTTCCCTGTGGGCCTGAGACCTCACACCGTCAAAGCCAGTCGACTGCTGCTGCAGAATCAGAGCTCTGTTCCTCGAAACGGAGATCCTGCCCCCCCTCCCCCCAAGCATCCGTAGCACCTCTCTCTTCTGACCCCTCAAGACGGAAGGAGAATCAAGGTCATTGAAATTTCCTGCATTCCGGAAGCACGCTGTTAATCTGAATTAATTCTGGATACATTTTCTCACTTCTGCAGAACCTTCAAATGAAAAAAAAAATTAAAAAAAAATAAGGAGGCTCGTTTTCTCTAAGGGGAGTGCTCAAAGTGACTCTGGGCAATCAGAAATCCTAACCGAGGCCCCCGGTCATGTGCCTAGTGCGACGCGAGGTCGGATGTTCCTTCCTCCTAATGAAGAATAAATCCCTGGCTGAGTAGAAAAGACAAGCAAGGCCCAATTCAAGAATATATTGCAGAGAGATAAGCAAAGAAATCCACGGACGTGCTTTGAAGGAAAAGAAAACAACGTCTGAGCAGTGGAAACCCCCCCCCCCCCATCACTGAATTACAGTCTGTAATCAAAATTAGAGACGGTTTAGATCTCTAGTGATTGTCCTCCTATGTTGCTAGTGTCTGGGGGGGGGGATGCCTAAAAATCCTGTTTACCTTCCTTTACATAGTAATGTAACCAATTACAAAGGCCACAAAGTCACATGGAAAACTGTTCACAAAGGCATGTGTTGTGGAAAAAAAATGCAAAAATTCTGGCCATACTATAATTACAAGTATCTAAAATCATGTCAGCGGTTTGTGCAAATTACTGTTTTTGGTAAAAAACAATATTGTCATTGTTTCCCCTCGCGTGGCTATAATTTTGCTTGTTGGTCCTATCAATGGCGTTTGGAGTGTTGGTGTGTTTATTTCAGTGTTAAGAATCCACTGGTCTGTTGGCCACAAATCAGCTCCACTCCGCTCATGGGGCAAAACTACATAAAGGAACAAGGCCAGACCCTGGTTCTTAACAAGGTGATTCGAGGTTTGCGGTCACATGTTGCTCTGTCTCTAATGAAGTCTCACAGCAGATGCAGGGACTTGTCCTTGGGCACGCTGGCGAGTGACCATGGCAACAGCTCACACAGTCCCCCAGGTCTACTGCTCACTGTTACACATCTCTGATGGGGTAGGGGTGGGGGCTGGGGGAAAGCCAGGCTCACCTGGCTGCCAGAACAACATGGAGATTGGAAGGAAGGACATAATCCCTCTACAACATAAGGAGCTTGATAAAAGCAAGCCAGCTGATTAAAGATTGCCAGGCTGCTAAAGAGAAAAATGAAAGTTGGCCCATCCCTGAGATAGGCGCGACAGGACCATGATACTGTACCCTGCTCTTGATGTTAGCTCCACGGCACTCTGCACCCTGTGTTTATTATATTTTAAGTGCATTAGATACTCACATACCCACCCATACGTGACAGGGTAAGGCCTCTGTTGTACAGATCTGTTTCCTTCTAGGAAGTGCTCTGGCTAAGAGAATTGACATCATATATTCCAACAAATCAGACATGGAGTAACTAAATATGGAGCCCAAAGCATTTACCTTCCCTTTTAGATTTAAAACAAATCGTACGAGGGGCGTCTGGGGAGCTCAGTAGGTTAAGCTTCTGACTCGTGACTTTGGCTCAGGTCATGATCTCATGGTGCGTGGGTTCAAGCCCTGCATCCGGCTCTGCACTGACCATGCCAAGCCCGCTTGGGATTCTCCCTCCCTCCCTCTCTCTCTCTGTCTCTCTCCCCCTCCCTCCCTCTCTGCCCCGCCCCTGCTCACTGGCTCATGCTCTCTCTCTTTCAAGATAAATAAACTTAGAAAAAAAAAAAAGACATGCATTACAAAATAAATAAATAAAACAAATTCTAACAAGAAGCTGCCAACAAAACCCAACCCAAAGAAATATAAAGCAGTCTT
This sequence comes from Leopardus geoffroyi, assembly GCF_018350155.1. Lineage (NCBI taxonomy): Eukaryota > Metazoa > Chordata > Mammalia > Carnivora > Felidae > Leopardus > Leopardus geoffroyi. The sequence goes on along the minus strand of NC_059326.1, from coordinate 95,217,504 downwards.
TTTGACTAGTGAGAGAGCTCGGCCTCTATGGATTCATCGGCACAATTCTTGCCTGGGACGCAGAGGGGTGAGCTAGCAGCCTTGTGGCTTGTAACAGATTAGGTTCGGTTCAGGAAACTGCTTCCTAACCTCCAACTTGTCTTTCTGACATTTCTCCGCTGTCTCACACTCTTGCTTTTCAGCCACCTCCACCTCACCAGCAAATGCATATGTACATTTCAAGTTTCACGGGAGCTTAGGCATCATCTGGATTCCTGGCGGAGAGTTGAGGAAGCTGACGCCCAGAAAGTGTAAGCGACCACAAGTCCCGATCTATTTGTTGGCAAACCTGGTCTTACGTCCAATGCAGAGATCTGTCACCACATCCAGGACAGTCACATCTATGAACTAAAAGTAACAGAGAAAGAGACGGTAAACACTCCCAAATAAATAGCAACAAAAATACTAAGTGGAATCTAAGAGACAGTAATTGTTACTATCTTAAAAAAAAAAAAAAAAAAAAAAAAAAAAAAAAGAGGGCTGGGTGGCTCAGTTGGTGAAACATCCGACTTTGGCTCAGGTCACGTTCTCATGGCTTGTGAGTTTGAACCCTGCATCGGGCTCTGTGCTGACAGCTCAGAGCTTCGGATTCTGTGTCTCCCTCTCTCTCTGCCCCTCCTCTGCTCACACTCTGTCTCTCTTTCAAAAATAAATAAACATTAAAAAAAATTTTTTTTTTAAAGAAAAGGCTATAGAAAGAACATTCAGGTCGGTCTTCCCTCTGTGTTATTTGCCTAACATTAACGAAGCCTCTTCTGTGCTTTGGGCACTTGACATGTTACTTAATTTCCACACCAGTTTGTAAGGTTTTTGTTTTTTCTAATCCAAAAGAACAGGAAAAGGAAGATCCATAACGCCACTATGCAAATAAATTCTGTTGCCATTTTAAAAACAAGGGGGATACATGGACCTGGACAGAAATTTAAACAGCAGAGAAAACGTACATAAAGAAGAAAATGTAAACCTTCCTCCTGACACCTAATTTTCCATCCTTCACCTCCAAGCCATCTTTTCACTGCTGGCTGAATTCTAAACCCCCTCCTGGCTGATACACATTCTAGGATACATATCTCCCTCTGCAAAAACTTGTTTACACACACAAAAGCCTGTAATACACCCATTGTTCTAAATCTTGCCCTTATCCACTTAATATTTCTAGACAACTTTCCACATCAGCATATACGTCTTGATTTTCCAAGCTTGCGACGTTCTCCATCCTAGAGCTGTACCCCAATTTATGTACCTTCTTCCCTATTTGCAGTATTTCGCTTGTTTCCAGTTTTTTCCATCAGCGAGGCATTACGCATTCCAGTTTACAAGCAGAGGAACGACGGCTCAGAACTGATAAACAGGCTTGATGTTGCCCTGCTAAAATAAACAAATAAAAATAAAAGATAAATAAAAAGCACAGAGCTAGCGCCTAAATTTACATTTTTATAACTTCTAGGTCCTGGCCTTTCCTTAATACTGGATATTTACCCAGCTAACCCTGCCAAGGCTCGAGATCTGCCAAACGCACAGCACAGCTGTTCGGGTTTTCGAGTGACACCTGCCCCTAGGAATTTTTTTTTTTTTTTTTTTTTTTTTTTACGACTGAGTCCTTAGACGTGAATTGTCCCAAGTTAGACTGTTAGGATGGCCCAACTAGCCCACTCGGCTCCTTTCTTTATACTAGATGAAAATGGACCCTGCGGAATAAGAGAGGTCCTCTCCAGTGAAGGAGGAGACAGTGACCTGCCTTCCTGGGTCAGCAGGAGGGAGAGTGGAAAGGTTGGGAGGGGCCTGCATTTCCTCGAAAACCTTCCCTCCAGGTGAGAAGGGCTCAGTCTCAAACACCAAGGACAGACTGGGGTTCCCACAGCAGCTAACTACGCAACCTTGCTCCAAGGGTAACAGAGAAGCCCACAGGGTCGCACAGAAAATGCCAGAACCTCAACCATCTGGGTGGTGTTTTGGCAACCCCGGACCCGCAGGCTCGCTCATTATATGGAACGAGGGAAGAGATCAGTTCTTTACCGGCCAGCAGGGGAAAATAGCCTTAATGGGGCCACACAAGTTAACCCAGCCCCCAATGCAGTGTAATTTCACACTTGCCCTCAGGGGGTTAATGACTTTGTGTGTGGTGGTCCCAGAGAACAGTTCCCTTTTCCGGAAGCCTTTAGCTCCTGTCAACAAGGCTTTTCAGTTGCTATGCAAAGCTATTGAGCCCCTTGAATAATTCCAAGCAAGGTGAAGACCCTTTTGTAAGATACGTCCTTGCTAAGATGCTGTCCTTGCTAGGGCGGAAGAGTCACCTTCTTCTTCTAAATAGCTACCGCTTTAGAAGGCTTGTCTGGCAATCACTCACAGCTCGGCCACCTGATGGTCACTGTCCTGGGAGTCGCCAGGGGCCTTTCTGATGTCAGCCCCCTGCTGGGCTCCCAGCCCTAACGTGCAAACCAATAACACACTGGCAGCTCACGCTTAAGGTATTTGCACACCAAAGTCAAAGGAAGTGGCGGGAGGCTCTAGGTGTGAGCACTATTCAAAGTCACGTCCCCTTCCAAGGCAGGATGGGGGCATCAGGACGCCAGAGATCACAGCGTGGGATGACAGTGTCAGAGGAGTTGACAAAAATGGGATACATTTGAGTATTACGCGACTAGACCATTAAGCAGAGAGTCCAGATTTGCTCAGTGCTATGAAAACACATCTTCCAAGAACCTAAGCGCTTTCTCATTGGCGATCAACCCGAAATAGTGGCTTCCCTAGTCAATGTGTATCCATAGCCTCTCTTTCCTGCACAATAATCTTACACAGTGATTTACAGTTCTTTGCTATTTTCACGTATGTCGCTTCATTCGATACTGACGGAACAACGGTTTATAGCGTTCCTAACTTGTGTTTATCTGGGACTATCTGACATCGGAAAAACACAGCTCAGGATGTGTTCAAGTAGATGATCCGAGGCCATTCGTCAGCTTGATAACACTCGCTCACTTTCCCCCAAACCTCTGGGAGATCCATGGTTTCTGTGCTGGGACCGCCTCTCCTGGCTCTGGGATTAGCTCCCCACATGCAAGTACTGGAAAGAAGCGCGAAGATCCTTTGCTTCAAACAGAGCCACCTCCCTCAAGAGCCACAAATCCTTGTTTTATACTCTCTGAGGCCCATCAGGGGTCTGAATAACACTCAAAAGCTTTTCTTGTCAAGAGCTGTCTGCATTTGCCAAAAGCCCAAACGCGCAGACAAACCTAACGGTGCCAAGGAGGACGTTGAGTGGAATGAATGAACTGTAAACCTGGGACAAATAACACATTACTAGAGTAGAAAAGCTGAGAATTTTAAAGACATATGGGCCTTGCTGTCAGATCTTTATGACTTATCCACTGGGGTTTTGTCTGTGTATATTACTCATTGTCTTTCCATTTATATTTGGTTTATGTACGGGGGGCTTAAAGCCTATGTATTTACACGGTTGGCAAATCTCCCTCCAGTGCGTCGGCTTTTATTCATCAACTTAAAATACTTCTAAAGAACTTACCATTTGAAGTCTCACACTAAAATCAGTGGCTACATGAATAGGCCCTTGTAGCCAACGTCAGTCTCTGACTGATGCTGGGCTCTTACCAGGTTTTAAAATTGGAATTGGTAGGGCACCTGGGCGGCTCAGTCAGTTAAGCGTCCCACTCTTGGTTTCGGCTCAGGTCTTGATCTCACGGTTCATGGGTTCGAGCCCCGTGTAGGGCTCTGCGTTAATGGCTGCGGAGCCTGCTTGGGATTCCTTCTCTCTCCCTCTCTCCCTCTTCCCCTCCTCCACCTGCTCGCTCGCTCTCTCTCTCTCTCTCTCTCGATTTCAAAATAAATAAGCTTAAAAAAATAATAAAATAAAATAAAATAAAATAAAATAAAATAAAATAAAATAAAGTAAAGTAAATTGAAATTGGGAAATACAGTCCACAAGATAGGGGAGGGAGGAGGAATATTTAGATGTATAGCCAGATACCTATTTCTAAGCAATATGGCAGCCTGTGCAAATGTCCCCAGAGAGCCTCAGTAATCTAAATTGCAGAGAAGGAAATCACTCTGTGGATTATCAGGCAAGTTTTACCTTCAAAGTAAAGGGAACATGACGGCTCAGGCTTGGAAATGCAACGAAGTGATCCCATCTCCACATTCAGCTCTCAGAGGATCTTAGGAGCTGCCATTTTCCCTGGTCTTAGACCCAGGCCAGTTTCAGTCAGAGGGACGACATGGAGAAAGAGAATGACAAACACTCGCGTGAACAAGTGAATAACCTGAGTTCAGACATGTCTACCCAGCACCCCGAACGTCACAACAGTGAAAGGAGAAAGAACACAAGGGTGAATCAGTGACTTTGTCATGTAACCCAGAGTCCAGTTGGCCCCCTTTATCCTATTGCTAATGGTTGAGATGTCAAGCCTTTGAAATGATTTTAGCGTAGGGGAAACTCCATGGAGATTGGCACAAAACTGCGTTGTGCCTTCTCAGTGACAATTTCAGACTTTCGTAACCACCAAATCACCACCCAACTGATTTTTCTGTTTTGTCGTGGTTTACAGTTCCAACCTGGTTTCTAAGGTTGGGAGGTTGACTATTCAACGTCATAGAGAATTTACCCCTCCTGCTAACATGATCTCAGTAGAGACTGCCCAGGAATGACTGCCACACATTCACTTAAAACGTCGGTGGGGAGTAAGGAACCTTGTCTGCACAGAGCAGCAAAGGTATCCCTCAAGTCTGGCCTTGAGCCTTTTCTTCTTCAGTCTCTTGGGGTATTCAGGAAATGGCTGCGTTGAGAATGCATTCCTGGACAACAGAACTTAATTGTTCCGTGGCTTCCAGAACCGGTTTTGGGTGTTGCTATGGAATCTTCACCCTGTGCCTGCAGCAGCTCCCTTCTCCAGACAATCACTTCCACATGCCGGGTTTCAGAGCTGCGAGGAAAAGTCCCTGAGTGTGGTTTGGCCACACACATCGAACAGGACATTCTCTCACGCTAATGTGGCATTAAAAAGTGCTTTCGGGTATTTGCTTAAAAGCTAACTTTTCACAAAGGTCTTCAGTCTAGGCAAACCCTAAAGTTGTTCTTGTCCTAATAATGGTATCTTGCAGCAAAGGAACTTTCCAGCTTGTTCCAGAGAACTCGGTACAAGAATTGAACCATTAGGAGGTAAATCTAGAGGTCCAAGGTAGGGTTTGAGCAAAGCCATTCTCCCCAGTCCCTCTGGATCTGGAGAGGGAATTTGGCTTTAAGCTAGAGCAGAGATTCACCACGGGAGTACCGGTCACTAATAATGTCCCTGAACATCTAAACATGTCAGTGCAGAGCCCGTTTCGAAAAAAACAACATTCCCCAAGAAGGAATCCCTGAGACTACAGCACATTTGTCAGAATAGCTCAGCCTCTGCTCCTTCCAAGGCCAGTAGGACACTCAATTTACTTTCCAGACAGTCTGATCTACTGTGAAGCCAAGGAGCCACAAGTTAGAAAAATCCAACTAGTAGGTGGGTCCCTGCTGGCAACCAAGTGCCCTTCTCAACCAGACTTATCTTGGTTATTTTCCCCTCTATCTTTAATGGACATCTCTAGATGGATTCTAAATATGTGGATATGACATGTTGGGTCACAGGAGTGTAGCCTATTTTAAACAAACATGCTTTATTAAAATACCTCTGGACTTGAAAGCTGGTGTGAATTCATTTGCAAATGGATCTTGGCGGCTGTACCACAGCATTTATAACAGAAGCCTTGAAAGTGCAAGTTTTCTCATTATATTTAAATTTTGATTAGACTAACCAAAACTGCCAACATTTTCCCAACTCTAGCATTCTAAGCTAGATCTACCTACCTGCTTAAGAGAAATTATTTTACTCTTTCTAATGTTAAGAAATAAAGCTATGGTAAATTTGCTTATTTACCATGAGCAAATGTCTAGAGCACAGAATAACAATTGGTTTTAAGAATTACTATCACGGGGTGGGGCGGGGGTGGGGGGGGGGTTGCCTGGGTGGCTCAGTGGGTTAAGCATCTGACTTCAGCCCAGGTCATGATCTCATGGTTTGTGGTTGGAGCCCTGCACAGGGCTCTGTGCTGACAGCTCAGAGCTTGGAGCCTCCTTTGGATTCTGTCTCCTTCTCTCTCTGCTCCTCCCTCACTTGTGCTCTGTTTCTCTGTCTCTCTCTGTCTCTATTTATTTAATAAATAAACTATTTAATAAATAAAACATTAAAAATAAAGAAAGAATTACTCTTCACAGGGGCACTGGGTGGGGGGGGGGGCCTTGCTTGGTTAAGCATCCAACTCTTGGCTCGGCCCAGGTCATGATCTCATGTTTCATGGGTTCAAGCCCCGCATCGGGCTCTGTGCTGATAATGCCAAACTTGCCTGGGATTCTCTCTCTCTTTCTCTCTGCCCCTCACTCACTCTCTTTCTCTCAAAATAAATACATAAAAATAAAAATACAATAAATCAGAACCACTGTAGCACATCATCTCTGAGATACTCCTTGAATGTGCCATCATTCTTGGCTTTGGGCTTTGGTCAGCCTTTACTCACAGAAGAACATTAATCCTGTGTCCTAAACCCAAGGAAATGTGAACAAGGAATGGCCAAAATGTCTCATAAGGGGTGAAGTGAAGGTGTTAGCAAACAGGACAGACCAGCAAAAACTCAGGGAAAGTATTTGTGAGGCATCTTGTGACTGAATGGAGAATGCTGACAGAGTGATACGCCTTTCATGGAACCAGGTCGCTTTCTCGCCGCTGATACACAAGTTTGTTTGCTTGAGCCTATCAGCTGAGACTAGAGTGATTTTTAGGCCAAACCTTTTGTGCTATGTAGCTTTGCTTTAAGAGATTTCCTTAGGTCCCGGGACATCTTAAAAACTTTTTTTTATGTTTATTTCATTTTTGAGACTGAGATAGAGCGTGAGTAGGAGAGAGGCAGTGAGAGAGAGGGAGACAGAATCCGAAGCAGGTTCCAGGCTCTGAGCTGTCAGCACAGAGCCCCACACGGGGTTCAAACCCACGAGCTGTGAGATCATGACCTGAGCCGAAGCCGGACGCTTAACTGACTGAGCCACCCAGACGCCCCTCCCTTGGATATCTTAAGAGAGGAAAACATAATTTCTAACTACCTCCTTTTTTTCACCACTAAAGTCATCATCTTAAACCAGAGGCCTTAGTAAACCGTGCCCTTGGGTCCGTTACAAAGTAGATACCAGCAAGCCCCAAGGTTTCTTATCTTTCATTTTCCTTATCGACCTGCATTTCCGTTTGGGGGGGTTGGATGAAATACAGACTGTCCCAGATTTATCATCTGCCTAAGTCATGTCCCATTTAGAAAGAACCTCTCACACCATAATGTCAAATGTCATTTGGTGTGACAAACGTAATTGTATTAAGCCCCTGTAATGATGTCTAATGAGACATCGGATTTCCTCCCAGAGAATCAGTCACCAGAGCACATTTTTTTCCTGATGAATTAATTAATAAAATACGAGGCTCCTTCTGCAAAATAGATACCAACGGCTCCCAGGTGTCGATGCCCTAACCACTCTGAATAAAAAAGCCAAAGACCGAGGAGGATACAGGAATGAGGGCTGGGATTCACGCTGATGCAGACAATTTCACAGGCCTTCTTTCGCAGAATAAGAAATGTGTGCTGCACTGTGAGCCGGGCGGGCACAGCATGGCCAGACCGCTGCCAAGAGGGGCTTTCTGATCTGACAGCAAGAAGGAGCCACTCAGCTTCCCCGGTATAAGAGGCATCTGCCAACATTGCCGCCTGGTTCATGTGGGCTGCCTTCTTTGAAGATCATAATGACAAAAGGGTATTTTTTGGAGAGTCACCCATACAGAGACGCAGACGTTCGACTGGGAAATACCTGCTCCGAAGGTACTCTCGTGTGATCTTGAGAGTTGCGCATGTAAATCCCCATGAAACAAGAAACAAAAAAAAATTAGAGCCTGAAATATTTATCAGTCACTCGCCGCTATCCTGGAACAGAATGAGATCCCATTTGTTCCCAAGTGCTCTGCAAAGTGGTAAGCTGGACCTGGAGAGACCAGGGACAAGGCAAGTCACAATTCAGCAGCCATTAGACAGTCACTGGCAACAGGCACAGCCTTGGACCCTAGAGATGGTTTCTCCCGGGAAAGAATCATTGTCACGACACCAGGGTGCTCCCCAGCCGTGCAGAGCTCTTGACAAGAAATGCCTGTCCAGGCTCTGATTCTCTTATCCTTTTGACACACAGAAGGAATCTTTGGCATAGAGGAAGTGCTGGGCTCTCAGATTTGGTTAAATTATTCAGACCTGGAGAAGCCCCCCAAACCTCCCAAAGTTTTGATGTCATCCAATTCTTTGGAGGATCTTGTCTAGCAAATGGACAGGGCCCGTGGGGCACAGGAGCCTCGTGTACCATTAAGTGATGTCACCATTGGATGTAAAAGCAATGCTCAACTCCAGCATTCTGCATCACAGGTAATGCTGGCTGAGTCATTGTTTTTTTCTGGCTCTCCAGACCTCTCTCCAGAAAATACCTCATAATGGACCATCTCAGAGCTCATCACTTACTGTAATATTTTTTATTTAATAATGCTGGTGGTGAGCAATGTCTTGTTGAGTATTCCATGACAACAACCATTACTGTGCTGTCTTTGCCGTCTTGATTTTGAAGAACTCAAGCCATAAGGTCAGGCAAATGTCTCAAAATTCACAGAACCTGTGAACTTGGAGCCTGTGATGCCTGCTCATTGAGTCACATGACCTCAATTTACAATGGGCTGAGTTGTATCAAATTCACGTCCTGGAAAAGGAACGCGCCCACAGGCAGCACAGAGTAGGGTTATGTGCCTACAGACTGTGGACTCTGTCAGCCCATGAGCAACTCTTTACTGACCACACGCTATATGCCAAGCATACAGTAAACGAGAGAGAAAAGATCCTTGCCATCATAGAGCTCATATAATGTGGGTTGGGATTCGGGACAGGGGGAAGCAGACAGACACACAAGATAAATACACACACGAAAGAGAAGGAGAAAGAACGACAGGTAATTGTAAACGCAGGGGCACCACCACGGTGTGTTATGATCAAGAATGACCTAGTGGCTGCCCTCTGAGTGGGCTCCTCATCAAATGAGTCCTGGAGGAAAGAAGGAGCCAGCCAGGGTCAGAATTCAGGGTAAGAGTGTTCCAGACAGAAGGACCAGCAAGTGAAATGCAGGAAAAAGAAGAACAGCTTTTTCAGTTCCAACTCTACGCACGTGACCTCAAGCGTGTTACTTGCGTCTAGGCTCTTTAAGATCACCCTTTACGAAGATCAGAGTATCTAACTCACAGGGACTGAAAGGAATTAAGTAAGAACGGCACAGAGTTATTATTCATTAAAAGGTAATTGATTTTCTAGCTAATCTTGATAAACCCTTTGAGATTCAGGGCCACTAAACTCTCATTTTCAAACTTCCTTATACCTTGATTTTTTTTTTTTTTTCCAGCTTGCTTGCTTGTCTTGTTTCTTTGACCAAGGGGCTACAATAAAAAAACCAGCAAGGAACTTAAAATCCAAAAAGAGCCAGATGATGAGTCCCCGGAAAGCTCATAAATCAGGGGTTAAATGTACCGGAGGAAGCAAAATGTCATTCCTTTGGGGAGGGGGCTGACTCCCCTGTTAGGCAACTTAGCACAGTACCTAGGGCACACATTACCTTGGGGTGAGCGTGTCAACCACAGCCTCCAACAATTAAAACCACAAATAGACAAGACCGCTCAACTTAGGCTGTAACTAAAACCCATTGTGCTTATTTCTTCTCGCATTTTCTTGGGACGTTGAAGGAGACATTTTTCAAAGACCAGAACATTCCAACCACCGGACCAGAAAAGCCCTGATGGCAATGGAATTTCTAGAAGACCGCACCCTACGCATCTTATCACATAGTACACCTGCTCACGATCACATGCTCTCTGCCTGCTCCCAGGCATTTCGACCCTTTTATAAGTGACCATCTGGCGGGCCAGAAAGGTCAGGTGTTTAGGGCTGGAGCCTGCCACTTCCTCCACTGCCAGCACCCAAAATCCATTTCTTCCTTTCTCTTTTCCAAACCCTCGTCTCTTGAGTTATTGGCTTCTTCTGTGATGGGTTTATCCCAGTTTGTTCAGCAACAGTGTTGGCCAACCCAGCCGGGAGCTGTGCTTCTGATGTGTCCTGAACCCCCTGGGGATTCCTGACACACAGCAGGTAGCCAGCAGTGCTGGGGCTCCCCCATTCTGTTTCCAATTCAGTGGCTGTGACAGATCCATCTGGAACAAGGACAACAGAGAAAATGTTCTGATGTCTTTAAAATCACCAGAAAGATAGGAGCTTTGAGGTCAAATGAGGTATTGTAACACCGAACGTAAGTGCTTTGGCTTTACCATAAAATTTAGTTTCCACATGGTCTCAGGAGGAGGAGGGGCCCCCAAAGGCAAGACCCAGAAGTCTGGAAGGCAGGCCTGTTGGGGGCAGCTCCATTTGCCTGCACAGGAGGAGATGGGGGGCAGGGATCCAGTGGAAAGCCGAGTCAGGGTGCTGGGTTCCCTCTCAGCCTGCACCCCAAGTACCTTGTGGCCACTCAGAGCATCTGTGGATCTAAAAAGCTTTGAGGCAAAGTGATCAGTGGGAGGAGCAGAGCTGAACCTGAATTGGAAATAACCCAAAGGGAGTGTCTGGGTGGCTCAGTCAGTTAAACATCCAACTCTTGGTTTCAGCTCAGGTCATAATCTCAAGGTTTCCTGAGCTCAAGCTCCACATCGGGCTCTGGGCTGGCAGTGTGGAGCCTGCTTGGAATTCAATCTCTGTCTCTGTCTCTGTCTCTCTCTCCCTCTCCCTCTCTCTCTCCCCCCCTCCCTTCCTCCTCCCCCTCCTCCCCTGCTCACACTGTCTCCGTCTCTCTCAAAATAAATAAACTTAAAAAAGAAAGAAAGAAAATAACCCAAAGGACACAGCGACACCCCCATTTCAACAACCAAACTCTAGGAGATACAGGGGAAGAGTGGGAACGACTTCACCCCAATCACCATCTCCCCCTCTCCAGAACCTCTTCTGGCACATGCTTCACCCACTCTCCTGCCCACCTTTCCTCGTGTTCCATCTCTCTTTCCTACATTATCCCCGGCCCCGCTGCTCCTTAGACCACCCGCCCGGATTTTGACCCAATGTCCCCCAGCTAGCAGTTTAGTAGAAAATCCTCTGAGGCGTGTGACAGAGGCCGGGCTGCCCAGACACACTTAAGTACAGGGTATGTGGGGCCATTAAATCAGGGCCATCCCGTTTCCACGGGAAGGCCAGGAAGGCCAGGTCCCCAGGCAGACTGGGTGCTAAATGCACGCAGGTTTCGATTTTCTGGATTGCATCTCAACCGAAATGACTTGTCTTCTCCTCGGTCATCAGAATTCACAGATTGCTGAAGTCATTAATAACGAGACATGCCGTCACTGCTGCAGTCGGGCTGTTCCTTGGCTCCAGGTTTTGTTTTGCTTCGCCTGCCCAAGAAGTGTCTGGACTCTGAAAAGTCACCAAAGAGGTGAGCTGCTTGGCCAGGGCTCTGGTGTAGACTCCAGCCAAAAAAAAAAAAAGAGACAACGTGAAAACTCTCCTTGGAGACTGAACTCTTAGGCAGGGCAACCACCAGACAGAATGGTCAGCTTGGCTAATAGCATCACACACCAGGCACATCCGAGGCTCCCTGGGCTCCGCTACCCGGCCGTCAACCAAACTTGACCTCAAGGAAACTCTCACCGGTTACACCCAACTGGAAGGCGAGAGCTCTCCGTGACCTAGTCCAGGGGAATCCACGTTTCCAATCTCAGGCCGGTTGTGAACAAAACGCAGTAAGGGGTTTCGTGCACCAAGACGTAAGAAGAAACTTCCTATCTGGAGGCCTCCCGTGGCCTTTCCGAAAGCTGACATTATCATTTCACGTTTTTAATTACCATTCCGTAACAAAACCACAAATACGTGTTCTTTCTCACATTAGAACGATATGGATAAGGATCAAATCCTGTATTTACACTGTTCATTCCTGGAACCTCTGTTCTGTCCTTCCTGATGGTGTTGGTGTGGTTGCCAATGCATCTTCCAGAACTTGTTATATCCCTTTGCATACATCTATGTGTATTTATTTATAGGGATAAACCTAAGAGCACTGTTCGGTGATTTTTACAGCAATGAGACGAAAAACACTTGGAAACATCGGACACTATGGTTTTTTTCCTCAACCAGGTTAGAACGTGCTACGTACTTCATTTTTTTGTAACTGCGGTATCACATTTAGAGCGTAAATATACTACATTTTTTTGCCATTCCTTCATCGACGGGCCCGAAGTCTTAGCTTTCCAGTGAGCACCCTTCTTTTTTTTCCTGTTAATTTTTTTTAATGTCTATTTATTTTTGAGAGAGAAAGAGACAGAGGGAGACACAGATTCTGAAGCAGGCTCCGGGCTCTGAGCTGTCAGCACAGAGCCTGACACGGCGCTCGAACTCACAGACCGCGAGGTCATGACCTGAGCCGAAGTTGGATGCTTAACCGATTGAGCCACCCAGGCGCCCCCCAGTAAGCACCGTTCTTAGTATTCTTCTCAATCCAGGCACCTGGCCACAGTTCTGACTCAGAAAGAATCTAAGGAATGTGCTAGAAACCTAAGATGGGAGCATGAGACTTCCAGAGTCGTAGTTTGAAACAGCAACGACGCAAGTTCAGAGACACAATTCTCCTCCACTGGTTGTGAAAAGCCCATGTGGAGACAGCTTGTGCATTTACAAAAGGAGAGAGTGAAAAGGAAAATCTTTAAAGGGAAAATAAATTGCTGAGAGCTGGGAGTGAAGTGAGGCGGGGTAATAACCATTCTAAATCAGTGAGAATACTAATGGAAAAAGTTACACTTGGGGATTTTATGGGACCTGGGCTTGGTTTTAGCACCTAGCCTCACTCCTCATTTGAGAGAACAGGGTCCCTAAGTACTTTTCCAATATCCACACAGATTGAGAGAAGAGATCCTTCATTAATTTGCTCTGGGCTTTCTTGGTCTGCTGTGTGTTCAGGTCCGTGAACTCCGTGGACTGGGGGAGTCTCCTGACTCCCAAAAGCGTAGAAAGCACAGGAAGTGCACAGCCAAGTTTGTGCTCCGGCTGTGTGATAATTTGGGTGTTATCACTCTTAGAGAACATGCTCAGAATCGAGGCGGCCAGCCTCTGGGTGTTCCCAAACAAGAAACCTAAAACTCTGCATAGACGGAGGAGAGCTGGGGCCCACGCAAAGGTGCAATATGGAGTCAAAGAGACCCACAGGGGAGTCCACACTCCTTAATGTGCTAAAAGGTCCATGCCTGAGGCTTTGGCTCAGATCCCTGGGTTCCAGTCCCAGCCCTGCCACTCAGATGGTGTACCCCCTCAGGCACGGTACTTAACCTTTTCATGCTTTGGTTTATCCATCTGTAAAATAAGGATAGCCATAATTCTTCATAGGATTGTGATGATTAGATTCAATAATTTCGGTAAAGTGCTAATTCAGTGCAGGGCCTGGCACACAGTAACCATTCAATAAATGCTCACTTTCATTAACCTCAATAATGTACTTGGTATCAAGCCACGAAAGGCCTGGTGTTCAGATGTCCAAATGATTTTACGGGGGGCGCCTGGGTGGCTCAGTCTGTTGAGCGTCCGACTTCAGCTCAGGTCACGATCTCGCGGTCCATGAGTTCAAGCCCCGCGTCGGGCTCTGGGCTGACACCTCACAGCCTGGAGCCCATTTCAGATTCTGTGTCTCCCTCTCTCTGCCCCTCCCTACCTCGCACTCTCTCTCTCTCTTTCTCTCAAAAATAAGTAAACAGTAGAAAATAATAATAATAACTGAAATTGTGGTGAAGAATTATGACTTCTGATTTTTTTATTTCCCACCTCAAGGAAGGACCTAGATAACATTTACTGGGACAAGCTGGCCACCAACTTCCCGTGTCATGACTCAGCCACTGTTTAGTACACATCTGTAAGTCCAAAACTCGAGAACTGGACTTTTAGAAATTGAGACTTTCTCTTTTAACAATTTTTTTTTTAATTTTAACGTGTATTTTCAAAGAGAGTGTGCATGAACAAGTGGGGGGACAGGCAGAGAGACTTGAAGAGAGGGACAGAAAGAGAGGGAGAGAATCCCAAGAAGTCTTCACACTGTCAGCACAGAGCCCGATACGGGGCTCGATCCCACGACCCTGGGATCGTGACCTGAGCAGAAGCCAAGAGTTGGATGCTTTACCGACGGGGCCACCCAGGCACCCCAGAAACTGAGACTTTCTTAAAAGGGCTTTTACGCTGTAGTAATTTCACCCCGGATTCAGCCTCCAACCCTCCAGTGTTGTTCACCATTCCAGAGGCTTCCAGTTCTGAATGGAAGCCAGAGGTGATTTTTAAAACACAAAAAAGCAAGCGAAGGTGCCATCAGGACACACAAACTTCCTCAGAGGAGGCTGCAGCCAGCATCTGGGTTCGAAAGCCTGGCCTGTTTGCTTTCTTGGGAGGGGGCACACAATCCCCAGAAGGCGGCTAGGGCTAGAGTTCAAAAGCAAAGTGAACAACTCCTCGTCTGCCTTGGCCGTTAACAATCCCTGACTCTTCCCACGGCCGTCACTTTCCACAAACCCGGGCATCACTGAGGGTGCGTCTGGAGCGCCTGACTCCAGGTCTTTGAACTAAGGTGCAACGACAACTGTCCCCTCAAGGGCAAAATCTGAAATTTGCCAAGAAATGGCGAGGACCGTTTGCCAGCGGGTTTAACTCAAATGCCAGACGCTGCCTCTGTGCTCGGGGTCCCCGACCACGCCAGACGGCCCGTGTTTACTCGATGCCTTGGCTTCTCTTCCCTGGAAGCAGGGGAAATCGAATGTGTTCCTCACGGCCCAGTTGATGGAGAGCTCTGAAATCCCTGAAATTGAGTTGTTTGAAGTAAAGCCCTCTCGAGGTCACAAAGGACCATCTTTGAGAGGCAGGGGCCCGGGCGGAATCCCAGCTGGGATGGAGTCACAGCTGCACACACGTATGCGCTCCCCCCCCCCCCCCAGAAGTTTCCGTCAATAGAGTCCTCTAAGATGTGAAAATGAGGACTCCCTCTCCCCTTGGCTTTCTTCTGAAGAACAGAGCAGGATTATACCACCAGCTGTTTCCTCCTTCTTCGTTTTTGTTTACGGTTTCTTTGGCTAAATGACACGGAGAGGATTGGAAGCATAAGGTTCTGTCATGGCATTTTTGCTGCATCACTGGATCCCATTAATCCTGAGACGGCAGAGCAGGTGGTTTTGGGGGGATCCCCTCCAGCCTGGATGTTCTTTCGGCTTTGGGAGCATCGGTAAGAGAGGCGGAGGGACATGTGAGATGCAAACATCTTTGGGACGAACAACCGGCCGGGGGCTGAGCCTCCCAACATGGCTTTCTTTGTGCCAAGAGGAGACTTTCACAGGTATGGCTCAGCCTCGGGAAGGAGGGAGGGATGGGCGGCTGAGGGCCCCCCCCTGGAACCCAGGTCCGGGGTGGGGGGCAGGAAGGTGCCGGCTCCCAGGCACTGGATCAGCAGGGGGAGAATTTGGTTCTGTGCCCCAAGGCTCTGCTCACTCAACGGGCCACTCAACTGTTCTCTAATTCCTCTTCTAAGGAATCATGGTTATAGGACTGCAACCCTGAGTCCCACAGCACCTCAGCCAGACTGTGATGGTAGAACATGCTTTCAGCAAATAAGGAGAGGGGAAGGGAGGGGAGGGGAAACAAAGCAAGTGGGCACTCAACTTCACTCAAGTTGTCTGAGTACAAGGGGGCCAGCTTTCCCACGGTGGTTCTGACAGTAGACTAAGATGGGGCCAGAGTCGGCCTGTGCTATGGGTGAGTGACAGCTGCCTGTACAGTCTGATGTGGGGCTCCTCACCAGGATGCTGGGTCCTCCACAACTGTCCGATGCCTGAAATTCTACTGCAGGTGCGTCAGCAGTATCCTCCCCCATGGCGGTCTCGAAATCATGGTCCCAAAGATGTTTGCATCTCACATGTTTTCATTCATTCATTCATTCATTCATTCATTCATTCATTCATTTTGGACTTTCTGTCCAAAATCAGAAGATTTTGCCCAACACCAAGCCCTCATTTTAGTAGGGCAACAACCATCTATGGCTGGCGCTCTCATTCTCCACCATGGCGGCCAGTCCCTCTAAGAGGCCCACGGGGAGCTTTTATCTCGTGCTGTCTGGACTTCACCGATGTATGTTGCCCACCCGCTACACTTACTCCATTCTGGCTCTACTGCGGGGTCAGCTCTTGCTTTATTGATAATGCCCTCTCTTTACAAGTGGACTTTCCTCTTCTGGAGGACGGAGGGTGTGATCGCTAGATTTCTCTGGAATCTACTACTGCACCTTCCAAGTGATTGAGTGGACTGACCACCTTTCAAATAAGCGTCACGGACAGTCATCTCTACTTTAGTGTGAATAAAGAGAATGAGAACTGATTTGGGTTTAGAGGTGGAGGGAGAGAGCATGGAAGGATCTGGAAAGAGTATCTGGCAGTAGAAATGATTCTGCTCTGGGGCAACTTGGTGGCTCAGTCAGTAGAGCGTCCAACTTCAGCTCAGGTCATGATCTCAAGGTTTCATGGGTTCGAGCCCCACATTGGGCTCGCTGCTGTCAGTGCAGAGTCTGCTTCAGATCCTCTGGCCCGCTTTCTCTGCCTTTCCCCCACTCATGCATGCTCTCTCTCAAAAATAAATAAAACATTAAAAAAAAAAAAAAACAACCTCAACAATTCAGCTCTGATCTAACCCACAGATCTGTTTTATCTGTTCTGCCCATTACTTCTTAAAAAAAAATTTTTTTTTTGGACGTCATATTTAAAAATCAATTGATCAATGGCTGATTCTTGGCCTGGGGCAGGAAATATATAAGCTCAGCTTGGAGTATCTTGTAGAAAACAAGGAAGTGCTAAAAAACAAAAACAAAAAACAAAAACAACAACAACAAAAACACCTGAATGATGGGGGCTGGGGGCAAAACAAAAGGACACAGGAACTAACTGAAAAGGCTCCCAATGACCAAAGTTGGAATGATTTGAGTAACAAAATCACACAGTATTGAATTATAGCTCAAAATACAAACTGCATACCTTGACTCCCTACTGATATAAATAAAGGAACAAAGTAATAAATGGGGAGAAGGGACAAATCTCCCAGGCAAAAGAATTCCGCATAAATTATGTAGATGCTTCACCCTCAAGCAGGGGAAGCTAACTTCCCTGTCCTTCAATGTCGGTTGTGTAGAATGACTTCATTCCAAAGAGTAGAGTATGCCAAGGGGATAAAAAGAGTAACTTTTCAGTGAAGAAACCTGACAAGCACCATGTCAGCCAGGTGATCAAGGTTAATTTAATACCCTCAGTGACAGTGCTGAGTCACCTTGGTAGTAGGCACCCTTGACACGATGTGATGAGAATGGCACTTGACCTGTGTGGTCTTCCTCCCCTCCAAACTCTATAACCCCAGTCGAATCATGGGGAAAACATCACACAAGCCCTATTTGAGAGGCCTTCTGCCAGTCTCCTCAAAACTGTCCATGTCATCAAAAACAAGGACAGTGTGAGAAACTGTCACAGCCAAGGGGCAACATGAAGACTAAATATAATGCAGTATCTTAAATGGGATCATGGGTCAGAAAAAGGATATAAGGTCAAAACCAAAGAAATACAAATAAAGCATGAATGCTAATAATAATGTACCAATCTTATTTCAATATTCTAATAAATGTGCCATAGATATATTAGTAATTAGAGACAATAGGGTATGAAATATATGGGAACTTTTTTGTTATTGTCTTTGTAACTTTTTTTTAAAGTTTACTTATTTATTCTGAGACAGAGAGAGAGTGCTCGAGCAGCGGAGGGGCAGAGAGAGAATCCCAAGCAGGCTCCACACTGTCAGTGCACAACCCAAAAGGGGGCTTGAACTCAAGAACCGCAAGATCATGACCTCGGCCGAAGTCCGACGCTTAACTGACTAAGCCACCCAGGCGCCCCTGTCTTTGTAACTTGTGAGTGAATTTAAAATAAGTAGAAAACGTCTGCTTTACAAATCGATTTATTCCACATTAAAACCTTGATTCCCCAGCTCTTTAAGAACGCAACGTTCTATCAGCGATCCAAAGATCAGAAGGTGGAGGCCCGTCATGGCGGCCTCCCTCCAAACAGCAACCTCATGTGCCAAGTCAAACAGGAAGAGGAAGATGCCTTCGATCTCACCTTCCAAACCTCACACAAGTGCATGCAAAGGGCAGAGCCTGAACCACCTACAAAACCCTCCCTGCAATCCAGAAATGTAGAGAAGGGTATGGAGAAGCACATTGAGTGCCAAGTGACCAAATACCACACAGACGGATCTGTCACATTTGCCGTCCCCAACGCTAAGGCCAAATGTGACCTGTCATTGATCAATGTCCTCACGTTGTTCTTACAGGTGCCCTGCCTTCCTCATGTACCCTCCACCCCCAGCTCAACTTAAGCACACTTCTGGTGTTCTACACGAGCTGGTAGCACAGTCTGGAAGCAATTAAGGTTTTAATGATCATCTCATATATTCAGTTCAACGAAGTTTCCCAGGCTTCAAAATATTCGGCTAGAAGCTGTAGGGGAGGGAAATGAAGAAGCCATCTCGTTTGTATCAAAGAATCACTGTCCTACTGAGTGGGGGCGTTCTGTGAACCCAAATCAGACTATCACAAGACACCACACTGTATTGTCACATATGTCAACTGACAAAATATCACAAAAAATTGTGACGCAAATTAAATCCAATGGTGGGATGGGGTTTTGAAACGAATAACAAAAAATTAAAAGATGGGGGCAGCTGCATGGCTCAGTCGGTTAAGCGCCCGACTCTTGGTTTTGGCTCAGGTCGTGATCTCACGGTTCGTAGGATCGAGCCCCGTGTTGGGCTACTCACTGACAGTGCAGAGCCTGCTTGGGATTCTCTGTCTCCCTCTCTCTCTGCCCCTCCCCTCCTTACGTTCTCTTTCTCTGTGGAAATAAATAAATCAACTTTATTTTTAAAAGCTTTTAGGGGCGCCTGCGTGGCTCAGTCGGTTAAGCATCCAACTTTGGCTCAGGTCATGATCTCACGGTTCGTGAGTTCGAGCCCCACATCAGGCTCTGTGCTGATGGCTCAGAGCCTGGAGCCTGCTTCGGATTCTACGTCTCCCTTTCTCTCTGCCCCTTCCCCACTCGCGCTGTCTCTCTCTCTCTCAAAAATAAACATTTATAAAAATGTGTTAAATAAAAATTAAAAAGCTTTAAAAAATGACAAGTATTATTTCTATTATAGACATATTGTCCACACATTGTCATACACCCAGACATGCAACTCTAACCACGGGCTTTACATTTTAAATTCAGTTACGGGAACTAAAAAATATTACATGTGACTATTTCCAAACCATCGTCACATCATTTGCTCATTAAAGTTTTATAAACACGAAGACCCATCAATTGTCCTTATAATTAGCCTTTCTTACTCAGTGTGCTTATCTAATAAGCCTTCCCTCTAAGCCCTTCAAAAAATGCCAGCATTGGATCTGTTCAAGAAGCCCCCTTTTTCTCTGGGAATTCAAACGCTGCGTAAATGTTCACCCTCGAGAATCTCGCAGTAGCTGAGAAGCAAATTAACTGGCAGAAAACAATATCCAGCTACTCGTAGGCAGAGAAAGTCCTGACTAATGCGTGGCTACAGTCGTCTGCGCCTCCTAGCTTATATTTTATCATTAAAATAATACCCGTTTGGTGGGGAACACGCAAACAGAGCGCCAATTTTCTTTCCATGTGATGGGTCTCCTTCTCCTAACAGAAAACTGCCATGCAAGAAAATGTGGCTGGCAGCTGAACTTCAGGACAGACCCTAAGGGCCCGTTCAGTGAGAGCCAGAACAACGGACTTGCAGAGGTCGGGTCCTACTGCCTCCACCTTATACACAATCTCCACCAGATTCAAACCCCGCTTGATTACTTCTACAAATGAGAAGCTCCCTGCCTCATGAGGTTCTTGGTTTAAACGCACAGCTAGCTCTGTGTGGTAGAAAGCGCTTAGTGATCTTCCGAGCGGGTCAGAACACACAAGTTCCTTCCTTCTCCCCCGGAGCCGGGTGGATAACTTAAGTGAATCAAGTAGGCAGGGGATTCCATATGGCAGTGTGGTCACTGTCACAAACTGGCAAGCCTATGCCTTTTTTTTTTTTTAATGTTTATTTATTTTCTTGAGAGAGAGAGAAAGAGCGAACAGTGGAGGGGCAAAGGGAGGAGGAGAAGAGAGAGAGAATCCCAACAGGCTCGGCACTGTCGGCACAGAGCCCGACGCGGGGCTCAAACCCATGAACCGTGAGATCATGACCTGAGCTGAAATCAAGAGTCCTATTCTCAACCAACTGAACCCGCCAGGCACCCAAAGCCTACGTGCCTTGTAATTGGAGGCAATGCTCTACACTACCCAGCTTCCGAAGCTAAACACGCAAGTCTCAGGTTACCTGCAATTTTTAAAGTAGGAAACAAGGAGGGGCGCCTGGGTGGCTCAGTCGGTTAAGCGTCTGACTTCAGCTCAGGTCACGATCTCACACTCTGAGTTCGAGCCCCGTGTTGGGCTCTGTGCTGACAGCTCAGAGCCAGGAGCTGGCCTCGGATTCTGTGTCTCCTCAGCCCCTCCCCAGCTTGCGTGCTGTCTCTCTCGAAAATAAATAAACATTAAAATTTTTAAAAATAAAATAGGAAACAAGGATCATGATGTAAAATACTCCTTAAAAAGAAAACAAGTCACAAAAGCAACAACTATGTGGCCCATACAAAACGTGTCCTTCATAAAAAAAAAAAAAAAAAAAAAAAAACAACAACAACAAAAAACATTTGTCCAGAGACCAGAAGATGATTGTTGGGTTTTTCACCCAAGTCCAGTCTTCTGTGGACTCACCCTGAACTTCCTTTACTGCTCTTTACTGCTGCTTATAGGCCACAATCACCTGGGGCCTGGCCAGAGGCAGTGTCCTAGGCTCTGGTGTCAGACGTGTGACCTGGGGCAACATTCTTGAGCATTCTATCCTCATTTTCTCTTCTGTGAGACTCTGAGAAGCTATCTCTTAAGATTACTTAGACAACATAGGTGAAGTGCTTCTCAGAGCGCCTGGCCCAGAGTAATTGCTAAGCACCTTAAAAACTCCTCCTTGTGCTTCTCTCCACACACTCTCGCTTGTGCATTCTTATTTTTAAAAATGTACTGTCCCAGGGGCGCCTGGGTGGCTCAGCTGGTCACGTGCCGGACTTCGGCTCAGGTCATGATCTCACAGGTTTGGGAGTTTGAGCCCCAGCGTTGGTTCGCTCCTGTCATCCCAGAGCCTGCTTCAGGTCCTCTGTCTCCCTCGCCCTCTGCCCCTCCCCCACCTCTCCAAAAATAGAAAAAGAAATAAAATAAAATGCACTGTCCCCAGCGCAAACTATTCCTGATGGGTGTTGAGCAATGTAACGTTGCAAGCCCGGAATTCTATCTCAGCAGCCCGAGACGGTGGTTCTAATAGTACGTCACACTGCTGACTCATGACTGAGCTCATCATCGGCCAGAAAACCCTCAGCAGCTCTTATTCGGCAGACCTATCGCAGGCTAATGAACTGATTGGCGGGGGCAGGCCACCAATATGTTCCTTTAGCTCATTAGTATCTGATTCCAGAGGGTTGGTGTGAGCCCGCCAAATCCGTGCTGCCGACCAACCTCCCAAGGGTGCGAAGAGTGGGGGCTTGGAGTCAGACGGGCGTGTGTTTGAATCCTGGCTAGGTTTCCTTATCTGTAAAATAGGGATAAGAATAGAACCTACCTCACAGGGGTGCCACGCGGACAAAACGAGATCATGGATAGGAAGCTGTCAGCAGAGTTCCTGGAACAGAAAGCACTCAGTGCCCGTCAGTGATGATGACGGCCATGATGATGAGGATTTTTATGTTATCGAAATATCACAAAGAGGAGATGTCTCGGATACTCCAACAGAGCTGGGAGATGTTTGTTCAACAAGATAGAAATCATCTGCCAGAACTATTATTCAGTCCGTATTTGCAGGTTTCTTGGGTCATTCTGCCAAATCACGGACAAGGATGCAAAAGAACATCCAGACGAGCGAGTGCCCTGGTAAGGCACAAAAGGCTTAATGGACTCTGCCTTCCAAGGACTCATCCCTACCTTAAGATCCCATGCCTGTCTTACCAATGCCTCATAAATAAAAATAATATCCTCCAGAGCTCTCAGACTTCTGAATGTCCCACCACCCAGGGTGTATGTGTGTCTGTGTGTGTGTGGGGGGGGGGGGTGGTGCACACACGCATGTGTGTTGGGGTAGAGGGGGACACAAGTTGGAGGTGGCTTTTGTTCCCCAGAACCCAACACCCTGGCAAAACCTGATCCAGATATGGTACGAGGAGCCATGGGTACAAAATAAGACGACAAAGACAATGACGATGACGATGGTTTGAGAGAGGTGGGGGGGGAGAGGCAAAAGCAGAGGGAGAGAGAGAATCTCACGCAGCCTCCATACCCAGTGCAGAGCCCAACACGGGACTTGATCCCACTACCCTGGGATCACGGCCTGAGCCGAAATCAGGAGTCGAACGCTCAACCGATCCACCAAGGTGCCCCCCAAACAAGATTATTTTTCTGTCACAGCAATATATGCAGCGGAGAAGCTGTGGTTCCTCATCAGGGTCTTACCAACCCCCACTTCAGTCCCACTTCCTCTGCTTTCAGAGCGGATCTGAGGCTCCTGCTGTTCCAACTTTCCATCTTTATGCTTGTAAAAGCAACATGTACTCCCGAAACAAAGAAAATAAAATCTATACTCCCCCTGCCTCTTCTCTTCTGAGGCCACCACTGCTGACCCCACCTGGTTCTCCGCTGTCGTACCAACTCTACATCACACATGCACAGCGGGCACATTCTGTTTTGTTTGCTTTGGGTCGTGGTTGGTGCCGTTTTACAAAATGCAACTTAGAATACACACATTAATTCCCACAGGTTTCTTTTCCCTTTTAACAAAACTCTTGGGCATCCCCCCCCCCCAATCTAACTAGAATTTTATTTATTTATTTTTTAATATTTATTTTTGAGAGAGAGAGACACAGTGCGCAAGTGGGGGAGGGGTAAAGAGCTAGGGAGACAGAATCAGAAGCAGGCTCCAGGCTCCGAGCTGTTGGCACAGAGCCCGAAGCGGGGCTCGAACCCACGAACTGCGAGACCATGACCTGAGCCGAAGTTGGACGCTCAACCAACTGAGCCACCCAGGCACCCCATGGAATTTTATTTTATTTTTTTGTGTAGGCTGCATGGCCAGCATAAAGCCCGACACGGGGCTCCATGTCACAACTGGGAGATCATGACCTGAGCTGAGATTAAGAGCTGGACACTTGGGGCGCCTGGGTGGCTCAGTAGGTTGAGCATCCAACTCTTGATCTCAGCTCAGGTCATGATCTCACAGTTCATGGGACTGAGTCCTGCATCAGGCTCAGTGCTGAGCGAAGAACCTGCTTGGGATTTCTCTCTCTCTCTCTCTCTCTCTCTCTCTCTCTCTCCTGCTGGTGTGTGTTCACTCTCTCTCTGAAAAATATATATATATATTTTTATTTAAGACATTTAATTGATTGAGCCACCCAGGCACCCCAAACTGGAATTTTAAATAGGCACCTGGGTGGCTCAGTTGGTTAAGCGTCTGACTTCGGCTCAGGTCATGATTTCGAGGTTTGCGGTTTCGAGACCCGTGTCGGGCTCTGGGTTGACAGCTCAGGTCCTAGAGCCTGCTTCGGATTCTGTGTCTCCTTCTCTCTTTGCCCCTCCCCTGCTTGCTCTCTCTCTGTCTCTCTCTCTCAAAAATAAACATTTAAAAAAATTAAAATAAATTTAAAAATTTAAACAGGTTTATAACATTCCATATTAAACATGTACCATAATTTGCCTGTTGACGACTCTTTTTTTTCTAGATCTTACTGCTAAAAACCAATGCCACTGTGTGCGTATGTGTGTGTATGTCAGGATACGTGTCCTTATATACATACCTTAATTTCTTTCAACTTTATTATCATTAGTAGTAGCATTTTCTTAGAGAGAGAGAGAGAGAGAACACGAATGAAGAGAGGGGTAGAGGGAGAGTTTCCCAAGCAGTTGCCACACTGAGTGCGGAGCCCAACAGAGGGTTCGATCCCGTGATCCTGGATCATGACCCGAGCCAAAACCAAGAGTCAAATGCTCAACCAACCAAGCCACCCAGGTGCTCCTCATTCTTTAATTTCTGAAGTTAGATTTTGCAGGGGCTACTGGATCAAAAGGATTGGTTATTGAATTTTATTAAGTTTGGCCAGATTCTGTGGGTGCATTCTTTGCCTGGCTTTAGGTTGTTTTCCCAAGACCCCGCCTCCCCGAATATTCCCACGGCTACTTGTACAGCAGTCTGCAGCTGGTCCTGCTTGGTACAGGGGCCCAGGCTGAACACCCCAGCACAGCCAGGGCCCCACACCTTGGATCCCTATCAGCAGGGGCCAGTCAAAGGAAGACCCTTTGTCGCTTGCATGGAAGACCAAGTTATCAGTCCCCAGCCCCGCTGCTGAAAAGAACAAGAAAGTGAGTCTAGAATCCTACGTTGCGACGCGCCTCATTCTCCCACTGAAACAATCTATAGACAGTAGTGCCGTGAAGTTGAAATAACATCACGATGAGTAGCAAATGACATGGACGTGAGGACTAAAAAGTCAAGGATTTGGGGGCCAGGACAGAAATCGAACCGATGTGGATGTCATGGCTCTGATGGGAGAGTGCACTTCAGATCTCCACACAGCAAATGAGCTTTTAAGCCCCTGCTGGTTTCTGAGCTGGGAACTTACTCTGGCATTTTAGAGAGGTATTTAAAAATAGCCCAGTTTAACTTGTGGCGTGGAGCTACTGACAGGGTCTAAGGTACAGCTGCAGACACGGTGAGCTGAGCACTTTGAGCTGGGAGGCTCCCACCTCTGCCCACTCCCTCGGGGTCCAGGGGACAAGGAATCAGAAGGGGTGCCGGCAGGGAGCGGAGGCCCACGGTGTGACCCCGGCAGGCCCAGGAGGGAGCATGGCATCTGTACTCCTCACTTTGGCACCAGGTCCCGTGAGACTCTCGAGAGATCGATCTGGTGGGGAAAGGGCAGGGAGTCTCACAAAGCAGGGGAGCCTCGAGAACAAAAGAATTTCTGTGTTGGCGCACAACTCCCTGAATAATGTCACGGAAAGGCCTGAGTTTGGAGCAAGACTCAGCAGAGCATGACTTCTTGACAAATGATTAAGCTCTCTCAGTTTCGGTTTCCTTATTCGGAAGAGGCAGATAATACCCATCGCCATCCCCTAAGTATACTTCAGAGTTAAAGAAGACCGGGCACACGGAGTGTCGAACATGAGATATGGAACACGGTAGGTACCAAGTCTTAAATACAACGGCTCCGACTACTCCATCACGACGCCTGTTGTTGGTACTCATCCTCCAGAAGCCACTTCCCCCACCCCAGAGCGGCACGGCCCAAGCTCTCTCCAGAACAAGTCATGATACATCCCAGTTGGCTTATCACACAGCCCAAGTCTCTGCACGAGCCAAGTCCGCGAGCGGCTGGGGGTTGGCGGTGATTAGGCAGATGGCGGTGGCGACCATCATTTCGGGACTTAAATCGTGGGGAATTCCGTTTCCAGGAAAGGGCTGGGGAAAGGAAAGGGCATGACAGAAGTTGTGGCTGGGGTGAGGGGAAATGAGGCAATGGTGGGGGTGAGCGTGGGGGGGAAGCCATGGCCAATGGGTTCCCAAGAGTGGTTTCAAGAAGGATTGACCTGGGATTCTGGAGACTGGCCTGGGGACGCCTGACAACTCACCACCCCCCTCTGCAGTGCCTTCTAATCATAGAGAAGGAAGAAGTGGGCCTGGGACCATAAGGTGTCTCCTTTCTCAACCGTCTTTAAGTGTTCTCCATCAAAGCAATTCAGAGTCTGACTCTGCAGAGCTTGCTGGTCTCTGTCGGCTCAGTCCTGACGAAAACGAGGCCGAGAGGCACCTCGCTCTCCTTCGACCACCTCGCCACTACCTCCCCACCAGCAGGTGCTGTAGAAAGTTGAGGGACAAGGGACTCGTCTGGACTGGATGCTAGGCTCATTTTCCCCTTCTGATTACAACATGCTAGGTTCAACTGTTTCTGGAAAGAGAACGGCTCCCATGGCCATCATGTTAGTAACCACTTGAATAGAAATGGGACAACATTTTCTTTTGTCTTCCTGCCAGGTTTCCAGCTCCAGAGATGTGGCTTTTAGGATTTCCCATAAAGGCCCAAAGTGGCAGCATAAATAAACTTACCACAGTAATTATCCACCCCCCCCCCCCTTCTCCAGCTTCCCAATGGAAACTCTTATCTTTTCTCTCAGTATTCTTCACGAAGCTCTCCCAGATTTATTACCTATGTGGGGCAATTCATCATTTAGGATAAATACCACCTTCTTCCACTGGGCAGGCCTGTGCCTCACGTGGCTGTCATTTCTAGATGGTGTGCATAATTAAATTGGGGCTGAGGAAGAAGGAGCCTGTTAAGATAATGGTTTCCTCAGAGTTATATATTCACAAAACAAGCTATTGGCAGTGAACTTTATTTCTCTTCTGCATTCCTCTGCTGCTGAGCTCCTTCGAGGATCCAACCACAGAGTGGTGAGTCAATGTGGTGTAGTGAAAAGTACGTAGATTTTGGAGGGACCTACATTCAACAACTTGGAGGACGTGTGACCTTGGACAAGTAAATTAAAGATCTCTGAGCCCTAGTTTCCTTATTGGTAATAGGGAGGTGAAAATTTCTGCCAAGGACTGTTGCAAGGATGGACAATACTATTTACCAAGCGTCTAGTTCTGTGCCTGGCACAACATGGGTCCTGTTTTGTTTTTCAAGTTTTTATTTCAATTGCAGTTAGTTAACAAGTGGTGTAATATTAGTTTCAGAGGTAGAATTTAGTGATTCAACACATGGTGATAACACAGTGCTCATCACAACATAAAGTGGGTTCTTTTTTTTTTTTTAATATTTTTTAACATTTATTCATTTTTAAGAGGCAGAGAGAGACAGAGCATGAGTGGGGAAGGGACAGAGAGAGAGGGGTCACAGAACCCGAAGCAGGCTCCAGGCTCCGGGCTGTCAGCACAGAGCCCAACATGGGGCTCGAACCCATGAACCGCGAGATCATGACCTGAGCTGAAGGTGGACACTCAACTCACTGAGCCACCCAGCTGCCCCATAAAGTGGGTTCTTAATCAATGGTACTTGTAGTGACTATTTTCATATGATGAAAAACTGGATCATAGTTCTCGGTAGAGGAGAGAATTGGCAATATATTAGCTTAGCTTTTCAGTGATGTTTTCTCTACAAAGATTAATGCATGATTAATCTTGCAAAGACTAATACACCTTTTATAATATGCAACAACTGAAGGTGAGGTAAGAGAATTATCTGAAGACACTCAGGATGGAGACTCGCTGTCTTGGTCCTGTCCTTAGCAAGGGGCTTTTTTTTTTAATTTTTTTTTTTAATGTTTATTTATTTTTGACAGAAAGAGAGAGAGAGAGACAGAGCATGAGCAGGGGAGGGGCAGAGAGGCAGGGAGACACAGAATCTGAAGCAGCCTCCAGGCTCCAAGCTGTCAGCACAGAGCCCAACGCGGGGCTCAAACTCACAGAGTGTGAGATCATGACCCGAGCCGAAGTCGGACGCTCAACCGACTGAGCTACCCAGGCGCCCCAGCAAGGGGCTTTCAAAGACAGGATTTGACACAGTCACCCCAGATCTAGAAGCCACCCTCAGAAAACAAATCAAGATGGTGGTCATGTGGTCAAATTTTGTAAATGAATGTTGATGTAAGAGCGTTAAGCGTGATTGGTTGTCCTCCTCTCATTAATTAATTAACACATTCAACAAATGTTTATTAAGCACGTACCCAGTGCGAGGCTTTGATCTAGCTCCTCAAATAAAACAGAAAAAGTCTCTGCTTTCATGGGGCCCCCTGACTTCCCATAATATTCCCATCACCAGATCAAAGAGCAAGGTCTTGAAAGCAAATGTTCCGGAATGGGCTGTCCCATAGGGTTTACGGTGTGGCAAATTCAAATTTGTTTTAATTAATTAAAATTAAATCGAATTTAAGGAACGCCTGGGTGGCTCAGTCGGTCAAGCATCCCAGTCTTGATTTCAGCTCAGCTCATGATCTCACGGTTTGTGGGACTGAGCCCTGCGTCAGGCTCTGCACTGACAGCAAGGAGCCCGCTTGGGATCCTCTCTCTCTCCCTCTCTCTCTCTTCCCCTCTCCTTTGCAAGAATACACTCTCTCTCTCTCAAAATAAATAAATAGGGGCGCCTGGGTGGCTCAGTCAGTTGGGCACCTGACTCTCGACTTTGGCTCAGGTCATGATCGCACAGGTTCGAGCCCCACATCGGGCTCTGTGCTGACAGTGTAAGCCTGCTTGAGATTCTCTCTCCCTCTCTCTCCGCCCCTCCCCTACTCGCACTGTCTTTGTCTCTCTCAAAATAAATAAACTTTTAAAAAATTAAATAAAATTTAAAACTCCACTCCTCCGTCACATTAGCCACAGGTCAAGTGGTCAGTAGCCATCTGCGGCTACCAAGTGGGAAGAACCTTTCCAGCATCACAGAAGTTCTACTGGACGGCGCGGCCTGCAACAGGCTTGGCAAGCTGAAACTGTGCACACGGCCGAAGACCTATAGCAACTGGGGCACAACGACTGTGCGTCCAACGGCCATCTAATCGGTCAGGGCTGTCCCGGGAATGCTCTCGCATCAGGACTCTGAGGCTAGACATTGTCTGCTTCATCTACACTCGGTCTTCTCCCTGAATAATCCTCAGGCACCAGGAGAGACCCTGGCTCACCGATACCCACATCCAAGTCTTCTTCTCTGAACAGCACCCCCTTGCCCTCCAGCCCCTCCAGCCCCTTCTTTCCACCTTAACTGCCCAAGCACCAAAGAATAAAGGGACCTGTTGACCGATCCCCATTTGCCCCAAACTGTGCATCCCTTCCACCCCCTGTTTGGGCCCCCATTATGGTGTTTCCATGGAGCCCCCATCTTGCGGTTCCCACATTTCAGTTCTGATCATTACTCCGGGTCTTTTCTGTTCTGCTACCGTGGCTGGACACACGTCACCGGCCTGGAAACCTTGGCACGCCTTCTTAGAAACCACTTTGTACACACAACTTCTGGCCCTCACTTGCCACTTGGGGCTGAATGCCTCATGCCAGCAGGGAACGGTCAAGGTGGAGCAGCCATTTGAGAATGTTCTTTAGTAAACTACTGCGTCACGACCCTAAGTGGTATCGGGATTCATGCTTGAGGTGTTCTCAGCTAACCACACAGAATCAAGCCTCTGACACACACGAGCTCATTGTTGTGTGCACCGTACAAATTGTTCTTGTTTATAATGTGTAACGTGAAAACAATGTAGAAACCTCAGTATAATCTGTCACAGTAGAAGTGCAACGGCTTGGATTAAAAGGAAAAAAAAAAAACTTTTGGTTTGATTTCAGAACGAATGCAAGGACTGACTCTCGTATGTAACAGATTTATCTTCCTAATTACCTTATGACTGAGCAAAAAACTCAAAATGGTGTCCCTTATTATACACCTATCACTGCATAAGAAGGGAGGAGGGGGGCACCAGGGTGGCTCAGTCGGTTGAGTGTCTGACTTAGGCTCAGGTCAAGATATCACAGTTTGTGAGTTGAAGCCCCACATCAGGCTCCCTGCTATCAGCACGGAGTCCGCTTTGGACCCTCTGACCGCCGCCCCCCCCCCCCCGCCCCTCTCCCGCTTGTGCTCTCTCTCTCTCAAAAATAAATAGACATTTAAATTAAAAAAAAAAAAAAAAAAGAAGACTGTGTACACACGTCAGCAAAGGGCAGCTGATATGGGCTTTTAAAGATTCCTGGAAGAGAAAATGCACGAAGTTGATGATTTATAGATAGGAAGCCAAGAGCTAATGGTATGAAAATAAACTTGCGTTGCCTTTGTTTGCTTGAGGTTTATTTTTTTTTGTTGTTTTTTTGAGAGAGAGAGTGCATGAGTGTGCACGTGCAGGGGAGGGGCAGAGAGAGAATCTTAAGCAGGTTCCTTGCCCAGCGCCGAGCTGGACGCAGGGATCAATCTCACAACCGTGAGTTTAGGACTGGAGCTGAAATCAAGGGTCAGATGCTTAACCAACGGAGACACCCAGGCACCCCCTAATTGTCCATTTTTGTATTGTTCTTTTCTCAGTGGTTTCACTACCCACCCACCCCCCACCCCCCCTTTTTCCAAATGCCACTTCTGCACTCCTCCAGATGGCCTGACCTGCTCGTTTTGCCTTCCTGGTCATTTCCTCCCTTTGAGCTGGTCAAGCCCAGGCGCTGCATGGGCACACAGTGTGTCTAGGCAGATCCTTTCACTCTGAAAACATGGTTCATTGTTGCATCTTCTGCAGTGATTACTGGCCCCTGGCTGCCTGGCCCACTTCATTTCCTACCCTCTTTCCCTCTCTAGACTCACACCTGGCCTTCACACTTTCTCTGAGTGCACCAAACATGTTCCTGCCATAGACCATTTGCATCTACCATCCCCCCTCTCTCTCTCTGACAGAGCTACTTTCTAGGTGCGTACGAGTCCAGTCCCTTGCTTCGTTCGTGTATTTTTTTCCCCTAGAAAACAGTTCCTTGACTGTTCTATTCCCTTTTCCTCTCGTTAAAATTCTTCTAGCAGTTTCTACAAACTGAAAATACGATATGCATTCTTATAGACTATCTACTCTCATTCGAATGTAAATGTCAAGAGGGCAGAGACTCCACCTTACTGCAAAATAAACCACACAAAACTCAGCGGCTACAACGAGTAGCTATTTAGCTCCTAACTCTATAGTTTGGCAATTTGGACCGGGCTCAGCTGGGCGGTCTCTGGTCTGGGGGAGGTTTGGTTGATCTTGACCAAAGCTTAAACATCTGCATTCATTACCTGGGCCAGCGGAAAGCTGGCCGGTGTTTGGCTGAGCCGTCTTGTTCCTTTCCCATGTGACCTCTTACCCTGTAGCGGGCTAGCTGGACTTGTTCACATGGCGGTCTGGGTGCCGAGGCCCCTGCTTTCCGTGTCCCTGAATGAGTCACATTTGTGACCGTGCCCTTAGTCGACTCCGATTCAAGCAGTAGAGAAACAGATTCTGCCTCTCGTTGCGAGGACCTGTTAACAGTGCTTTGCAGGATCCTGGATGCCAAGAGAGGAATTTCTGCTTATTTCTACAAACCCAGGGGCGGTATCTGCTTTATTCACTTCTATATCTCTAGCATTAAAACACTGGCTGGCTAAAAACAGGCTCTCAGCAAATACTTTCAAACAGAGGTAACGCCAGTGGGCCACAAGCCAGGAAGCACAAATTCCGTGGGAACACCCATCACAAATGGATGTTAGTGCTGTGACAGTCACCATGATAGACCCACCATCGTCCCTGCCCACCCCCCCCCCCACCCCAATCCCACAGAGGATGTGAACCAAGGCTCTTTGTATAGCTGGTTCAAGGCGTGAAATCAGTAGGAGCTTCCGACTGGCCCAGCCTAGCTCATGGGACTGCCCTGTGACATGTGGGGGAGAGAAGACCAGGCTATAAATACACACATTGGGGAAATACCTACAAAATAAGAAGGTGGATGCCGGAGAGATGAGTCTTCCCCAAATTCCCACAGACACCCTGTATGGGATACACTATTTA
The DNA here is from genome assembly GCF_018350155.1 of Leopardus geoffroyi. NCBI lineage: Eukaryota > Metazoa > Chordata > Mammalia > Carnivora > Felidae > Leopardus > Leopardus geoffroyi. The sequence goes on along the minus strand of NC_059326.1, from coordinate 95,185,612 downwards.
GAACCTGTCCCAAAGCCTATTTTTTGTTAACTGATAACAGTGGCTGATACCGACCTGGACTATTGCAAGCACGCATACACACACACACACACACACACACACAAATTAATTGGCAGATTTGGGAAACTCTGAATTCAGCCAAACAACTATTCTTTCCAGAAACAGCTGTTTAGCGAATGCATTAGTTATTTTGTTTCTTTAAAAAAAAAAAAAATCCTGTGGATTGCTACAGAGGCGGCAAAGTTCTCTGTGTACAGAATGCCTGCTACCATTATCATTACAAAGGGATCATTAGAACGAGTGGGGAAAAGGGCCCTAACTATCATTTAAAGTAGTCGTAGGCAATAACGCACAAAGACCCTGTGTCACTGGCACTTGAATAAACACATGCATGAAAAAGCAGAGTATCTCGAATTGGTTACTGTCAGGCCGAGCAGCAGACAATTTCAATTGTGCAGTAGAAAGACTCCGAAGCGACGACAGGATCTCGTGGCCTTTAAATCAAAGCTTCTTAAGAAGAAAAGAGCAGCTATAGAAAATACCTAACCCGCACAAAACTGGCATCATTTTTCCTTATTTCCTCCAGTGTTTACAAGACAGTTATGGAACCATCAGCACCCTGACACACGTGTACACGCACACCCGTGGCCCCGTTCGGATCCGATATCCCTTTTTGCTCTATTAATCGTCTGGGCTTAGGAAGGCCACTGAGGCGAGGTGGGATGCCCACGTAGGATGGAACGCCTGACTTCAGGGCTGCAGTTTCAAGGAGTCCCAGGATGCTTGTGACAGGTCGGGCAGCACCCCTGTGGGCGACCCTTGCCTTTCCACGCCAGTAACTTCTCAGCTTGAGGGCTTTCTCTAACCACGGGAGCCTGCTTTCCTGCCTGTTGGCCAGGCCAGAAACAGCAGAGAATTAACCCTCGCCCAGCAAGCTGCCCTACCCAACAACCAAAGGAGTAACGTATAAATTCCCAAGTTCCCTTGCCCTTTGAACAGAGCATTCTTTTTTTTTTTTTTAAGTTACTGCTTGATGGATTGGCAGAGAAAAAGAGAGAGACAGAAATCCGAAGCAGGTTCCGCACCGTCAGCGCAGAGCCTGACGCGGGGCTCGAACCCACGGAACTGTGAGATCGTGACCTGAGCCGAAGTCAAGAGTCAAACACTTAACTGACTGAGCCACCCAGGCGCCCCTGAACAGGGCACTTCTGAGGTGTGTGTTTAGCAAATGAACTATTTTGCTTCTTTAAAAAAAAAAAGAATCCTGTGGATTGTTATAGAGGCGGCAAAGTTCTCTGTGTACAAAATGCTTGCTACCGTTGTTCATTATACAGGGATGATTAGAACGAGAGGGGGAAAGGGCCCTAACTAGCATTTAAAGTAGTCATACGCAATAACGCACAGACCCTGTATCACTGAGAACAAAGGTCTTCCAGGTTCCCCCGTGGGGCTGAGGCTCAGGAGCCCACAGCCATGTCCGCTTGATCAAGCAGCTTCAGTGGCTGCACCCCTTTTCTGGTTTTATCCTCCCCCCACCCCCAATCCACTGCTCGAATCTCCTTCACCTTCTAAATTAATTGCTGATGCAAAGTTGGCTAAGGGAGGAACGAACACAAACGAAAACGAAGCTCCAGCCTTCCAACTGCCCCTCTCCCAGAAACCCCACACTATCTGCCCACGTACCTCGGCTTGTTCCTTGGAGCGCCTGGGTTCCAGAATGTGGGCCAGGTGCAAACGCGGACACCCCAAGAGGGAAGCCTCAGCTCATGCACCTCCCACCTGAGTGAACAGAAGGGATCTGACATCAAGAGGTTGCTAAGAGTCCGGGTCTGGAGGAAGGGACATCCAGGGAAGGGGGAAGCAGAAGGCTCAGGCCTCCATCCTCTCCCAGGATTCGCAAGAGTCATGCTAGGGTAGGCGTGGCTCTAACGCAAATCAGGACAGATGAGGCCCATCACCTTGATTTCACCAGCGAGTCCTGTGCTCTCTCTAAGCCTTGAACGCCTCATCTTTAACATGGGAATCATACGGCCACCTGTGTGGCTCAGGCAGCTGAGCGTACAACTCTTGATTTCGGCTCAGGGTCGTGGATTGGGCCCCACGTCGTCGGCTCTGCGCTGAGCAGGGAACCTGCTTAGGATTCTCTCTCTCCTTCTCTCCTCCCACCCCTCCCCCAGTCTCTCTCGCTCTCAAAAAAAAAAAAAAAAAAAAAAGGACAGGGCACTTGGGTGGCTCAGTCGGTTAAGCCTCGGACTTCAGCTCAGGTCACGATCTCGTGGCTTGTGAGTTCGAGCCCGGTGTCGGGCTCTGTGCTGACAGCTCAGAGCCTGGAGCCTGCTTCTGATTCCGTCTCCCCCTCTCTCTCTCTCTCTCTCAAAAATGAATAAACATTAAAAAAAATTAATAAAAAATGGAATAATACCGGCCTCTGAAGTTTGTTAGAGTTAAGTGAATCACTCCACGCAATGCAATAAACCCAGCGCCCTGCCCATCGTAAACCTAACCGCGATTTCATTATGAACAAATACTTTTTGTAATGATCATCTTTACCCTTTTAAATACTAGAATTAGACCCCAGACTTTTGCTTTCTCCTCCTGTCCTGCCAAGAACCCAAGATCAAAGCAAAGAGTAACTTCAAAAGTCAGAGCTGTTGCCGGTTCTAGCCGGCTCCCCCCCCCCCCCACCCCGCCTCTGGTTCAGGGGTGCACACGCCCAGCTGACTGTTCCTGTCCATTTCCTTCCTGAGCTGTGACATGGTGACCCCAGGGCAGGGCATGGAGGGATGGGACTCTCACGGGCTCTGCAACAAAAACAAAAGGGAGAGAGCTCCTGACAAAAGGTTAAATTCTCATGTAAAAAAGCGCATTATCCCAAATCCTCTCCCCGCTCACCGCCTCCTCCTCACGGTGTGAGCCCGTTCTGCAGCTCCGGCAGCCTTCCAGAGCCATTTTTCAGGCGCTTTGCAGCAGATGTGATCATTATAAAATGCACCGTCGGAGGACTATGGTATTTATTTGTTTTCCTTCATTTCAGTTTTTACTAGCTTTCCTTTAAAGACAGCAAGGCACAGATTGAGCCATAAACTGTCAGATTCCGTATCTTACGAGGCTACCAATTTCCTAAAATGGGAGATGATTTAAATTTCCAATCAAACGGACAGATAGGAAAATGCATTGCAACTCCGGTAGGAGTTGTAAAGCTCCCAAGCTCTGTTTTGCCCCTTTTAATCTTTATCAGCTCACAGTATTGATATGGATACAGAGAAAATAACTGCACGTTCCAGATGAGACGCAGTTCATCAGAACCAGGTCCTGGGTGGCGGGAAGTAATTCTGGATGCGTCCCCAAAGAGCCCCTTTTGTCTCCAGTCCCAGTGGGCTCGGAGGGACAATGTGCTAGGGTGTGATGTCAAGAATCAAGACGATGCAAACCACCAGTGAAATCAGTAGGCAGGATGGCTGGAACCCTGCCTGGAACGTAGTTTTGGAAGCCAGCCACGTCAAGACGAATACATTTGCAAAGCCCAATCCAGACAATTAGGATAAGTCCTCTGTGGGTACCCCAACAGGTGACACTCATTTTTTTTTTTTTAATTGTTGTTGTTGCTCTTGTTTGCTGGTCTGGGGTTGGCGGTTTGTTTCTCCTTTGGAGGGACAAGATGCGGGGAGAAGGTAGGAGATACACTCTGAGCATGATTTCCCAGATGGAACCATTTGCCTGGCAACACTCACACCTAGAAGCTTGCCTGGTGCTGGCAGAGAAGGATTTGAATGTGGTCGTGGAGAGAAGCAGGGGAAGGCGGTGGGAGGAAGGAAGCAAGCAAGCTAGAATACAATGTGTCCATGAGCCAGGTTTCACCACGGGCACCTGACGGTGGGTCGGTCCGGCTGGAGCCCCCGAGGTGGCTGCGAACTGCAGAGTTGCCCCCACTCCAGGGACACAGAGGCTGGGGTTTTACCCACAATTCCTGGCGGAGAGCTGCTTCCAGGCTCATTAGCTCTGCAGGCCGTGTGAGTCCGCAGGACAGTGGCCATAGAGGAGAGCGGGCAGGGCCCCGGCACCATCTGCCAACAAACGCCACTCTTCATCGTGCACGGGACCAGCTGGAGGCCGGGAGCCAAAACAAGCACCAGGAAAACCCGATTCCAGGAAGAGCCGGCAGCCCCGCGGAAAGGAATTGGCACTACCCGAACGCGGGGTGGTGTTTTGCTGGGCGCACCGTCCCCGCCCGGCACGGGGTCCTCTGAGACGATTTGCGATGCCTATCACACCATCCAGAAAGGAGCTTCCGGCTCAGCGGTGCAATGGTGTTCGGCGGGTAACAGGCGTGGAAAAGCAAAGGCCTCCTGGGACGTGGGGCTCATTAAATGCAATCCCATGTCTCTTTCCTTCACTGCTGAAACACGGAAGCCCAAATCTCCTAAAAGCCCTAAGTTTGCAGCCATATTCATCTCTTTAATTACTGTGTCTGGTTCACTTTTATTTGCAATCATGGGAGCTTTTTATAGCCCTTTCACGTTTCTGTGCAAGGTGTCAAAGAACCCCGAAGACCTGGGGAGGGGAGAAGGAAGGGAAATTCGCTCACTCAGGCCAGTGAACGTGCTACTGCTTTTTCTCTAGGTCGCTGAAAAGGTATTTAAGCTGCTCAAACCTGAAGGGAGCCTAAGCTGGCGAGGCCCTAAGGCCAGAAGGGTCACAGGGCTAAATTCATCAAAAGCGGGGCGGCCTATGTACTTTGATGCGGAACCGCGTAGGTCCCAGCAGAACCTCCCATCAGAACCAACGGCTTCTTTCCGAAGGAGTGTTGGGCGGGCCAACAGCCTGGTTCTCTTTAGCCAATGATCTTATCTGAGGGGGGGGGCGCCATGCCCAAGGATCCCTCCCCTCCCTGGGAGTAACCCCGAGTTCTGTGTAGGGTACAAGCCCCTTCCGCCTTGGCTCCTTTGGGGCTTCTCTGAAGGATGCACCGATTCCAGAGCTCCCTGGGGTGGGCTCCCCTGGTTGTAAGCACACGATTCATCCGCTGCTGGTCCCTGCCTTTCCAAATGCTGAGAGCCATCCACAGTGAATGTCCTGCCTGCAAAGAAAGGGCTGTCTTGGGGAACCCAACCTAAGGCAGCCGCACATCCTGGATACAGTTTGCCATGGCGGATGCGCTGGAGCCCTGTCCACGTGTTTCTGGAAAGCCCTGTGTTAAGGAAAATGTGCCCAGGACAGGAGAGATGCTGCTAAGGGTGGCTGGGAAGGCCCCGGATGCCTGGCATTCCCCTGCATATTATACCAGTGTCTCACAGCGTTCTGAAAAACGTGTACGTTGAGAACGACTGAAAATGTCACTGCATGAAAATGTAAATTTCTGGGGTGCCTGGGTGGCTCAGTCTGGTTAAGTGTTAGACTTTGGCTCAGGGCATGATCTCACGGTTAGTAAGTTCAAGCCCCACGTTGGGCTCTGTGCTGACAGTATGGAGCCTGCTTCGGATTCTGTGTCTCCCTCTCTCTCTGCCCCTACCCCCGCTTGCACTCTCTCTCTCAAAAATAAACACTTCTTTTTAAATGTAAATTTATGCATTGTAAAAAAAAGCATCAGGACCATCAAAAAGGTAACAGGACAAGTGAGAAATTAGGAGAAGGATCTGCAATCTATGCGACACAGTGATAATTTTCTTCATATATGGAGAATTCTTGAAAATTAGAAAAAGATGGGCCATCAAAAAAATAAAAAATAAAAAGGACAGAGAGGGTAAACTGAGTTTGAGGCAAAACAAATGATAAAATGGCCTTTTCACCTGTACAAAGATATTCACCCTTACTCACAAGAAAAATAAATGTGGACCACCTGGGTGGCTCAGTCGGTTAAGCGTCAGACTTCGGCTCAGGTCATGATCTCGCGGTTTGTGAGTTCGGGCCCCATGTAGGATTTTGTGCTGACAGCTCGGAGACTGGAGCCTGTTTCAGATTCTGTGTCTCCGTCTCTCCACCCCTCCCTAGCTCGTGCTGTCTCTCAAAAATAAACGTTAAAAAAAAAAAAAGCAAATTAATACCAACGCGGGATGTCATTTTCAGGTAACAGACGAATCAAGATCACGAAGCTGAGCAGCACCCTGTGTTGGTGTGTGTGTTAGGTAATAGGTAGTCTCATAAAATTCTGGCAGGTGTATAACTCGGCCCAACCTTTCTGGAAGGCAAATTAGCAGTTTTAAATCCATGGCTCCATGGACTCAACAAGAGTTTGGCTCTTTCTAAGGGTTTATCAATCCAAACCATGTGCAAAGGTGTACATACAGGATTATTCACTTTCACATTGTTTATAGTAGCAAAAAAACCCAGAGGTCATCAAAATGTTCATCGTTACACGCTAAGGTAAATAAATGAACAGCGAACCCGTGAATAAAATGCTCCTGTGCCCTGCCCACCCTGCAAAGGATCAGTTCCAGGGCCCAACCGAAGCCGAGGTCAGGAGAGCTGGCTGTTCAGGGTATAAATCGGGCACAACCCACCCCGGCTCCTCCCCGTGGGTTTGGTCAACTTGACCACCACGCCGGGGCTGGAGGGCTGGCTTGGAAACTGTTTTCGCAATGGACTGTGTTCCTTCTGACAAACACTGATATCAAAACACATTTTATCACCACTTGTATTTGAACAGATTATATAATTGGTTGCTCTCTCTTTAAGAAAAAATTACTTATAATGTAAGTGTAAACTATGGTATTTGATTTTTGGATGTTCAAACCAATCCAAAGGAATTCTTTTTCCCAGTTATCTTGCGTCAGGGAGTTTATCAAATAGCTTTCAGTCACAGAATGATTTAAAAGCAAACCTTCCCGAGGTTCATCCTGTTTGTTATGGTCTGAGGGGTCTTTATTCGCAACAGTTCTAAGGGTTTTATCTAATCTATGCCAGCCATAAATTTCTGTGGTAAGGGAGCAAGAATCTTTGGAGCAAAGCTCCCTTAAAATGTTTTTCGAGATACTCATTTCTGAAAAACAAATCAGAACTTGCAAACCCCAAAGCCTCAGAACTGTTCACCTGCTTCATGCTGGCGGGAGCAAAATTTCTTTTCTTTTTCCTTTTTTTGGATTCAGAATTCTTCACAAGCCCCTGGATGTTTTCCTGAGACAAAACTCCAATGGTGGGAGAGGAAGGCACGGCCCCAGTTCAGCTTTTTCCGCTGCCCATCCGCCAAGGCCTTGCTGTCCCTTCCACAGAGAGGTGTAGATGCTTATTTCTTAGCAGGTGTCATGGACACAGACACATTTTCCCAGTTCTGTGCTACACAGATTGCGCGGTCCTCTCTAGAAAAGTTGCCAAGGCACACAAACCCAGAATCACACGCCCGGATCTCAGATCCCGGTAACCCTGAACTAGCACAACCAACTCACTGATGCAGCTGTGGGGTGAAGCCTTCAGACGCTGCAAGAAAGGACTGGGGATGAATTGCCCCGGGCCCTGTCGGCTCACTGCGTGCCGAGATGGCGGATGGAGACACAGGGATGTTTCTTCATTTGTGCGGCCCTGCAGAGCAGCTGGGGGAGGGAACCCCATCTTACGGAGAACTGAGAAGCCAGCCGTGCTGCACAAATGAACGCCTGCATCATCAATCACCGGAATTTGAAACGGACCTTGGATCACGTGACGCACTACTCTCGCCCGTAACCTGCATATTGTTTTTAATTGCTCTCGCTAACCGCACGAGAGAAAATCCTTGCTCGGGGTTCGGAGAGCCGCTCCTCTGTCAGGTCTCTTGGCAGCCGCAGGGCAGGGGAGTGTTGCTCGCAAGGAGGCTAGTAGCTACCTTGCTCTGCCCCGTCTCCTTCTGTCCTGGGCTCTTCCCTCCTAGCCCCCCCACCCCGCCACCTGCCAGCACACTCTCCCACGAGGCCCTTGCTCCCTTCAATCCCAGGCCAGGAATTTGCTGCTTGAGGCCTGGGAGCTCTAGGCGGAGGCAGCGCTGGTGCTGAAACCATAGCACGATGACGCGAGCGCGCGGCCACTGGCAGGGAGCCCGCTTCTGGCTCCTTGGGCTGATGTTTCCCGGGAAGTGGTGCCAGGGACCGGTGGGGACGGCCCGTTTTATGAGGAGTCCAGGCTGCAACGTGGAGCCCTTCCAAGGCGTCTTTCTCATGTCCTTGCTACTCCTCTAATAAGCCGGGATTAACCCTAGGTGAAGCGCGCTGCGCTGGAAAGGGCCTGTAAATTCTCTCTAGAACCCTGGCCCCCAAATGCTGGCTTTGCGTTTGGCAAACAAAGCTGAACAAATGAGCAGCCACTGGCTTGCCTCTCCACGCCCCCACCCCCGCCACGCAGCATGGGGTACACCTCTCAGGAAGCAGGTTTATAAAGTGGGGGTCCCTATACGGGTGTAACTGGACATGGCTCTTGTGCCAAGTCAAGCTAACACATGTTTTCTAGGACAGGGTCCCTCCGTCCCCCGCCCCCCCTCCCAGCACGCCCCCCTCACTCCTTGCCTGGGCTGGCCTGGGGCAAGCACCCTGAGCAGCTCACAGGCTCCCAGGCTCAGCAGGACCCCACACTTGGTTTCAGGCTTTGCTGCCGCCATCTTGAAATTCTTAGCTTCTCTTTGAACAAGAGGCCCAGCAGTCTCATTTTGCAGTGGGCCCTGCAAATTAAGGATCCTGACCCGGAGGAAGCCATGCTGGGCAGGACACCCCCTCCTGAAACACCTCCTGGGTTTTGCGTTTTCAGAGGAGAGCTGTGGGCTTTCCAGTGTGGGGGTGGCCAGGTTTTCACCACCTCACCACCTCTCTTTAGAGCGACAGCCCCCTTGGTGAGATTTTTAAAACGCTGCAGAAATTAATACCTATTGAATGATGAGTCGTCTCCAAGCCCTGCTGTGTGTACTTTGCATTTTATCACGTAATCCTCACAAGAGCACGGCGAGGCAGGCACCATCGTTCCCCCATTTTAAAGATGGGGAAACCGACTCTCAGAGAGATCAATTCGGCTCAAATCAAACTCAGATGCAGTTAATTCCAAAACATGTAGTTTTAACCACTAGACCATACAGCTTGATTATAAAAGGAAAATATGTTCTCCATTTCATTGGCAGTAAGATTCATAACTGATGTGTTGATTGACTCTGAGTGTGGAGATGAAGGCAGGTTGGAAGGAGGAAAGTAATAGAAAAACATTCTTTTTCTACTCCCCCCCCCCGCCCCCACCACCAAGCACACAGGAGGATATAAACTGATATTGCCAGAATGCCATAAAGAAACAAGACTCTCCTGTAATTTTTTCCTGTTCACTTTGGTCTGGGCTTTACTTTTAAGGCTGTTGGCTTGCGTAACTGTAAGCTCTTTTGGCTCTTGGACCGTGGGATTCATTATCCCAAAATGGCTCGCAGGCCTCGGCGTTCGATATCTTCTCAAATGCATTCAGCAGACCAAGGATATGCCCAGAATCCAACATCAGGGAATTTTCCACAATTATAACCATCATCATCAAACAACCAAAGCCAATGTTTACTCATTGCTACGAGCCAGCCAGTTTACATATATCAATTTATTTAATCCTCACACCCACCCACCATATAAGGGAAGCATCATCATTGTGATTTTACAGATGAGGACACTGAGGCCCAGAGAGATGACGTAATTCAGTGAGATCACCTTGCTGGTAACTCTGGGAGCCAGGACTGGAATCAAAGAGCATACTCTTAACCCTTACGCGGCATGAAAGCCGAACGTCGTCTGTCAAAGGAGCTGTCCTGAGAACAGAACTCTAGACATGAATAATCCAGAGGAGTGGGGACTCCTGATCCTACAACCACGGTGACCGTCTGTCTTGACCTCCCCTTATTTATATACCACTGCTGAAATGTGCACTCACTGGGAATGAGACCCGTCTGGACCCAGCCCAAGCAGCACTGGGGCTACATGGTTCTTTACCTATCCACATTAGATTACAGATGTCCATGACTCAAGAACATCATCTCCTTTAAGGTTCCTGGCTAGCTCAGTTGCTTAAGTGTCCGACTCGATTTCCGCTCAGGTCCTGATCTCACGGTTCATGAGTTCGAGCCCTGCATCAGGCTCCATGCTGACAGTGCAGAACCTGCTTGGGATTCTCTGTCTCCCTCTCTCTCTGCCCTTCCTCCCCTCTGCCCCGCTCTCTCTCTCTCAAAAATAAATAAACATTTTTAAATTATATCATTTCTGGGGCGCCTGAGTGGCTCAGTTGGTTAAGTGTCTGACTTCAGCTCAGGTCACGATCTCACAGCTTGTGAGTTCAAACCCAGCATCAGGCTCTGTGCTGACAGCTCGGAGCCTGGAGCCAGCTTCTGATTTTGTGTCTCCCTCTCTCTCTACCCCCCTCCACCACTCACATTCTCTCTCTCTCTCTCTCTCAAAAATAAACATTAACAAATATTTAAAAATAAAAATAAGTAAAAAATATCATCTCTCTCAATTTTCTAACTGGATCTACTGGAGAGTGACAACCAGTTAATCTAAGGGAACCCGGTCTCTGACATATACTGCTTGTGAAGCCACTAGCCTAAGGATAGAATTGAGAAGTGAATGGAGAAGACATTTCACGAATCCCAATACCTCTCATTTAATTTCTTGCTGCACCACCAAGACGAAGGTATCAGTATCCCCATCCTACAGACGGGAAAGCAGAGGAAATTGAGCAACTTGCCCTAAGTCCCAGTACAAGGAAACGATGGAGCCAGGGATTCCAATCCCAGATCACTAAAAACCATGAGCTGAGTAACCTCTCCGAATCCTGTGCCACAAAACCCAGCATCAGCCTTACACAGGACTGCTTAGCGTCTTCCGTCACGGCATGAAACTGTGCTCCCAAGGCCACGTCCAGCCCCCACCCCTGCCGGCCACGGTATCCTAATCAATACGAGCTGCTCATTGAGGTTTTCTTGCCCCTGAAAAGGTTCTACACAAACATTTTTTTTTCTCCCGACTAGATCATATTCATAATCATTTTAATGGGACGATTTCATGTTTATGGAAGTCATAGCAACTTCCCTTCAGCCAAACCTATCAGTCTTCTTTCTTCCTTTCCTTCTCTCTAATTCTGTGACCGTGGGAACTGATTACGTTTTAGAAAAAGTATTGCCCTACATGCCACTAACTTTGCAGCTGCACATGTAGGTTACTGTTCGGGGAAGAAAAGCACTTTTAAAAAGAGAGCTTGCGGGGCGCCTGGGTGGCGCAGTCGGTTAAGCGTCCGACTTCAGCCAGGTCACGATCTCGCGGTCCGGGAGTTCGAGCCCCGCGTCAGGCTCTGGGCTGATGGCTCAGAGCCTGGAGCCTGTTTCCGATTCTGTGTCTCCCTCTCTCTCTGCCCCTCCCCCGTTCATGCTCTGTCTCTCTCTGTCCCAAAAATAAATAAACGTTGAAAAAAAAATTTAAAAAAAAAAAAAAAAAAAAAAAAGAGAGCTTGCGCCCCTCTGTCCACTCACCGTCACACAGAAAACACCTGCAGGTGCACACACTCACAGGCCCATGTGCGCCCACTCATGCATGTGCACACAATCACACAGGCAAGCCCACAACGTGTTTGTGTGTGTGCGCGCACACACACACACACACACACACAGATTGGCTCACTCCCTAAGACTCACTGACTGGGCGTTGAGGTTCTTGGAAAGCAGGCCATTCAGGTAAACAGTGTTCTTTCTGGAAAACCACCTCTGCCCTCTTTGCTCAGACACACCCACTCCTGGCTAGAAGCCAGCCTCAGGGACTTACCTGGTGTATTTTATTAAAACAAAGGCTACAGTCACTTTCCAGCAATGACTGCAGGGTGACTCCACACTGTAAACAGAATCTGTATTTACTGAGCCACACTTTTTTATCCACTGGCAACTTTTTTCAGACATGTTTCCAGTTTTATTTATTTATTAAGTGTACTTATTTTCAAAGACAGAGAGAGAGGGAGGGAGGGGCAGAGAGAGAGAGGCGAGGGGACAGCGAGCAAGGGAGAGGAGGGAGAGAGAATCGGAGCGGGCCCCATGCTGTCAGCACAGAGCCCGATGTGGGGCTCGAACCCACAGTGAGGTCATGACCTGAACCGAAACCAAGAATCAGACGCACCACCCAGGTGCCCCAGACATGTTTCCAATTTCAATCTATTATAAATATTTATAAAAATCAAAAAATCAAGAACAATTATTACTGGGAAGTGACAATTTTCTTTATAAAGGATTCACCATGCTTTGAAAGAAGACTCTTGGTGCACACAAAACACGGCTATCAACAACATTTAACTATACGCCTGGCTTTTCAGGGACTTCCTTATCACATAAAGCATGGGGGATGATCACTACTGAACCCACAGATAATTAAACTGCAGGTTCTTCTGAACAGACAAACGCAATGCTGAAAGAAACGTCTTTGATTTCAAATCAAAAATTTTAAATGCGTTGAGTAGAATTAATTGGTTGAGAAAAAGAAAGGGGAAAGTTGCCTCAGAAGGCATTCAGAAATTCCAAAGACAAACTCAAGGAGGAAAAAATAGATGTCACCTGCAAACCTCCAAACATGGGGTCTTTTCCTAACTCTTGCAGTCTTGAGGCTTCCTCTATACCCAAAGTCCAAATCCTTTTTCTCCCTTCACCGCCAGCTGGCCCCGAGGTCATCAAGCAGTGCTAAATATAGGCCAGCCTCTTTTTGTGTTTCCTTTCGCTTTCTTTCGCGTCCCTTCGCTGGGGACACGATCGTGTTTTAGTCCAGAAGAAACCCAGGCAAAATTGACCATTTTTCCTGGAAAGCGTATGTGTCTAATTCCTAATTTTGCAAGAACCAGGCAGCGTAAATTTAGTTTATTAAAACATGCATTTAGCACATTTGCCAGAGTGGTGATATTTATTCCCCCTGAACTTTAAATCATCTTGGACGGTGAAAGAGATCTTTAATTATGTATAGACGCAGGACAACAGAACACAACACGCTGGGTTTCTTTCTTTAATATATATTTCCCAAAAGCAAGAAAATGATAGGTTAAGCATTTAACGTGCTTGCAGACTTCATTTTATTTCCATCAAGTGCTGGAGTTAAGTCAAATTTTCATTCTGACATTTAAAAAACCTCCACTATAGGAAATACATAGGTTTAAAATTGGCCTGCTGTTTTTCCATTGGATTCAGGAGGAGACTAGGAATTCGCAAGAATAGGCTTTTCCAATTTTCCACGGCATCTGACCTGACATCTGGAAATAGCCAGAGAGAAATAACTGTGCATGTGTGAAGTGTTGTGGACTTTGCCCAACCCCTTTACATACAGCATCTCATTTTAAGCCTCCACACAACCCTGATAGGAGCTTAACAATCCTCTTTTCTGATCTATTTAACAGCAAAAAAAAAAAAAAAAAAAAAAAAAAAAATCAAGGTCTGGAGGAGTTGGGCAATTTTTTTTTTTTTTTCAACGTTTTTATTTATTTTTGGGACAGACAGAGACAGAGCATGAACGGGGGAGGGGCAGAGAGAGGGAGACACAGAATCGGAAACAGGCTCCAGGCTCTGAGCCATCAGCCCAGAGCCCGACGCGGGGCTCGAACTCACGGACCGCGAGATGGTGACCTGGCTGAAATCGGACGCTTAACCGACTGCGCCACCCAGGCGCCCCGGAGTTGGGCAATTTGACCAAGGTTTCACAACTAATACATGGAGGAACTGGAACCAGCATTCAGACTTCCCGAATCCCAGATCGGGCCTTTCTGACCACGTTTACCACCGGAATCCAGTTTTCCAGTGGGGCCTGGGGGCCATTGGCAACATGGCCTCCAGCGTAAGAGATTTCTTAACAGAAGACTCCCATGGTGGTGCTGGAGAGTTCAAGGCTGCCTTCTCCTCCTCCTCCTTCTTCTCCCTCTTCCTCTTCTTAATTTATTGTTTTGGAGGGAGAGAGAGCACAAAGGAGGGAGAGGCAGAGAGAGAGGGAGACACTGCTGACAGCAGGGAGCACCACGCAGGGCTAGCATTCACAAACCATGAGATCTTGACCTGAGCCAAAATCATACGCTCAACTGACTGAGCTACCCGGGTGCCCCGAATTATCAAGGCCTTCTGAGGGATTCTGGAGGGAACCTGCTAGGACCTCCTAGCAGCCTCCAACAGCACCTTCGGTGACTACCCAGGAACCGCCTCTCCGCCGGCCTTGACTCCCTGTCAATCCCAGTGGATCAGTGCGATGACCAGAAGTGCCATGCTCAGAACGTGCCCTGGGGCTGGTTATTCTGGGATCAGCGAGCAAAGGTGCCATGAGCACCAGCCACCGTACAAGTGCAGGGAATGAAGGTGTCACTTCAGGGTCGATTCCGTGACTTTGCTTTCCATGGTGGGTGACCTGAAAGGTGCCCATTTTTTTACAACCCTGCCTTTCTCTCCTGAATATTTCCACCACACATTAGTACCATTATTATTATAATTTGAGAGCGAGAACACGCATGAGCTGGGGAGAGAGAGAATCCTAAACAGGCTCCACGCTCAGCATGGAGCCCGACACGGGGCTCGATCCCACGACTCTGGAATCGTGACCTGAGACAAAATCAAAAGCCAGAGGCTTAACCAACTGAGCCACCCGGGCGCTGCCCACCACACATTAGTTCAACTTCAGATGACTGGCTGCCTCTTCGGAGCGCAAATCCTTTTCGTTGCAGGGGTGAGGGGTGGGCGTGGGAGCTGGGAGAGGACAGGCAGCACACTGCGTAAGTTATATTCATTTAAACCTTAATTCCACTGCCTTTCTCAGATTCTTTATCAGACCTGGCAAGGGTTCAAACTGGGAGCTGGTGGAAGCTGGTAGAAGCGTCCCCACGGAAGTGTTTTCCTGTGCAAGCTCTGAGGTCAGCAGTGCCTTCAACTTGACCGCTCTAGACAGAGCATCGGCTCCCCTGCGCATGACAGGCTCCCGTGCTCCCTCCCGAGGACATCCACCGCCTACCTGAAGGCAGGTGTCTCAGGTCGTCATCCGGCTGAACTCTAAGTCCCTTCCTCCCAGGACGTGGCATTGGATATTTCCCGTTGAGGGCTGAGCCGCAGGGAGGCGACAGGCGCAGATCCAGAGAGAACGGGGCATCTTCTCTTTGGAGTAAGCAAAGCAGTAAAGCGAAACTCAGAAGGGGAGGCTGCCAAGGGAGAAGGGTTACTGAGATACAATAAAAACACGCTTGACAGTTTTGCTTATAATGGAGCCACCGCAGGGAGCTTTCCGAGTGCCCACTACCGCCAATTCGCAAAAAGGCTGACCCTTCAGCATGAGACCTCAGCGGACAGAGAAGGTCCCTCACCTCCTGGCACAGGGCAGAAGGGTAGACTTACCTCCTAATCCCAGACTCAGGGAGTGCGCGACCTGGTCAATAACCTCCTACCCTTTGCAAATGTGTTCTCATTTGCTTGCTCCCATCCGTGCCGCCTCATGACAAACTGTCTCTTTGCGGAGTCCCCAGTCCTCCGCCGCCCTGTACTTCGCAGAGAGTCTCTCTCATTGCTTCTGATCTCCTTTTTGATGAGCTAACCCCTTTGCATGTTCAGATTTGTTTTTTGTGTACATTCTTTTCAAACTGACGAAAAGCAAAGGGACAGCAGGGCGTTCTTTGATTTCTCTCTCCTGCACATGGAAGATGAATTCTCTGTGTGTGTTTAGAAGTGATTTGCTTCCTCCCAGATTTTATTTTCATGAGGTTAAGAAAGCAACTGAGCAAGGAGTTAAGGATCCCAGGAACCGCGATTGTGGTCATGTATTACCTACGTGCCACTCTCTGCTTGTGTTCAGACTGGGTTCACCAAGCAAACGGAAGCATCTTTTCTTGTGTCCTTCTCTTCACGTTAACATGTGAAATTACCCTAAGGGACAAGATTATCGTTATTTTATCGTTATTGTTTACTTATATCTGCTTTGTTCCGGAAACAATTTAAAGCAGCATTATGGGGGCACCGGGGGCAGGGGGAGGGGGTGTAGGGCGGGCTCAGTCGGTTAAGCATTTGACTTCGGTCCAGCTCGTGATCTCGCAGTTCGTGGGTTCAAGCCCCGCATCAGGCTCTGTGGTGACAGCTTGGAGCCTGGAGCCTGCTTTGGATTCTGCGTCTCCCTCTCTCTCTGCTCTTCCCATGCGCGCTTTGTCTCTCTCTTTCAAAAATAAATAAATATTTTTAAAAAATTAAGCAGCATCATGTATGAATTTCTGATCTATGTACAGGAGCAGTTCTATTTGATTTTTTATCAAATCTACTTTTTAATGATTGATATGTTAACGATGTGATTAATCCATTGGGTTTGATTCATTTAGATCATCATTTACATTTCATCAAGATGTGTTTTCAAGGCGATACTTGATGTCCTTCTCAAAATGCTCCATTTCTCAGCATGGGGAGCCTCTATCTTCTATAAGCAAAGAAAATCTGAACCACGGCCTTCTGACTGACAGGAAGCTGAAATCTAAGTGTGGGGAGGTTAAGTAATCCCACCAATGTTTGCAGAACACTGGAGAAGCCCGCTTTTCCTTATGCTTATGTGTTTTCTATAAGGTACATTTCTCTATAAGATACACAAGTCTGGGGCGCTTGGGTGGCTCGGTCGGTTAAGCGTCTGACTCTGGATCTCAGCTCAGGTCATGATCTCATGGTTCGTGAATTCAATCCCAGCATTGGGCTCTGTGCTGATGGCATGGAACCTGCTTGGGATTCTGTCTTTCCTTCGCTCTGCCCCTCACCTGCTTGTGCTCTCTGTCTCTCTGAAAATAAATTAAAAAAAAAAAAAAAAAGATACACGAGTCTGTACAATTCCTCAAAGAAATCTAGGAGACAATCATCACCACCTACCTCCACAGCAGGCTGAAACAATGCCCTGAAAGCCTCGGGCCCCACGCATAGGCTTTCTCCAGCTGGTAGAGAAAACTGTGCCCAGGAGCATCCTTTTAGGACACCCCACAGTCAGGATGTGACCTTCTGGGCATTCCGAGTAGGTATGTTGAGTTCATATGGAGTTGAGTTCATGTGAAATAGAATGGTTAGGCCAGAAAGGTGACATGTGTTTTTAATAGGACACAGAACATCAAAAAATGTTGAATACACAGTGAGAAAACTGTTCTCTGCTTTCCTTTTCATTTTCAATTCCTTTTCAGTGCCTCCAGTGACATTAAGGAGAAAGTCTCCACTAAACGGTAGTAGACATTTAACACCCCATCTCCCTCTAAGTTTAACCATCAATAAGGAGCTGGCATCAGGTAAGAACCTTGGGCAAGCAACAGTAACCAGCCACAATCTACTGATGACGCTTCATTTTTACTGTATTTGGATTGTTTACCTTCTCTTTCTTTTTTTTAATTTTTTTTAATGTTTATCTATTTTTGAGAGAAAGGGACAGAGCATGAACAGGGAAAGCACAGAGAGAGGAGACACAGAATCCCAAGCAGGCTCCAGGCTCTGAACTGTCAGCACAGAGCCCGACGTGGGGCTCGAACTCATGAACCACGAGATCACGACCTGAGCTGAAGTCAGATGCTTAACTGACTGAGCCACCCAGGTGCTCCAATGTTTACCTTCTCTTTCTATCAAGTGATGCTAGTTGGCCACTGAGGTGGTGATATAAAGTCTCATTTAAAATAAACATTTTTTAATGTTTTTAAAAATTAAAATAAATGATTGTACAGGTGATTTGTTTTTTTATTTATTTATTTTGAGAGAGACAGAGAGAGTGAAAGAGAATCCCAAGCAGGCTTTACACTGTCAGTGCAGAGCCCAATGTGGGGCTCCAACTCACAAACCGTGAGATCATGACCTGAGCCAAAATCAAGAGTCAGATGCTTAATTGCCTGAGCCATCCAGGCGCCCCTGTTAACAATGACATTTGGGGTAACAGGAAGAAAAACAAAAAGGGTCTTCAATGAAAGACAAGAAGCTAATGTCCTGAGAGCAAAATTGGCATCAATCTCAGAAGAGTTGAGTCTGAGGCCAATACTCCTACTGATAAGCCATGGGAGGTGATGAACGTCTGGTTATTGATCTCTCCACCTATAAAGGGGATATAATAAAAATATTCACTTGGGCCACCTGGATGACTCGGTCAGTTGAGCATCCAACTTTTGATTTCAGCTCAGTTCATGATCCCAGGGTCGTGAGATCAAGCCCCATATCGGACTCCGTGCTGACCATGGAGCCTGCTTGAGATTCTTTCTCTCTCTCTCTCTCTCTCTCTCTCTCTCTCTCTCTCTCTCCCCCCCCTCCTCTCCTGCTCACTCACTCTCTCTAAAATACATCTTTAAAAATTTAAAAAATATATTAACTTGACCTCTTTACAGATTGGTGTTGAAGGATCAAATGAGAGTGTGTAAGGGAAAGTCTGTTACAAACTATAAAATATTATATCCAGGTAAGGGATTATCATAATAAATGAGTAATGGGTGAGGGGGGAGATAAGGGAGGATCAAAGCAAATTAGCCTAAAGAAAATTAATTAGCTAGAAAGAAAATTCTACCATCCCATTAGGTAGATGAACCTGGGTTTTGGGAAGCCGGGAAGTGACCAGATTGTCATTTGGTTTGTACAAGGGGAGGGATCAGAGGAATAAAAACAATCAAAAACAAACAAACAAAAGCCTCCTTCAAAGGGAAGGATCCCCCCCCTTCCGAAGAGAAGAGAAAGCTGGGGAGACCCTAGGTCTGGGTGAAACTCTCATGAGGGTGAAACCACCACACCCTCTTTCCTCACCTGCTCTGGTCCCTCCGAACACGGTTGTGTCCTGACAAGTCCTGGCACATGCAGGTAAGCACTTTGGGTCCACTGCACATGAGGCCACTCGAGTTGTCCTAGATGAAGGGGACGGGAATGGGCAGAGGAAACTGCATTGAGGCGACAACGCTGTTGGCTTCCCTCAGTACTGAACACCCAGGACCCAGTACAAGTGCCTGAAAGAATGGGGGTCCAGGAAGGACTCGTTTGGTGAGTGCAAGGAAGAAGAAAGTGGGGGAGGAAGGGAGGGAGAGAGAGAGGAAGAGGAAGGAAGAAGAAAAAAGCTCCAGCTTCCAGACCAACACCCCAAGTGAGGGGAGGCCAAAGTGGGAATTTTATCCCATGCCTCCCGGGACGGCAAGGAGACCTTAGGGGTGCTGAGTGTGGGGCTGAGAGTCTACGGAACTGACTCACAACCTCCCTTTGACCACCTGCTGTAACTGGGGGATGCTGGGCACATTCCTACCTTCTCTGACTGTGAGCGTGTCTCACCAACACCATGGGAATGGGCAGACCAGCCTCACACGGAGTAATCGACATTAAATGGGAAGAAAAATATACGCACGCACACATAGTAAGATGGGCCAGAATTGTAGCTTTAGTCGTTATGGTTGTTGGTGCTATTACATACGCTCTACGAAAACGCAGGGGAATTATTTTGATTCTGTTAAAAGTGTGACACGATATGGATTTTCGTTCCATAAACAGATTCTTATAACTTTGCTTCCTAATTAGACTGTATCTGTCATGTCTGTAATTCCTGTGTAATTAAATTGAAATTAAATGTCAATTTGCTTTGAATTACAGAGTAATTCTATGTATACATGCCACGCAATCTGCATTCTGTTAGGAGACGACAACCAAAAATATCCTGACGGTCCCTCTGCAATTACAAAGTGATCTGATTAAGATCAGCGTTGACAAACGACCTGCCAAGGCCTGAAGAAGAAAAACCGTGGGCTGGTGGAGGGGTTGGCAGAGGTTAGGTGCAGCAGGGGAGGGGGCAGTGAGCTCACCGATGACCCCTCCACTCCCCAGGAACCCATGAAATCCTGAACTGACAGTGATCGCTTGGGCAGGCGGTGGGGGTGATCCCTTAAATGAAAAAAACAAAAAAAATAGAGACCTCAATTACACAACACGCTAACTGGCACGGCTTTCTCTTCACTCTCGAACCCAGCTGTTTTAATTAGGTTGGCGTTTGAGGTCCTGAATCCCCGGGGCCCCAAAGACAGTGATAAATGTAGAGAGAGTATTTAAAACCTCATCCGGGAATGTGATCTTTCTGTAATACATAAAATGCCTTCCATCCTCCAACTTAAAAAAAAAAAGAGAGAGAGAGAGAGAGAGAGAGGCATGGAAATAATTCCTATTCCATTCCTATCATATCTGTATTGGTCCTGAGCACAGGAGCCATGGGAAAAGATGAACTAGGTGGGGACGAGGGGCAAGGAAAGAACCAGAACGTGAAGGAACCAGGAGCAAATGTGGCAGCACAGAGAGGGAAAGATTCCCACCCGGGCTTTCTCCCTCGTCTCCTTCCTCCAAGGCCACTCTGTGGCCAAGGAAGGTCACTTTCCCTCAGCCTCCCTGCCCTTGGCTTTGCCCCCGGGTGTGCTGCTCCCCCAATTATGGCTTCTTTTGGACACTTCACCAAACTCTACCCTGGCACTCCTCTGTGATGAGGAGCTGTTTATTTCCCGTTTACTCAGTGGACATCTCCTTCTTCTGCTCCTCCCCGGGCCTCAGACAACCCCCTCCACCTCCCGGCAAAGTCTGCAGGGCCCCCCAGTGCCAGCCTTCAGAGGTGGGGGAAGGGCCTCGGAGATTACGGGCCAGCAATGCCCAAGTCAAGGGGCTGGTCACAGGCTCCCTTTCTTACACGCTATGACCCTAAGCAAGTCATTTAACCTCCGTGAGCCTCAGTTCTCCCAAATATAAATGGAAATGAATATAAACTGTCCTGACTATTGCATAGAGTTGTTGGAAGAACACATTAGCTAACGTAGATGAAGGTGTGCAGGAAAGAGTAAAGACTCGTCCAGGTTTGTTATATCATCCTCCTCCTGGGAGGTATGTTAGCGTTCTCTCTTTGGCAGATGACTAAAAACCCAACCCAGCCCAAGGAGATGGGGCTAGGGGGAAGGGAATTGGGTTTCGGGGACTTTTATAGCTAAAATGTGTGGGGCAGGTGTGGCTTTGGGCCTGGCCAGGTGCAGGGATCGCGCAGGGTCCACTGTGTGGCCCATTCAGCTCACATCCTGCTCAGTTTAAGTTCAGTGGGAAAGAGCATGTTCCAGAAGCTCTCTCTCTCCAACCCCAGGACTCATGATGCTGTGATCAACTGGTCGCAAACCAATCATGGTGGCCAAGAGGCAATGGGGCATTCACGGGTACCAGTCCCAGCTTCTGGCCCTGGGTCCAGAAATGCCACTGTCCTCACTCTCTGAGCTGCACGGACTGACCCAGAGGAAGTGAATGGCTCTCCAGGGCACGGAGAACAAGGAAGAACGAAAGTTGGGCAGGATGGTCACACACATGCACCCTCAGATGTGAAGCGATTTGTGGCTGGACTCAATCTTAGAACAAGAAGGAAGCAGATCAAGGGATTTGTGGGTGGACTCAATCTTAGAACAAGAAGCAAGCAGATGAGCTCAGGTCTAAGGACAGGAGAGGCCCAAGTAGAGAAATTCCTGACTGAAAACAGCAGATAAGGTGAGGAACGGTCGACATTAAATGAGCAAATTGTATCCCTAATTCATGCAGCGTAGGAACACCAGACACGGACAGTTCTCTTACAGAAGAAAGAGTAAGAACAGCTACTGATTGACAGGAACTTTACCCAAATGACAAAACGACAGCGGATGTGCAGCAAAAGGTTGCCGGAATTCTGTTTTCCCATCCGGAGGCAGGAACTCCCCGCCATGTCTGCGTTTCTCCCCAAATGGAGTGTTCCTGCCACCTGACCCTGAACAACATGCCTCACTCTTATTTTTTTTTTAATAATTATTTTTGAGAGAGACAGAGTGTGAGAGGGGGAGGGCAGAGAGAGGGAGAGAGAGAGAGGGAGAGAGAGAGAGAGAGAGAGAGAGAGAGAGAGAGAATCTCAAGCAGGCTCCGCACTGTCAGAGCGGAGGCGGAGGTGGGACTCAAACCTATGAACCGTGAGATTGTGACCGGAGCCAAAGTCAGACGCTTAACCCACTGAGCCACCCAGGCGCTCCATGTTCTTTTTTCTCCCTCTTCTCTTTAAAGTGAAAGCTAAGGCACGTCCCTAGACCAGCTACTGTGGAGGAGGCATTTAGCCAGCTGTTGGCTCCCCCGCTGGCCAAGGACATCTGCCATGTGACACAGATTCTGATACATCTGCATGAGAATTTTCTTTAAGGTCATTGTGCTTGTGGCGTGCATCTCTTGTGTTCTGAATACTTCAGAATGTTGCATAACGGGCAACACGGAAAAGTCAACACTTTTCTTTCTTTCTTTCTTTCTTTTTAGCTGCCAAGTTCCATGGAGGATATATTTTTTTAAAAAGTGCAACATTTATGGAAAGGAAATTGTTATCGCCGAATAGGTCTTAAACCTAAGCTTATTATTGCTCAGAATGTAAGGCCATCTATCATCTGTGATTGCCTTTTCTGTCTATTTGGCCATTTTGGAATTAAAGATGTACCTCTAGGACGTGGGCTCTACACATTATGAGCTTGGCTTTTCCTTCAACATTGATTTTCACTTGGCATGGTTCTCTCCCTCCAGAAGGTCAACTCAGCTGTTCAGAAACCAATAAGGCCACATGTTGGTCCTTGTGTTTATGTTCTCCTTTTCGTCTAAGTAATTACTATCTGGACATGGGAATTTAAAACTCATAAGGTATATAAAGGGATACATTGCAAAGCAAGTGCCCCCAGGGCACAGGCCCAGAGTCTGTCACTGTTTGTGTGTCTTTTCATACACATGGATGTCCCATGCCTATTCAAACTGTTTACATATATATTTTTTAGTTTTCCCATGAAGGGCACATAGTATATATTTTTCTGAAACTTGTTTTGGCTTCTGTTTTAGTTTTGTTTGTTTTTTTTACTGTTTTTATTTGTTTTTGAGAGAGAGAGAGAGCGAGAGAGAGAGAGCATATGAGCATGTGGGGCAGAGGCAGAGGGGGACAGAGGATCCGAAGCAGGCTCCGCGCTGACAGTGTGGAACCTGTTTGGGATTCTCTCTCTTTCTGCCCCTCCCCTGTTCTCTCTCTCTCTCAAAAATAAATAAACTGTAAAAATATTTTAAAAGGTATAAAAGTGTATTTATGAAAAAGTAAGCTTCCTGAATACCACTGTTTGAAAGCCATTCTGTTTCCATTGTGTCTGTTACCTGCTTTTTTATATATCCCTAGAAATGGAATGTTCTATACCTCCCCTTTTCTCATTTAACCATGTATCTTGGTTATTTGGCTATGTATCAGGATATAAAGAGGTTCTCATTCTTTTTTACAGCTGAATAGCATTCTATAGAGGAATGTGCCATAATTTAATTCAGCCAGTCCCCTTTTAATGGATTTGTAGATTATTCCGAGTTTTTTTGCTAGTTCAAACAATGCTGCAATAAATAATCTTCCAGGCACATCATTTGGCGAAAGGACGCATATGTCCAATGGAGGATACATCTCTAGAAATAAAACTATTGGGGCAAAAGGTAGCTGTATTTTAAAATATGGTAACTACTGCCAGATTGCCTTCTATGGAGGTTGTTACCAAATTACGTTCCAACAGGAATTTATAGGCCTGACTGTGCCCCACGCTCCCACCTTACCAGAATACACATAATGCATAAAGGAACTTTTTGAACTTTGCCAAACTGAGAAATTAAATGGTATTTCGTTACGGTATTAATTTGAGTACCTCATCTTGCAAATAATCATTTTAATATGTTTAAAAAACATTTATAGGGGTGCCTGCGTGGCTCAGTCG
Source organism: Leopardus geoffroyi (assembly GCF_018350155.1). Taxonomy (NCBI): domain Eukaryota; kingdom Metazoa; phylum Chordata; class Mammalia; order Carnivora; family Felidae; genus Leopardus; species Leopardus geoffroyi. The sequence goes on along the minus strand of NC_059326.1, from coordinate 95,161,948 downwards.
GTTAAGCTTCTGACTTCGGCTCCAATCATGATCTCACGGTTTGTGAGTTCAAGTCCTGCGTCGGGCTCTGTGCTGACAGCTCAGAGCCTGGAGCCTGCTTCGGATTCCGCGTCTCCCTCTCTCTGTGCCCCTCCTCCACTCTCTCTCTCTCTCTCTCTCTCTCTCTCAAAAATAAACATTACAAAAAATTTCTATTTCCTTTGCTGTGATCTGACTTTTCATATTTGTCTATTTGTTCTATTGGTTTGGTGTTCTCCTTACTGACTTGGAGGAGATTTTTGTACACTAAGGAAAGTAGCTCTTTGCACGAACTGTTAAGTTATAACTTCCCGTTTGTCTTCAACTTTACTTTTTTGTCGTGCAGAAACATGGATTTTTTTTTTTTTTTTTTTGAGACAGAGAGAGACAGAGCATGAATGGGGGAGGGTCAGAGAGAGGGAGACACAGAATCGGAAACAGGCTCCAGGCTCTGAGCTGTCAGCACAGCACAGAGCCGACGCGGGGCTCGAACTCACGGACGCGAAATCATGACCCGAGCCGAGGTCGGCCGCTTAAACGACTGAGCCACCCAGGCGCCCCCAGAAACATGGATTTTTATATAGACTAATTACCGGTCTCTGATGCTAAAGGCTTTATGTGGCACATAGAAATGGCTTCCCCAAGCTGGAGATTATTGTTTTAATTTTTTTCTTTTCCTTTTTCTTTTTTTTTTTTTTCCTGGCATGGTTTCAAATGTGTGCAGATTTTGCACTTAAATTTTTGGCAGATATTGATAAATTGTCTTGCGGAGAGATTAGACTCACCTATGTTCCCAGGGACACTGCATGTTTACTCTTTGAAGTGTCTGTTGTTTGTCTCCTACGAATTGCCCATTCTTGCCTCCTTAACAGCCTTGGGAGCAAAGGCTGTGTCTTCGATCTAATCCATCTTAAGTCACACCATCGAGCACAGGACTGTGCACGTGAAGGACAATCACGAAGGTTCTCTTTTTTTACTGGGAATAATTTCTGACCAAGCAAGGATGGCGTGCCACATTGCTGGCCACCTTCCACGCCAAGTGGTGCTGGCAAGGTGAGCCATGCTGCGTCGGAGACGACAGTCTCTGAAGCACAAATGAGAATCATGGTCTACTTGGTTTTGGACTTTAAGGAATTTATACATGAAGTTTTACAAAGCACAGTAGTTAAAATCCTGCTAACTGCATATCAAGGATCTCCATTATTGAGGGGAGGTGAATGCATGAAATCGGGAATCCTCCCTAAGTCCAGAATGCTACCTGTTAGGGGACCCTGGGTGGCTCAGGTGGTGAAGTGTCTGACTTCGGCTCAGGTGATGATCTCGTGGTCTGTGAGTTCGAGCCCCACGTGGGGCTCTGTGCTGACAGCTCAGAGCCTGAAGCACGCTTCGGATTCTGTGTCTCCCTCTCTCTGCCCCTCCCCCACTCACGCTCTGTCTCTCTCTCTCAAAAAAAAAAAAAAAAAAGAATGCCACCAGTTAGGACACTCAGGGAACTGCATTGGGTCCTGAAGGGTGAGTCCCTGAGCAAAGTAGACTAAACCAAAGAGACGGACTGTGCCTACTTGAAAGCATGTTTAACCCCTCAATAACATATAATTTATGGAATGTTATTAAATATGGACCTATTGGTACAGAGCAGAGAGGCTCTTGGAAAACAATTCTCTTCCCTGTGGCCTGCTCTCCCTGGGCTTATATGGAAGTTTAATTCATGCCCTTAAATTAAAAAAAATAACTATATAATGAAATATGGTGCTTCGGCAGAATGCAAAAGCCTCCCGATGAATTCAACTCTCTTTCCCATCACATTGGCAAACAGAGAGACACGAATTGTATAAATTGGTACAACAAGAGGCTGGGGGAAAATCAGACCCACACCTTTCCTACAATTGCTGGGTTTCTCCCAAAGAATAGATCTCAGCTTCATCTTCCCTTCCTACAATTCCAAAATCTCGGTGAAAATCTCCAAGGTAGAAGGCTTCATAATTAAGGGACTCAGGACCTGATGAGGTAACAGTGGACCTTTGTGGTCCTTTGACAGCTCAGTGTGTTTCCTCTTCTGGTTACAGCCCCTCAACGTTCCTTGAGGCAATCAGCTGTCTCCAACTTCTGTGTTTTCTGGATGTGCTTGACCCCATCCCTGGGGGGACTGGCATGTTTAGGTTGTGAGTCAGTGTCTTCTCTTCCTTAGCGGTGGTGGTCAGGTCAGGATCAGGTATGCCATCCAACTCACATTCGATGTGACCTAGACCTGAGCCTTTTCCTGGAACAATTTTGGGGAAAAAAAAAGTGCTCTTTCTGCTGGGACAGCATAGCTGAGAACAATGGGGTCAAGGGTCTATTGGAGAAGGAAACTAACTGGGAGCAAAGTAAGGCTGAGGGATAGAGGGAGCTCTCCAGTCCTAAAGACCTGATATGACCCCCTGTATCCAGCTATGCCAGAGACAGGTCAGCAGATTAATTCCTCATCTCTCCCGCTTTAAAGTTTTAGGTCGGGGGCGCCTGGGTGGCTCAGTCGGTTAAGTGTCCGACTTCAGCTCAAGTCATGATCTCGTGGTCCATGGGTCTGAACCCCGCGTTGAGCTCTGTGCTGATAGCTCAGAGCCTAGAGCCTGCTTTGGATTCTGTGTCTCCTTCTCTCTCTGCCCTTCTCCCATTCATGTTTTGTCTCTGTCTCTGAAAAATGAATACACACAAAAAATTGGAGTTCGAACCGGGTTTCTGTCAGTTACAATCGATGGAGTCCACTAACATGGTGGAAGGAAGAGGCGAGGCAAAGTCCGTTCATGAGTGAATCTGTGACAGATTTCATAAATATGGTCCCATGTCAATCAATCAAGGCAACAAATTAAGCCTGAGAATATTTGTGATGTTTTACACAATCTCATTTAGCAATAATGCGTAAACTGTCATTAATGCCCATTTGTAGTCCCTCCACTAGAAACTTTTTCTGGTTTGTTTTGCTTCCCTGTCAGTCTCAGTAAGATACTGTATATCCATTCCACTTTGATGTAGATAAACAAACATCATAAGGCATTCTCTATGACTCAGATTGAATTCCACACAGTCAGGGGGCACCTGGGTGGCTCAGTCGGTTAAGCGTCTGACCCTTGATTTCAGCTCAGGTCACGATCTCATGGTTCATGAGATGCAGCCCTGCATCAGACTCTGCACTGACAGCGTGGAGGCTGCCTGGGATTCTCACTCTCTCCCTCTCTCTCTGCCCCTCCTCCACTCGTGCACGCGGGCTCACTCTCTCTCTCTCCCTCTCTAAGTAAGTAAATAAACTTTATAAAATATATATTTAAAAAGAAATCCACACAGTCAGGAAAGAGGTACACAGGCATACAAAAATGCCCACATGTGATATAATTTCATAACAAAGAGTCTCATGGCTCATCTGTACCATGGATGATTTACAAAGACAATTTAAGAAATAATTTAGTGACAATGAGACATATTTAAAATAGCCTAATGAAAACGTTTCCAGACTCAAGTTCTCCAGAAACCTGCAAATGTAGGAGAGTATCTTCACTTGTTAAAACCAGCTATGTTTAATAGCTGAAAATGTTCTAGACCAATGGTTCTCAAGCTTGTTTGTATATCAGAATCGCCTGGAAAGATGATATACACATATACAGTTTTCTGCTGGGGGAACCAAGTTGACAGAAACAGAGTTAGGTCCTATACTATACCTTTGACTTACAACCTGTGTGCTAGTCCCAGGATCTAAAAACAATGATAACAGTCAAGCGTATGGATATATGTATGTATATTCACATACACATAACCGCACACAGTCTGGCTCAGTCATGATCTCACAGTTCCTGAGTTCTAGCATCGGGCCCCATGCTGAAAGTGCAGAGCCTGCTTGGAATTCTCTCTCTCTCTCCCTCCTTCTCTGCCCCTCCCCTGTTCTCTCTCTCCTCTCTGTCTCAAAATAAATAAATAAACTTTTTAAAAAAAGAATATCAAGTTTAAAGAGTTTGAACACTTTTCCTGAGGTCATACAACAGGGCAAATCCAGGACTTTAAACCCAAGACCCTTAACCACTCCAAAATACAGATATCACAGCCCGTGTCACAACTGATGCATGAAATCAATAACTGAACTTTACTAGCAACATCATTAGAGAATTGGATAGAGTAATACTGCTCACAAAGGGAAAATAAGCAATGCAAACAGTTCCTAAAAATAAAGACATGTATCCTAGAGAGCTGAAAGCAGTCTCTATTTAACTCCTTAGAAGCCAATTTTAGAAGAAAAAAAAAACAACTCTTGCCAGGTTATCTGAAAGGTCTGCATTCAAGAAACTGTATACCCTCCATTACTACAAAGACCTATATCTCATCTTTTCTCTTCTCTTCCTTTAATTAAGAATCTGAGTCCCAACAGATGTCTTGGGTGTTGATGCACGGGTCCAGAGAGGGGCATCCCACAGGCATCTAATTCACGCCACCAAAAGCCACGGTAACTGGGTGGAGACAGGGAGTAGATTTTTCCAGTGTGTAAATTACACAAGTCCTTTGTTTTGTTTTTTTTTTGTTTTTTTTTTTGCTTTTTCTCCCCCTTAACTGCAACTAAACGACATCAAAAACATATCCCTTTTAGAGGCAGGCAGGATACAGGAAGATTTTAAAACCATCTAGAAATAGTAGCAACTGGTATATAATAAAGAGAAGATTCTGAGAGAACACCAAATTGCAAGAGTTTGGGAAGGGCAGTTTAAAGAATGGGCCTGGGGTGCCTGGGTGGCTCAGTCAGTTAAGCAGCAGACTTTGGCTCCGGTTATGGTCTCAAGGTTCGTGAGTTCGAGCCCCATGTGAGGCCTGCTGCTGTCAGCACAGAGCCCACTTTAAATCCTCTGTCCCCCTCTCTCTCTGCTCCTTCCCCACTTGCTTTCTCTCTCCCTCCCCCCACCCTCTCTCTCAAAAAGAAACATTAAAATAAAGAAAGAATTGGCCCCTACACTGGTAACAAACAAGACAATACAATCTCGGGTTCCCTCCCAGCTCTGAGTCACTTCATCTTCCCTAGGACGCCCTTATTGGGAAGTTATATTTTTGATGCGTTAATAAGATCAGGACAACCACATAATGCGGCACAGGTTATTTATATCGCAATATTCTATGCCAGGGTCCGTGCATTTTGTATAAACAGAACTTCAGGCTTTCAGCTCTGGCCAGCAGAGCCTCTAACGGTACCGGTAGGCTGCCTGAACATTTTTAATGGTGAGCATCTCATATACCACTGGTTGCCAACATCCATATGCTTTTGTCAAATATCCTGCTGCTGGGTACTGAACAGCTAATGGAAAAAGCACTCTGACAATAAAATATCAGTGCTTGACTTTCTGGCTTAGTAATGTTTTTTTACATTAGGGATGGCAAATGGGGACCTATCAAGATGTCCCTCGAAGAGATAAACATTCTTGCCATTGTCCTTCAACAATTTCTGAAGATGCTAAAGTAAATTAAGATAAACTTGACAGATATTTAAGCATGCCAATGCCTTTGACAGGTCTTCCGTGTTTTTCTTTAAACTTTTTAAAATGTTTATTTATTTTTGAGAGAGAGAGAGAGAGAGACAGAGTGCAAGTGGGGGGGGGGGAGGCAGAAAGAGAGGGAGACACAGATTCCAAAGCAGGTTCCAGTCCTTCCTTCCTTCCTTCCTTCCTTCCTTCCTTCCTTCCTTCCCTCCCTCCCTCCTTCCTTCCATTCATTTATTGATCACCTACTATATGTCAGCTATTGTGCACAAAGACTACGTGAAGACGGCTCATCCCCAGCCTTCAATCCTCACAGTCTAGTGAGAAGTGAGGAACAGCGCGCAAACAATCAAGAAGCAACATCATCTGAAATCATCAAAGACTGTGAAAGTTTGGCAAGAGGGCAAATGTCACCGCCTGCTCTGGAGGCTGAGGGAAGTCTTCTCAGAAGAGGTAATATTTGAGCCGAATGTTGAAATAAAAGTCAATGAGGAAAAGAAGGAAAGATATTCCAAGACATTGTGCGATGTGCAAAACCAAGAGACATTAAAGAGCGTGGAATTCTTTGCACTCTGGCAAAGTCACTAACAAATGGATGAAGGGACATGTCGGGAATAGATGCTCTAAATACAACCAGTGGCAGATTCTGACCGGTCTTATATGGCAAGCTGACGAGTTTGGTGTCACCTCGTAGGCAAGGAGCTCTTTACGAACGCAGTTGTAGAAAGCTGGTGACAGGCTCAAAGAGTTGGTATGTCGTCAGTCATACCTCCTCTCGCTGAGGTGAACCAACAGTAAGACAACAGTCACTCTGTGGCATAAGAAATCTCAGTGAGGCACAAAGAAGGATTTAGAGGCAGCAACATTGGCTAAATATTGGAATGTGTTCCTCAGAGGGGTTGGAAAATCACCTCGGGAGGTCTTTAAGAATAGACTAAATTATCATTTGTCTTAGATGTGTCGCATGTGATTACCCGTTAGGGCAAAGGGATTCACTTCAAGTCTCTTCCCGACGTACAGTTCCATTGTTCACAGCATATTGTAGTGAACAGAGCCCCGCGTTGGTTAGCAATTTGTACTTGATCCTGTGGTTGCAGATAGATGACGAGATTACAGAAGCAGAATGCGCACTTGAGAAATATGCATAGAGTGAATGCTGCATGCAGGGGAAACTATCGATCTGTTGAAGATAAAGCAACCTGGTTTATGAAGGAGGTAAATTTCCCCTGAATTTCTCAGAGGCTCGTGGTATAACCTTGATGTAACTCCACTTTTCTTAAGGCTATCTGAACACGAAAGCAGGTACCATCAGGCATGAGAAGACACAATAATGAGCTACAGCAGGAATAAAAGAACTCATCCCTGATTAACTCGCTATGTGGGGGTGCCTTGCGTCACTGCTCAGGGAAGTAGTTAAAACTAGCTATTATGGAAGGTGCCCTCTGAGACTATTAATAATCCCCCGAAATTTCGTAGTTTTAGAGTTTAGCAAGCACATCCACGTGCATTATCACCTTAGCTGCTGTTCGCGAGAACACGGCAGCAGACAGGCTTTTACAAATGAGAACACTGAGGCCGGGGAAATTTCAATTACCTGCCCACTCTACTTAGCTACTAAGTAGCCTAACCTGGACTTAGCCAATATCAAAACACTTTATCTGACTCTGAGTTCCCAGCAATCTTTCCAGAGGAAGGGAGTTAACAGTTGGGAGGAACAAGAGAAAGAGAGAAAATGAAGCCACGATCTAAATACAATAAGGCGGGGCACCTGGGTGGCTCAGGCGGTTGAGCGCCCAACTTTGACTCGGGTCATGATCTCAAGGCTCGTGAGTTCGAGCCCTGAGTCGGGGCTCTGTGCTAACAGCTCAGATCCTGGAGCCTGTTTCAGATTCTGTGTCTCCCTCTCTCTCTGACCCTCCGCCGTTCATGCTCTGTCTCTCTCTGTCTCAAAAATAAACGTTACAAAAAAAAATTTTTAAACTTAAAAAATAAGTAAATAAATAAATAAAATAATGCTAAATCAAGCAAAGACCCGAAATTTAGTTTCATCTCAGGATCGTGAATAATCCCAAAGTGGATTTTCAAGTGGCAAACACCTATTCTTGGTAAAAACCAGCTTTTGGACGAAGAAAAATCTCCTAAAACACTGATGAGGTAACAGATGAAAGAGAAGTTAATACTAATAATGAATAATAAAGAAGTAACCATAATAGAGAGCTTTCTAATGTAGCTCCGCGTGACGGATCTCGTTAGCAAAATAACACTGGATTGATAGTTTCATTAAACTATAACAAGTGAATTTTTTTTAATTTTTTTAATGTTTATTTATTTTTGAAAGAGAGAGCATGAGCGGGGGAGGAGCAGAGAGAGTGGGAGACACAGAGTCCAAAGCAGGCTCCAGGCTCCGAGCTGTCGGCACAGAGCCCAACACGGGGCTGGAACCCACAAACTGCGAGATCATGACCTGAGCCCAAGTCGGACGCTTAACCGAGTGAGCCCCCCAGGCTCCCCTATAACAAGTGAATTTTACTGAAACTAAAATATCATTGGTTATAAGATGCACTATTACCTTATGTCCTAAGAAAGAAAAAACACTGCCAATTGCAATACGCCATCGATTTTAACCTGTGTCATGGTTCCGAGGGTGCTAAATGAAGAAAAAAATTCTGCATTTTAAAACACGTGAAATACAATGGTTACATATATTCAGACCAGGGGGTTAATGATAACCGGAAGGGGCGCCTGGGTGGCTCAGTCGGGTAAGTGTCCACCTCTGGATTTCAGCTCAAGTCATGATCTCAGGATTCGTGAGTTCATGAGGGCACAAAGCCTGCTTTGGATACTCTCTTGCGTTCTCTGTCTCACCCTCCCCTCTCTCTCTCTCTCCCAAAATAAATAAATAAATTTATTTTATTATTTTATTTTTTTAACGTCTATTCATCTTTGAGACACAGAGACAGAGCATGAGCAGGGAAGGGGCAGACAGAGGGAGGGAGACACAGGATCCGTCACAGGCTCCAGGCCCTGAGCTGTCAGCACAGAGCTCCATGTGGGACTCGATTCATGAACTGTGAGATCAAGACCTGAGCTGAGGTCAGACGCTCACCTGAATGAGTCGCCCAGGTGCCTCCCCTGGGGCTTAGTTTTTAACGCTAGAAACATCTTTAGACGTAGACAGTAGAGGGTTTTGTTCTAAGAAACCATATATAAGGGAATAATAACAGGTAAGAGGAAAACATTTTACTAAAGCAAAACATTCTAGGGACCACGGAGTTATAGAATCATCTAAAGGGATGTAGGGTAGTCATCTGACCCATAAAAAAACAAAAACTGGAAGGGGATCCACCCAGTAGATAGATCCTGGGGTACGTAGACTTCAAGTCCAAGAATAGGAAAGGTATCTGAAGCATCCAGTTGGCCCTTGCAACTTGTCAGTAAAGCTTCAACATAATAAATCCTTGAAGTAGTGTTTTTCTATAGATATAGATGATATAGATATAGATATAGATATAGATATAGATATAGATATAGATATATCTGATGTATATATATCAGATATATATATTTCTATATAAAATAGATATCAGATGTCTATATATTTCTATTTAAAAATAGAAATATTTTTAAATGTGATGAATACTATCAAATTGCCTTCCAAAATGTAGTAGTTTATACGCACAGAAGTACATGGAGGGGCGCCTGGGTGGCTCAGTCGGTTGGGTGACCGACTTCAGCTCAGGTCATGATCTCGCAGTTTCTGAGTTCGAGCCCTGTGTCAGGCTCTGTGCTGATAGCTCAGAGCCTGGAGCCTGCTTTGGATTCTGTGTCTCCTCCTCTCTCTACCCCTCCGCTGCTCACACTCTGTGTCTCAATAATAAATAAACATTAAAAAAAAAAGTACATGGAAATTCTCATTTTCCTATAACCCCACCACCCTTAAGTATTATCAGTGATGAAATGATTATAAATATAATAGATAAAACATGAAAAATCATATATCATTTGAATTCAAATCTCAACATTATTAGCAAGGTTTAGAATATTCTCATCTGTTTTTTGATCATCTGAATTTACTCTTCCAAATCACTTGTTGATAGGTTTTGTGTAGTTTCCTATTGGGTATTGTCTTCACTTCACTGATATGTAAAAACTTTTTATATATCGCTGATATGCTACTATATATATATATATATATATATATATATATGCACACACACACTTATATAGAGTTATCATACATATAGATTACTCCTTGATCCATCATTTATTCATTAATGTTATTTGTTGTGTGGACTTTTTTTTTGCCATATCATGCTTTTAAAATTATATATAGTATGTATCTTGGGGCACCTGGGGCGCTCAGTCAGTTAAGCATCTGACTTGGACTCAGGTCGTGATCTTGCATTCATGGGCTCAAGCCCATGTCGGAGCTTTCTGCTCTCAGCACGGAGCCAGCTTCGGATCCTCTGTCTCTCTGTCTCTGCCCCTCCTCTGCTCAGGCTCTCTCTCAAAAATAAATAAACATTTTAAAAAATAATAACTAACTAAATAAAATTTTATCTAGTCATGTATCTTAATCTTCTTTATGATTTATGTGTCGTGTATCATACTTAAAAGACTTTAGTTACCTGAAAATAAAGTATTGCCTTTAGTATTTTCATTGTTCTGTTTTTTTCGTTCAGATCTTTAACCCAATGGAATTTATTTATATATTTGGTACAAGTAGATATTTAACTTTTTATTTTCAAACGGAAATCCAATTATCCTAACGTCATTTATTACAAAATACATTCCTGCTCCACAGATTTCAAATGCGATCTTTTTTTTTTCTTCTAGATCTCAGTGGATCCTCTTTAGTGTTTCATTGGTTCATTTATCCATCACGCACCTGGGCCACAATGTTTTAATTATATTATTTTAGAATTCCTTAATACCTAGGAAGGCAAGTCTCTCTGCAATAATATCACTTTAAAAAATTGTTTGAGTAATCTTTTGAAATGTTTTGCAAGTGTTTAAACTAACTTCCACATACAGTGTTTCAAATAATGTTTAAAAAAAAATTGGCCAAGTCCCCTTCCACTGACTTTCCATCAAAACTGCATTACAAAATATGATAGAAGTTTCTTTTTTTTTTTTTTTTCATTTTTTTTTTCAACGTTTATTTATTTTTGGGACAGAGAGAGACAGAGCATGAACGGGGGAGGGGCAGAGAGAGAAGGAGACACAGAATCGGAAACAGGCTCCAGGCTCCGAGCCATCAGCCCAGAGCCTGACGCGGGGCTCGAACTCACGGACCGCGAGATCGTGACCTGGTTGAAGTCAGACGCCCAACCGACTGCGCCACCCAGGTGCCCCAATATGATAGAAGTTTCAAGAGATTGGCAATAAGAGTCTAAGAAAGATGCCATCCTGAATGCTACATTTATTCAGTTGTAAATCTCTTTGGGCAAAATGCCACTTCTGACTTCATGAAGACTGACATTCCTTGTTACCTCTCGTCTGAGACTTTCCACAGTTGCTGTTGCTATCATTAATGAGACTTTAAAAGCTCATATTTAAAAAAAAAAGTTAATGTCAATGAACCATTTGTTGTGGTAGAATTAAACTACCTCTGTATATTCACCTGGCTTCCAAACACCTTGGTAAACTTTATGATTGGCGTGGATTCTACTTTACTGAGGTCCATTTGACTTTCTAGGCATAGGGTCATGTTTTCTGCATATAATGAATGGTAACCGTGTCTTTTTTTTTTTTTTTAAGATTTTTGTTAATGTTGATTTATTTTTGAGAGAGAGTGTGAGCAGGGGAGGGGCAGACAGAGAGGGAGACACAGAATCTGAAGCAGGCTCCAGACTCCGAGCTGTCAGCACAGAGCCCCACGCAGGGCTCGAACCCACAAATCGCGAGATCATGACCTGAGCCGAAGTCAGATGCTTAACCAGCTGAGCCACCCAGTGGCTCAGACCCCGGTGTCTTTTCTAATACTGCATTGATACTTTTCATACTGCATTAATTAGAATCTTCCAAAATTCGGAGGGAGGGAGGAAATGAGGGGAAAAAATGACAAATGCCATTTCCCCCGCCCTGAATTTAAAAACAATACATTTAGTATTTAATGTGACAGTTGCTATTTATGTCTAATACTGTTTTTTTTTGTTTTTTTGTTTTTACGATTTTATTTTTAAGTGATCTCTTCACCCCACACGGGGCTTGAACTTACAACCTCCAGATCAAGAGTAGCACACTCCACTGACCCAGCCAGCCAGGTGTTCCCCTCCCCCCCCACCCCCACTTTTTTTTTTTTTTTCACATTTAGGAGTTTGCCATTTCTTCCTATTTGTTTTTGAGCTTCTGCAAAGAATGCATGCTTAGCTGATGGAGTTACTAATGTACTATCCTTGTATTTCTCGAATAAATCCCATGTGATCACACTCTATTTGCTAAAATAATTTAAAGCATTCTGGAATGCCTAGAATAAATCTCACTTGACCATGAGGTCAAGTCAGTAAGTCTAGTAAGTAAGACTACTTGTAGTTCGGGCACTCTTTCTGTTGCTCCCTGGCACTCTGGGAATCTCTGAGCCCGTAACTCCCCAATCATTCTTTGCTGGGCTTTGTGGAGTTTGTCTTCATGCGCTCTCAGCAGAAACCTTAAGAAAAGGCCAGGCTGGTCTTCGAGCTTGTGCTTCTCTGCTGGACCTTCAATTCTGGAACTCTGCATTACAGCGTCTGGTCCTTTCAGTCCCCCAGCCCCAAAACGCCACTCCCAATCCTCCACAAGGAAGCAAGAGTTCTTTGTCTTTCTTGGTTTTCTTATCCCCATGCCTATGTCCAAGTATCTCCTCCAAGCCTTAAGCCAAGATCACAGGGCTTACATCATCGGCTCCCTTGTCTCAGGGATCGCGGTGCGTGCTGCCGGTCTTCCAATAGCTAAAAATAGTTGTTCCGTAGACTTTGTCTAGTTTTACTGCAGAAGGTTACATCTGGTCATTGTTACTCCTCTGAGGATGCAAGTAGAATTCCCAATGCCTTTTTGAGGACAGATAGTTGATACCTTTTGTCATTTCTGCAGTACTTAATTCTTTGTTCAGTTTTGGTTTCGGCCACCTCTCTCGAAGCAATTTGCGTCATTTTAATTCTCTTACAAAATGATCAAATTCATTTATAGTCTCAGGCTTAAATAATTACTCTCTTCCATTGGTAACATCGCCACATGGAGCAAAGAGCAAGAGAGGACCCACAGTGAAGTCTGAATTCCCGGTAAACAATAAATAATAATTTAAGTACGTCCCATATATTTGAGACATTATTGGAAATATCCCTTAGATTGTTATCCTAGATTATCTGCTGTTTTTCATAAATTCTAATTTGACCGAGTGTACAGTATTTTATCTGGGAAGCCTATATATTATGCATCTTTATAAAACAAAAAAAAAAAGGTCCGGTTTTTTGGATTAAGTCCAGTGTATTTGTTGGTTTGGGTGGTAGGTTTGTTTTTTAATTTTATTTTAATGTTTATTTTTTTGAGAGAGAGAGACAGAGACAGAGTGTGAGCAGGGAAGGGGCAGAGAGAGAGGGAGACACAGAATCTGAAGCAGGGCCCAGGCTCTGAGCTGTCAGCACAGAGCCCGACGCGGGGCTCGAACTCACAAACCAGAGATCATGACCTGAGCTGAAGTTGGATGCTCAATGGACTGAGCCACCCAGGCACCCCAAGGTTTTTTTTTTTTTTTAAATATAGCAATTTCTGCCTCACATTTATTAATTTCTTGCTCTCTTGCTTTCACTTATGGTTTGTTTCTCCTTTTCTAGTTTTCTAAGTGTTCAAGTCATTTGTATTAAAATAAAAAAACATCTGAAGTCATGAATTTTGCTGAGTGCAACTCCATTCACATCATGGAGATTTTTCAGTGAAGGGAGCTCATTTGCATTAATTGCTAAAGCATTTGTAATTTCGGTTTTTTATTTCCTCTTGATTCAAGAGTCATTTAGAAAAGTTTGTTTTTTTTTTTTTTTTTCCAAGTCCTGAGTGGTTTTTTATTATTTTGTTTTACCACTGAAATCTAATATTTTGACTTTTTGGTCAGGATGTGTCCTCCAAGTGTTCTAGTTTAAGAAAAAATGTTAGAGCTTTGCAGGCCAAGTGTTTAATTAAATTCTGCACACACTTTATAAGCAGAAGAGGGTCATATATGTACTCCCTCTTTATTGGGTTCAAATAGAGAAATATAATAAAGTCGGTTAATTGTGTTATTTAAATCCTTCAAATTTTTACTTGTCTTTGGCCCAGTTCACCTTGAACAAGATCCACAATGAACTTTTGCTCAAGACTTGCAAATGCAGCAAGCTTTTCTCTCCATGATTTATGACGCCTTTTGGAAACATGGCTGGGTAGCTATGAAAAGTGTCCTTTTACAGGGATTTATTAGATAATGTATCATTGAAAGCCAATTAGCCCCTTGTTCAGAAGATAGTAAAGGCCAAAAACATGAACGAGATTATGTAGACAAGACGCCTTAGACAATTCACCAAAGCCGGGTTTGCCCATCCTTCTACATAAAAGGCAAGATAGTCAGTGTTTTAATCAATGGATTGTTTGAGGGGGTATGGCGAAAGAAGGCTGTGAGGGATTTTTGTAAGGTCTTACGTGAGCTTCCGGAGGGAAAGCCTGGAAAGGCCCAATCGGAATTTTACGCATTGCTAACAAGTTGGTAAAAATAACAACACTCCTCCACCCAAGGTGGGATGCCACTAATGCTAACGAGTCAATTACAAAATGAAAGCAAGAGAGGGAAGGCCACATTTATATGTAATTAGGAGTTGTTTTCAGTTTTCAGCCCTATCAACCACAGATTTTTGTGAATTAAGTAGACAAGACTTTCAAAATGTGGACTTCTTTTTTTCAGCGTTCTGAGCTTTTCAATGGAGGACACCTATTTTTTGAAATACAGTTGATCCTTGAACAAGGCAGGTGTTAGGGCGCTGACCCCCCGCATGGTCACAAATCCACATATAACTCCGGACTCCCCCAACACTTAACTGCTAATAACCTACCACTGACTGGACGCTTTACCAATAACATAGTTCATTAACAAATAATTGTTAGTTATATGCATTTGACACTGTATTCTTACTATAAGCTAAGCTGGAGAAAATATTATTAAGAAAATCATAAGGAAGAGAAAATACATTTATAATACTGCATATGGAGGGGTACCTGGGTGGCTCAGTCAGTTAAACTTTGACTTTGGCTCAGGTCATGATCTTGCGGTTCGTGAGTTCGAGCCCCGTATCGGGCTCTCCATTCTCAGTGCAGAGCTGGCTTCAGATGCACCCCCCCTCTTTCTTTCTCTCTCTCAAAAATAAAAAATAAACATTAAAAAAAGTTGTATCATACTGTATATGTATAGTACTGCCCTGTATTTCTTGAAAAAAAAATCAAGAAGTATAAGTAGACGCATGTAGTTCAGACCCATGCTGCTCAAGGCTCAGCTGTGCTGTCTGAACTGGCTGAACCAAGGACTGGTATTATCATCACAAAAACATCACTCTCTGTGATGCAGTGATAGAGCCAGTGCTCTCAACCTTTCTGAGTTTCTTAGGGAGACCAAGCCATCACTAACCTTCATCTACTTGACAATGCGAGGCTTCGGGTGCCTTTCTCTGCATCAAGGTTAGAGCAAAAGCTGAGGAATTAGATCACAAAGGCTCAAATTCCGAGTCTGACATTTCATAGATAAATTATGTAATCTCTCTCCAAGGCTCGGTCCCTCCATTTCAAAATGGAGATGATGATGATAATGCCTTCCTCCAACACAGTGCTCATAAAGCATCCATCACAAACCTGACACTCAATAAATAGTACATATTGTTAGATGGTATTTTGTAAGCATGCTATCTTGATTTTGCAAAATCCCTAAGCAGAAATGGTTTTCACATGGCTTCTTTAAAGCATTTCAACATCCTGGTCCTCACACTTTAAGAGTGATACCATCCATGCCTTTTACGATGAGCAACCCCAATCAATTTTAAAGATGATCAATGGTGCCATGTTCCAATCACTACAATTGTATACTATTTTAGAAAATTGATGAAAGGGATTCACCCAAGCCATTGACCAAGTCAACTCAATGACCTCAAGCATATAGTACAAATGACTCTCCCCAATAAGGCTGCTCACCAAGGCTTCTCCCTATAACCAATGTCAGAAGGTTAACATTTGGTAATTCACCCTACACTGAAAACTGAAAAAAAATCTCTACATTTGGATTGTGGATTCCAAAAGAGTCCAGATCCTGTCCTTTTTTGCATGTTGTATCCAGAAGCTAGAACAATGCCTCACTCAATATCGAAAGTACAATACGTATTTTTTTAACTGAGATATAATTGACATGTAACATTGTATTAGTCTCAGGTGGACAACATAATGATTCAATCTTTGTACTGCAAAATAATCTCCACGGTCAGTCTAGTTAACATCCATTGCCAACACATACTTTCAAACAAATTATTGCATATGATATTGAGAGTGAAATTAAAGAAAGTACAATCTTCAATTCTTCAATGTGTATAAAGAAATGAAATTTTAAGATCATCCTGCCAACGTCACAATGAAATTGAAGTCTGATTTTCAAAAATTGTGGTAAGGCTTCAAATGGAAGCAAACAGGCCGTGAGACTGGCGTAATAAAAAGCCAAAAACATCAGGAGGTAGAACGCCAGGGTCTCCGACCCAGCTAGGCTGCTGAGCAAGTCACTTATTTTCTCCGAGCCTCAGTTTCCTGATTTGGAAAGCGGCAGTTGGCTTGCCGATGTCACAGAAAAGTTCAAGCAAGGCAGAGGATTGGGATGAAAAGGCTTTGAAACATAGAAAGTACCGCACAATACAAATGAGTGTTTAGAAATGTAAGGTGTAGAACTGCATTCATCATACCAAGCACATAAGGAATTAGATGAGTCACTAATGGAAAAGCACAAGAAATAGAATCATAGAGCACAACTGTTTTCTTAAAACAAAAAAATCCAAAATGGGTGTCTAGATAGCTGATGTCCATCGTTTGATATTTGGAAAGAACATCTAATCACATATGTGATACTCAACTACCGGGAAAAGCTATTTTCTTTTGTACAGTTTTTCCTCTTTATTTTTGCCCCAAATTAAACTTATTAATGGTCTCTATTTATAGAACAAGAAATAGCTCTGCTGCTTACATTGTGCCTTTCCTAACTTGTCAACAGAGGCCAGAGAATGGATGAAATGTGCTAATGGAAGAATTTAAGAATCTCAGAAGACATATCTACTAGTCTATGTACAAACACAAAAGACTGCAGAAGAGAAACAAACAGAGGAGGGGACACACACACACACACACGCAACACACAAATTCCTACAAGCATGTCTCTGAAGAGCAACTAGGAAAAAGATTTAGCAAACTTGCACAGGTGTTTAAACTGCCGAGATAGGTAACCAGTGACACAATTGCTACATAAAGATGTCAGGGTAACAATGAAATGCTAGTTGAACCTGCTTTTTCTTTTACCGGGTTGTTTGATGGAAGTCTTTTTTTTTTTTTTTTTTTTTTTAAGTTGTCTCTACACCCAGCGTAGGGCTCAAACTCACAACTCTGAGATCAAGAGTCACATGCTCTACCTACTGAGTCAGCCAGGTGCCCGGATGGAATATTCTTTTTTTTAATTTATTTTTAATGTTTAGTTATTTTTGACAGAGAGAGAGAGACAGAGTGTGAGTAGGGGAGGGGCAGAAAGAGGGAGACACAGAATCCGAAGCAGACTCCAGGCTCTGAGCTGTCAGCACAGAATCCGACACGGGGCTTGAACCCATGAACCATGAGATCATGACCTGAACCAAAGTCGGACACTTAACTGACTGAACCACTCAGGTGCCTCCCGGATGGAATATTCTTCATAGTGATCCGGCTACTTAGACAATCTTTGGTTTTATGGGTAACTACAGGGAAAAGAGACCATGGACAATGTGAGTAAATGTTTAGATAAGCAGCATATACAAACTTCTGATCATGAATGTCTAAATGTTTTGTTCCTTTATATACATGTAGGAACAGACACTAAGAAAACATAGATCCGTGACTCATGCTTTGGGGAATAATGTTTCAGAAGGGAAGAAAACCTATTTTCTTAATTTCAAATAGTCAAAACATTTTATGAATCGTTTCCTTTTGGCCAGCTTCCGTTGCAGTCGAGCAAACTTTTAAAATTCCATTTGTCTTAAAAATCTACATTTTATTTCCTTTCATCGTGTTTCTCAGGATTATCATCTTCTTCACTGTACCCTCTCCATCAGCACATAACCATTTTGTTATCTTCCATTTACAAAAGCACCTTGATCCCACGAACCCTTCCACTATTTGCCTCAGTTCTCTGTCTCCTTTTGTACCAAAACTTGATAAACGATAGTCTGTGCTCCTTCACCTCACCTTCACCCCTCAAGCCACTCCAGGGAGGTCCTCACTGCCCCACCGAAACCACCCTGGTGGACATCACCGAGGCTTGCCATCTCGCCAAACGCGTCACTCCATTTTTCTAGGACTTCAATGCAATTTCAAATGATTCCCACATTTACATCTCAGCCCGACTTCTCGCCTAGGCTCTAGCTCATATATATGTAACCGCCCAGTCGACATTTCCACTTTGATGTCTCATAGGTGTCTCCAACCTAACATGTTCAGAAGACAACTCCATAGCCCACCATCCCATGCCAGGCTCCCCCAGTTTTTCCCTTCAGGAACTGAGAGTCCACTCACTCTCTTGATCAGGCTTGGGACCGGAGTCATCTTTGGCTCCTTCCTTCCCTCCACCCTAAGTCCCACCGTCCCTCCACAAGTACTTGGACTCTTTATCTTCATGACGGATCCAGAAGCCAGCCCTTCTCCAGCATCCTCACTGCTACCGCCACATCCAGCCACTGGCATCACTCGCCTTGGGGGCGTGGCTCGCTGGCCCTTCCTTTGGGAGGGGTCATCCAGTTCACCTGCCAACGACCCTTCTTGACCCAGCAGCCCGAGTCGTCTGCTAAAGACAAATATGTCCTTATATTCCCTTCATCATCACAGGACTCGAATCTCATGCTGTCACGTGTAGCACGTGCACAATACAGTCCAAATGAATCCAATCTCACTTGGCCAGTTCCCTCAGGACATTGAGATCTGTTGTTCAGATACTACCTCCTCAAGGAGACTTTCGCAGCAAACCTCTCTAAAAAAGTCACTCCACCTGCTCCCTCTCCATCTTCTTTCACAGCAAACGAATTTTCCTTTACAGCCCTTTTTGCAAGGGGAGGGACTAAGGGGGCCAATAGCAGTTTGAGTCTGCGGCTGATGGTGTAGCACTTCCTAAGGTGAGCCAAAGTGTTTTCTGCTGTCTTTTCATCATATACCTGTAGGACCGCTATAAAAGAGTAAGTAAGCTCTAGCAAATTTTTTCTACGTCCGTTGTTTGCAGGGACAGAAGCATGGTAGAGAGCTGAGTAGCATAGGCAATAAAATTGACTCCAATAACCCTAAGAGAAATAAGTAAGTGAAAACTAATCCTTCTCAATAGCCATGTGACCCGTAAATACAGGAAAAGACGCAACCTTGTTAGTAATTGAGAAATGCAAATAAAATTATAATGAGATGCTACTCTTCAGCCCAAATGGCTAGAATTAAAAATAATCACAAGATCAAGGGTTTATCAGCATGGAGAGCAGTACGAACTCTCATACACTGATGGTGGCTGTGTAAATTGGTATCATTGATATGGAAAAATGCTTGGCAGTATCTATTACAATTAAAATTGGTTTAAAAAAATACCCCAGTTCCAACAATTCTATGCCAGTTATATAACCAAGAGAAATGCAGCTATGTGTAGATGAAAAGATAGGCACAGGAAGTGTTGGCAGTCACAATATTTGCAGCTATGAAAAACTAGAAACGACCTAAATGGCCATCAACCGTAGAAGAGGTGAATAAACTATAGTATATTTACACCATGTCATAACGCTATTCACCCGTGTAACCAAATTAATTATCATTCTTTCCGAAACCTAGGAGCTCACTCAGAATAATACACAGTACATGGCTCCGTTTTTATAAAAATTTTCAAACAGGTAAAATTAATTCATGCTGTTGGCAATCAGGAAAGTAACAGGAAAGGGGCCGCCTGGGCTTTGAGGAACGTTCTCCTTCTTGACTTCATCTGTAGTTACACAGATGTGTCCACATACTGATAATCCCATTCCAAAAGAAATCGTGATCTATTCATACAATACAATACCATCAACAAGTATAAATGAATGAACTGCTGCTATATGCCAAATCTGGGTGAATCTCAAACATTTTTTTTTAGATGAGTGTGATTTGAAAAAAAAATTTTTTTAATGTTTATTTATTTTTGAGAGAGAAAGAAAGAGAGAGTGCAAGCAAGGAAGGGGCAGAGAGAGAGGCAGACACAGAATCTGAAGCAGGCTCCGGGCTCCGAGCTGTCAGCACAGAGCCAGATACGGAGCTTGAACTCACAGACCGCAAGATCACAACGTGAACTTAACCGACTGAGCCACCCAGGCGCCCCTCAAACATAATTTTAGGCAAAAGAAGCAGACGCGAAACAGGGCAGACCATGTGATTCCAGTTCTACAAAATGTGAAAAGCAGGCAACATGAATTAATGGTTTTGAAAATCAGGAGAGGAAGAGGAAACCAAGGAAGGGCTTTTTATGTTTTGATTTCGAAGCACCTAATTCCATGGGTTTTTCTTGAGCCCAATTTTTCCTCTTCTCCGGAACTAAAACTTGCCAGCTCGCTGGATGGCCCAAGGATCTCCGTGAATACAAACAAAAGAGTTGGAGAGGGAAAAGCCTGAACCCTGGCCCAGGGCAGGATGGTTCATTCCTGGAATACTTATTTGCATTCAGCCCGAGGGACGGGAGATTAGCATTTCCAAGAGAAAACAATCTGGCCCTCCCAGTCCTGTCCCCTCCTGGAGCCCTCTGAATCACTCCCTTCCCTTGCTGCCGCCCTAGTTCTACACCAGAGAGAGCCATACTGTCGAGATGGGGCAAGTGACTTTAGAATTACAGGTAGTTTGTAAAGAGGGCTCTGCTGTATTTGGGGCTGAAAAGCACTTTGGAAATACATATGATTATTGTTGCATTAGAAGTAAACCTAGGATAAGAAAAATCCATTAGCAAGTGTTTCTGCCGAATGCTTTCTCAGGTGGCCATTCAGAGATACATTTGAAGACACAAAATGCACCAGGATTCAATTATATCTTCCTGATAAGAAATACTTTTAAGTGTCCAACAAGAGCTAATCATGGAAAGCCATCAGAGCCGCAATTTCTAATGGGAGCGAAAAGCAAATCCCTCCTTTAAGGGTAACAGCCTAAAGATTTGCTTAAATAATACCATTTTAGAGACTTCCAAAACAACTCGCCTGTATTTACCCAAGCAAAAGGTCATAATAACAACTTGATCTCACAGTCTGTCACCAGCCTAGCAGAATTGAAAAACCTGGGATTTTCTATTCCTTTCTTAAATCTGAAACATTAGGTCAAAGCCTATTATTTCAAGTTAGGGTTGAAATGAGAGCAGAAATTGATGTGCATATTTTAACACTAACAAGATGTCTTATATTGTTAAAGATCCTTTAGAATTTATAAGTGATGCTTAGGGTCAGACTGTGCCTATGGGTGAACATTACTTTTCAGCCAAAAAAGCAAGTGATCTCTGTAAACCACTTAAGCCCCTGAGTATAGAATAGAGACCCAGTGAATGTTAGTTATCTTCTCTTTTCCCTTGTTCTCTCAAACTTCTTTTTAAGTTTATTTATTTATTTTGAGAGAGAGAGAGAGAGAGAACAAGTGGGGAAGGGGCAGAGAGAGAAAGGGAGAGAAAGCATCCTAAGCAGGCTCTGCATCACCAGTGCAGAGCCTGACACGGGGCTCGAACTCACGAACCTCAAGATCATGACCTGAGCCAAAGTCAGACGCTCAACTGACTGAGCCACTCAGTTCCCCCTCAGATTTCTTGAATCCCGTCTGAAAGAGAAAAATAATAACATCAACAAGATGCCTAACTATCTTTCAGTTGGTGTCTAGGAAATGTGGTCATTGTGGAAACCACTATCCATTAAATATTCTCTAATTTGACCAACTATGGGATAGATCGTATCATTATCCTCATATAACATATGAGGTTAAGAAAACTGTCCACAATTTAGATGGCAAGTTTTAAAAAAAGGAGGACTGTCTCCTCTCCCACATTGGTCACAAGGGAATGACCACAGATTTCTTTTGACCCTCTGTGATGAATCTTTGGGACTGAAGATGTGCTGGTTCCAAACTGGGCACTCTGTATGTGTTTTACTGACATCCTGAAGAAGTCAACTTGCTAAAGAAGACTGGTTAGCTCTTTTTCTGTTTCCAGAATTCATCTTTCATGATTCCGTGTTTGTGGTAGGTGACTAGACACACAGAGGTAGGGTCTGGAAAATTCCTTTTGGTTTTCAGAACAAATTGCTTATTTTACTTTCTTCAGGGCAAACGTGTAGGTGTGACTTACGTCAACCCTCATACGGAGCCCTGCAAACATGCGCCATATGCCGCCAGGTTAGCAGAGCGCTCAGGATGCTGTCGAAGCCAAATGGAATGTTATCGGGAAGTCCTTCAGAGTTCAGTACGTCTCATCCTTGAAAATGAGTCCAAATCCCCTTATTGGTGAATACCTCTATATGATTCCCAATTGCTCTCCCACACAGTGATTCCATGGTGTTTCATTAATTACTTCCAACTACCTATTAAATCTTCTGAGAGAGCAAGGTGATTTTATTTGGGGGATCATTTTTCATAATGAAAGAAAACGTCAGTCTCCAAAATAGGTCCCATTCATTCATTTTTTTTTTTTAATTTTTTTTTTCAACGTTTATTTTATTTTTGGGACAGAGAGAGACAGAGCATGAACGGGGGAGGGGCAGAGAGAGAGGGAGACACAGAATCGGAAACAGGCTCCAGGCTCTGAGCCATCAGCCCAGAGCCCGACGCGGGGCT
Source organism: Leopardus geoffroyi (assembly GCF_018350155.1). Classification (NCBI taxonomy): domain Eukaryota; kingdom Metazoa; phylum Chordata; class Mammalia; order Carnivora; family Felidae; genus Leopardus; species Leopardus geoffroyi. Next base: position 95,139,386 of record NC_059326.1, on the reverse strand, counting down.
CGAACTCACGGACCGCGAGATCGTGACCTGGCTGAAGTCGGACGCTTAACCGACTGCGCCACCCAGGCGCCCCATTCATTCATTTTTTTTTTTTAACTTTTTTAGACGTTTATTTATTTTCGAGAGAGAGACAGAGCATGAGTGGGGGAGGGGCGGACAGAGAGGGAGACACAGACTATGAATATTATTACACTATATTGTAATAATAATTTCAGGAATAGAATTTAGTGATTCGTCACTTACATATAACACCCACTGCTCATCCTGACAAGTGTGCATCTGTTTACATTCTAATCATCCTTCAAGGTCGAATTAGATTGTGGGTCTGTAGCCATCACTGAGCTCCATGTGCCTATTGCTTTCTTGATTACATACACCTTGCCTCTCCTCTCTTGGTTCCTTTGAGAGCCTTAGTGTCCTACGTATAACGGCACTCAAAACATTCTGCTGATGATATGTCATTTGTGGCCTGCAGTCCACAGTTCAGTACTGAGTCATGTGTTGTTTTACACCGTTCACCTCTAAGCCATAAGCATTAGTCTGGCATATTTAACTGAATTACATGATCCCTAAGGGCAGAAATTAAGTGGCATATTTCTTTCTTATCAAACATAAAACTAAGAACATAGTCGTGATGAATGAACACAATCTTAGAATTGCTCAACAAGTCACAAGCACACACACACATACACAAACACAACACCGTCAAACCTAAATGAGATGATTTAGGCAAAGTTTCTAAAATAGCATGCTCTTGGCACAATTGGGCACTTACCGAGTATACACATGTACTTGATTTCTATTTAACCAAAGACTGCCATCTTCATTCAAAACAAGTAGCCAAGCGACAAAAAGGCAAAGCCAATTCACATTCAGTGTTTGGGAGAGTGTGGGGCAGGGCACTTTCATAAACAACGAAAAGTGAAGAAAATCAACATAACCTTTTTGGAGGAAAATTTGGCAGTCTGAAGAGATACTACGAATAATCATCTGTTTCTGAGATCTTTTAATTTTTAGACTCAAAATTTTTCCCATCGTAAATAGACCCATGTTACTTTTTCGCATTTATACTATATTATAGTTGAGAAGATAATGAGGGTAATGATCACTGAGAAATTATCTCAAAAGAAAGCCCAAATAAAGCAAACGTCTTATATTGTAAGTAACCCTTTGGACAATACAGAAATGGAGGACAGTTGCTATACTTTGGTTCCAGAGTGTTTTTTTTAAAAGTTTTTATTTATTTACTTATTTTGAGAGAGTGAGAGTGTTGGGTGGGGGCAGAGAGAGGAAGAGAGAGAATCCTAAGCAGGCTCTGCACCGTCAGCATGGAGCCCAGTGCAAGGGCTTGAACTCACGAACTGTGAGACCATGACCTGAGCCGAAATCAAAAGTCAGAGGCTTAACTGACTGAGCACCCCAGGTGCCCCTCTCATATTAAAAATTTTGAGGGGCACCTGTGTGGCTCAGTTAGTTATGTGTCCAACTTCGGCTCAGGTCATGATCTCACGTTGTGGGTTCGAGCCCTGCATTGAACTCTGTGCTGACAGCTCAGAGCTTGGAGCCTGCTTCAGATTCTGGGTCTCCCTCTCTCTCTGCCCCTCCCGACTCATGCTCTGCTCTCTCTCTCAAAAATAAATAAACATTAAAAAAAACAGACACTGCTGCAGCAGGTGAGAGCATAGAGGCTGGGGCCCAGGCTACTTACATTCAAGTCCCAATTCTACCACGTATCAGCTGTATGATGGTGGACAAATGACTGAACCATCTCTCTGTGTCAGTTTCCTTATCTATAAAATGGGAATAATAGTAATACCAATTTAGGACTATAGTGAGGATTAAATGTGTTCGTAGATCTCACACTGACAGCAGTGGTAGGAAGAGCTTCGAAAGGGTTCATTTTATTATTGTTATCACTACTTACTAAGTACCTATTATGTGCTAGGGGCTGAGGATATAGTAGTGAAAACTTCACGAGACATATTCTAATGGAAGAAATTATATAGGTTGTAACAATCACAGTAGGGGACTTTAACACCCAATTACATCACGAGAGATCATCCAGACAGAAATTCAACAAGGGAATAGTAGCTTTGAAAAACACATTAGATTGTTGCCTGGGTGGCTCAGTTGTTTAAGCGTGGCTGACTTTGGCTCAGGTCATGATCTCATGGTTTGGTTCATGAGTTCAAGCCCAAATCCCACGTTGGGCTCTGTGATGACAGCTCAGAGCCTGAAGCCTGCTTTGGATTCTTTTCTCCCTCTCTCTCTGCCCCTTCTCTCCTCTCTCTCTCTCTCTCTCTTTCTCTCTCCCAAAAATAAATAAATAAACATTAAAAAAAATTAGGGCGCCTGGGTGGCTCAATGAGTTAAGCAGCCAACTCTTGATTTCGGCTCAGGTCGTGATCTCACAGTTTGTGGGTTCAAGCCCCACATCTGCTTCTGCACTGACAGTGTAGAGCCTGCTTGGCATAGTCTCTCTCCCTCTCCCTCTGCTCCTCCCTTGCTTGTGTGTGCTCTCTCTCAAAAAAATAAATAACCATTAAAAAAAAATTTATAAAGAAAAGAAAGACACGTGAGGCCAGACAAATCTAACAGATATATATAGAACATTTCATCTAAAACCAACAGAATACATATTCTTTTCCAGTGCACAAGCAACATTCTCTAGGATAGATCACATGTGAGGCCACAAAACAAGTCTCAATAAATTTAAGAAGACTGAAATCATATCATATCTTTTCTGACCACAACACTGTGAAACTAGAAATCAATTACAAGAAAAAATCTAGAAAGAATCTAACTATATGGACACTAGACAACATGCAACTAGACAACAATGAGTGGGTTAACTAAGAAAATCACAATGGAAATAAAAAAGCACAACAATCCAAAATCCTTGGGATGCAGCAGAAGCACTTTTAAGAGGGAAGTAGAGACCGACCTCAAGAAAAAGAAACATCTCAAACCACCTAAACTTACAACTAAATGCACTAGGAAAAGAAGGACAAAGTCCAAGTCTAGTAGAAGGAAGGAAATAATAAAGAATGCAGCAGAAATAAATAAAACAGAGATGGAAAAATTGAAGTAAAAAAAGTCATTATGTAGGTATTGACTAAATCGATGCACCTACTCTTAAAATTATGGTAAACATCCTAATAGAAGAATCATAGTTGAGAATAAAAAGGATACCAAATATACTCTAGGGGTTGGCAGTCATGTAGGATAATCCAAGAATCAATGGGAAGAAGAATATTCTAGGCAACGCACATTCAATAAACCGAAGAAAACCAAGATGGCTCACGACCAGAGAGTGATGAGGGAGAAGGGCACAAGATGAAATTACAGAGGTTGGCAGGATGGATAGATCAGAGCCATACGGACCGGACCATCTTAGAGATCTGGGATATTGTCCAAGTTCAGCCGAAAGCTAATAAAGAGTTTTAGGCAGGAAGTGACATGATCAAATTTATATCATCCTGGCTGAAAAATTATGTAGAAGATCTTGAGTTCCTACACAGCACAAAGACGATATACAATAAAATCTCCACACTTGGAGAAATTCAACCACACGTTCTTTTTTTAATATGTAATTAAAACACTGTAAATTATATAAATCTATTATGTATTACACATTATACATTTATACGTACACATGACTGTGAAGATGTGTACTATGCATGGTGAAAGTTATTACGGGTCCGGTTTCACCTTGCAGCAGGGTGGGAGGGGTCCCTATATTTCCAATAAGCAATTCTTGGAGACCAGTAAGATGTCCAAGAATTCAACTCAATTCTGACACTTACTACCCAGAGATAGCTTCAGATCCCACAGGTTAAGGGCTCAATCCTGAAAGATTCCCTCCACCCCAGTTCAGCCATAAAATGAATGATGTAGATCTTCATAGACCAAAATGGAATAGTTAAGGGGGAAAACAAGCCATTTCTAGGAACATATAATTAGTAATAGTAAGATTTTTGTGAAAATATAAATATGAATAAATAAATAAAGGTGTCAATGTTTGTTTATCCAGATCTCAAGGCATACACATCAAACCATCAATATTGATTACTCCTTGAATAGTAGGGTCAAAGAAATGGTGAGCCTTTACTTTTTACTTTGGGTGCTTCTAATTATTTGAATTCTTTATAATGAGTATCTGTCAATTTGAAATCAAAGGCAAGCAATGAAGAAGGGGCACCTGGGTGGCTCAGTGGATCGAGCTTGACTCTTGATTTCTCTTGGATCATGATCCCTGGGTCGCGGGATGGAGCTCAGCACTAGCACTGAGTGTAGAGCCTGCTTAGGATTCCCTCTCCCTCCCTCTCTCTCTCTCTCTCCCTCCCTCCCTCTCTCTTAAAAAAAAAAGAAAAAAAAAAAAAAAAGGAAAGGCAAGGAAGAAGGATACAAAAATAAAATCACATCCAAGCTTTGCTTTCTGTTTAGCACAATTTATAGCATAATAATAAAGTCACAAGTAGTGAGTGAAGGGAAAAGATTGATCTATGCTATTTATAACTTTTTAAGAGTGGCATATAATTAAGGTATTTCCTGTTAATTACTGACAGGCAGAATTAAGGAATCTCTGTCACCCATTATTGATCAGGTAATACAACCTGATGTCAGACTAATACATGATCTGTAGAGGACTGGGCTTTCTTCTATGCCGGCTTCCTCTTCTTTCTCTTAATCTGCCTGCCTGCTTCAATTTGTCTTTTTGAGAACAAATGGACATGGAAAGACTTTGATCAGAGTAGATGCAGAAACTGCCAGCTCTACTAATCAGTATTCCTAAGTCATGTAGCCTGTGCCTGTCCACAGGTGTCTGAAAAAAAATCATGAACCTTCTTTATCAGCTTATAATTAGAGGGACAAGCTAATTGTATCATACTATTAAGATGTACTCAACAGAAACATGAGAGGGTAAAGTCATCTAATTCAGTATGATTCACTTCTCTGACTCAGCTGAATGACAGGTCCCAAAATACCAGGCTTGCCTTTCAATAGTTTCAAGACAGCTGCCAGGAAATTGTACCAACAAATTATTTTTTTATATTATCTCAATGAGTTCCACCATATTGTGGACCAGCCGTATTAAAGACAGGTTGTTCTCCAGAACACTAATTTCAAGTGCATTTAATAGATGTCAGGTACTTTTAAAAGGTGGGGGTGGGTTATTGATTAAGTAAACTTCGAAAATGTTGAGTAGGGCCACCTGGGTAGCTCAGTCGGCTAAGTATCGACTCTTGATTTCTGCTCAGGTCTTGATCTCAGGGTTCGGTTCTTGGGATCGAGTCCCTACTTGGGATTCTCTCTCCCTCTCTCTCTGCTCCTCCCCCACTCGCTCCGTCTCTCAAAATAAATAAGTACACATTTTTTTTTTAAATGCTGAGTAAAATGAAGTTAGGGGAGTTTTTTTATTAGACTTTTTGGAGCCATTAATGTGCTCATATGAATTACGCATCTTCAAGACATTGCTAGAATAAACAGTATCTTCAAATACCGAATTTATTTTTCTAGGAAATCCTTTCATTGGTGATATCAAAGGCATGTGAAAGATAACATTAGGGGTTTATTGCTCTTTTGGAACCTCATGGTCGATCCTAAATTTGGTGCTTTAGGCTATAAAACAAGTTTCGGTTGCTTCCTTGCTTTAATCATTTAAAAGAGTTGTAGGACCTTCAGGGGTGCTGGGGTGGCTCGGTCGGTTAAGGGTCCAACTTCCCCTCAAGTCATGATCTCGCGGCTCATGGGTTCGAGCCCCGTATCGGGCTGTCTGCTGTCAGCACAGAGCCTGCCACAGATCCTTTGTCCACCGACGCCCCCACCCCCGTCTGCCCCTCCCCTGCTCATGTGCACGCATTTTAAAAAAAAGTCGTATGACCCTGTAAGATAAAATCTGTCGTTCTGTCACTCCCTCTAGAGAATATTTTTGTCTTCATCCTATCAAAAAGCTGCAGAAGACGTTGAAGCCTAACTAGAGAAAACCAAGATATACTGAGTTGTTCATTCATTCCCTCCCACTTTCTGCCCTCCAGTTTAGCCATTTTCTGATGAGAAACACACACAAATAAAGCTTGGCCTTGGCTATAGCGAACTTGGGGTGGCAGATGTGAATGTACAAAAATAGACTTGAACCCTCAAGTTGAACGTGGTTAGTATTCTTGAACCCTCAGTTCATTACTAGTAAATTTCCTAGCTACGACTTTACCACTCACTAGTATCTGGACAATTCATGTTGACTCCGCAGTAAAAATACAAGAAAAGCATTCTGGAAAGCATGTGCCCACATTGCAAAGTCTTAAAAACATTTCTTTTCCCACATTTGATCCTACTTAGAGGAAGTGATCACCAAAATATGTGTAGGAATAACCATAGACACTTTATTCATAATAACCACATACACAAAAATGGTACACTTATACAACAGAACCTTACTTGGAACTTTAAAATGATTCTTTGGAAAAATATTTACTAATGTGGGAATACACATATGTCCATACATATGCATTTTTATTTTTTTAAGTTTATTTACTTATTTTGAGAGAGAGAGAGCATGAGCAGGGGAGGGCAGAGAGAGAAGGAGAGAGAGAATCCCAAGCAGGCTCTGTGCTGTCAGCACAGAGCCAGACGCAGGGCTCAATCCCATGAACCATGAGATCATGACCAGAGCTGAAATCAAGAGTGGGACACCCAACTGAGCCACCCAGGTGCCCCTATATAAGCATTTTTTAAAAAGCAGATATACCTGGTGTGCCTGGGTGTCTCAGTTGGTTAAGCATCTGACTTTGGCTCAGGTCATGATCTCATGGTTTCGTGGGTTCAAGCCCCGCATCAGCCTCTGTGCAGACAGCTCAGAGCCTGGAGCCTGCTTCAGATTCTGTGTCTCCCTTTCTCTCTCTGCTCCTCCCTCCTTATGCTCTGTCTGTCTCTCTCTCTCTCAATAAAAAAAGGAAAAAAAAAAGCAGATCTACCTAAATACTTTGGTACATATATACTGGTATAAACTGTATTTGCATAGATTATATGGAAGGATACATAAATTGAAAACGGTAGGTACATCTGGAATGGAGAACTGGGAGACTGAGGGATAGGGGAAGGAGAGAGGCTTTTTCCTCTACGCTCTTTTGCACTGTCATAATCCTTTACCCTAATAAATTAAAACAGGGATAAGAATGAATGGAAGGAAGGAAAGAAGGAAGGAAGGAAGGAAGGAAGGAAGGAAGGAAGGAAGGAAGGAAAGGAAAGAAGGAAGGAAGGGAAGGAAGGAAAGGAAAGGAAGGAAGGAAGGAAGGGAAGGAAGGAAAGGAAGGAAAGAAGGAAGGAAGGGTGGGAGGGACTGACCCTATGATTAAATACATTAGCAAACAAAATGCCTCTTCAATCCTGTATGTAGCCCCAAGTAACCAACTCATGATATTGATCATGATCAATAAGATCATGATATGGTAAGAATATCATGATAATAGGATAGATATCCTATATCCTATAGATATATAGGATATATATAGGATAGGATATATCCTATATCCTATATCCTAGGATATATATAGGATAGGATATATTATCCTATAGATAATAGATAGGATAATAAATAGGATAAGAATGAATGGAAGGAAGGAAGGAAGGAAGGAAGGAAGGAAGGAAGGAAGGAAGAAAGGAAGGAAGGAAAGGAAGGAAGGAAGGAAGGAAGGAAGGAAGGAAGGAAGGAAAGGAAGGGAGGAAAGGAAGGAAGGGAAGGAAGGAAAGGAAGGAAAGAAGGAAGGAAAGAAGGAAGGAAGGAAGGAAGGAAGGAAGGAAGGAAGGAAGGAAGGAAAGGAAGGAAAGAAGGAAGGAAAGAAGGAAGGAAAGAAGGAAGGAAGGGTGGGAGGGACTGACCCTATGATTAAATAAATTAACAAACAAAATGCCTCTTCAATCCTGTATGTAGCCCCAAGTAACCAACTCATGATATTGATAATTCAAGCACATCAAGTTTGAGAATTGTTATTGAAATTCTCTACAGTGTATTTCAAATTTTGTTCATTTGATGTCTCAGTTTCTAAAACAATGTTAATGTACATTTTCTCCTATTTTTGGAGATTTCTGCCTTAGGTAGAAACGATGTGTGCTCTTAAAAACTCGTGACAGTTCGGGGCGCCTGGGTGGCTCAGTTGGTTAAGCGACTGACTTCGACTCAGGTCATGATCTTGCGGTTCGTGAGTTCAAGCCCCGCGTCAGGCTCTGTGCTGATAGCTCAGAGCCTGGAGCCTGTTTCAGATTCTGTGTCTTCCTCTCTGACCCTCCCCCATTCATGCTCTGTCTCTCTCTGTCTCAAAAATAAATAAACGTTAAAAAAAAAACAACTCATTAAAAAAACTCAACCTTTCATCAGCATGATATAGATTGCTTTTCCCTTTAAGTAACTTTCACCTTGGAATTGATTTTCTACTATTAATATTTGGCTTTTGTTATCATTATTATCATCATTAGCATTTGCTTAGATTATCTTTACTCATCCATATAGTTTCGTCTCTCTCGGGTCATTTCATGTTCTGTGTCTCATAAAGAACATACGGATGGATATTAATTTGTCTAAACTATAGTTCTTTGTGTTTTTTTTAACAGGATTCTTTAAACCATTTACATTTATTTCTTATACTTTCTATTTGTCCCATTCATTGTTTTGGTGTATATTATATTTGTTGTGCTTTATGATTTATTCTTTGGTAAATGTATCAGATTGATGGTATCTGTTTTATGCATTGTTTTATTCCAGGCTTTTGCTTTAATTTGCTTGTATGTTATTCTCCTGCTTCTGTTTCTCGGCAGTTTTACCCAAGTGTCTAACACACATATTTAAACTTACGTTACATTCACAGAAGGCTTACGTTTATCTGTGGAAGCCTGGCTTTATCAGTACTTATAACCTCCTGTCCTCTTCCCTTCCCCCTAAATTTCTACACTGTGACATTATGGGAATTTAGTTCTAAATTTTATTATATTATAAATAATTGATGCTCAATTAAATAATTAATGCTCGATTATAAATTATGCTTATTTTTCTGCTCCATACTGCATCCTTATCTTCCTTCTGAGTTGGCTTTTAATATTGCTGAAGTCTATTGTCTATGAATCATTTCGTGTAAGGTTCACAAATGGTATATTTTTCAGTGTTTGTTGCTTAAAACATCCCATTTTACCTTCACGCTCGAATGACAGGTGGATGGAGTATACAAAGCTGTTTTCTCACAGCTCTCTGAAACTACCAATTATACACATTCTAAAATCTCCCTTTGGTTACTCTATTAATTATGTCCCTTCAGATATCTCTTTTTTTGAAAAACACGATGTCTGCCTTTCATGATGACTGCTCTCCCGTAACGACTCATGGCTTTTGGTTGCGAGGTCATTTTATGAGCCTTTTCCTTTCAGCCCTGTCTGTGCTTCGCCTCCTAGCAAGGACCAGAGTGGGCACAGGGGCTCATCTTGCCCTGTGGGCTTCACCAGCCACCACAGACATTCCCCTTCTCCCAGCTTTGTAACTGCTGCCCAGAACGGGGAAGGAGGAAGCTCCCCTCCGGAACCCTTTCCCAGTAGCTCCCAGCCAGGTCCCTCTGACCCTTCCCTGTTGCCTCCCAGCTCCCAGCTCCCCTGGGACCATCACCCTCCTGCTCCTGTTTTGGGCTGTGGATTCATCCTTCAATCTAATCTCGTCTAAACTCCCAACTTTCGGGGCACCTGGGTGGCTCAGTCGGTTAAGGGTCCACCTGTTGCTTTCAGCTCAGGTCAGGATCTCGTGGTTCATGGAATCAAGCTCCACATCTGGCTCCAGGCTGAGGGCACGAGCCTGCTTGGGACTCTTTCCCTCTCACCCTCTCTCTCTGCCCCTCCCCCACTTGCACTCTCTGTCTCTCTCCATCTCTCTCAAAACAGATAAGTAAACATTTTAAAAAACCTAAACTCCCAACTTTCAGAGTCCCCTCATTATTTCTGGTCCACTAACTCTATGCCCCCTCTTTCCATGTATTTAAGATTTGTGTCTATTAATTCTAAGGACTTGGGGATCGAGGCGGTTGGGGGTAGAGAGAATGTGAGTCTGCTCGATCCAGCCCTTTGGTCTAATGTCCAACCTTACTAACATCTTAACTCACATGCATGCACACACACACACACACACACACACACACACACACAGTCTCTCTCTCTCTTTCCCTCTCCCTCTCTCTCCATATTTTTATGCTAAGTCTAAATAATTAGGTCTACAGTGCTTACTCTCACAAAGAGCAAACCACCGCATTTCAGTGACGTGCTTGGATTGCACAGCCTTCCCTTACGATCTTTCTACCCAAGAAATAGTTCCCCGAATTTATTTTGATCTCCCTTTCAGAATGGAGATTTAGAGTCCCAGATAAGGAACGGCTGCTTCTTGGTTTGGTGACCCTTGTTAGTTTTGCACACTTTGCTGCCTCTTTCCCCGTCTCCCTCAGCCCACCTTACCAAGCCCTCAACATCTGCACGGGACTATCCTGGGATGTGGGGTTCAGCATGTTGCAAGACCCCTTTCTTTTCTCGGAATCTAAACTTTGGAATTTGCATTTAGATGAAGACACACTCTGACCCCCTGGGGTCAGAGGCCACAAGTACACACCCAGGACCACATGGAGCAGACTGAAACTGTGGTGCCTCCGTTTCCGCATCTGTAAAATGGGGACAATAATGGTACTGAATTCTGAGACCCGTGACTCTAGTTTTGGAAGGGCGTGAATGCCTCTCGGCGCTTTTCTGACTTTCCACAATGACATTCTTGCTGCGGGCATCTCCGCACAGCAGACCACACAAAGAGGGTGCAGATGAGAAGCCACGGTCAGACTCTTGGGCCGGTGCCCAGGCGCCCTCAAGACGCGTGTGACTCTTCATCCTTCAGATCTCTTAGGAGAGTTCAGAAGAACTCCCTGTAGCTCAGGAAGCTCATCAACCCTCATCTGTTGGGGGGACGGACCAACAGGCCACGAGAATGATGCTGCTGTGCCTCACACACTCTCCAGGCCCAACTCAGAGAGCCTGGCCCCGAGGCTCAGACAGCCTGTTTCCGCCTGGGTCACATGCACACTTGGCCGCTGCCGTTTCAGGCTCTGCCGTTGGCAAACGGCCGTGGGCGCCCGGGAGCCCGGCTTAGCCTCCCGATGAGAACATCTCCTAATCGGTCCTGGGGGTCCGGGCTGACCAGGATTGCCCGCCAAGGCACCCTCCCAGCCAGGCTCTGCCAACAGGTCTCTTTTCATCCCCTTATCTTAATTTAGCCAGCATCCATGCTTTGTGGATTACCAGCGTAAGCGCTTGAGGAGGATGGGGAAGGACAAGGAGAAAAGCAGCTAAAACTGGTGCTGCTCCCGGGTTATAGAAAAGAATAGGACTGCTTACGATGCGGCGGGTGGAAGTGGATAGAACGAAAGATTCTTTCTGTTCCGCCTCCTTTTCATATTGACCAGATGGCTAAGAGTGTGAGCAAATATTTCCTTGGCCTTCCCCCTTCCCTCTCCCGTTGTTACTTTGGCCCCACAACCTCATCTGAGGACGCATTTGTTTGCGTTCCTCATTGACCCGACAGGTCTATTTACCAAATCCTAGAAATCGATCGTCTGCTTTGAAGACGTGAGCCCTTGCCTCGCTTTCCCGTACACGCACACACACAGGGCTCTGTCGTTTCTTTGACGGTCAGCAGACACGCAAAATCCTACCGAAACCGGGTCGGACGCTAAAAGCAGCTATAAGGACGACGCTTTTCATCGGAGCATGCCAGGACCACGCCAAGACGGGTGGGTGCCCCAGAGACCAAGAATTTGCTTTCTCGGCCAATGGATATTCATTGAGATCTTGATAAAAGAACACCAGATGGATAAATGAAGAGGGGAATCCAATCCCTAAGGCAGCCCACCTCTTCTCGGCAGCAGCCCCAAGCCATCCACCTCTCCCTCAAACTTGCACTCCCACCTCTGCAGAACAAAAGCCCTGTGGTTAACCACATCCACCCCTCTTTAAAGGCAATTTAGCAACTTTAGGACCGAGCAAGGCCTTTCGGTTCCTTACACCCCTCCAGGCCGAGCACTATGCCAAATTATTCCAACAATTCCACCAAAACCATTCTCCCCCAGAAAGGAATTCTGGTCAGTATAAATGTCCCCACTTCACTATGGTTCCAGGGATGCTTTTGTGCTGTTTCTATATCAGCGCCCCAGACAGCTCCCCAGCCCAGCGAGCACAGAATGGGAACCAGGTGGGAAGAAGGAGCAGGGCTTCAGAGGGCAGCTGTGCTCTTAGCTTCAGGACAGGCTTTTGGGAAGGGGCGGGGGGGGGGGGGGGGGGGCGGGCAGGCCCGAGGCCAGAAGGACCCGCCATCCTGTGAGCACGAGGCCATTTTCTAGACGCAAAACAAAAACTTTTCAGAGTCCACAGGATGGGAAGTCATGGTGAAGTGCCAGCCTTGATCGTATGGAATATCATTCACAGAACGTACAGGGGGACTTCGTTTCCAGTGATCTCTCTGTTTTCCTCCCTTTGCAATCTCCTTAACAGACCACTTCCATAGCACTGATGTCCAGCAGAAACTAACGACAGCCATAGAGTATAATTATTAAGTTTTCTAATAGCACGTTTTCTTTTCTTTTTTTTTTGAACTTTTAAAAACATTTTATGTATTTTTGAGACAGAGACAGAACATGAGCGGGGGAGGGGCAGAGAGGGAGGGAGACAGAATCCGAAGCAGGCTCCAAGCTCCGAGCTGTCAACACAGAACCCAACGTGGGGCTCAAACCCATGAACCATGAGATCGCCATCTGAGCCGAAGTCGGATGCTTAACCAATGGAGCCACCCAGGCACCCCAACCTTTTATTCTTTTTATATTTATTTATTTTGAGAGAGAGAGACAGAGAGCAGGAGCAGGGGAGAGGCAGAGAGAGAGGGAGAGACAGGATCCCAAGCAGGCTTTGCGCTGAGACAGGGCTTGATCTCCCGAATGGTAAGAGCATGACCTGAGCTGAAACCAAGAGTCAGATGCTTCACCGACTAAGCCATCAGGCACCCCTTTGATAGCCACATTAAAAAAAAAAAAAAAAAAAAAAAAAAAAAAACAAAGAACCAGGTGCAATTAAATTTAATATCCCCTTTAGCCCAATATACCCCAAATAGCATCATTCCAACATATAGAAATATTAGTGTATTAATTGTTTTAATATTACATATTGGGCAATGCAGTTATAAAGGCTCTTAGCCTCATGATGCGATTAGTTCTTGTTCCCAGAGAAATTTCAGTCTGAAGAGACAGTTTAAAGAGTCTGTCTGAGAGGTAGAGTTATCTGAAGGTCCCGTCCAGAAAAAAAAAAAAAAAGAAAGAAAGAAAGAAAGAAAGAAAGAAAGAAAGAAAGAAATCAAGCAAGCAAAGAGGAACTGTAAGTGATTAGAGGTCAAGGATTCAAACTTAGCCATAGATCCTCAACTCTGCCCCTTCCTATTTAGGGAAAGAGAAGGTGGAAACAGAACTCCAACATAGGGGAAACAGATTCCCTGTAGACAGAGACCCGGGCACTGGCTTTGCCCTGTTCTGGGTCTCAAGGTACTGAAAGAAGGACACATTCAGCATTTAGTAAGGGCGGGCACAGTTCCTGACTGCTATACGGCTGGTATGTAGGGCCCTGAATGACCAGAGCCCCTTCTGGCCATATCAGCTCTGAGTACAATTCTGTGGGTTATGGAGCAGAGGGGGAGGGGGAAAGCAAGAACAGCAGAGGTCTGCCAGCACCCCAGGGTCCTTTATAACCCAAGCTCCTCCTCCTCGGGCAGCAGGGTGGTCCCATAACATATTCCCTCTTCCCCGTCGGGATTTCCTGGTCAAGGTCCTGTTCTCAGTACCAGGTGCTAAAAAGATGGGGTGAATTAGGACATCAATGGAGGGAAACATAAAGTCTCTGAAGTGCTAAGAGCGTACATAGCCCAATCTCCCATTTTTACCCCCCGTGCTCCTTTCTAGGGGTCCTAACAGGATCTTTTACTCTCTGCTTGCCCATTTGTTCAAGCAAGCTCTCTGGTTGACCAGGTGTTAGAAAGATCTCCCCTATGTGGAGCCAAAGCAAACTTTAGCCGTAAGTTCCAGCTCACCCTGGGCATCGGTCTTGCCCCTGGGACATGCGTAATATCCCTTCTGCAGGCCACTCTTTAGGTCCACGAAGGCGGCCGTCGCATCTCCCCTTTGCATTTTGTGAGTGTGTGCCAAACAAACACCTTGGGATTCCTTAGTTCCTTTCTCGTTCGTCAAGGTTGCCAGGCCCTTCCTGGCCCCGGAATCTGCTGCATTTTTTGAATGTCCTCTTAAACTGCAATGCACGGCGTGGAATACGCTCCTCCCTGTCTGCGCTGAGCAGCGTCCAGCACAGTGGGGCTATTGTCTGGGACACAGCTTGGCAGCGCAGCCGCACGTCCGCCTTACCATCCTTGCCCAATCAACGTTCCCCCTTCTTCTCCCACCAGAGATGCTCTCTGTTCTCCCTTCCACAGCGATGCTCCTACCTCCTCCGCACCACCCCAGCCCTGCCTCTGCCCAGGGCCTCATCATCGCTCACCAAGATTCCTGAGATGGGTTCCAATGGCTTTACCAATCCCAGCCTCTCCTGTCTGCAATCCAACTCTCACCCTGTTTCGAGAAGGTTCTTTCTGATCCACAAAGGCATTCACATCACACCCTTGTACAGAAACAACCACAGCTCCCTATGGCCTTCAGAGTAAGTCTTAACCTCAGGGTATAATGTTCCTACTTCCAGTTATCTGGCTTTAAGCTATCTTCTTGACCTCATGGTCCACTCTACCCTTCCAGCCATGCCGGATCCCTTGCCATTCCTTTGAGCCTCAAATATTCATACTTCCTCCCTGGTTGTAGAAGGCTTTTTGATCATCCTTTAAAGCCCAAAGTCAAAGTCACTCCTCCATGATGCCTTTAACGACCTTGGAAATCCCACAGTGTATTATTTGTATTTCCTTATTGGGTCATTCATTTATCTTTCTTTTGCTCTTTTTTTTTTTTTTCCTTTCCTTTTTTTAAGTTTATTTACTTACTTTGAAAGAGAGAGAGCATGTGCAAGCGGAAGAGGGGCAGAGAAACAGGGAGAGAGAGAATCCCAAGCAGGCTCCAGTTCAGAGCCAGACCCAGGACTCGATCCCATGAAACGTGCGATCATGATCTGAGCCAGAACCAAGAGTCAGAGGCTTAACTGAATGAGCCACCCAGGTGCCCCTACCTTTCCTTTTCAACCAGACACTGTCCCTATACGCAAGGAGGTTCTGACTCTAATGAGAGAAATGGACAAGCAAAGAGCAGACAGAATCACGAATGCTCTAAGGGAGGACAGGTATGGGAACTTTAGGTGTAAGGGGTAGGTGTCTAACCAGACAGACTTTGGTGGCATGGAAGTCTGCACAGAGAATAGGTCATTAGAACAGAGTCATGACCTGAGTCGGAGCTCCAGGCTAAGGGAGTTATCTGTGAAGAAGCCATATGACGAGTGAGATCATGAACCACTGAGAGAAATGAATATGCAAATTTGTGGCTGTGGCACAGTATAGGGATGGGCCATGGAGAGGACAGAGCTGGGACTCTGGCGAGGCCATTTCACACAGGACATTGAAGGCTACAGGGTGGGGCATCAAGGAAGGGTTGGAGCAGGGGAGTGATGTGCAGAGATTTCAGGCTTAGAAATACCATTTTAGCAAGAGTGTGGAGAGTGGCTGAGAGCCAGGTTGGAGTGGAGTCAGAGAGACCCATTTTGAGACTGGAGCAAAACTACAGATGGCCGTGGGTCCAAAGATCGGTGAACAGATTCAAAAACGAAAAGGAGTAAGAAACATCAAGTGGGGAACTTGAACATGAACAGAGAAGGATAAATGCTAGGTCTCTATTTTGTCTTTTTTGGTATAAACTGCCTCCAGAGAGGGAGCCCCACCCTCAACCAAGCCCAAAGTCCCTGGTAACAGGCATAATCTCTCAATCAGCTTTAGAGCCTCCACGTCGCCTTTGACAGTATTTTGCACAGGTAGGGTCTTCTTTTTTATCTTCTTCTTCTTCTTTTAAAGTTTATTAATTTCTTTTGAGAGACAGAGTGAGCAGAGGAGAGGCGGTGGGGGGGGGGGAAGGGGGTGGAGAGCATCCCAAGCAGGCTTGTTACCATCAGCGCAGACCCTGACATGGGGCTCGATCTCACAACTGTAAGACCATGATCTGAGCCAAATCAGGAGTTGGATGCTTAATCAGCCGAGCCCCCACCCCTGCTTAATCACCCGGGCCCCCAGGAGCCCCGACACAGGTAGGGTCTTAAGAAGCTTTTGCCAAATCTGCCCAAACACCTAATTTTTTGTAGGCCGGTTTAATTTATGACAATGTGTCAGGTAGGGCACAAGTTGGGGTGGGTCACCTTGAGAAAGGCCCACAGTTGGGTCATTCCACGTTCATCCATCCATTTTTTCTCTCCCCAACTATTTACCCAGCGTCTCTCACATGCCAGGCGTTGTTTGAGGTGTAGGAGACAGACAGTGAATGACAACAAGCTTCCTGCCTTGATAGAGCTTATATTCTACCAGAGGAAGACAAACATAATCAAGTAATCCAATAAGATGAAAACATAAATTCACAGAGGTATGATTGCCAAGGGGGAAAATAAATGGAATAAGAGGCAAGAACAACTGACCATGGAGGTAATATTTAAGCTGTAAACTGGATGACAAGAAGTCAGGAAAGACATGTTAGAAGAGTATTCTAGGCAGAGGGTGTCTGCGACATAAAAGGGAGGGGAAGGAAGGGCAGGGAAGTGTCTAGAATGAGTTCAGAAAGGTGGGGAAGCTCTTTTAGGGCCTCACAGGTCGTGAAAAAAAAACGTTTGACTACTTCGCATGATATTGGCATGATCTGGCATGAACCCCGCTTTGGGGTTGTTATAACCTGCTCCTCATATCATTGGAGAAAAGCAGGGCAGTTTCCTATGACCGGGCTTTTCCTGGGAATGTTCCACAGGGAACCACCCCAAATCACATGAGCGACCTTAATTTAGTAAAAATTTCACCCAGGTTTTGCTCCAGCATCTTTAGCAACATTCTGTACTACTTATCTAGGTACAGGAATGCATATGGCTCTTGGTCCACCAAGGGGACTGAGCCTAACAAAGTCTCTGTGGCATGTCTGCTGTGTGTGGTGCCTTTGCCTCTGTTCCCTGTCTCCTCCTGCAGCGTGAGGTCCTGGGATATGGTGGTAGACTGACAGAGCCAACATGGCATCCTGTGACTGGAACCCAGTGCGGAGGTGCAGAAGGAGAGGGAGGAAGAGAAAAAGGAGGAGGACAGTACACTGGCCACGCCAGGCCTGGCAAGAGCTCGTGAGCAGTGACTGTGGGTGACGACGCGGAGGTTCAAAGAATAGGGAAAGAAAGGCCGAGGAGAAAAATTCGGCTCTGTGCCTCTTGCAATGAGATAGTGACTCAGCATCAAAATCACAGCCATGGGACACTTGTCTCTTCTGGTTCCCGCCGCCCCCCCCCCCCCCCCCCCCAGGAGAAACAGAGGTAATTATTTCTGAAGTTCCAAGGGATAAAACTGGAATAAGCAAAGATCGCAATGAAACCACAAACTGAAGAGAGATATGACAAGCCCTCTGTTTTTCCTCCACCCCATTTTCACACCAGGTCTTTCTTATCCCTTAAAGGGTCAAGAGAACTTTGTAGAGTAAGGAAAAAAGACTTAGAACCGTAACTCCTATAAAGAGGGAGATTATCAACGGCAAATGGGCCTCTGATGAGCAAGTTCTGTTTTGTTTTCTCTTACAAAGATTAAAACACGAGGGCCTGCCACGGTATTTTTGTGACAATCATTCGCCCCTGTCCTGACTCTCCCCCGCAAAACAACAACACAAAATCTCCCCATCCTTACAAGAAGCCTGTTTGCAATTACCTCTAGATTCGGAGATGACGGTTCCTTTTCTGCTCGCTATAAATGTGGTTGGGGCCATACCATACACTCTGGGGTCTCGGGTTCTTTGGCCCAGTCCCTAGGATTTAATCAATGCCCTCATAGTTGAATGGCGCCCATGTGTTAGTGATCTCACAGATACATCATTGTAATGCTTCATTATGGTTTTCCTTAGAAGGGGGAGGAAGCCGGGGGGGGGGGGAATTCTGTATGAGTTCCAGCATGTACAAAACACTGCTGTCAGAATCTTACCCACAGTAGTAGCCTGAGCATGTCATTCTAATCACAGGGGAACCATATTGGCTCCTTGTCAAATGTTGAATTGATTTTCAAATGGCTTTGATGACTTATATATTCAGCGCACAGTTTGGGGCCTCTGTTTATCTCTCTGTATGAGCCTAGTCACAGCTTGAGAGCATTTGGAACTTGTTCTGTTGGCCATTTGAAAATATAGGTTTAAGTCACTCTTTGGTTGCAAGAGACGAACATTTGGAGCTCATTCCTGGCTGGTCTCCAAAGCACAGAATGAATAGATCTATTTAAGATGAAATTTGAGTTTTATCTTCACACGGAACGCTTTTGAATTAAACATATACATAAGTTGTGCATGATTTTATTTGGGGTAATATAGCACACGAGAGCTTGAAAGAAGAGAAGAGGAGAAGAAAACAAAAACACCACCCAGCCTCCTGGTTACGCTGGTCACATGCTGCCTAGTTTACCTTCCAAGTTCAGCCAGGTGTTCCGTACGGCAGGAGATCTGACTTTTGCCTGAGTCTCCCTCCAGGATAGATAAGAAAATCTTGCCAGCATGGAGTGAAAATTCAGAATTGGACTAGAAAGATGAGACTTTTGCTCACCTAGGAATTGATTAATAGATAAGAGAAGGGAGGAAGGAACTGCAATAAAAACCCAGAGGAAATCTACACCTGGGACCTGGCTGGGGTGGGAGAGGGGGAGGCTAAGCTTTTGTGTGACGCGTTAGATCAGTGAGGATGATAATTAGTTGAAATTAGCAAAATGGGAAGCAAGACAGGAATGTGAGAGCCTGAACACCCAGAGTCGCCCGAGCTCTGCTTGTCTGATCATGACTAGCACAATTTTCCCCGGGGTGGCTGCAACACACAATTCCTTATGCTATGGACACATTTGATGGATTAAATGAAAATCTAACCTGGGCTATCTATTACATTGCAAGATGCATGCTTAATACACGTGGACTTGGTGGGAAATGTTTATGACGGGAGGCAGAGACAAGTCAAGCCTGCTTTTTAAAATTCATAAGGTTAATGCTTATGTTCCCCAAGGTCCAGAGAGCTAATGATTTCACTTTGTGATCATGCTTTGTTCCTGTCTATATTGGAAAGAATTCAGTTGTTTCAATTCTGTCTCCAGAGAACTGAAATACCCTTAAGTCATCACCACAGATGTAAAATGAGAGAGCAAGTAAGCCCTGAATTAGCTAGCATTCCTCACCCCATTTCAGGGTTCGAGGTCTGCTGGAAGAGTCAGAAAGAAAGAAAATGATGTTACAGCCAATCCTGGCCATGTTCTATCAATCTGTCATGTCATTTTCCAAAACATAGGGCCTAAATGCTGAATTCAACAGAGAAAGGTATATTGGAGCTGGGACGTGAGGACAGCTAAAGTATTCACAGCTCTAAGGCTGCCAGTCCAGAAAGGGTTAAGATCTTAGGTCAAGCCAAGATGGGATCAGTCTGTCTCCGCCAGTCAATACGTTTCCAAACGATAGTTTTAAATCTGAACATCTGAGGTAGATTTCCAAAGAGGCCAATGACTTTTTTAAAAAATTATTTATTCTGAAGGGGGTGGGGGGCAAAGAGAGAGAGGGAGAGAGATTACCCTAAGTAGACTCTGCACTGTCAGCAAAGAGCCAGACGCAGGGCTTGATCCCGTGAACCATGAAGTCATGACCTGAGCTGATATCAAGAGTTGGACGCTCCTCCGGCTGAGCCACCCGGGCTCCCCTCCAATGAAGCCAATGCCATTTAAGCTTCAAGACCCCTCACTTTGCACAGACCTTGAGAGGGACCTTAAGTATGTATTCTCATGGTCATGTGTTTTTACAAAACTTGTAAAAGCAAAGTCCTTTAATTACCATGGAAAGAAACTATTGTCCACTCTGACTTACTCTCCATCATACTTCCCCTCATGTTGGGAGGCCCCAGAGTGGCTGTGCTCATGCTGAGTATCTAAGAAGAGAAAGTCGAGTTGGCGATCCCTTGGCTTGGGTTTAGGATGACATATTTATGAGGTTTTCAGGGTTTAACTGTGTATAGTTAAGTGATCACTAGTCATGCTGGAATAACAGTGACTTCAGAGATGGCCCAATCACCCACAGTGAAAATTCTCCCAGTGTTGGTTCATGAAGGGACAAAGTCTGAAATAATATTATGAGATGAATTTCTCCCATGGTGTTCAGCACCAAACGTTTGTTGGTTGGAAAAGAGAAAAAAGTTGGACAATGCTTGGATCCAGAAGCTATTCTGGCTTTTTTAACTGGATTTGTGATCTTAGTGGTATTTGATAGCTGTTTTAGATGTATGATTTGTTGTGATTTCTTTTCTTATTCGAAATTAATATTTATTTTTACATTTAATTTTTTTTTGAGAGAGAGAGAGAGGGAGAGCACAAACTGGGGAGAGGGGCAGAGGGAGAGAGAGAGACAGAGAGAGAGAGTAAATCTTAAGCAGGCTTCATGCTCAGGGACAGCCCGACGTGGGGCTCGATCCCACCACCCTGGGATCTTGATCTGAACCAAAATCAAGAGTCGGATGCTCAACCAACTGAGCCATCCAGGCACCCTATATTTTGACATCTAACTTATATTTGTAATCATGGATTATTTTTCTAAAGAGCCCTAAAGGTGATTCACCTCTGCCAATGATCCAAGAAGTCAACTAGATAGCATCAGAGACTATAGACTAAGGGTTAGTGTAATAAAACCTTCTGGAACCTGAGATTCCAGAAGCTACAGAAGGTATATGATCAACATTGCTAGAGATTCTAGTATAGCCTCAAGATATGCCTGCTCTGATCAACCCTGCCTGACCAGTCCATCACTGGATTCTGAATGAGATCTTTCACTCTAAACAACTTCTTCCCAAGAAAGACACAGTACCCTTGAAGAAGGGTCATAATCATGTGCCATGTTCCTTCCCACAACAGCTGTCATACTCCAAGGGCTGGACAGAGTACCCTCTTGAAGAAACTGTGATAATTTTTTTTTTTTTTTTTTTGAGAGACAGAGAGAGCAAGGCCAGGAGGAGCAGAGAGAGAGAATCCCAAGCAGGCTTCGTGCTGTCAGCGCTGAGCCCTGACATGGGGCTTGAACTGAGAAACCCTGAGAACATGACCTGAGTCACAATCAAGAGTCAGACGCTTAACCAAATGAGCCACCCAGGTGCCCCAAAATTGTGACATCCTATCACATGCACTTGGTTTACCTCCTATTACCATTTAACCTCAAGGTAGGAGGTGTCAAATCCCAGAGCCTCTCCCTATCACCTCAAACCCCCATTTGTGTTTCTCCAGGATGCCAACCTCCTCATCTGTTCCAGGATAAAAGGAAATGAAAACCAAGCTCAATGTGATTTACTTAATGGCCAGAACACATTCTCTCTTCCAACCCTTCAAGCTCCCGAGCGTTTATTCTGTTCCACAACACGAGGCTTTGTTTAGTGTCCTAACACGATTTCATTATCTCTCAATGTCTCTTGCTTCTTTCATAGCCCATCTAAACACCATTCTCCAAACGATATTAACTAACAGAAAAAAATAGCTGATGGAATGTAGTGTGGGGTCAGGACCTATCATCACACGTACTTGCTTCTGCTCCACAAAACACAATCGAGGCACCACGGCCTCAAGCAGCGCAAGTCCGTCAAATGGGTTTAGGTAAGGTACTTTCAATATAGGCCATTTGTGTATTTATTCTTGCACAGAGCTGTAGCAAATTCGAGACGATTCCAAAGAAAATATAATTGGCTTTGGGAGAGTAAAGAATAAGGAAGTTTACATCCCATAAATTAATATGAGTAAAAAGGTCCCAGGTATATGAAGCTATGTTAAAGTGTGCATGCATTATATGGACACTTCACCCCATGGATGCAATATGTGTGTCAGCAACCAGTTATGAACCGACATTCTCCGAGATGCACTGTCAACTATTTGTTTAATGAAGTTGAAAATCTTGCGTTCAACAGCATCAGACTGCAAGCATAATAATAAAACATTGTCTCAGCATTTGTTTTTTTTTTTTTTTAAATTTGTTAATGCTTCATTATTTTTGAGACAGAGACAGCGTGAGAGGGGGAGGGGCAGAGAGAGAGGGAGACACAGAATCTGAAGCAGGCTCCAGGCCCTGAGCTGTCAGCACAGAGCCCGACGCGGGCTCGAACCCACAGACCGTGAGATCATGACCTGAGCCGAAGTCAGATGCTTAACCGACTGAGCCACCCACGGGCCCAACACCGTCCCACCATTTCAAACGTCCGCAATTAAAGATAACACTAAACATAAGCAACACTGAACATCCTATTCTTACTATACCCTTTACCAACATAGTACAAACAGTAATATTTTACCAGAAAGTTTCCCGAACTATAAACAGCATCCTATGATAGCCAGTCTCCAAGATGTCCACCAATGATCCCTGCTTCCGGGGATTCACACCCCCCAGATAGCCTCCTCCTCAACCGTATCAGATTTGATCGGTGTGGTCAACAGAACATGGCAGAAGTCATGATATGTCACTTCTGAGATTCGGCTCTAAGACTGTGGCTTTGGGGGCACTCTCTTGTTTTTTCATCCAATCTCAATCCTTTCCTTTTTTTTTTCTTTCTGTCTTTCCCCCTTCCCCACATCGCTTCCTGTGGGGGAAGCAAGCTGCCATGTTTTGAGCTGCCCTCTGGACACGTGGACGTGTTGAGAGCACTGAAGCCTCCAGCCAATAGCCAGTAAGGAACGGAGGCATGCTAACGTCTGAGTGGATGGAGATTTGACTGGTACACCCTCCCCCACACCCCCACCCCCACCCCCACCCCCGGTTCCAAAACTAAGTCCAAACTTCAGTAACTTACTGGTTGAGGGCATATCTCTATGACCTCATAGAGATGAATGAGAAAAGCCTGTGTGTACATTTGAAACGGAAAGGGTCACATGCTGAAGAAATAATCACCTCCCTTGTTCAACCCAAATACAAACAAGTGTACTTAAAGGCCACGAGAATGGAGCAGAGCACAAACAAAACCATAAACGGTTCTGTTCTGTATTAGCTTCAAGCCCATCTCGTCTCCTTAACCCAGGAGGAAAAAACACGCTTAAACCCCACGTTTTAGGGGCATGTTAAAAACGCACGGCACTGAATTTCCTGCAGATTTCTTTGACTTTGCATTTGCTGTGCATTTAGAAATTGCTTCTGATAAGTCAATTAGTGCTTTTCAGAAACTGTTAACTTAGGCAATATGTCAAGTAAGCAAAGCATTTTTTAACCTACCAAGGGAACAGAATATGAAACATTCAATTCTGAAAGTTCCCAAAGGTAGAAGTCAATATGCCCTAATTCATTGATATTTCTGCCGCAGATTCTATGGACAAGAAGTCAATATTTCTACCCTAAAACTTTGGAGAGAAGCAGAGTGGATTTCCAAGTGACTATGCATATTTTAAGAAGGCCTTTTCTTTCTCATTCTATCTTCCTCCTTCCCTTGTAGGACTGTCACTGATGACTCCTCTGCTACCATATCCTGGAGGGGACAGACGATGTCTGGTTCACTTCTGAGTCCCTTTCACAGTGCTTATCACAGAGCAAGTGTACCCCAGACATAACAAATGGTTTGATGTTAACCAAGCCCTTCCTTCCCAGGTGAGAGCCAAGGAGATTATAAAAGAGAACAAGGGTCAGTGAAACAAAAAGTGAGTAACATTCTACAACAGCAAGAAAACGAATACACAGGCACCCTGTGATATCCTCATGAATTCTTGCTTGAGTCAAAGACGAAATATACTCAGCATACTAAAATAGAACAAGAGTGAGTGTGTAACCAAGATTTAGAGCCAAAGCAACATATACTAATGTGCCAGAACAAAGTGGGGATTTTCCTGATTCCATAGAAATCACCCATCTTTGTACATGTTAGACAATCAACACAAGGAAAGTGCTGTGTTTTCATGGGTAATAATGGGTTGTAGTGAGCAACTTTTCCCATATACGTTCCCACTGAAAAATGTTTTTCCATGAAGAATTTACTGCTCCTCAATCCCGGAATTTGTCTCATAAAAACCACACAGAAATCTCCTCGGTCTTCTAGTGTATGTCATAAACTTCTCATCCCAGGCATCCAGGAAATAGAACTTTATTTACAAAGTTAAAATAGAAGCTGCCATAAATAATTACTGCCAGAAGGCTAAAAATAACTTTTACTCCTAATTACTACTAAAATAATACAAGGAAATGTTGGAGCCGTATTTCCCAGCACTTCCTGGCTATGAAAATGCCAAAGAGTCACTTGGCAACTGTAACTCAAACAACAGAGTTTTGTGTCAATCAAGACAAAGCAACTGGGATGCCTTGGGAGGCGAGGGAGTGGGGGGGGGGCGGGAGGGCAGTTGGCAGCTCCTTTATGAACAAGATTATTATCTGTACCCTACCCCGGCCCTTTCGTATTTTTATGCTTTTTCCCCCAGATCACTTGTTAATTTCCCATTAGACTGAATCAAGAGGAAACATTCTCAAGTATTGAATAAGCATCTGGTCATAATGCAAAACAACTGTGTCGGTGAATCAGCACCTTTTCTAAAATTGAGTTTGACCAATGAAGCAGGCAGTCTGTAAGAACTTTCATGTTCAACAACATCTGTCACTAACGGAGGTATTTCCAACTGCTCTAAATTTCCTATCTGCTAAATAGTTCCCACATCACTAATCAGTTCAGTCTGACTTTGCTAACCCAGTATCTTCTGTGCAATTGGGTACCAAGTACATATTGCCCAGGAGTATGGACTGCCCAGGTTTGAAGCTCACTGTGCCACTTACTAGCTACGTGACCCTGGGCAAGTAACTTAATGGGATTTTCAGCAATGGCAAAGAGGAGAGAAGAATGGAACCTATTTCATAGGGTGGCTCTGAGTATTGAACAAGGCAAATGAGCATCCCACATACTTGGTACAGTACTGGGCATAAAGTTAAGTGCTTAATGAAAGAGTGATGGGCCTCATTATTCTTGCCATTTTTTAAAGTCTTATTTCTGCTGTTAATATTATTACTCTTCCAAAACTATGAGGACTGACCTCCTCCAATAAATGTCCAGAGGCACACTCACATGTAAAAGCTTGACTACAGTCCATGCGTTGATAGGCTATGTTATCAAAAGGTACATTTATCAAGCCCAGACATATGTGCAGGTCCATGAAAGGTACAGAAGAGATAGGGTATGGGCTTTACATCCTCAGAATCAATCATGTGTGTTCTCTGGTCCCGTTTTGAGTCACCAAGCTGTTTCTCCCAATATTCGGCATGGTAATTATTTTACATCTGCTATGAAAATAGATTCCAATTCTCTTCTTAAACCCAGACTCTTTCACCCTCCGTAGTAATTCTCAACTTCTCCAGTGGTAGAATTCACAGGATAAGGGATGAAAAGAACTTTTAAGAAATTCATCTCCACTCCAAAGAACAAAACAATAGCCAACAGGGATTCTATAATTTACTCATGTCCTTATTCAAATTAAGATATGGAGACACCAATAAGGGAAACCAGGAAAGCTGTAGGCTAAATAGCTCGTCCAGAAGAAAAAAAAAAGGGGAGGGTTTGGCGGCTCTGAAATGAAGTCTTCTTCATAAAAGCAGAATTCCTGCGGGGCAAGTCAGCTGATTGGTTTTTAATGGAGTGCAAAGTTTAATCCCGTTACAAACTAAATCGTACCTAAATCAAATCGGAATCCCTCCAGCTGACTGTAAAAAGAATCTAAGAGGGTACCATCCCTAAACATACATACATATATCTCACACCTCCATGCTGTGGCCATCATTCTATAAAACACAGAAATCATTTACCGGTAACTCTTTGAGTCACGATTTACATTGAGTCAACTGCTTTTGGGGAAAAATAAAATAAAATAAAAAAGAAACTGTCTTCTCTTCCTAAGGTCAGGAATAATCCAGGGCTTTTTTGAAACAATACAAGAGACAATATACTTTGAAAGAGGGTTACCAGTCATGTGAAAGTCAACTTTCATCTGTTTTGAACTTAGCAAAAATAAACCAAACAGTGGATGTATTTGAAGTTCTGACAAATGGAGAAAATGATCATTTATGTCAATGGGTAGAACTCATCTGGCCATGGTAAAAAAAAAAAAGAGAGAGAGAGAGAGAGAGAGAGAGAGGAGAAGAATTGACCATTCATTGTGAATCTATTATGTGTCAAACAGTGATGTTTTATGTAGACTGTCATTTACTCCTCATAACAATCCAATGGTGAGAATATCGCTGTCGCCATTTTAGGGATTATCAAAGAAACGGATATTCAAAGAACTTGAAAAGACTTCACCAGAGTACTGCAGCTATTAGTGACTCAGCCACCAGAGACCAAAAACCCATCCCTGGTCTCTACACTATACCATTAACCTACCAATGGACCAACCTACCTCACACAGGTACACAGACATTAATTTTTAAGCAAGTTCAAAAAATTATTAACCTGGATGTCGGGAACTCAAAGTGCATTTTGATATAGAAATAACCGTACAGATGACAGACACGTCGGCCACTTTGCAAACAGGTAACAAGGCCAGAATTTCACAAAAGCGAACAGCTGAATAGCCCTATTGCTGCTGCAGAATTGTTGGTTATTTGGGCTTCCTTTATTTTCTCAGATAAGGGGTTTCGGTCTGTAGGAGAAGGAAGGTGAAGAATTGCAATTAGTGATTCCAGATATTAGCCAGGGACGATCTGGTTGCAAGAATCAAAACTCACTTAAATTAGTTTAAGTAAAACAGGAAGAACATGGGGATTAAGGCCGGGACTGGCAAGCTGCCACGAACAGATATTCCAACCTCCAGTTCCGAGGGTTCAGTTCTTGCCTTTGCACTGATCTGTGAGGCTGCTTCTTTCTTCTCTCTCTGAGGATAATTTTCCCTGCCTTTCCACACTCGGGGGGCGGGGGGGGGGGGGGGGGCGGTGGGGTGGAGGGAGGGTCCACTTTCATCATGTCCCAGTTCAAACACGTCCCTGAAAACAAAAATCTCTGGGGCGCCTGGGTGGCGCAGTCGGTTAAGCGTCCGACTTCAGCCAGGTCACGATCTCGCGGTCCGTGAGTTCGAGCCCCGCGTCAGGCTCTGGGCTGACGGCTCAGAGCCTGGAGCCTGTTTCCGATTCTGTGTCTCCCTCTCTCTCTGCCCCTCCCCCGTTCATGCTCTGTCTCTCTCTGTCCCAAAAATAAATAAACGTTGAAAAAAAAAAATTAAAAAAAAAAAAAAAAAAAAAAGAAAACAAAAATCTCTGAATACATTGGCAAATATCCTTTAGAATATCTGGCTCACTGGAAACTTTGATTTCTTTTCTGTTCCAGCAGCAGAAGAGGGCTCTTCAAACACTCAGCTCATAGACCTGTGTCTTAGTCTGCTCAAGTTGCTACAACAAAATCCTACAGACTGGGTGGCTTGAGCAGCACACATTTATTGCTCACAGTTCTAGAGACTGGGAGGTCCAAAAGGCAACTGTAGACAGCTGCCTTCTCAGTGTGTCCTCAGATGTACACTGAAAGAACTCCAGGTCTCTTTATCCTACTGTAAATCCCATCATGGGGACCCACTCGCCTGACCTCATATACCATCACATTGCGGGTCAGGGACACACACGTTCAGTCCATAACAAGGTGGCTCACCAGGACCTTGGTTCTCAGTGTCTCTAAGGGAGTCCCAGTCCCACACTTCCTGGCCTCTCCTTCCATCCATAATCTTTCTTCTACTGCTGACACTTCTTTTTTCTCTGTTTCATCACCTGGCAAAGCTCTAGAAGAGCTGTTGGCCAAAGACTTTGGACCAAGAGTAGTTTGGGCACTGAAAGGTCTAACAGCAGGTATATAGCTCCGGAGGGGTCTCTGGTGGAGGTGGTCTCAAATGCAGCAGCCCGAGAGCAGACTTAGGGATCGCCCATCCCGGACTTTTTTCAGGCACCATCACCTGATAACGGTTATCTTGGGCAAGTCACTTGTTCCTTTTCATGTTCATGGGAAGATCTGAGTAGATGAACCTTCAAGTCTACAATTCTGCGACCGTGACACAATGTCAACTTGCCCATCTTCCATTCATTTGACCTGAAGTCTATATAACCAGACTGAAGGCTTAAGCTACATCTACCCTCATATTACAAATTTCCTTCTCTCCATACTTGTGAACACAGATTTTTAGTTCTTGAACAATCACCATCAATCAAAAAGGTTATGTTGTGTTTTATGAGCTCTTGACTGCAATTCGCACTCCAGGGGAGTCATTTACTCATTCATCTCTTTGGACCATTGCTTAGCAGCATGAAGAAAAGGGTAAAGGCATGGCATAACCTCAAAGGAAGCTGAACTTCAGGGGAGAGAGAAGACTGATCACCATCAAAGGACAGCAGAGAGAACTGGCAGCTTTAAGGAAGGCTAACCATCATGGCAGGCTAAAATACCTTTAAAGTTCGGAATTATGGGAAAAAATATCAGTGATGATGTTTGCCAAATGTCTAAATGTGTCTGAAAAAGCCAAGTCCTTACCAGATCAGCTCCAATAAGCTGTCTTCTAGGGGAATTAAGAAGTCACAAAGATACACAACAAAATTGAGCATGAAGGGAAATAGGGGAAGGGATATTATTAGTTGGATCCAGGTCTGGTTCTTATCTTCTTGCTACAAGTGGGGAGGGGAGTGGCAGAGAAGGTAAGAGTTTTAGACATCTGTCACTCATGATGCCATATTGCACTGGAACAAAGGTGATTCACAGAAAGTCCAGCCAGCCAGCTGTGTGGGTCTCCCTGGTCATTTCATTAATGGCCATCACCATCCTCACATAAGCCAATAAAAGAAACCCATGGTTTGTATGATTGAATTTTCCCCACCTGTATTAGCTGGAATTCCCCAGAGAAACAGAAATCAGTCTACCTACCTACCTACAAACCTACCTACCTATCTACCTATCTACCTACCCACATATAGACAGAGAGCAATTATGAGGAATTAGTTTAAGAGATTAAAGAGGCTGAGAAGTCCCAAGATCTGCCATCTCCAAGCTGGAAACCCAGGAAAGCTGGCGGCATAATTCAATCTGAGCCAGAAGGCCTGAAAATCAGGAGACTGTTGGGGTAAATCCCAGTCCAAGGTCAAGGGAAGATGAAATGAGATGTCTCAGCTCAAGGAATGAGGAAAATAGAGGGGATGGTGGTGCTGAATTCCTTCTTCCTCCACCTTTGGTTCTATTTAGGCCATTGACAGAATGGATGCCCACTGGGGAGGGCAATCTTCTATATTGAGTCCACCAATTCAAATGCTAACCTTTTTCAGAAACACCCTCATGGCATGCTTATAAATAATGTTTAATCTGCTATCTGGGAAACCTGTAGCCCAGGTAAGTTGACAGGTACAATTAACCATCATACCGCTTACCGCACTAGGACATGGTTGCACTCTACGCGAATAGCTTATAAATTGGGGTAAGGAGTGATGGGGGTGGGGCAGACTAATTGTGAAGTAAAGGCAACTCTAGGCCTCCCACAGGCAAGAAAATGTGCTGGGAGTCTAACCAAATAACAAGAAGGATGATCTGTGAGTTTCTGCTTTTTTTCATGAGTGTCTTCATGCCCATGTTTTTGCTCTACTCCCACACTGCCCTCTTGACCCATTCACCGTGGGGTTCCCAGCTGGCCTCCCCAGGGCTAGGCTTCCTATCCTTCAATGGGATTTTCAAACCTTAATTAGATATCTTCTCCTGACTGATTCTATCACATCACTCCCCTCTCAGAAACCTGATTCAGTCTACATCAAATACCTGGACATAGCATTCAAACTTCCTGTTCTCATTCCTGTCAAACTGGTCTCACTCCCACAGACAGCATGCTCATTCCTGCCTCTCTGCCACGCTCCTCTTCTCGAATACCTGACTACCTGCCCATCACTGGCTTGAACCTTCCAGTCCTTCAAAGTCAGGAAAGTTCCCCCATCTTCGTAAAAGTCAGCTGTGACCACTCAGATCCTCCCCCAGGGGATGGGCCCTTCCTCAAACATCCACACTGCCATGTCAAACAAGTTTGCGAGTAATGATGTGTTTTAATACCTTTTAATCTTGTGTCTCCAGTCAGACCGTCAACTTCTGCCACTCAACCGGTCACATAGGCTCTATCGGTGTTTAACAACTATAAGAATGAATGACTATACTTGGCCATATGACCTACACCCTTTATCTCTCATAAAACAAGTCACACAAGGCAGTACCGATATTTCAGCCCAAGTATTAGTTAAATGGTGTCCAGTGGTAGCACTCGGAAGAGTTGTGAGGTGATAACACAGGCAAACTCTTACCTTCACAGGGCAAGGCATGTAAGTAAGAAAGACAACATCTAACGTCTATATGGTCAATTGAATATTCTGGACGTATAGAGGATGGGGAGACAGTTGTCATGCGCACAGGCCACGAGAGGATGTGAGGGCAGTGGGATGGCAGGTAGAAAGCAAAAAGAGTAAAAAAAAAAAAAAAAACTAGATTAATAACGAAGACGAGCATGGAGACATCTGTCCACATCTCAGCTTGGATAAGGGTAAAGGCAAAGAAGGGAGGAAACAGGCACAAGACATATGTACAACCTGGGACCCCTTTAGCTCTGTCCCCAAAATAGGAGTCTGTGCCTGTTGGAGTTGCAGCAAGAAGGTGGAGGCTGGCTTGTTAACCCGTTGGTTGTAACTCCAAGGATCTGAATGGATGCTATCCAGTCACCGACTCCAGGTGTTGTGTGTGGGTTCTGGTGGTGATTCATTTGTTCATTTGCTATTTTATTAGGTGTTTACTGTTTGTTACGTTCCCTGCCAGCTGATGTTACGAACCATACAAGGCCCTGGGCTGGCCCTTCAGGTGAAAATAAAGGCTGATGAGAAGGAAGGAAAACGGTAATGTGAGAAAAGCAGGCAAGGACCCTGTGGGTGACCCTCTATGTGTCCAGAGAAGAAGGGCTGACTCTGGAGGCCGCTGCTGAACTAAGAATTGGTTGGAGCCAGCTTTTAAGAATGTTAAATTGTTTGGGTTTACAGTATACATTTTTTTTTTATTTTGCATTTCACTGTATCTGACATCAGGATAATAATAATAGCAGGCATTTAAATAGCACAGGCTGTGTGCCGTGATACATTCTCAATGCTCTACAAGAGTTCATGAGTCTTTACAATGACACACTGAGGTAGATACAATTATCAGTCCTGTTTTAGCGAGGAGGAAACGGAGGCACGGGAGTTAAGGCGCTCACCCGAGACCACAGGGTTTGCCAGGGGGGAAGCCCTAGTGTTCACGCCACGGAACTGGGCTCCAGAATCCCCTTTCATCAGCAATAAACTTAAGGTAATATGCACACGTGTGCATCGAATATATCCACCCCCAAACAGCTATTAAATCAAAGTGCATCTTAAAACCAAGGGCTCCTTCAGGTCACAGAACCCTGCACTGCCTTGAATTGGGGTGGGAATCCTATGGGGTTTAGCAAATATTTATGTAGCTGTGGAGGATTAAGACACAAATAAGATGTAGTCACTCCCTGTAAGGAGGTCAACGTGTAGTGGGAAACGCAGATAAGTAAACACCTCATTATGGTGCACCGTGCTAAGGGCCGTGGTACTATTTCTATTGTGTCGACAAGCTCGTGGGCTGCTAAAAACAAAAGGATTCAGTCTGTCTGCCAGGTCTAAAGAGGCCTCACAGCGCTGGTAATCACCGAGCTGAGTCTCAACAGAAGATACATTTCACTCGGGCTAGCAGAGGATTGTAAGCGTTAGCAAAGACCTTCCAGGAGATAGTCCTACAGAAAGCTAATAAGGGATAATCATGAAATGGAACTGTAATAGCACCTAAATTCTGTTTTGGCCTCTCCAGTCCTTCCTCTCCAAGGTTTCTGAAGAGGGGCGCCCGGGGGGCTCAGTAGGTTGGGTGTCCAGCTTCAGCTCAGGCCATGATCTCACAGCTCGTGAGTTCGAGCCCTGTGTCGGGCTCTGTGCTGACAGCTCAGAGCCTGGAGCCTGCTTCGGATTCTGTGTCTCCCTCTCTCTACCCTCCTCAGCTCATGCTCTGTTCTCTCTCTGTCTCAAAAGTAAACAAACAAACAAACAAATAAATAAATAAGTCAGGTTTCTGAAGAGCCTAGGTGCACAAAAAAAAGCCCAAGCAAGGTTAGCTAATACTTTCTTCTGAGCTTCCTGCCCGCCTCCCAACCTCAACCCCTACTATAAAGTCAGAAGCTAAGCTAGACCCGTGGAAAATGCCTTCATCTAGGTTAGGATGGTTGAAATACCCTAGAATCCCAACAGCGCAGAACCCAAACCACAGGTCTCAGCATTCTGGTTTCATGATCCAGGTGTAGCACCAGAGTCAAGACAGAGCATTTGAGCACAATGGCCTGGGCAGCATGAGAGAGAAGAGAGCCTTCCAGTGAGGAGCCTGGGTCTCTCCTGTGGCCCAAAGCACCCCCGGGCAAGTAAATGGAAACACAGGATGTGGGTAAGAGCGAGAAGCAGTCTGCTTACAGGACTGGTCCTGATCCTCAGTTCCACTCCTGCCTTGTGCGGTCCTCTGGAATTTTCATAATACAAGCACTGGGACTTTGTTTTTTTTTTAAAGATACGGTATAATGAAATCTTTAGCCACTGGCAGTCCTTATGAGAGACTGATTTATAGCACCCGTTCCTTCATAGAGTGGAACAAGCCAGGTAAAGGGGAACCTGAGGAACAAATGGGTCTGCATCCCCCACAACACACGGAGGCATAAAACTCTGCCATGCATGTAGGGAGCCAGTCTAATTCAGCATTGCAGAGCATCTATTCGGTGAAGAGTCAAAGAGGTGAGGTCATGTCTCCCGGTCAGTCTGTCTCCCCATTTGGAAATGAAGGAAATCATCCTGAGATCTTAGTAGGCAGCAGTTATTTCTGACACTCTAAGCATTTTTTGGTCCTAGCTGGGAGGAGACACAAGGCTTGAAGGAGGACGGGATTTCACTGCCTAGCTCTGTGGCCTCACGCAGGTTACTGACCTCCCTAACCTCACTTTTGTGGATCGGGATGTCAACAAAATGGCGGCAGTGCCTACCTCCTAGGGTGGTTGGGATGAGCCAGTGAAAGAATGTATGTCAAGTGCCTCACGTGAAGCCTGGCACATGGAACTTGTTGGTTCTTTGTGAGAGCCTACTGTACAAGGACAGTCTCTGCCCTCAAATTCTATCAGACTGGGCATAATTACTGTTAGTTGCAGTAGGGTCAGTGCAGGAACCAGAATTCACCTCACATGTTTTCAGCAGAATGGGTTTAATACAGGAGTTGAGAGGCTGACAAATTCACTAGAAAGTGAGAGATGAGCTTCTTGGAATGAGTCCCAGAACAACCCAGAACTGGCTTAGCACAGGGCCTGCGAACATAGAGGCCCAGCTACAGCCCTGGCAGGCGTCTGAGGCCCCTGCTGCAGCAGGAAGCAGGAGAATAGACTCAAGAGGCTGTGCTTAGAGACTGGAGATCAGATCAAGATGTGGCCACTACCCCCACTGCTTCCTGACAAGCAGGAAGCTACAAAAGACCAGAAGCCAGGGCAAGAAAGCCATGACCTTGCTGGGCAGTAAAGACAGCCAGAGTGGAAAAGAAGCCCCTGTTTCTCTTCTTAGAAATCTCCTATGAGAACTTCTATCAGTGGAGCCTAATTTATAGCTTGGAATTTTAGCTGCAAAGGAGCCTGGGAAATGTAGTTTCTAAGTAGTCAACCATGCATCAAGCCAAAACGCTAGGACTCATGACAGAAGGAACAGAATTTTGTAAACAACTAAAAATCTATTTCTTTCAGTACAAGATGGAGGAGAGGGTATGTGAAGGCGGAGAATAGTATCACTAAGCCCCCGAGGAAGGAAAAAGGAGTCAGCAAGAACAATGGGATGACCACCAGGAAGGAGGATAAGAAGGACCCTATGAAGAAAGCTAGAAACTGGGTACTTGACATTGTCTAACAGTGGAAATAAAGACCATTTCTGACTTTCCTATTTTCATCCTTTTGGAGAGTATAATTCCTTCTTCAGGATTCTTTTTTCCTAAGTGTCCCTAAATGCTGTTGAAAGTCTCATTAACTTGTCTATTGTTAACGAGAGCATCATTAACTGGGTCCAGAAAGAACCAGAGGCCCCTTCCTCAAAGGCCGGCTCTGCGTGGAGCTGGTCCCCATGAAGTTGTACCACATCATCGGCTTAGTTCAATTAACGCACAAAGGAGTTGTTAGTAATTACCTGCCACTAGGTTTTCTGGATTTCTCCTTTAAAATGCCATGTCTTATTATTATTATTATTATTATTGTTATTATTATTAATCAAGGTATGCTCTTTGAACCAAGATTGCTTAGAGTTGAGTACGGATTGGCAAAAGGAAAGCAGACCATGGGTGGCAATTGGGTGTTTACAAGGAAACATATTTTATATCTTGAAGTACAAGCCTCTGATGGCTGACGCCATTTTTCTTTGTGCCCATGGTACAGGGAAAGGCTCTAGTTCTTTACTGGTGAAAATGGCAATGGCAGAAGCAGCAAAAAGACACTATTGTTTTCATTTTGCACTAAGGTCCCCAGACAGAAGCAGGCATTTCTCACATTTGCTTTCTCAAGGCCTTTATTGTCCCAGCTTCCTGTTAAAAATCGAGCTAGTGATGGCAGACCCATGCGATCCCATTAGAATACTGAAAGCAGTGTATTACAGTACCAGGCAGGAGAGTGAGGGCCAGACAATAGGTATAATAGGAAAGTATTAACCCCAAATGAAATCGACAGTAAGCTGCAAATTGCAGAGCCCGGGCTCCGGCCAACACAACGAAGACACAAGTTACCATTGATGGGAGTTTCACAAGCAGGCAAGATCGGAGAGGCTGAGAACAAACAGAGAGGAGACAGAGAGGTTCAGGGACCCCCAGCTTTGTTCCTGCCAGCTCTCCCAGGGAATTCACCACGTCTCTCTAATTTACATTAAGTTGGCGCTATCAGAGACAAGCATAGCCCAGACATTGAAAGAACAGTTTCGAACAGAGCTATTTGGACGAAGAATGCTGGATCCATCAAGTGGAGAAACATGCTCGGAGCCTTTAATCTTTTGTGTGCATGCCCCTGTGTGCATTATCAGCCATAACATCTAATGGTGACTCCTCTCCTTGCCTGAGCAGGGGGAAGCAAGAAGAGACTGTCTTTCAAAAAACAGAGAAGATGAACTTTCGGGTCGGTTTCTTAAGGGCTTCTGGCTAGATTTCCTCCACCTTCAGCGAATCTAAGAGGTCGTTGGCCAGAGAAAGATCAGCAGGTAAACATATAAGAATAAGGGTGAGTGATTCTTCAGCTGGGCCTTGAACATGTCCCAGCGAAAGAATTATGCTGAAATATTTCCAAATTACTAGAGAGCGTGTTTCTAAAGATGTAGACATACAACCATAGGTTCACAGCCTCTGTCCACATTAAACGTTGTCTTAGAGAAGGCAGGCCATCCCTTGTACAGAGATGATTCAAAATTCCCCATAAAGGTATTTATTCCAAGAAAACAAAAACTCACCTTCCCCACATCCTCCTGCCTGGAACAAATGGCAAACCTTCTAGAAAGAGAAGACACATCCTAATGATCTGAGGTACACAAACTTCTCAAAATCAGCCTAGATATTTTCAGCAGAGAAGATGGGTCTATTTATACACCCTTAACTGAAGTCAGGAAGTGGGAAACTGTAAGATTGTTCCCGTCAAACAAAAGACTTTTGCCTTAAGACCTATATAAATAAAATCATAAAACTTTACTGAAGAGCATAAAAGAAGATTTGGATAAATGGGGACATACCGCATTGCTGGACAAGAAGCATCGACGTGATAAAAATGTCAATTCTTCTCAAATTAATCTACAAATTTGGTGCCATCTCAAGTAAAACACCCACGGTTTCTTTCATGGAACAGACAAGGTAATGCTCTGGGTTTCTGTGGAACAGAAAGTGTCCAAAAATAATTAACAATAATTTTTTTAAAAAATGGTTTAAGTAAAGCTATATGAGATAGTGTGTGATTAGCACAAAAAAAGTCAATGAAAACAGCTAATCACAATAATGTACTAAATATCTCCCGTGTATGTATGTGTCTGTGTGTGTGTGTGTTTTGTGTATATATATGGGAAATTACTTCCAATTAGTCAGGGGTGGGGCACCTGGGTGGCTCAATGGGTTATAAGTATCCAACTGTGGTTCAGGTCACGATCTCACAGTTTGTGAGTTCGAACCCCATGTCGGGCTGTCTGCTGTCAGCACAGAGCCTGATTCAGATCCTCTGTCCCCCTCTCTCTCTGCCCTTCCCTACTCATGCTCATTCTCTATCTCAAAAATAAATAAGTAAACTTTAAAACATCAAATTAATGGGGGAAGGAGAATAACCAATGTAAATGTAGTTTTTTACCCATCTTAGGATAGATGGGTAAGAAATATAAGGTCTATCCATACCTTCTAATACAATCCCCCCAAAACAATCAAACATTATCATAAAAGCATCAGGAGATGCAAAATCTAGAAGAAATAGAAAAGACTGACAAATATAACTGTGCAAAACAAACTTGTGATCGTAACAAAATACTGTAAAACAAAAAGACAAGGAATAGATGAGAAGAGAATATTTGGAACATGTATCAGAAAAAGGGATAATACCTCACAATCTAGAAGTAGGTACTGCAAAGCAGTAACAGAGAGCACCATAGTCAAAATGGCAGAAGGTTTGAAAGGCAACCATAGAAGAAACTGGGCAGATGAAATGGAATCTTCCTTGACTCTTCTTTTTCTTTTTTTTTTTTAAGTTTATTTATTTATTTTGAGAGAGAGAGAGAGAGAGAGAGAGAGAGAGAGAGAGAGAGAGAGACAACGTGAGTGGGAGAGGGGCAGAGGCGGGAGAGAGAGACAGAGAGAGACAGAATCCCAAGCAGGCTCTGCATTGTCAGCGCAGAGCCAGATACGGGGCTCAAACCCACGAACCGTAGGATCACGGCTCGAGTCAAAATCAAGAGGCGGATGCTCCACCTGCTAATCCACCCAGGTGTCCCTCCCTTGACACTTCTCTGTCACCTAGCCCTACATGCAATACATGACCAGTTCTTTTCTCTCCAGTTCCACTGCCAGTACCCTAGTTCAGGGTCATCTCTCTCTCCCTTCTACCCTGACAGCCTCCCAATTGAACCCCCTGGCAACTAGTGAGTCCTCCACACTGAAACCAGGCAGAGCCCGATGAAACACATCACCCCCATGCCTGAATCACTCCTTCCATTACTCTTGGGGGTGAGAACCGAGTCTCAGCAGGGTCTACAAGGCCCTACAAAGTCTGGCTCTTACCAGCCACTCTGAGCTTGTCTCCCATGGTGACAGATTTACTCTCTGGATGTTAGCCTTGTTTATTTTTCTCAAATGCATGTACCTCCTCCTATCATGAAGCCTTTTACCAAGCAGCTTCTTCTACCTAAAAAGCTCAGCTGTCCTGGACCCTCTTTTCCCCTCACGCCTGTAGAGGCCAAGGGCAGGCCACTCCTGCATTGAACACAGTTTTGAGTTAAAGGCAATTAGAGCCCAGGGGATTCAAGAAGGGCTCTTTACCGCTCCCCCCTGCACCCCCCCCCCTACCCTCAAGGCCTAAATTTACACGGGAAAGGAGAGCTTATACCAGGAAGACAACTATCAACAAAAGATTCCTCTCTACTTGAGAGACTACCTGCTTCATAAGGCAACCTTTATTTTGCAAGCATCTCCTCTCACATTCTTGCTGATGTATCCTCAGACCTCACCCCTCTCCTTGGCTCAGGATGGCCTCTAAGCCTCGTGGAATTTTGTGTCTGTGTAAACCCCCCCTTATGTACGAAACCAAATTTGATTTTCTGTCAACTCGTCTCCTATCAGTCTGATTCTTAGTCCAGCTAGATGGACCCCAAAGGGGAAAGGAAATCCTTGCTCCTTGACATCCCTATCTTTTCAAGGCACCATCTATCTTCTTCCTGAAAATCTCAATTCAGTGTCATCAGTTCTTCCAGAAAACCTTCCCTGGCGTCTTGGATTAAGCCCTTGTCCCCAGCATAAAGTCTTATAATACATACCTCTCCTTCATGGATGGCATTGCCACATTTGTAATGTTACAGGATTCTTTAATTGATCTCTCTCTCCTGCACTAGGCTGTTAGGCTCCCCAAGAAGAGGGACCGTGTCAGTTTTTGGTCACCACAGTATCCCATTGCCTGGAACATAATAGATGCTCAATATATAATGTTATGAACAAGTGAATTTTTAATAAAAATGCATATATGTATACTTATATATACATAAATTTATGTATATGTATAATTATATATATTTGTATCTATCATTCATATTTATGTGTCAGATGGAAAGTGCTGGAAAGAGCACAGACAGTGTTAGCAGAATTTTTCACTGGGGATTTTTGGAGATTTTTACTCAATTTCACATTTTAATAGTGAGTATCAATTCCATTGGGAAGCTAAAAAAAATGAAGTTATTACCATTTGGAGGAAAATACTCAAAAATTAAAGCTATGTAGCAGCTGGGAAATTTAAAAAATTATCAGATTTGAGATGATGATTCTGTATTCCTTTGTTGTTTTTGTTTTGCTGTGCTTTTTTTTTTTTTTTTTTTTTTTATGTGAGTTGGCCAAAAGCCACTGCTCAGGCCACCCACTCACCTACAGCTGCAGGATTTTCAAGTCACCTCACAGCTTACTACTGCAGGTTAACTTCTCTTGTCACCTCAGTTTTTTTACCCTTATCTGTTGTTGCTTTACTATTGTTATTAGTTTTCTTTCTTCCTTTCTTTTTTCTTTCCCTTTCTTTCTTTCTTTCTTCTTTCTTCTTTCCTTCCTTCCTTCCTTCCTTCCTTCCTTCCTTCCTTCCTTCCTTCCTTCTTTTCATTCAGCAAAGCTCATTTTAATTGCTCACTGCAAATACCACCTACTTACCTGGCAACACAGACTGTCTGCCTGTTTGAAAAAGCGAACCTAATTAGCAATAATGCTAAGAAGAAACTAGAAACAAGAGGGTGGAGGAGGCAATGGAAAGAATCATTGAGAAAAAGTATTTTAAACAGTTTAGAGCAGGGCCCCCAAAAGGCCAAGGTGGCCCTGAGTTTTGAGCGATTGTCGGGCTTCTTAAAGGTGAGGCTTCTCAAATAATTACGGTAGTGGAGCCGGAAAAGGTGTTAATTGACTTGGGGACTCAGGCGGCTTTTCACTTTGCATAATTTACTCCGAGGAAATGAAAGACAGTTGTGGGTTATCCTATATGAGTCCATCACTACTGTAACCCAGGAAGGGACTAGCGTTGTGACAAAAGAAAGTTAATGAAACGAGGATTTTTGATTAAAAGTTTTAGATTCTGGCCTCAGCATTTGTAGGATTTCATTCCCCTTGCAGCGCTGAAAACGATCATGCCCTCTACCACATTTTAACAAAATGAAAGCCATGTACCAATTTTAAATCTTGGAGACCCTTAGCAACCCAGGCATTTGCTCTGATTTTTATAGCTATTATGAAATTATTGCAAACCTCACCTTAAAAAATTAATAAGTGACACTCCGTGAGCATAATTACATTGTTCATCTTTCCATAATCCATAATTCCTCTGCGTGTAATAACATGTGATCGGTCCTTCTGTAACCCAGCTGCTTCACATAATTGCTTGCTGTCCTACTGAGAAAAACTTTTAATAAACGACACATTAAGCAAAATTGTGCAACTCTATTCTCTTAGCTACAAAATCAGAAATGGTTTTTCCCCCAGAATTGAATCCTATGATTCTTTCTCCCTTTTCACAATAGCATTGGTGGGTTGGGGAGGAGTGGGGATTCGAATATTTCAATTAGAACCCCCACAGTTCTCCAGGAATACTACCAGGATTTTGAGACTAATTGAAGAAATAGATAACACGTGTCTTTCCTGCAGCGGCTCTTATTTCCTTAATGGACATTTTTTCAGCAACTTTAAGACATGTTTCCCTTTTGAAATACAACATCACATAATGGGCCCCATCTGGAATGGAATGTGCACAAACTAAGAACTGGGGGAAGAAAATCTTTTTTCCTTTTTTCTTTTTCTTTTGGTCTTTATCTAGGGTAATTGCAATTAGCTACTGTACTATCTATATATGTTACCATGATAGAAAATGAGCAAAGCTTTTCAATGACTAGGAACTCCAAATCTTGAAAAGGTTGATATCCAAGGGGGAAAAAAAAAAATCTTGTGAATTTTGTTTTTCCAGAAGGGAACCGTTTTGTTTTCTATTTAGCTCTATATTACCTTCATGACTGATAGATTGGCTTTTTTTTTTTTTTTTTAATATCCATTTGGAATAACATCTGAACTTTCTAACCCCCTTCTTCAAATTTGGATGAATTCTGTGGTGAATGAATCTTTTCTTTCAGTCAAAAAAACATGGAGAATTTCATGAGGAAAAGTATTCTCTGAAATCTTATCCTAGTGTTGGGGTAAATGAAGACTTGGACAAAGCAGAAGGATTTAAGACCTAGGGACAGAAAAATATTAAATCAGAGCTGCTGACTCCCTTCATTCTGTAATGATTTCCTAGGTCTGCCATGAGAATTGTAGGTATAATTTAAAACACCAAATACCCTGTAGTGCGTGAAAGCCAAGGCCCAACCCTGGAAGTATGGACCAAAGATGACATTTGGGAGGAAGCAACAGACAAATATATGAGGGGATCATTCTCTTGAGAGCGAAATCAGAGAGGGATTCCTAGTCCTGTGTGGAAAAGGGCCCTAAATTTCAAGTCATGGCAGTGGGATAAAATATTAGGTGGTTAAGGGACAACTGGGAGGCTCAGTCTTCGGCCCAGATCATGATCTCCCGGCTCATGAGTTCAAGTCCCGCGTTGGGCTCTGTGATGACGGCCGAGCCTAGACCCTGCTTTGCATTCTGTCTCCCTCTCTCTCTGCCCCTCCCCTGCCTGTGCTCTCTCTCTGTCTCAAAATAAATAAACATCAAAAAAAATTAA
The DNA here is from genome assembly GCF_018350155.1 of Leopardus geoffroyi. Classification (NCBI taxonomy): domain Eukaryota; kingdom Metazoa; phylum Chordata; class Mammalia; order Carnivora; family Felidae; genus Leopardus; species Leopardus geoffroyi. The sequence continues at coordinate 95,098,129 of NC_059326.1, read as the reverse complement.
AGAAAAATATTAGGTGGGTTAAGTGATATCCCAGCTTTGGCAGATACTGACAGTTAGGATGGGATTGGTGGCCACATTAACACAATTTTGTTCTTGCTCTGCCTTTCTCTGCCATCTGTGGTAAAAACCATGGGACCAATCCTGGAGACGTGTTTCAGGATAAGGCAGTGCGTTCAACCCCTTCCTTTAGTTCTGTTGTACGACATGGTTCCAAATCAACAGCTGTACATCCTGTTTGGGCAGAGTTTTCTCCACCCCTCCCCCAGAAATTAAGGTAAGGTATGCTACCTGGCAAATGAAGAAGAGAGCAGGGGTTAGTTCTAATTAGTTCTAATCAAAGCATTGGGTTTTGAATTCTCCTTGTCATTCTATCTGAAGGCCTTTATAAACCCAACAATCACCTATGACAACCAGAATAAGAAGCCTTCTCATTCTCCTCCAGCCTTTCTATCGAATAGTCTTTGGCGCTGATTGCTAAAATGCAGATCCAATGACAGTGTCTGTGCATGGAAATCACAAGCGTCTTCCAAGATAAAACAGTGAGTGCAAAGCTCAAGAAGCATTAAAAGGAAACTACCTGTATTTTCAGACCTCAAAGGAGTGTATATCTTTGGAAGATAATGACATCTTGGACACAAAAATCACTACTTTACAATAGAAATCTCTGATACTCAATCTGCCTCTGTCAACATATGTTTAGGGCCAACGCATGCTGCTTATTTCATTAAATCACCATGAATCTGGGATTGGAATCGTTACACTATTACAGTGCTGTGCCTTCCTCTAAAGCATTATGTTCCCCTTAAGTGTTTACTTTCATTCTTTATCCCAGCCCTCTATCCTATTTCCCCTCTCTCTGGCAATTATCCATGACAGTAAGAATTGTCTGCTGGTGTCATTTTGTAATCCAGGAATACGGGAGCTCATACAAAAGTTTTACAGTTAACTTTGGGGAATGAGATCAAAAACTCCACCATAACACTCTATGATTGAACAATTATCTACAAAAAAAAAAAAAAAAAAAAACCCCACAAACGTAATAACTGTTGCATGGAAGGCATAGCAAGTCAAAATTTCTCCATTTGTGCGTGGCTGCGATCCTCCTGACGTGTTATCCATCTAACAGCCATAACCTGCAGCCCAGAATAATACCTCCCCCAACTCCAAAATGTGGTAGATCCCAAGGGATTCCTCCGGAGTCACAGACATCCCCTCAGGGTGACATCCCAAGTCAGTGAAACTCAAGTTCCCAGTTAAGAGAGGTGACCACAGGTAAAAGTAATGTTCCAGAATTCATCTTTCAGGAACGGTAAATCTAGAACCTGTGTAATTAACATTTTGCAAATGTTTCCCTCAAGGAGAAAAAAAAAAATTAGATAAACGCTCCATAAATTTTCACAGCGAAAAAGGGCGACGTTCTGACTGCGGCCCACCCACTGCATAAACAAGTGACAGAATGGGCACCATTGGCGAGCCCCTCTGAGGCTTGATTAAAGGCTCACTGCACTTTTCCTAAAAATCTCCGTGTTATCACACACTCTCTGGCAAACCCTGAACCCTGTCATTACCCTCGGCTCAACAACACTCAGAAACCTTGGTCCCCAGGGATGTTGCCATGTTTCACAAAGGGCCGCATTGTGTCTCTAATTCCTACTCTCCTCGCGGTTCATTTTATATGCTCTGCATGTGTGTTTGGATTTTCAGAACATGACTCATACCTTTTACATTCCTCTGCAACCCTACCAATGGAGAAAAGGAGTGATGGGTTGGCTGATTGGAAGTGAAAGAAGGTGTCCTTCTCTCCCTGGACAGTATGACTTTTTAAAGGATGCACTAAGTGACTTCCCGGCTCACCAAGATCAATGCGATGTGACATCTGAGAAGGGACAGGAGTAGTGGGTGTTCTCCTTATGTTATTTTTAGACAGCTCATCATTTCTTCCACTGACAGAAATAAAGCTTTTTTTCTCCCCCGTCTTTCTCTCAATAGAATAACAGAGCAACATGGAATAAGTCTAGCTCCGTTAGCTCTCCCACACAATTGCATCTAACCGAAAGATTTCGCTAAGCCACCTATTTAGCGTCATAGTCAAAACACATTGAACATGATTCTGTTATCAGTGTTCGGCCCTGAGAGGCTGCGGAATTTTTAAGGAATATGTAAATTTTTCACACTTTTGTCAGGAAGTGAAGACAATTTTTTCTCTGGATCCAGTTGGAAACCCTCTTCATTATTTGAAAGAGTGCCTTCTGGAAGAGGAGGAGCCTTGCCCAGGGAATTGGGGGTGGTGGGAGGACGCTGCCCTGCTTGAGACAAGGAAATGAAATCTGTTCTTCGGCTCCCTTAATGGTAAGGGACAAGGGATGTGGGAAACGAGAAGGGTCAGGGAGAAGAGTCAGCTTTTGGAAAGAGGCTCTCAATCTCTCCTGGAAAGGAGTGGTCACTCAAGATGTGTCCGGAACGGAGTACTGTCTTCACTGTTGCCGAACAAACGGAGTCCCACCTGCACACCCAGTGCACTCTCCCCCATTCCTACATGATCGACCTCACGTTTGGGATGGAAAATGGGGACTGTTGGGATCAGAGAGGCTGAGTTTCTCTGTGCTGTCTCTCTAGGTCACACGGTAACGAGTCTGCCTGTCGGCCGCAGAAACCCCAAGACAGAAACGAGAAAAACTTGTGTAACCATCAGAAACCTGGGGAACTTGTAGAAATCTTGCAGAGACTTGGGGTGCTCAGAGACCCGGGTAATCTGACTCAGATCTATAAGAGCAGAGAGGTTCCAGCTACATCTGGATTACACTTTTCCCCTCTCTCTCGGTATTTACACAACCTTTTTATATTTCGTAGGCGTATGTCCTGCGCACACGTAGGTTTGGGTCTGTCCATGCACGTGTGTGTGAGAGAGAACATTTACAGCAGGATCTGACCCAAGACGGGGAGCTCACTGCTCTTTTCCATTCTTCTTTTTTCCCTAAGAGCGTGGTTAGTTTGAGACAAATCTGTTAAAAAACTTGGGTGAAAACCCTGGGGCCTACAGAGAAAACTTGGCTTGTCATTGAACATTCCAATTGTCCTGGGGTGGAAGGCTCTGACATCATTGGAATCATAATGCTTTTTTGTTCTTTTATTCTTTGGACTTACGTCTTTTATACTTTTCAAAGGACTTTCATATCCTTTATGTCATCTCACACTGACGACATCCCTGCAGGGTGGAAGGACAGGTATTATTATAATAACTCAGCCACTCTTCCAACAACAGTCATCATTCACGACTGAGGCCCCAGAGCCCACAGCAGGAAAAGCAACCGAATCACTTTATGGCCTCCCGATCCCCACCCAGCAAGGTCCTCTGAGGCCGACTGTGTGACCAGGCTTCGCAAGCGGCCCTAGGAAAGAGTCCCAATCAAAGGGCAGCCTGCCTGATGGTCAGATGCCAACAGCTCCGCCTGGTAGGAGCTGGGTGGGTTGGGGAGAGAGATGCTCTCCTGTACGATGACTTCTCTTCTTTTGAGTCTACTAGAGCACGTGAGTTAGAGACATGGGGTGGGGGTGGGGGGCTCGCCAGCGTGTTTGCTGCCTTCCTTCGGTCTGGGAGATAGAATGCAATGGGACAGGATGAGAAAGAACATTCCCTCTTTTTTCGTTTAGAGCTCTTTCTTTGGTAAAGCAGCAAGAAAGCAAAACTCTCTAGATTTCGAGGAAAGATGCATAATGTTCTTTTCTTTTGTCCTTTCCCAGCCGGTGACGAACATGCGTCTGTAGAGCAAATGGCTGGACTATTTCATGGCCCCAGTGAGTCATTTTATGTTCTTCAGGAACTTCTGTGTTCACAGCATGAATTTAAAAACAATGCGCAGGGGACGCCTGGGCGGCTCGGCCGCTTGAGAGTCTGACCCTTGATTTCGGCTCAGGTCACGATCCCAGGGTCGTGGGATGGGTCCCCACGTTGGGCTCTGTACTCAGCGGGGAGCCCGCTCGAGATTCTCTTTCTTCCCCTCTGTCCCTCTCCCCCGCTTGTGTGTGTGCGCACTCTCTCTCTCTCTCTCAAAATAAAATAAAATAAACCATAAATAAGTTAACTAATTACAAAAATAAAAATGTGTAAAGTTATCAACCTAGTACCTGCTACACAGTAACAGTTCAGTAAGTGTCATCTATTGCTATAATGATATGCATAATTATATATATACATATGTACGTGTGTGTGTGTGTGTGTGTATAAAATTTACTCTCTGCAACAGAGTAAAGGTTGGTATGTCTCTTGAAGCGGCAGGAGGTGCCACATAGTACTTCCGTGCCTAGGCGTGTCTAGATACGGCTCATAATTTGAAATTGGCAAAACCAGCGTCCTACCTGTCCAGGAACTGGGGTGAGCCCAGCCCGCATGGAGAGGCCACTGGGTGTAAGATTACCACCAACCCTGCTGGACCCACTAACGCAGGGGGAGCACACCTGCAAGCAGACACCATTACTTGGCACTAACACGTGAAACCCTTCATTAGGGGCAGGGAAGCAGTGTGACCGACTCGAACAGGCCTATTCACATTTGTTGGATCATCCCCCACACAATTCCAAAGGCAAGAGCCTGCAGCCATTTTTAAATGTATCCATTTCACAGCCAAGCGAAAATGTTTCTGTACCAAGAATAATCTTACATTAAATTTCTCTTTTTTTTTTTTTTTTTTCCAGCAGCCTAAATTTAACCAGGGGGAATTCTTTTTTTAGACGCTATTCTATTCAACCTTTAAAAATGAAGGATCCGAATTTAATGTGAAATCTGCATTTCATCAAAGATGGGACGCCGCGTCCTTGGCTTAATTATTCTTTGGAAATCGAACATCTTTACTACTGCATGCTTAACAGGTAGAAGGAAAAACAAACTGCAGACGATGTGATTCAGGCCTGAGGGACTGGAGGCACTGTTTCCATCTACACTGATATCGCAAGGGGAACCCCCTTTGCACTGATAATACTCACATGCTGAACTAGCACGCGGTATAATAGTCAGTGATAATGTCGCTCGATGTCTACCCTTAGAAAGAGCATGAATCAGTAGAATAATAACACTCCCCAATTACATGACACTTTGCTTTATAACCCCCCCCCCATAATATGGATCTCTCCATTTTATTCTTTTATTAGCCCCTGGAGGGGAGAGTCACCAGGGCTCAGGGAAGAGAGATTACCGTAGGTGGTGAAGTCAAGATTTGCATCTTACCCTTCTAGAGCACTTCTCTTTCCGTGGTGCAGCTTCCTGATGAACACTGAGAGTTTTGTGAATGGGGGGGAAGGAGGTGTAGTAACTGTACCTCGGGAAACAGCTTCGTGAAAAAACAGAGGAAGAACTGAGGGATGAAAGTCAAACTCAGCCGGAGCCTTGATTATGCTTTTGAGGCCTCAGGGTGACCTGGGACAAGTGCCTTAAATATCCACTGCCTCTGGTTTTCATCTCGCAGGAGGGAATGTTAATTCTAGTTCTTTCCACCTCATCAAGTTTTTAAGTAAAGAAGGAGCTAATGAATATGAAACTGTTTTAAAAGGTATTAACTCTTTTCAAAATGTAGGCACTGGGAGATGATTTTTGAAATAAAGTATATTGCTAGTTAACAGAAGCAGTTGGATCAAATGAATGTACTCAAGGCCTAGGAGGTCCAGTCTACTCCTGGCCATTTAGATGCCTCCAGAAACCAGTGATGGAGCGGGCACCCGGTCTCTGTGCCGTTTCACTTGCATTTCCCTTTTGATGCTAAAAGGTAGAGATTTACCTTGGGAAACTCCTCCCTCTGGATCCAGACAAGAAGGGAGCTTCGTCAAGGAATCCACCCTCCCTGGGCACGGGCACCCTGCACAGAAATCGGAGACTGAGCAGAAGGTTATGGTACCTAAGAAGGGTTGGTGCCCATCAGCCTGCAGTGGAGGCTCAGAAGAGGCCTCCCTGCCTCCAGTCTTCCGACAGTTCCTTACTCCTCTGCCTGCCCTGCCTGGTTTCTCAGCCTTCCTTTTGATTCTGGAAATTCTCCCACACCCTTGTAGGAAATCCCATCCATGCCCTCTTAGGGGTTGTTTTACACCACTGAGTCTAAGAGGGGCTTGCCAGGTCACCATAGTTATCAGGACAGAAGATTTCTTGAAAGTGGGACTATTAGAACCCCGTCAATGTTTAGACACGAACAACCTGTTCTTTGAGTTGGCCAGGGTTAGTCCCAGCAACTTGCAAAGAAAACACCCTAATGGTGAAAGCTGCAACACTAACAGATCGTTGCAGCCAGAGGAAGGCGGACAGAAGAGTGACGATCAAGAAAATCAAACCATTTGGTCACCTAGGAATCTACTGCGAAACAAAAGGCTGGCAAGTCAGGTAAAAGAGCCGCCAAGAAGTCTACAACCACCATTCCTGAAAAAGTCTCCTTTTTTCTTCCTTTGCCAAGTCCATAAAAGTTTAAAAGATCAAAATAAAAATATTACGGTTATGACAAAAATTAGTTTCAAACTAAATTACACTGTGTGTGTGTGTGTGTGTGTGTGTGTGTGTGTGTTCTAAAAAATTTTTTGTGTGGCCACGTAAAGAGTACTGTTCAGTGTTATTAGTTTTATAAGAAATGTACTAGTAACTCTGCTAAGGAAGTTGTCAACTTTTTGTTTTTTTAAACTTTTTTTTTAAATGTTTATTTTTGGCAGAGAGAGAGAGAGACATAGAGCATGAGCGGGGGAGGGGCAGAGAGAGAGAGGGAGACACAGAATCTGAAGTAGGCTCCACGCTCTGAGCTGCCAGCACAGAGCCCGACACAGGGCTCGAACTCACAGACTGCGAGATCATGACCTGAGCCGAAGTCGGACGCTAAACCGACCAAGCCACCCAGGCACCCCAGTTGTCAACTTTTTGTATGAAAGTTAACTCTGAGGGCGCGTGGGTGGCTCAGTTGGTTAAGCGTCCGACTTCAGCTCAGGTCATGATCTCACGGGTCCTGAGTTCGAGCCCTGCATCGGACAGCTCGGGGTCTGGAGACTGCTTTGGATTCTGTGTCTCCCTCTCTCTGACCCTTGCTCCACTCGCTCTCTGTCTCTCTCTCTCAAAAATACAATATTAAAAAAGGAAGGAAGGAAGGAAGGAAGGAAGGAAGGAAGGAAGGAAGGAAGGAAGGAGGGAGGGAGGGAAGGAAGGAAGGAAGTTAACTCTCTTCAAGACTCGGTTCTGCTAAAGTGTATTTGATGGTACGGGGTCATCACGGAATGAAATAGCAAGGAAGAACCGCTTTCCAAAACCTTTGAAATGTCCTGGAATCAGATAAATAAATATCTAGAGATACTTCCACAAGACTGTTCAACAGCCAGAACATCAAACATGAAAGGGAAATTCAACAGGTTCCCCGCACAATAAAATCACCACCCTCATTTAGTATCACGCTGTCTTCACACCTAAACATTGACATATTCCCTCTTTCAAGAAATCTTCTGTTCTGATAACTACTGCAACCTGGCAAGCCCCTCTTAGACTCAGTGGTGTAAAACAACCATTTTCTAATGTTCCCAAATTCCGTGGGTCGGGAATTTGGAGTGTAGCCAGGATGGCTTGACTCTGCTCCGGGATGTCTGATGCCCAAGCTGGGAAGCCGTGGTCATGGGGGCGAGAATCGTGTGAAGGTGCCTTCCCTCACACGTCCACCGAGAATGCTGGCTGTCAGCCAGGACCTCACCTGGGAATGTCAACCAGAGCATACACAAGTAGGCTTTCCATGTGGCCTGGGCTTTCTCGCAGCCTCAGGGCAACTGGACTTCTCACATGTTGGCTCAGGACTTTTTCCATGATATCCCAGCCAACAGGGTGGGAACTCAATCTCATTTTCTGGGCTAGCCTCCGGAGTTACACGGCGCCATTTCTGCTGGGCCCAAATGAGTGACAAGCCCATTTAAGAGAAGAACACACCAACTTCCACTCTGAATGGGAAGAGTAACAAAGTCTCCTGATAAAAGACCAGGTGGGATGGGAGAGATTGTGTGGCCACCCTTGGAAGATACAATCTGTCACATCATCAGGGATCTCTTCTTTCCAGCTAGAAATAAGCTCTCCTTCTGTAAATTCTCACAACGCTCTATTTTCGAACTGAGGCTTACAGATTTCCATCTTACACTGTAATTACCATGGAACATGGGCCATCTTCACCATTCCATGAGCTCCTAGGGTTTTCTTTCCTTTTTTTGGATCTTCACGGTAGCTTACAGAGCTCCTGGCACTTAGAAAATGCTCAATAAGGTTTACTGAAGAAATGTGTTTGTTTTTTTTTTTTTAACCAGTTTCAGATGGGACTACAGCTGACCCTTGAACAGCACAGCGTTGGGATGCCAAGCCCCGGCCCGATGCAGGTGGAAATTCACATAGAAATCCTGACTCCCCCAAAACTTTACTAATAGTTTTCAACTGACCAAAAGCCTTAGAGATAACATAAAGTGTGGATCAATACATATCTTGCATGTGATATGTATTATATACTGAGATCTTACCAATAATTCCCAATTTTGTGTTACTTTTTAGAGTATTTCTAGGCTATGTGCTTCACCTGGGAGTTTTTTCAAATTGTGGCAAAATCTCCCCCAAATTTCCCAATATATTTATTGAAAAAACACCCGCGTGTAAGTGGACTCACACTGTGAGCTCAAGGGCCAACTGTATTAGCTACCTAGGAGACACTCACAAGTGCTTTTGGAAAGAAGGGAGGGATGAAGGAAGGGAGAGCGGGAGGGAGGGAAAGGAGTGGGGGGAAGGGAAGACGATGCAAGGCAAACAGGCAGGCATAACTGTTTGAAGTGAATCGTTCATTCTCGAAACATTTACATTGCTGCATTTAAAATTTTCTCTGGAGGACAAAAGATCCAGTTCTCCACCTTTCATGTACACAGCTAAAGATCCCTAGGGAAAAAACACACAATCATGCTGACAGGTGTCATTTCAAACCCAGGACTGTGAACATCAAGGAGGCACTTGTGCCGTGCTTCCCTAACCCATTCGTGTCCCTCCCTTCCCTCACAGGTGTCTATTTCATACCTTCTCCTCTCGTCTCAACCTTCAACATCTTCTCCAACATCTTTGTTTTCGGTCAATGACCTCCTTCCTTCTGTGAACAACAAAACGATGCAAAGGGAGAGCTGCAGAGACCCCTCCCCTCTTATCATCCAGCCGGGCCTCCATGCAGAGGCCCTCTGTCTTCCCACCGCTGCCATACATGGACCATCTATGCCCCATTCCAAAGCCAGTCCCGCTGCTCTAATGCTGGACTCTAGTCCCACCTACCATGATGCTCCCAAAAGTCCCACCCCCATCCCCCTGCACCAACAATGTCAGTCGTTGTGTCAATATGCTGGTATTTCTCTCTTCTTAAAAAGATATCTGGCTTCACCATAATTCACCAACGGCCCATTTGTTTTCTGTCCTTCATAAAAAAAAAAAAAAGTAGTTGAAAGTTGTTTATACTTATTGTTTTATCTACATCTTCTCAAAGTGTCTCTTAAACTCACCCCAATCAGGTTTTCACCCCTACCACAAAATGTTCTTGTCAAGGTCACCCTTGGACCATCTCAGGACCAAATCCAATTTCCAATCCCCAGTCCCCATATTGCTTGACCCATCGGCAGCATCCGATGCATATCCGTAATTGACTTGGTTTCCAAAACACTATATTTCCCCCTCCCCCCAGCTACCTCCCCCACTCTCCTTCTGTATCTCCTTTCTTGGTTCCTTCTCCTCTTCTTCTTTGCATTTAATGTTTGGAGCTCGAAGCTCAGACCTTGAATTCTTCTCCATCTCCCCTCGTTACCTTGTCCAGTTTCTAGTCGCAAAGCTTTAAATTACCATCTCTACATGGGAAAGAGCTCCCAGAATTTATCTCCGCCCACAACTCTCGTCCAAACTCCAGACTCAACATCTCTGCTTTAGATGTCTAGGAGGTAGCTTGTACTTAACGTGCCCAGTAGTGCTCGTGTAGTCTCTCCCACCTCAGTTGATGGTAAACTCCAATCTTGAAAATGCTTACACCAAAAACACTGCAGTCATTCTTGCCTTCTCTTACATTTTATATCCATTATATCGGGAAGTCCTGTATCCAGACTGTGACGACTTCTCTCCACTGTTTCAAGCTACTACCATCCCTTGGCTATTGGAATTGCCTCCTAACTGGTCTCCTCCCCCCACCCCCCCCCCCCCAGCTCCTGCGTCCCTACTGTCTGTTAGCAACAGTGCAACCAACATGGTTAGTTAAAATATCAGTCATATCCCATCTCTCCTCTGGTTAAAGCCCTGCAACACCTCCCCATTTCAATCAGAGGGAAAGCTAGAGTCTAAACAATGACCAACAAGCCACTACATGGCCCGACTCCTGGTTACTTCTCTGACTTCACCTTTTATTGTTCCCCGCCTCCTCCACTGGTCTTGTTCTTTACTTTGAATGTTCCAGGCATGATCCCACATTAGGTCTTTGCCTTGGCTCGTCCCTCTTTGTGGACTGCTCTTCTTTGGAATATGTGAATGGCTTATTCCCTTATTGCCTACAAATCTTTATTCAAATGCCATCTTTTTTGTGAGTCTACCCTGAACACTCATTTCAACCTTCAGTGACCTGCCCCTGGGCATTCCCAATCTCTCTTACCCTGCTCTGTTTCTTTGGTATCATTTATCATTGTCTAACAGACTATTTAATTTCCCCATTTATTATTTATCATGTCTACTGTTTGTTCTGTATCACTCCCTGCTAGAACATAAGCCTCAGAAGAGCAGAGCCTTTTGTCTGTTTTGTTCACGGACGTGTCGTGAGCCCTTAGAGTACTGCCTGGCACATAGTAGGTGCTCAATGAATAATTTTTGAAAGAATAGTGTGAAGACAAAAATCTGTGCAGAAATGGAGTAGAAGAGGGGCACCTGGGTGGCTCAGTCACCCAGAGTGTCTGACTCTTGATTTGGGCTCAGGTCATGATCCCAGGGTCATGGGATTGAGCCCTGCATCAGGTTCTGCACTCTCTCTCTCTCTCTCTCTCTCCCTCTCCCCCCTCCCTTCCTCCCTCCCTCAAAAAAAAAAAAAAAAAAAAAAGAAAAGAAAAAGGGAGTAGAAGAGAACGTACATGGTGTGATTTTAGGGACATTGTGGCATTTCTTTTGTCCCAAAGTAGCTTGCCCAACACAATACCAAGGCGTGACCACCCTTCCTTCTCTGGCTTACAAGTGCCACCTTTAGACTCAGTCATTATTAGTCCAGAATAGTGCAGTCAATAGCTAAAACACACACTCATTCTGACGTGTTGGTAGGAGCTCATAGCAAAGTTGGGATGGGATTGGCAAAGAAGTGAGGGAGACAAGAGACAGGGTGTTAAAGTCAAAGGGCATTGGACTGCAGTGTTTGGCCGGCTCAGTCCAGAGAGCACACGACTCTTAATCTCAGGGTTGTTAAGTCTGATGCCCACATCAGGTGTAGAGATTACTTAAAAATAAAATCTAATAAAAAAGGGGGGGCACTGGACTTTGGAAGAGTTCTATAATCTCCTTTCCTCACCTGAAAAACTGAAGAGGTGGATTGTGATCACTGTGTTTCCTCCATGCAGTGAAGTACAATAAAAAGCCATCTTATTGGAAGTCAGACAGCTAGACTCAAATTCTAGCTTTCTCACTCAGAAGCCTGAGAACACCACCTAACTTCCCTGTCCGCCCTGACCAATGAGCAACATGAAGGCTCCCAGACCATGAAAGACAATGCCTGGGGTGTGTCCTCAGAAACAGAAGTTAAAGGATTTCGGAGGCACTGAAAGATAAACATGGCTGCCTCCATCCTTAAGCCTTGCTCTGTAGTCTACATATGGCCAAGACAAATATAGTCTCCCCGGTCTTTAAAACATCGTAGCGTTACAAAGAGGACATGTGACATGGAAAGGGGCTAAGACGCTCTTACCTTGTCATCCATTTATTAACTGTGACTATGATGAAAACCTAGAGGGAAACATGTCCTTACAGTAGACCCTGGGGCCCAGGACTATAACTTTAAGTCAAAGGAGACTCAGAGGCGGTACTGTAAAACCCAGCCAGGCCAATCCCCCGGGGTCCTTTTAAGGAACACAGGCATCAGAACCATGTGTCCGCGGCCCTACGGCACAAGTCAAAACAAGTCAGCTCAACAAGACTTTCATTTAGAGCTAATTCACCCTCTCCTGTAAATAAGGTCTAAGGTAGTCATGAACTGGCTAATGTAGCTTGTTCATATTCTTCCAAAATTTTTCACGGACTAGATCACTTTCAGAATAGCTACAGTCAAATGGTACCCAACAAACGTCCCCTCTCATGCTCTTCCCCACCCTCCCTTCCTGCCTCCCTCCGTGCCTCCAAGAATTGGCGTGGAAACCATCACGGCATTATGTGTAGAATCAAGAAACTAAGGCGGTGTTAACAAAAAGAAGCCAGACACCACAAACTGCATCCTGTATGATTGCCATTTATACGAAGTTCAAAACTCAGCGAAACTAATGTAGGAGGTGAGAGGTCAAGGTCATAGCTCAGTTAGTGGTGGCTGCTATTATAAGCACCTGCTAGGGAGTTTCTAGAGTGCTGGTAATGTTCTCCCTCTTCATCTGGGCGATAGTCACATTATAATATACTTTTCCATAGGTTCATTCTACTTCATGTAAAAAACAAACTGGGAAGTGTTTTTGAGGGAAACAGCCTCCTTCATATTATCAGTGAGCCCACAGTTCAATCACACTACAGTGAATATGGTGTCTGTTCTGTTCCAAAATTAAGTATATGGCCTACAGAAAAAAAAAAGTCACAAAAATTAGTAAAAAATCTATCATACCATCACATATTTGAAAATCAGCATGGGGGCACCTGGGTAGGTCAGGTGGCTGAGCGTCCGACTTCGGCTCAGGTCATGATCTCATGGGTCGTGACTTGGAGCCCCACATCGGGCTCGCTGCTGTCAGTACAGAGCTCGCTTTGGGTCCTTTGTCCCCCTTTCTCTGCCCCTCCCCTGCTTATGCTCTCTCTCTCAAAAAATCAATAAAACATTTAAATAAAATAATGTAAAGCAAAAAATAAAAAAAATCAGCTTGGAGGTCTGTAATATTCTAGTATCAAATTATTCATGTCTCAAATAGAAAATCTCCAATGTTCACATTTATTTTTAAATTTTGTTTTTTTGTTTTAGAGACAGCATGAGCAGGGAAAAGGGGCAGAGGGAGAGAGAGACTTAAGCAGGCTCCACACCCAGGGTGGAGGCTGACATGTGGCTCAATCCCACAACTCTGATCATGACCTGAGCCAAAATCAAGAGCAGGACATTCAACCGACTGAGCCACCCAGATGCCCCACAAATGTTCACATTAAGCTGGCAGCTACTGCCTACTAAAATACTGACTATATGCAATGCAGGCATTCAATCAGTGTTTGAAAGTTTTGGCAAAGCCAAAGCACGGCCTGAGAACAAAGGAGAAATTGATTTCTAATAGATGTTCTGAGATGTGTTGCTGAAAAATCCCATACTATAATACTTCAACAAAAACTGTGGTATGGAGGGGTACCTGGATGACTCAGTAGGTTAAGTGTCCCACTCTTGACTTCGCCTCAGGTCATGATCTCATGGTTCCTGGGGTTGGAGCCCCATGACAGCATGGAGCCTCCCTGGGATTCTGCCTCCCATTCTCTCTCTCTCTCTCTCTCTGCCCCTCCCCTGCTTTCTCTCTCTCTCTCTCTCTCTCTCTCTCTCTCACAAAATAAATAAAATGAAGATTTAAAAAAATTGTGATATGGAAACTCTCCTCCCTGCCCAGATTCTGAACCAGTGAGTATGGAGAGATGCCTCTGGTGGAAGAGAAGAGAGCTTCTCCAGGAGAAAGAAGGAAGGAAGGAGAAACTCACCAAACAGGTAATTTCACAGCATCTTCTATTCCCCCGGGGAAGGAATGAGCCAAGGCCAAGATGGCAGCACTGATGCTCTTCTAGTCTCGTGGAAGGAAGCATAGTGGGGTCCAAACTCCCTCACTTACAGATACCAAGATTTGATTAGTAAGTTAAAAGGTGGCTTTTAATGAGGTGGCTGTTGCTAAAAGGACATTCCACAGATCCAGTCTTCCACAGAGGTGGGTGCCGGCCCCAGTGCTGCTTTTTCCTATCTTTCCCCGAATGTTTTAAGGGGACCATCCTGGGGGGCACCTGGGTGTCTCAGTCGGTGAAGCATCCGACTCTTGATTTCAGCTCAGGTCATGATCTCAGGGTTCTTGGGTTTGAGCCCCGTGCCGGGCTCTGCACTAACAGTGTGGAGCCTGCTTGGGATTCTCTCTCTCCCTCTCTCTGCCCCTCTCCCGCTCCCTCTCTTGTGCTCACCCTCTCTCTCAAAATAAATAAAATTAAAAAAAAAAAAAAAGAAAAGGGGAACCATCCTGGCGTGCATGAGGGGTGCCCTCGTGGAATCCAGAGAGACGAACTCTGTGCTGGGCAGAGCTGGGTGACAGGTTTATGACAGCAGGAACTCGGGGGCCAGAACAAAGGAGAGGCAGTGTGATAAGGAGCCAGACCTGCCTGGGCTCAGGGACCTGCCTGCTCAAGTACCTGGAACTCCACCAGCCCAGGCAGGGAGCGTAAACTCTGTGTGTCTCAGGCTCCTCACCAGCAAAACAGGATAAACACAACCATCTCATGGGTTTATCATCAAGTTTAAATGACCGTATGTACATAAAGCACTTAAAACACCTGGCACACAGAAAATGTTATACAATTTTGGCTGTTATTCATATCATTGCACTAAATAATAATGTAATATAAAAGGCAGGACACATTTGGAAGCCTGGAAATATACATGCTTTGGTTGTTTTGATTTGCTTTTCTAACCGATCAAGGGAGAAAGTTAATAGGGATGCCCAGATGTATCAGTTGAACCATGTAAAACAGGTGATTTGGGGCCAATTGTGTTGTTGTTGTTGTTGTTGTTGTTGTTGTTGTTGTTCTTTGCCTATGCAACAGCACTTTCATGTGATTTGAACTATTATCAAGAGGGGGGATATGAATGTGGGGTTTTTCCTGTTTTTTGAACTGTCTGGGCCCCTCTTGAACCTAAGGCCAAGAAGTGCTTATGGATTTGCAGTCCCAGGGCTCAGCCATTAGGCATCCTCTACCCTCAGATGCCGCTGGCAAAGGTGTGCAGCCGGCCACAGCCACACTGGGAGACCCTTTCTTCTCGCCTGAGCTTTTAGGCGGGCAGGGAGGCGGACAGGGCCCGAAGGCATCCATGGTTTTACCAACTATTTCATGGGGCTCTTCAAGTCTGTACGCTCTTCAGACTGGAAAAAAAAAAAAAGTGACGTGACCTCCTTCTACTGCAAGTCCCAACCCGCGGCTGAGGATGCCAGCCTGGTCTTCCTCCGTGTACGGACCCAGCCTGTTTCACAGTGCACAGTTATTTTTTCACTTGATCCATGAAGGTATAAAATAAATACGAAATCTTCCTCGCCTATCCTCAATAACTGACCCCTTTCCCTAAAATAAATACTCTTAAAGGTTTTTTTTTTTTTTTAGGTATTTAGCCTAAAGAAGTTATGTTTTTACCTGTATTTTTTTTTTAAGTTTACTTATTTATTTTGAGAGCGAGACAGAGAGAGAGAGAGAGCTAGGAGGGGAGGGGCAGAGAGAGAGGGAGAGACAGAATCCCAAGCAGGCTCTGTGCTGTCAGCACAAAACCCAACGCTAGGCTCGAACTCACAAACTGTGAAATCATGACCTGAGCTGAGATCAAGAATCAGATGCTTACCCGACTGAGCCACCCAGGTGCCCCAATGTTTCTTTTTTAAAAAAATCTACCCAAATGATGGGATCTTCCATGCATGCTGCTTTTCTTTCTTTCTTTCTTTCTTTCTTTCTTTCTTTCTTTCTTTCCTTCCTTCCTTCCTTCCTTCCTTCCTTCCTTCCTTCCCTCTCTGTCTCTGTCTCTCTCTCTGTCTTTTTCTTTCTTTCCTTTACAACCTACTTAGAAATCTATTCACTACGTACATATAGGAGACCATCCTGGAGTCCACGAGGAGCCCCCAAGGAGTCCTAAAGGTCTGTTGGGGCAATGGTCAGTCATGTTGTAACACTACTAACAGTCCTATCATAAAGTAGCTAGAAGGCTCAGAGGCTAGAGAAGTCTACCTGTGGAAAATTCTGCATAGATGTTGCCCCCAATTTTTTTTTTTTTTAACGTTTATTTATTTTTGAGACAGAGAGAGACAGAGCATGAACGGGGAGGGGCAGAGAGAGAGGGAGACACAGAATCGGAAACAGGCTCCAGGCTCTGAGCCATCAGCCCAGAGCCCGACGCGGGGCTCGAACTCATGGACCGCGAGATCGTGACCTGAGCTGAAGTCGGACGCTTAACCGACTGAGCCACCCAGGCGCCCCTTGCCCCCAATTTTTTAAAACAGTTTTTTTTCCCCATGACCTTCCATGTTCCTCCCAGTTTTTTGCTATTTAAAATGTTGATACGCTGGGGCGCCTGGGTGGCGCAGTCGGTTAAGCGTCCGACTTCAGCCAGGTCACGATCTCGCAGTCCGTGAGTTCGAGCCCCGCGTCGGGCTCTGGGCTGATGGCTCGGAGCCTGGAGCCTGTTTCCGATTCTGTGTCTCCCTCTCTCTCTGCCCCTCCCCCGTTCATGCTCTGTCTCTCTCTGTCCCAAAAATAAATAAACGTTGAAAAAAAAATTTAAAAAAAAAAAAAAATAAAATGTTGATACGCTATTATCTTTGGCTCAGAGATGCACTATTTTTCGGACAATCTGCTCCCCTGCAGGACACTCCAGTTATTAGGAAATGTGTCCTTGATTTGATACAATACCCAACACTTTTTGAGTTCAAAGTATTGGTCATCAATTATAACTTTAGAGTCAGAGAGACAAAGAAGCATGCGGAATAATGCACTCTCAAGTTTATAAGTCATTGCCAGTTAAGTATTGCACATGTATCCCTGGCAGGCTTGACAGATTTAACAAATAAAAATACAGGACACCCCGATGGATTTAAATCTCAGATAAGTAATGAATAACGTTTTTGGCATGAGTTTGTCCCATGCAATATCTGAGGCATAATTATACTTAATAAATATTAATTGTCTATCTTAAATACAAATATAACTGATGCCCTGTATTTACCCGGTAAGTATGTACCCTTGGGTTTCTTCTTTCGGCTACAAAGGTCCAGTTCCTGTGACCATTTTCCATACAATTTTATTCCCAGATCCTCTAGCATTGGGACATCTATTTGTTAAAATTTTTAAGAACTGGGATATATTTTAAAATTGGGACATCTAAATTAAAAAAAAATTTTTGTTTATTTTTTCAAGTTTATTTATTTATTTTGAGAGCAAGAGAGAGAAAGCATGAGCAGGGGAGGGGCAGAGAGAGGAAGAGAGAAAGAATCCCAAGCAGGCTCTATACCATCACCACAGAGACTGAGGTGGGGCTTGAACCCAAGAACCATGAGATCATGACCTGAGCCAAAACCAAGAGTCAGACACTTAACCTACCAAGCCACCCAGGTGCCCCACAGTGTGCACTTTCCTTAATGCAAACCCTAGACTTTCATAATGTCACCCATCCTTGAAGTTACTTTCCTCCATATATATTTTTTGTAACTTTGTCAAATTGTTGGATTATCTTTGAGGCTTTTATAGGAGCCAAAGGAAGCAGGTTTCCATAAAACGGACACTCTTACCGTTGCTCAATTATTCATTCGCCTGATCGTGGGAGCTGGGGTGTGGGCAATGGATCCATTTGTTTTGACACTTCGACTACCAGTTTGGATGGGCCGTGCTGGTTGTTGATGACAGTAAACAGAAACGGTTCAGAGTAGGGTAGATTGGGCTCCCAATTTTAAGCCACGAGGCCAGGGGATTAAGAGAGGGAAGAATGGGGAGCAAAGGGGAAGGCAGAAGTCATAAAGGAAAGTGGAAAGAAAAGGCACGGGAGAGGACTCATTACTCTTATCCCTGCTCCTGAGTCCCTAACCCAGGTCATTTCTTCCTTTCTTTTTTGTTTTCTAATGTTTTATTTTTTGAGAGATCGTGCACATGAGCTAGCACAGGGGAGAGGCAGAGAGAGAGAGAGAGAGAGAGAGAGAGAGACAGCAGATCCGAGGCGGGCTCTGCGCTGTCAGTGCAGAGCCCAACGTGGGGACTCAAACTCACTGTGATACCACAACCTAAGCCAATGTCCGATGCTTAACCAACTGAGCCACCCAGGTGCCCCTAACCCAGGTCATCTCTATCAGGCAATCATTTTCCTAAAGAGCCCTGATAAAATAGAATTCTAGTAACTGCAACTTCTTCTCCACTCAACAATGCCTCCTGAAGATAATTCCACGTCTGCACTCACAGACCCACCTCACTGTTTTCACTACTGCATACAGCGTCACTGTATAAATAGACAATTTATGTAGACCGCCATCAAGGTGTTTAGCTTTATTGCCATGATAAACAATGCCGCGAGACATATCCTGGTTCAGTCATTCTCCTGCACATCCAATGGGTTTCCGTAAGTGTAACTTCTGAAAAGTAGAATTTCCAGGCCAAAGAAAATGAACTTTAATTTAAATAGATACTGCCAATTTGGAAAAGGTCTGGAAGGTAATGGTCTGTCTTCCGGGGAGGGGACTGGTGTGACAGCCAAAAGGAATTTTAGCCTTATCTGGAATGTTTGAATTATTTTTTCAAGAACAAGAATGAATTCACTTATTAATTATGTAATGAGAAATAATTTTTAGAAAAGAGATTTTAGACACAGAATACATCAATGGCTTAAATAACCTTGAGAATGAAAGAGATCCAATCAACCTGCCTAGACTCTAAGGGCCCAGGTGATAACAGAGGTGATAACAGCTGTCCTACTGAAAGGAGCTCAGGCTTGCTAGATGCTTCTCCCCCGCCCCACATCACACACCATCTACACAACACACACCATGCCCGCATCCTACATGCCCCCCACATCACATACCACATACATCACACACACACACACACACACACACACACACACACTACACGTATACCACAGACCAACCCCCATGCCTCCACACACACCACACATCACACGTCCTACCCACACGAACATACACCACACATACACCCCACAAACATACCACAGAAACACACCGTCTGAAAGGCATCCTTGCGTGAGCCAAACCTGGTACAAGTTGTGCTCGACGGAGTTAGGGTTTCTGAAGGAGAAACCAGTGAGTAGCTTCCCCTGAGGAATGAAACGGGATTAAATCCCGTGAATTTAAACACAGAATTAACGTAGAGGCCAAAATATCTTTATCAAGCTGATTCTGTAGGTTTAAGGATATGGTTTCCATCTGAGAGTGGGTGCTCGTACTAACATGGAATTTAGAACCGTAGAACAGGCCAGACACCCCTACCAGTCAGGCCTCCCCTGGGTCCCTGCTCCCATCAGTGAGGGTCCCAGCAGGATTCAGAAGACACTCTCAAATTAGGATAATTCAGGGAGAGTGCGTCAAAAGTATGGCGGGTGAAAGTGCTCTGAGGTGAAGTTGGTGTCGTCGGGAAAAAGCTCTGAGACAGAGATCAGCAGGCAGGAAGTCCACTGGGAAGCATTCGCAAGCCCCACACGTGCGAGGGAGTAACAGAGGTGGAAGAAGCAGAGGGAAGGGTTGAAAGGCCGGGACGTGGCAATTGAAGGCCTCAATTGATCCAAGGACTGGGATGAGCCTTCCCAGATGTCCTGCTCGTTGCAAGGGAGATGGGCCATTACGCTGACCCCACGCTGGACGGGGGCTGCCTCTGGGGAGCGGGATGTGACCTGGGGGGAGAGTGACCTTGGCTCTCTTTAGCGGAAGGCAGCTCCCGGAGAGGGCCTCGGCTTAGAGGCCCGGGTCACCGAGTCACGAATGTTCTCTGAAGCTGCAGGGATGGTCTCCTCTGTCCAAAAGGGGGATCTGGCAGCTCAGCCCTGGGCCACGTGGATCCACGTTCTTCAAAGGTAAGATCTGGGAACAGCTCCTCCTGGATTCTGGCTGGCCTGTTTTTCTGGGTAAATTTCCTCTTAAGGAAGGCTAGTAACATGAAATACGGCTGTCGTCGGGGCAGCTGGTCTCAAGGTCACCGATACACATCATCTCTCCACTCTGCGATTGCTTTAGATGCGTCTCGCTCTCAGCTAGCACCGTTGTGGGTCTAAGGGGTTGACCCGGTGGGCTCACCCTGACCTTCATCAATGGCATGCTCTGAGCCCGTGGTCACCATGCCCTTCTCAGGCTGTGGCCACTGCCTTTGTCTATTTATTATTAAAAATGAGTTAAGGGTGGGGCGCCTGGGCGGCTCAGTGAGTTAAGCAAAGGACTCTTGACTTCAGCTTGGGTCATGATCTCATGGTTCGTGGGATCAAGCCCCTCGTGGGCTCTGTCGCTGTCTTTTAAAATAAATACATTTTTAAAAGAATGGGTAAGGGAGTTCCAAGAGACACCCCAGGATGTGACAGTAGCCCTACCTCCTCCTGATCATCCCAGTCTATTACCCCTGCTTGGATGGAGATTATTTCCCTTGCTTGGAAGACTCTGGCACAAAGGTCAGTCAGCAGATAGGGCTTAAAGCTTAATGTGACACCTGCTGAGTTTCCTGATGGAAATGTTCTCCTTCTGGAAAGTGAAGTATCTAAACCCAGAAAGCCGTGAAGCAACACTGCCCTAAGTGGGTCACTGGGAATGATACCAGCAAAGCCACACCTCCTTGGTTTCCAGACTCACACTTGCTACCTACTGGTGACACAGCCCCATATCATGGTGGTTGATGTAGGGTGCATTCAGTGTCCTGAGGATGGGGCCCATCCTCATAGCATATCTTCTCTAAGCTGAACCTCAGTGGCTGTTAAGAAGCTGTTTCATTGTAGCCAGCAACTTCTGAGGGACACAGTAGGTGACCAGACCAGTGGATCCCACGGTCATGTGCCCACTGCCACACCTCTATGTCTACAATTGAGTCTCTCAGTCCAATGACGTGGGATCCTGTGTCAGTCAATTGAGCGCTCTACGAGCCCTTTGATAGTCATGCTGGCGGATGCCTCCAGGCAGAAAAAGCAATCCTATGTCCGGTGTCCATGTTAATTCAGTCAACATGAATTGCTGCTCCTTCAAGATGGCAGCAGTTGAATGTAATCACTTACCGACAAGTCTCCACCGAGAATGATGCCAAGTTAGCAGCTCATTATTGGTCTCTATCCCTAGAATGTTGGGCAGATCACCGGTGGTGAGAGGAAACCCATGCTGTTAGAAACCCATGCATAGCTTTCATCCCTGCCACCATGGCACGAAGCCCCTTTTGCCAGTATTGGAGTGTCCAAGGATTGACATCACTGGCCAAGGCATTTTCTCAACTTGGTTGTTTAGTGTCTCCTCCATGGTGAATGGATGCTCTCTGTTGAGCATTCACGTTTAACCGGAAGTTTGCAACATACCATGCTCCCTCCCATAGATGCTTCCATATCCTTCTTCCCCAGACTTCTTTGTCACGTCTCCTCCAATCTTTCTCCCTCTGGATCACCCTCATCAAGCAGACAAGCCCTTGATTACTGACCATGAGCCCATATTTATTGTTCCTTTGGCTACTTGTCTCTCAACACAGAGTGGCTAATCAGATACATCTCCCAAATCCCTGTTGAGAGGATTTCTCTTCACTCTTTCTTTCAAGCAGCCCCTGAACGGAGCTACAGGACAGCAGCCTACTGTCAGCTTACAACAAATACTAAGAGCCAATTCATCTGAAAACTCTCTTTGGCCTTTTACCTCTTTCCTCAGTTGGTCACAGGGGACCTTGTTGGGGGAGGTCATGGAGAGGACATGGCTGCTGGTTGAGCCATGAGCTGGACCCAGGCAACTGAAGGATCCTCACCCCCACCCCCTGTCCATGGAGTGTACGTTCTGCCCATTTATTCTGCCCATTTGTTTTATTGTGTAAAATAATAAAATAGGGAGCCTGGGTGGCTCAGTCAGTTGAGCATCCAACTCTTGGCTCAGGTCGTGATCTCATAGTTCATGAGCTCTGTGTGGAGCCTGCTTGGGATTCTCTCCCTCTCTCGCTCAAAATCAATAAATAAACTAAAAAGAAAAGAAAAGAAAAGAAAAGAAAAGAAAAGAAAAGGAAAGGAAAGGAAAGGAAAGGAAAGGAAAGGAAAGGAAAGGAAAGGAAAGGAAAGAAAAGGCTGTAAAATAGAAGCCATTTAGTTAATTTTTTGAAAGAGAGGAGTGGAATTCATTCTATCATCTTACAAACATGGCGCTCCCTTCCACCCCATCCCAGGGACACTAACAACAAAATCACCTAATAACAATCAGCAGCCTCGCTGCATCAGAGGAAGTGAGATTCTCACCTATTTTGGCTGCCAGTCCTTAGGAGGAAAAGCCTAACAGGACAGGCTGAAATTCACTCGCCGGCAGGGGAGGGTTTCGTCTGGGAATTACGTAATCCCCCCGCAGGGCAAACAGCCAGAAGCCAAATCTGGCAACTCACCAGGGCTTGCTGATTTCTTGCCTGTCTGTTTGGCCCTTTGGCACACTGCTTTTGTTTTGGTTTGGGATGTTGTGAGTGATGTTTTGAGCGGTGTGAGTATTCTCAGGTCTGCCCCTTCCCTTACTGGGGGAGAAGAAGAGAGCTTCCTTTGTTTGTGAAGCTCAGTAATGATCTAGTTCTTTCTACCGCAGAAGGTGTCAGAGAGTTCAGGGGTTCAAATTTTAATCTCGCACCACTGCGGGTCCTTCTGATGAATTTGTGCTTTAATTTTTCATGCAGGTCTCAGCACCAGACATCATATAAATAAATGAATGCATAAATAAAATTCATGAGGCCGGCCCAGGGATTTGAGGCTGGGAAGCCTTGCTGAGTTCCAGGGACGAGTTTTAACATCAGAGCTTCCTCATCTTATTATTCTTACCTACGCAAAACTCCATAATGAAGGAACAAAGTAGGTCAGCCCCAGCTGTACCAAAGGAGGACAAGGTGAAAGAATTATCAAAGAAATGCAAAAGCCTGGCGTGGCCATCAGGAGTGCACACTTCTGTAGTGTTTTCTGGTTTTTTTCTTTCAGTGATAATCTGGCCAACCAAAAACATGCCAGTGGATTGACTTCTCCACTGTCATCAAAGCAGCAGTCATAAATCTGGATTCCTAACAAGGTTTGTGTGGAAAAGAGCAGTGGGTATTCATGACAACTAAAAGCACTGGGAACCTGTGTGATGTTATTCTTGTGTCTTGGGGTTTTGTTTTCCTGTGTAAAATAATAAAACAACTTCAGTTTCCTCTGACCTCCTGAAAGCTGCTTTCTACGCTTCCTGAAAGCGAAATCCACGTTTGGCTGGATTCTACGGACTTTTCCTTGGGATTACCTGCATTCAAATAGCTCTACCAGTCTGCAAGCTTTTTGTTCTGCAAAGATGTAAACAAAAACAAAAACAAAGGTTTTTGGCAATTTGCCATCCTAAAAAGGAGCTAAAGTCAAATCCCACTTTAAAGAAAAGTGGGATTCAGGGGCGCCTGGGTGGCTCAGTCAGTTGAGCGTCTGACTTTGGCTCAGGTCATGATCTCATGGTCCGTGACTTTGAGTCCTGCTTAGGGCTCTGACAGCTTTGAGCCCGGAGCCTACAGATTCTGTGTCTCCCTCTCTCTCTGCCCCTCCTCTGCTCACGCTCGCTCTCTTTCTTTCTCAAAAATAAACATTAAAAAAAATTTGTTTAAGAAAAAGAAAAAGTGGGATTTGAAAGACAAAAGTAATGAATGAAGACAGAAGAAATCATGGACTATGGGTTTTACTTTTCAGAGGGTTTGCTCCAAGAGAGGTCCCCCGTTAGAAAACATTTGCTGAATATTGAGGCACCTGGGCATCTTGGTCGGTTAAGCGTCTGACTCTTGATTTCAGCTCAGGTCATGATCTCATGGCTTGTGGGTTCAAGCCCTGCGTCGGGTTCCGCACTGAACGGTGTGGACCCTGTTTGGGATTCTCCCTCTCCCTCCCTCTCTGCCCTTGCCCTGGGCACATGTGCACCCGCACGCACGTGCATCCGCGTGCGCACACACACACACACACACATTGCCTCCCTCGCTCTCAAAAATAAATACTAAAAAAGAAAGAAAACATTTATCACACAGATATAGTCTTAGCAGAAGGACGCACAAGGTCCAAATCAGCCCTTCCTGAAGGCAGGAAGCACTGTTTTCTCTGGTTCTGAAGAGACGTAGGTAAAGCAAGGAGCATTGCACCTGAAACACACCTGACCAATAAGTGTAAATTCCCTCCTCACTTACCTCCTTTCCTACCTCCATTTGGAGGGCCACCTGATGAGGAAACCAGCCTCCACACTCATGCCCGGGAAACCTGAACCCCACAAACCCCTTCTGCCAAGGGCCTGGGAAATCATGTCCTCCTGTTTGGTACGTACCCGACAGGCAGGGTGACCTGAGAGTTTTATCCCCCAAAGAGAAGACCCCTGCTTTCTTCCTTTTCCCTCCACCTCCCCATCCCCAACCTGCTCCCTGGAAGCATCTCTGTCATCTGACATAATACCATGTCCTTATAATACTAGCGTCCTTATCGTTAACACCCCTGCAAGATCCTTTTCTCCTCTTGATGTCAATTTAGAAAGAAAAAGATCCTCAAAGGGGAAAGGTGAGAAGTGGGGCAGGTGATGTGAGAGCAGCAGAATATCCCCTCTCACCAGGCTGCTGTCCTCAGGCCATACACACACACACACACACACACACACACACACACACACACCGTGAGCTCCCTCCTGTGCCTCAAGCTGCAGAGGTAAGATGCACATCCTTTGAGGTCATGAGCCGGCTTCTGCCCAGCCATCCTCTCATCCCCCACGAGAAGCAGCTTCCTATGTCTAAAGGTATGGGCAGTGCCCCACGCAGGGCCCTAGAGACAGGGTATAATGGAACGGTCCTGGGCCAAGTCAGATGGGCAGCCTTATCCCAGCTCCCCACAGATGCGCAATCTTGAGCAAATTACTTAACCTCTTTGAGCCTTTATTTTCTCCTCCAGTACATGTCATAGTAACACCTAGGTCACAGAGCAGATAAGAGGCTCAAGAAGATAACGTATAAAAAGCTTCTAGTCTGGCACGCAACAGAATCCCAATAAATATCAGCCCTTTCTCTCTCACACACACATACTCACACGTAAGGGATGGAAAAGTCAGGAGAGGAGCACACGCAGATGTGTACAGAAGTCACTCAAGTTTCACAGGCCATGGCGTTGTCCACTGTAAAGTCAGTAGCCTGGGCGCCATGATTTTGACGACCCCATGGAAAACCGAGGTGATCCATGACTGAGGGAGAGAAAAGAAATAAGCAGCAAAGGAATGGCAGACCTCAGAGCTGGATGGCAGGTTGGATCACAGTCTATAGAATCCCCAGAAGACTAAGAAGGCTGCCCTAGAGGGGATCACAAGGGTTCTTTCCGGTTCCCTTTAAGACCCCAATCCCAGAGGCAATCCCAGAATTCAACCTGAATACAGCCAACTCAACAAACGTGTGTAGGTAACAAGTTCAACAGCACACCTAAAAATGTTGCATTGAGATTGGAAATGCTGCTTCCTCCTTGGCTCCTGTCGCACTTTCTGTTGAGCAAGAGGACAAGAGGTGGACAGATGGAAGGGAAGCATGGAGGAGAGGTTCGAGCAGATCCCTGTCCTACAGACACCCTTCTCCAGCCTTGCACCTCAACCCAGATTCTTTGAAGAGTCCAAATTACCGGGACCTTGAAAACACATCCAAGTGTAGATTGCAAATATGCCAGGGAGTTTCACTTTTGACACACAGATTCTGGAGGTAATGCACACTTATCAAATGATAGGAGGACTCTAGCCTCCCCTTCCATCTTGGAAATGGGTCATTTCATTTCCTTTTTACCTTGAGACTTTACCCTTTATTTCATATCTGATACAGGTGAAACGAGACAACTGTCAGGTCAGAGATTTCATTATGATGCGGAGAAGGGAGTGAAAAACAAAAAAACAGGCATCGTTCAGAATGGGCACCCACCGCACTCTCGGGTGCCGAGAGGCCCAGCTTAGGAAGGTGGACACAGATCTCCCTCCATCCACTTCCAAAATGTTTAGGAGCTCAGGTCCAGGGTTTCTGTCACTTTCTTCCTCGGTGTATTAATATAGGACATGAAAACTCAGAATATGTCTGTAGCTACCCTCAGCATGGCCAACCCATCTGTTCTAAGTGGTGAATGATTAGAGAACATGAAAGAAGAAAACAAGCAAGATGTCTTTTAGGGTAAGTGTCTCTCCTTTAAGTTGAGCTGGAGATCGGAAGCTGGAAGTTGAGCTGGGTGGGAGTCAAAAACTGGGTGGTCCTGGAGAACTGCCAGCAACCTACCCATTCAGTGCCTAGTAGATATTCTAAACAGCAAAATGTTTTACATTTTTGAAAAGGGTGTTGGCTTTGGATTCAAAATCAGTTTCAATTCAACAACATTCTTTCCCTGTCTTGTATGGTCTATGGGACATGGAAGGTTGCCTGCCCGTAAGTGAGTTGAGGGTCGCCTTTGGTGCCTTTTGTTGGAGATTCACAAATGGTGGGGGATTTTGTTTCCCTAACTCTAGGCATTATAGGTGCTTTGTGATGTGGCATGGTAGAGTCAGGGCAGCTACGTTGTATTCATTTAACCTTAAGATCGAAAGCTCTGTGCATTCCCTAATGAACACCTGACTCTCTCCAGCCAGTATCACATACAATGAGGCCAAACACTTTTTGCTGGCAGGTTCAAAAGAAAAAAAAGGAAAGTGGGATTAAGTCCAGAATGTGTTTTCTTCACTAGGAGACTTCTCAGCTCTGCTTTCTCTCATTATAAAACTGCAAGAAAGTGGCAAACACAGAGAAAATAAGGATTTCTGGTACAGTAGGTATTATGGAGGTTTTACCCTGCTAGCTAGAAGAATAATATTTTTTTTTTTTTACAATTTCTTCAAATTCAGGCCCTGAGTAGGCTCACTCATACAAAACCGGACCCCACATTCCAATCTGTACCACGTCCTATCAGCTGATTCCAGGTGTCACACTCAAATGGTGTGACCTTGTGGGGAGTCCAGTGGTATGAAGGCTGGGAGGTCCGGGTCTCAGGAGCCAGATGAGCCTGTTTGATTTAGTGGCGGTACCGATCTGATCCTTTAAAGTGTTTCCTAGCAGAATGTAACCAGCTCTTTTGAAAGTCAGTCTGACTGTAATTTGCTACTAATTGTGGTGTAAAATGAGCTACTCTGGGTCCAGCTGATAGCAAAACATAAATTCAAGTGGCTGCTCTCAGCACGTCCTTGGATTAAGGTGAGCTTTAATATTCTCTCTACCCGGGCTTCTGGAAATCGGATCATTTCCATGCCCACTGCACATATCACACTACTCATCAAGTTAAGGTAACCTCCCAAATGATGAGAAAGATAAGAATGGCTTGGACGGTGCTGGAATTTCATCAAAGAACAGTGTCTTAGTAACTCACCGTGTAGCTTGCTTCCATTACAAATGCCTTTGGGGTGCCTGGGTGGCTCAGTCGGTTAAGCGTCCAGTTCTTGGTTTTGGCTCAGGTTGTGATCTCACAGGTCATGAGTTCAAGCCCCACATCAGGCTCTGTGTTGACAGTGTGGAGTCTGCTTGGGGTGTGCAGTCTCAGTCTCTCTCTCTCTCTCTCTCTCAAAATAAATAAAACTTAAAAAAATATATGTGTTTAAAATGTGTTTTGCTGGCTGCCCAACTTCTGACTTTTTTACTGCTCCTATGACTACGTACTCCTTAGGGCTATATTCGCCAAGCGTGGTCCATGGAGCACGATGGGCCCTTGCAAAAATGCAGATCCCCAAGACCTGATTGAATCCTACCGAATCAGAACTTGGGTGTGGGGTAGGAAATGGGTCCCAGACATCAGCACTTAAAATAAGACCCCAAAGGGATTCGACACACACCCAAGTTTGAAAGTCACTGCCTTAGGGAGAGATAAGGCTCGTTCAACAATGGGAAATTTTTAAGCCCAAGAGCTGAGTGCTGACTGTGGTGGAATCAAAACCAAGAGGAGAGTGTGGGCTGGAGGTACCAGTAGGAGTTCCCGTATCTCCCTTCAACCTCCATTACGGTCCAAATTACTGTCACCCCCCTTCCCCCATAGGGCTGGTCAAAGGGTGGTATTAAGATAACAAACCACAGGTCTGGGCTCTCCATGGTTTGGCCTTGATGCCCTCTCTCTTTCTCAAGTCCGCGCCAGGCTGGCCAGGTTAGTGGCCTCTCTTCGCACATTGGCCGTGCTCATGTGGTCACGTGCCCAGGCCAGACTCCATGCCCTTGCTCATGCTGCCTCTTCCCCCCCACCCCGCCATATACAAAGCCTCACCTCTGCCCCTCGATACATCTCAATCCTACACATCTTTCCTAAGTTCTAACTCCGTATGAACCTTTTCTGTCCACCTCAGAACACCATCTTCTCCGTTATTTGAAATTTTATTACCCTGAGAAGCAGTCTCAGGTTTGGGTGTTTTGGTTAGCATTTAGTATGCCATGTAGGACCCATCTTGCCAGCTAGATTTGGGAGTTCTCTAGGCAAGGACACTATTGTGTTACTTATCTATTAATTTTGAGAGAGAGAGAGAGCGCACAGGGGAGGGGCACAGAGAGAGAGAGAGAGAGGACCCCAAGAAGGCTCCGCACTGTCAATGAGGAGCCCAGTGCAGGAGTCAAACCCACAAACGGTGAGATCATGACCTGAGCGCAGATCAAGAGTCGAACGCTTATGCGACTGAGCCACCCAGGTACCCTGACACTATTGTAATTAAAAAAAAATTTTTTTTAATGTTTATTTACTTTTGAGAGAGAGAGAGAGAGAGAGGAAGGGCCAGAAAGAGAGGGAGACACAGAATCTGAAGCAGGCTCCAGGCTCTGAGCTATCAGCACAGAGCCTGATGCGGGGCTTGAACTCACAAACTGTGAGATCCTGACCTGAGCTAAAGTCAGAGGCTTAACCGACTGAGCCACCCAGGTGCCCCACTATTGTACTTTTTACCATTTCCCTTAATTTTTAGCACTGAGTGCAAAGTAAGTAAACAGTGCAAATCTATTAAATTCTCATTAAACTGTCGGTTGACAGAAAATACTTGCCTGCCCGGAGGACTATGTGATGATGTCCACCTCCCCTATCCCATCTGGCCACTGTCAGCACTCACTGAGTCAGTGGTATCGTAGAGGACACTGAGAAGTTGCATAAGAAACATGCACAGAGAGGACAGCCCTCAACCAGTCATTATTAAGCACCAACTGTATGCCAGGCACTGGGTTAGGTGCTGAGAATACAATGATTAGGAAAACATTCTCCTTACAGAGCTCCTGCCCTCCCAGAGGAGACAGATTATTCAGGTGATCATAAAGACCAATATAAGATGGCAACACGATACATATTAGAAGGGAAGGATCTGTGTGGGCACCTAAAGCAAGATACGAGAGGACCTTATCTTCGGGCAGGATCAGAAGGAAGGAAACAGTGTTGGACACAGAACTCTGAGCCTCCAGGCTGAGACTGTGCAAACCTCTTCCTATATCCACCTCTCCTCCCAGGGGCCCCCCAACAACTGGAGAACTGCTTGAGTCTGTGGCTGAATCGCAACTGCCAGGTAATTAATAGGTTTTACCCCCGATGTGGCCAAATCCCTGGAATTCTCCTTGGACTTTCTGGCAATAAAATGGGTATGACAGGACAGCTCTGCTAAGGTCACACTGGGATGAAAGAATGACCGTAATGCATTTGAACTCCTGGAAAGGTAGAGCAGTCATGGCCCCAAATCAGGAGAGTCAGCCTCAAATTTTTTTGCTAACCAACCCCAGGAAAACATGAAGGAATGAGGGACAAGGATGTGTGTGTGTGTGTGTGTGTGTGTGTGTGCGCGCGTGCGCACATAATAAATTAAACTCAGTTACACAGCTCAGCTGTTCTCTTGTGACTTTCTGTGGATTCCAACAAAGGGACATTTTAGGGGGTTCCAAAAGAATCTTCTGAGGAAAATTTGGCTGCCTATCAAATGACAGAGGGTATTGTTTACTCCTGAATAGCTTCGTCAGCAACAGGCAAATTTAACAGGATAGTTACCCTGAAAACTCAGTACGTAGGAAAAGCAGTAACATATGGAGATAGATACACGTTTTTATTATTTTTCTGTTCTTGTAAAGCTCACATAAAATGTGTTACTTGTCCTTCCCTCCTGAGAGTGTGTGGAAAGGTAGGCAAGGGGTGAAGGGAGCCACCAGAGACGTTGGCTGGCCACTTACTATAACTCTGTTCATTCAGACGGGTTGTACTGTGCAGTCTCACACATTGAAGACATTTCTCTCCAACTTTAAAACAGGAGGCTCAAAACAGCACTGTCATAAGACCCAGAAGATCCACACAGATAAGGCAGCTGATTGTACTTCATACACGTACACACACACACACACACACATTTTCAGTGACTCCATCTATGGGGCACTTTTGTATTAAAATCTGATCTGCTTCTCCTAGCCGATTTTATAGTTAATGTAATATAAAAGCAAAAGAGACCTGTTTTTACAAATATGTTTTCCTGGCCTATCTGTATGTCTTGCTCCTCTAAGAATTCAAATACTACACATTCAGAAGACAACGTAATGAGAAGAAAGCATATTTCCGTTTTTCTTTCAGGCCTCAAGCACCACTCTGCCTTGAGTTATAGTTTAATGCATCTACTATTTGCATACGGGCATTGTTTTCCATTCACAGGTGAGGAACCCAAGGCACAGAGAGGTTTAGTAACTTGCTCTAGGTCACAGAGCCAGCTTAGTGGTTAAAGGCATGAGTCGAATCCAGGCATATGGATGCCAGTGTCCATGGTTTGCCCGCCTCTGCTATATCCTCTCTCTGACGCCATGTTAGAGAGATGGCTGGTGGTAACTGTAATTTTCTTGGAGGAGACTGGAAAAATTTAGTGTTTCCCTAGGCTTTCCATAGGCTAATTTTTAAAACTCTTGTTTAGCTAGATGGTTAATGCTAAGGTAGTCACCAGTTAACTTACAGCAAACTAAACGTCATAAATAAATCGCAAATGGCTAATTTGTACAGCCTGAGTCAAGATTCGCAATGAAAGCAAGGGGGAGAAAATGTTTGAGCGAAGTATCTTCAGAGAAAAAAAGCAGTAAGTTAAAATTGACTCCCTGAGGTAAAAAGACTCTACTCTTTGCAATTTACCCAAATGCTCGGAGGTGACTTATAATTCCCAGCCTACGCTCAGATCTGAGTTTAAAAGTGCTTCTTTTAGCAGCTCTTGCAAGGATAAATTATGACTTCAAAGCGGAAACGTCTCCATTCACAAATGGGTCGCTGACAAGAGCTTGAGGGTGCAAAGAAAGTCTAACAAGCAGAAGAAATATGGCAACAAGAAAAATGAATTTTTACCCTAGATTCCACCTCCTCTCGGCGCTTTCACGCCGTATTATGGAGAGCCTCATTCTCCCCCTTGTCACACTGGGAGGAGCACGAGAAGGGGAGCAGGTTCAATGAAGCCCCGTGGGTCGGGTCCACGCAGAAAGAAGCTGCCCACCTAAGAGGCATCGTCTACTTCTCCGAAGGATCGTGCGGCTCTCACGGTGTGGGGGTTGACCAGGACGGGAGGGCCAAGTTTGGGGGTGGAACTCTGGGCCTGAGGTGATGTGGAAATGCCCTCCAGACGTATCCCATGAAATCACTCGGTGACCAGAGATTCCAGGTCGTTGAGGATCCGTGTAGACCTGCACCCGCGTCTTGAATCTCTGTATCAAGGTGGGGTTTCCTGTCTCAACAGGAACGGGCAGTGCTGACATTGTTCCACTGCATATACAGAGGTGGCTTTGCAAACGCCAGTGTTGACAGCGTAGGGATGAAAGGAGATAGCGTTCTAGAAAGCATGAAAACCTTCCGTGCACCCAGAGGGAGGAGCCTAGAATGTCGGGTAAGAGCAGAGGGGTCACCAGGAACACCCAGGAAAGCAGTGGATGCGTGTGAAGGGTGGGGGCCTATGTCGCTACACAGACAGAGATGACAAGAGGGCACCCCCCGCCCCCATCAGAACTTGGAACCAAAGCCAGTTTGGAAGGAGTCGGTGATGCCACTGGGAAGCAATCCTTAGCACGAGTCAGCTCAGAACCTCCAGCCAGCGGGCAGTGGAATTTACTGGAAGAAGCCCTGCTCCACTCGGGTCTCTGGCCCTTGCCTCAGTTTCCAGCCTGGCACCGCACTTCTTCCCGAGGATTAGAGCATGGCTGGGACTCCGGCCACTCGGCTGAGCCCCCGATGTCTTGTGTGGGTCCTACCATCTTCCTCCTTCACCCCTCCCGGAGGCATGAACACGTTCCCCTCCCTCAAGCCACAAGAAAGAAAACTTGGTGAAACAGAGCTCCATTTCATGACTAAGAAGTTCAGAGAGAACCTGCGAATATTCCCAAGAAACTGTGCCTTGCCTGTTGGCGCCCCTCGGCAAAAACGCTAACAGACTGCAGGCCAGGCTTTGTGCCAAGCGCTTTGGTTAACCGCCACGGCCTCGCTGGAGAAGGAGGAGTTTTTGTCCCCATTTTGTAGATGAGGCCACAAGGCCCAAAGGGGTCATGACTTACCCAGATCAGATCTGGAGTCGGCCCTTGTGCGGTACATTCCGCTCCTTCCAAGAACGTGGCGGATATATCACATCCCCTCGCCGTGTGGCGCGTCCCCTTTCTCTTCTCTAGCAGAGGTGCCAGCTTCGAGAATGGTGTCACTGGGTGAAAATGGAATCCAATTCAATACAGTCATTAGAAAACAGGATCCCCTCTGTGAGTCAGCAACACAAGGTGACTGGTGTGCCGGAAAGACCCTCTTATAGAAGGTGCCCGGGCGGCTCAGTCAGTTCAGTGTTTGATTTTGGCTCAGGTTATGATCTTGTGGTCCATGGGTTCGAGCCCGCTGTCAAGCTCTGTGCTGCCTGCTCGGGCTGCTTCAGATTCTGTGTCTCCCTCTCTCCCTGCCCCTCCCCCACTAGTGCATGCTCTCTCTCTCTCTCTCTCTCTCTCTCTCTCAAAATAATAAATAAACATTAAAAAATTTTTTTAAAGGAGCAATTTCTTAGGTTAAGTTTATTTATTTATTTTGACAGAGAGAGAGAGAGAGAGAGAGAGAACACAAGTGGGGAAGCGGCAGAGAGAGAGAGAGAGAGAGAGAGAGATGAGGCACAGAGAGAACCCCAAGCAGGCTCCGCACCACCACAGCAGAGCCTGAGCCTGATTTGGGGCTCAAACTCACAAACCACAGGATCATGGCCTGAGCTGAAGTCGGACACTTAACCGACTGAGCCGCCCAGGCGCCCTCTTACAGTTATTTAAGACTTCCCTCCCCACCACCCCATCTCCCTCTACTTTTGTGGTAACATAAGGAAAAAGACAAAGTCAGCATTTCAATTCTTCCTGCTGTCTTGATTCAGCCAAGAAAACATGAAAAACAGATCCAGCTCCCTGAGGAACAGAATATTGAGGAGCAGGGGTGGAAAGCGTTAGCCGGGGGCGGGGGGAGGGGGCGGGAATTGGATGCATCAAGAAAAATTAGAAATGAAAACAAAAGTGAGTTCTTTTATTACTGCTAATATATACCATATCAAGATACAGATGGAGGAAAACTTGGGTGAAAAAAAAAATAAGGAAACAAAAGAGAGGGGGAAATTCCTTTTTGCGGTTATGTCTCTTATCTCCAGTGGCATGATAATCCAGGTGGCAGTGGGCACTGAGGGTCCGCTCTTGGCCGTGTTGCGAGCCGGCTGTGTGACACTGGCCAAGACGCTGCCCGTGCCTGGACCTCTAGGTTCTAGGTTTTGGTCCAGCCACAATCTAAACAAACACATTCAATCAATTCACCAATCCACCGGCAGTTGCTTAGCATGAGTTGTTTCTACATTTTTATGCCCGTAACATTCGGAAAAGCGAAAGGTAGGGAAGAAAATGGCAATACCAAGTCACCCGTTTTCCTGTGGGAAGAATTGTTTCATCTCAACGTCCTTATGAAACAATTTAAAAGTCAGCTTTACGGGCACCCGAGTGGCTCAGTCGCTTAAGCGTCCGACTTCGGCTCAGGTCATGATCTCACGGTTTGTGCGTTCCAGCCCTGTGTTGAGCTCCATGCTGACGGTACAGAGCCTGCTTGGGATTCTCTCTGTCTCCCTCTCTCTCTGCCCCTCCTCTGCTTGCACGAGCCTGCTCTCTCTCTCTCTCAAAATAAATAAACTTAGAAAAAAAAGTCATCTTTGCATATTCATACTCACATACATGCTTTCCCTGTGATTTAAAGAAAGATGCGTACTGACATTCAGAAAAGAAAAAAAAAAAAAAACAGCAGGTGGATAGACTGTGAAATTAACATTGCCATATTTCAGTTCTGCCATCCTTAACCTTAGTCCGGATACAAATACAGCTGACGAAGCATGTGGGCTTGTAGAAAATAACCCATATTTCATTTCCAGGAAGAGCTTGTATCATTTCCTCCAGATAAAACAATGACTTGGGGACTTAACCTTTCTTCTCTTTCTGGAAGTGAGTAAATGTTGTAGGCACAATCATCAAATCTGCGTATCTGTTTTCCAGAATACTATTGACCCTTGAGTAACACGGGTTTGAGCTGCACGCGTCCCCTCACAAGCGGATTTTCTTCAATAAATACGGGAGAGTACAGTACATGTATTTTCACTTCATTCTGATTTTCTGAAATAACATTTTGTTTTCTTTAGCTTTCTTTACTGTAGGAATATAGTATATAATCCGTATAACATACATATCTGTGTTAATCGACGATGTTATCAGCAAGGCTTCTAGTCAACAGCGGTAGTTAAGTGTTTGGGGGAGTCAAAGGTTATACCTGGATTTTTGACTGTGTGGGGATCAGCGCCCCTAACCCTCCTGTTCAAGAGTCAAGAGTAGGTGTTTTCAGACATTCTTAGCTAAGAAGATTATCACCCACGTTTTTAAATGTTAAATACACACAGTATGAAAGCAACAAGCATAACTGACATTTTGTATCAAAATTAGTCTCCCTGGGGCTGCTGGGAACTCTGAACACTCCTCTGAACTATGATTGTGATGGAAACCTGGAAAACGGCAGACGACGTCTGGTCTGACGGAAAGAGAGGTGGAGAAGGGGTCTATACTGTCTACCTTTACCTACGAGATGCTAAGTGAAGAAACACAAGGAGTCGCTTCTAACCCTTGCTATGACATGTTCTTTATTTAATGCGCTCAGCCACTTAATTAGCATGCCAATTTAAAGCTTTGAAAAACTGTGTGCAAAGTCAGCAGGGGGTCTGAGCCCTGATGTTATTTTTCCCACAGCTGAATAAGTGATTTCCACCACCACCACCAACACCACACTCGCCCTCATTAGTATGTATGACATGAGTGGAATAACCATTGGGAGATTTATACCGTGCAATCTCCAGCTTAATTAATAAGAAAGGGAGCCGATTTCTAGAGGAAGAAGTACACGTGCACAGGTTCCTACGTACCTCTGTTTAATTAATAATATAAATCCATCGCAAGGAGAGTTTAAATGTGCCCTCCTCGTTTTGTCTACCCATTTAACTATTAACTAAACTTTGTAGTAGCTTACAGATGTGAAGGTGCCGTGATCTTTGGGTAAGCGTCTATAATGCCATTATAACCTTAACATCCCTACCCCACACCAACTCAGTCATTTAGAGAGTATTCAATGAGAGTCAACCAGGCGAGACAATGTGTTAGGGATGCAGGACACACAGGCGAACAAGGAAGAGCCCAATTTTCAAGGAACTTTCAGTTAAACAGAGGAGACAGGGATATAAATAAACGTGATCCACGGAGGGATTTTTCTGAAGGGGGGTGTGTGTATAAATTCTAAAAAGAGCCTCAGCCAATGGTGCAGGGTGAGAAGAATACAGAAGGAAGGCAGAAGAGAGTTTCACAAAGAGCTGGTATCAGAAGACAAGGGCCAGGATGACAGGACTAAGTCCATTAAGTCACATCCACCAGTCTATCCCCAGCACCTAGCACACATTCTGTGCCCAAAACAATTTTCTGAGTAAGTTCACGAAGTCTGGCAGGCATAGGATGGGACAGCATTTCAGGTGAGGCACAGGGACAAGGGTCAAAGGTCTCGGTTTTGAGAACCACAAGTAACTATTACAATAGAGAAAGTGGTTTGGGCAAGGAAACGATGGGGGGGGGGCGGGGACTAGAAAGGGATTAATAAAAATCCTGGTTTATAAAATTAGGTAAAATAGGGGCAATGGGGTGGCTCAGTTGGTTAAATGTGTGACTTTGGCTCAGGTCATGATCTCATGATTCATGGGATCGAGTCCCACTGTCAGTGCAGAGCCTGCTTGGGATTCTCTCTCTCCCTTTCTGCCCCTTTCCTGCTCGTGCATGCACGCTCTCTCTCCCAAAACAAAGAAGCATTAAAAAATAAAAAATAAAATAAAATTGGGTAAAATAAACAGCCGTCTTCAAAGAATATTTACTTCACTAAAACTTGGAAGCCTATGAGAGCGTATGTCAACCTCATACATAAATTCAGCATACTATTAGCGGGTGCCTTGATAACTACCCTACATCGTTTCTTGGCTTGTCATGCATGGCAGAAAGAAAATAGAGCCAGGTATCTCAATAAAAAACATATTTCTTTTCAGTTTGGAATGATGAAAAAGTCCTGGAGATGGACAGTGGTGCTCTCCATAACAGTGTGAACGTACTTAATGTCACTGAATTGTACACTTAAAATTATTACAGTGGTAAACTTTATGTTCTGTATATCTTACCACACACACAAAACTATTCTTTGAGGGCCTACCAGGCCCAATAAGCACAGATTTTACCCTACAGAGTTATGGTAAAGACTGAATATTAAGCTCACTGGATTTTCATTATTTTTTTGTTGCGATACAAGTTACACACACACAAATCTTAAGTATACAGTACCAGGGGCACCTGGCTGGCTCAGAGGAGTGTATGAGTCTTGATCTCAGGCTCACGGGTTTGAGCCCAATATTGGGTGTAGAGATTACTTAAAAATGAATAAATAAACTTAAAAAAAATTTTTTTAAAAAGGGTCCTGCTCAATATGTTTTAATATATGTATATACCAGCGTCTAGATCAAGCACGCTTACCAAGATGCCGACAATTTCCAGCACTGTCCCAGGTCCCCTCCTGTGCCTCTCCCAGTAACCTCTCATTAAAGCTACTGCAACGCTGATTTCTATTTGAAGAATCTCTTCCTCCTTCTTCTTTTTAAAAAAATGTTTATTTCTGAGAGAGCACAAGCAGAGGAGAGGCAGAGAGAGAGAGGGAGAAGAAGATCCAAAGCGGACTCCGTGCTGACAGCAGAGAGCCTGACGCTGGGCTCAAACTCACGAACCGCAAGATCACAACCTGAGCCAAAGCTGGACGCTCAACCGACTGCGCTACCCAGGCGCCTCTCTTTCTTCTCTTGAAAATGTGCGTTCATGGGCGCCTGGGTGGCGCAGTCGGTTAAGCGTCCGACTTCAGCCAGGTCACGATCTCGCGGTCCGTGAGTTCGAGCCCCGCATCAGGCTCTGGGTTGATGGCTCAGAGCCTGGAGCCTGCTTCCGATTCTGTGTCTCCCTCTCTCTCTGCCCCTCCCCCATTCATGCTCTGTCTCTCTCTGTCCCAAAAATAAATAAATATTAAAAAAAAAAAATTTAGAAAATGTACGTTCAGCCTCACTGTTTCCTGATTTTAAATAAAATCTACTGAATGGTAGAAGCGTTTGGCAGCTGTTGAAAGGACAGTGTAGGTTTCATTACGGTGTCATGAAGCATCACAAACTCTGTGACTTAAGACAACATAAATGCATTATCTCTCCATGCCCAGGGGCTGAGTCCAGGCACTGGTTAGCTCGGAACTCTGCTCAGGACCTCAACAGGCTGAAATCAGGGCGTAGAAGGGGGTTGCTATTTCCTTGGAGGTGCAGAGCCCTCTCTACCCCTCACTGGCGGGGAGTAGAATTCATTTCTTCGCAGCTGAGTTGCTGAGGTCCCTGTTCTCTTGCAAGCTGTCAGGCAGGGACTGCTCTCAGCTCCCAGAAGCCACCCTCCGGTCCTTGCCACATGGCCCCCTCCACTCCCACCATGGCAGCAGACTGTTCTTTCAAAAAGAAGCCATCTTGTAAGGGCCCACCTGATGAGCTCATGTCCACCCACAATAATCTCCCTTCTGATTAGCTCAAAATCCACTGATAGGACCTTAATTATATCACCAAAATGTCTTTTGCCACAAACATAACACAATGATAAGGGAGTGACAGTCCATGACAGTCACACTCAGAGGAAGAGAATGTACAAAACATGCACCTTGAGGGGCAAGGGTCCTGGGGCCATCTTAGAATTTGGCCTCCTCTGGTTGTTCTTCACTTGTGTCGCCTAATCACAAAAACAACAGTTTTATTTCTTTTTAAGACATTATAGAGAATTGAGAAGATCCAGATCAAAGAAAAGTAAAATACAAATTAATATTCCAATCATGATTATAACCACATAGAATCACTGTTAGTATTTTAGCGAATCTATTTCCGTTTTTTTCCTAAGCATTATAAATATGCATATGTGGGTATTTATAGAATAGAGATTGCACTGTCTAATGTTAGGTAGCTATTTAAACTGAGTTTCAGTCCAGTTCACCACTGTTTTCTTGAAGGACTATTTTCATCTTTTGATTTTGAGCATATGTGACAGACTAGCCCTGTGTTTATCTCTGTATTAAGCTCGTGCATATGTGTAAAGACATACAATTCTAAGTTTCGCTAGACCAGCATGTGCAATAAGTGAATGCCAGCAAAATATCCATGAAGTACTGCTTTCTAGGTAGCAAGCTAGAGACAACAGGACAAGAAGAATGCTCCTCAGCTGAGGGGCTGCCCAACTGAGCTTTTACTGGATAGCAGGAGGCACAATTCATGAACAGAGCAGTGGGGTATGTCATAACTCATTTCTTTTTAATAATTTTTCTCTTTGTATTTTTTAAAAATTTTTATTTATTTTTGAGAGAGAGTGACAGAGCATGAGTAGGGGAGGAGTAGAGAGAGAGGGAGACAGAATCTGAAGCAGGCTCCAGGCTCTGAGCAGTCAGCACAGAGCCCGACGCAGGGCTCGAACCCATGAACCATGAGGTCGTGACCTGAGCCGAAGTCAGTCACTTAACTGACTGAGCCACCCAGGTGCCATGAAGCATAAAATTTTTTTTTTAATTTTTTTTCATGTTTTTATTTAT
Source organism: Leopardus geoffroyi (assembly GCF_018350155.1). Classification (NCBI taxonomy): domain Eukaryota; kingdom Metazoa; phylum Chordata; class Mammalia; order Carnivora; family Felidae; genus Leopardus; species Leopardus geoffroyi. Next base: position 95,058,824 of record NC_059326.1, on the reverse strand, counting down.
TTTTGACAGAGAGAGAGAGAGAGACAGAGACAGAGAGACAGAGCATGAGTAGGGGAGGAGCAGAGAGAGAGGGAGACAGAGTCTGAAGCAGGCTCCAAGCTCTGAGCCATCAGTACAGAACCCGACGTGGGGCTTAAACTCATGAACCAGAAAATCATGACCTGAGCCAAAGTCAGACACTTCACCAACTGAGCCACCCAGGTGCCCTAATTTTTCTCTTTTTACATCTGTAGCGGTCATCTGAGCTTCCACAAATGTTCCATTTTCCCTTTTCTGAGCATATCATAAGACAGCGTTTCCCTGTCCCCACGTAGCATGGCCTGTGTGACTTACCTTGGTCATGAAATGGGAACAAAAGTGATGTGTGTCATTCCACAGCAAAAACATGAAGAACAAGCTTGTGATTGGTGATGGGGACTTCGTTACCCCAGCTCTGCGAGACTGCGTGAGCTGTTTGGAGACAGCATCTTGGCCAGCAGGGTCGCTGGGCGGCCGTGATGGGCAGAGGGACTCCCTGTACTGAAAGAAACAAAATGTTGCCTTATGCCCCTGAGAGTTGTTTCTTACTGCAGCATGGTCTAGCCTCAGTTGAATAAGGCAAAAATGAAAGTTTAACAATAACTCGTCTCTTTTTATAAATTAGGGCAGATTCAAGTTTGTACCTGTAAAAACATGTCTTGCACTCACTTGCATCCTGATGAGTTTTTGCGGAGGGGGAGGGAGCGGGTCATGGAGACACGGATGCACCGAGAAGCACACATGGGAGCCCGTCCTCAGAGTGCACATCTTCTTTCATGTGTGACTTAGCGGGAAAAACGTTGAGAACAGCAGATTATCACACTGGAGCTGTGAGGCCGGAGGGCTGAAGCATCTGTCTCCCTCGACGCTTGTGTCTCACTCACTGCTAGTTCATCAGGTTTGTTACGAACTGTAAGTGAATGTATCCAAATGCACATCCAAACTAGGAAAGTCTCAAGACCGCTACAATTCTCTTTTGAAAAGTAGGGCACCATAAATAATTACTGGTAAAACATATGAAAAGGCCTTAGTTGGTATGCACTTAACCCTTTATAGTAATGTCTAATAGGAATTAGCAGAGGGCAGAGTTCGACCACTGTAGCCAATTACAACATTATGAGGCCAAGACACGTATGAATCGTGGTGTTTGCTATTGACACGGAACAAAACAGACACGCGAACAAAAACAAAAACGGTTTTCTTGAGTGTGATGAACTGAAGTGATATTTTTAGCAGAGAGCAGAAGAATGCTTTTAGACGAGCTAAAATCTAGCTTCCGGTCAGGTGGCACAGTTACTATATTTGATATCGAAATCACCCCTCCCCTCACCCCCCAGCGTCTATTTCCCCTTCTTCAGGTAACTCTCCTGATTTCGTTTCATTTCCAGGTAGCTACACCTTCCGTCAGCATCTTGTGCTTGCAGGGAGGTGACTGTCCCCTGCGCCCACTGAGGGTATGCTATGGAGCTCAGGCTTCAGCTAATCTCCGCGTTCTTCTCCCATGGCTACATTGATCGGCTCAAGTGGATCATCCACCAAGTGGATAGACAACTGTGGGCCAGTAAGACTAGAGGCGATTCTTTTCCTGTAACTCCCAAGGAAGATCCATCTTTGCTCTTTTCAGAGAGCTTATGAGAATGGCCACCTCTCGGATCTCTCCAAGGATACCTGTGAAAGCCAGCAGCCTGAGAATTTGTTAGCAGCCAGATTACCCCTGTGAGGTAAGACCAGCCTAAGGGTGAATCTGCTGTTGTGGTGAGCAAAGAGGAAAAATGAAAAGAAACCTTGATTACATTGTTGAACTACTGACCTGAAGTAATCCAGAGGTCTGTCCTACCTGTAAACTACCCGCTGGACACAGTAATCTATGTGCTTCTAATGTTGAAGACTGTCTTTGTTGGGTTTTTTATTCTTTAAAAATTTTTTTAATGCTTATTTATTTTTTGAAGGAGAGAGAGAGACAGAGTACAAGCAGGGCAGGGGCAGAGAGAGAGAGGGAGACATGGGATCCGAAGCAGGCTCCAGGCTCTGAGCTGGCAGCACAGAGCCCAGACATGGGGCTAGAACTCACGAACTGTGAGATCATGACCTGAGCCAAAGTCGGACACTTAACTGACTGAGCCACCCAGGAGCCTCTGTTGGGTTTTTGATTCTTTACATCAGACACACTTAAACAGATACAACTACAGACTGACTGCAAACCCAGTTGCCTAAAGACCCACATGGAACACAAAAATCAGAAAGTAGTTGCCCTTTCAAAGTAATGGCTTTAAGGAGACCGAGCCTAAGCTTCCTAAAATGATATATCATACTATACCCTCGCAGTTCCAATTATGTTGAACAGAATGTAAAGAATTTCAGGCAGGGTGTTTTCAGTGTTTTGGGGAGATTAAGGATGTGTGATCAGGAAGGGAATGACAGAGAACAAAGAGAGAACATCGACCCGAAAACCAAAAAAGCTAATGTTATACTGGGCTTACTGTGTGCCCAGAAGTATCATGGGCAGTGGGCGTATTAATTCACCTACTCCCCATAACAATCTTACAGTACAATTATATTTGTTTCAGAGAAGGAAACAGAGGCACCGGAGGTTAAGCACCGTGCCCTTGGTGCAACACAAGCTAGGGATCTGGCTCCAGTGCTGGAAGCATTTGCCATTTTAGTCACTTTTTAAGGAGACACCGAGAGGGGCCCCTAGCTAGGTGGCTCAGTTGGTGGAGTGTCTGACTTCGGCTCAGATCAGGTCACGATCTAATGGTTCAGGAGTTCAAACCCCACATCGGGCTCACTGCTATCAGGGCAGAGCCTGCTTCGGATCCTCTGTCCCCTCCCTCTGCCCCTCCCCAACTTGCGCTCTCCCAAATTTTTTTTTTTTTTTTTAAAGGAAATAGGTAGAAATCCCTCACTATCGATACTGGGCATTCTCTGAGAGACTCTGCACTGAAACCCAATGGACGTACGTAGGACTCATCTGGATGAAGCAAGATGTTCACATAGGGATGTACCTGGCAGAGCCTAATGGACAGTGTTTGCAAATGAATCATGCCAAGGAATGAGGTAAACACAGGGAGTTCTCCAGCCAGTTACCTGCACAGACTTCACTGCCACCTACTTACCTGCTGATGTCATTGAGAGCCAAAGCTGCTTCTTTGTAAACAGACTCTACCTTTCTTCCTCACTCCTACACACAAGGATGTTATATGAGGATGAAAAACCACCTATCTGGAAGAGGACATCATTTGTGCTTAAATCGTAATGATGTTAGTCAAATCTAATTCAGCTGTGAAAGTCACTAAAAGAATGTTATTAAAAGTTCTTTTTTTTTAAGTATTTTTAAGTTCTTTTTTTTAAGATGATAGCTTTACTTTTCAAAAATTTTTTAAATGTTTATTTTATTTTTGAATGAGAGAGAAAGAGCACGTGAGGGAGGGGGAGGGGGAGAGGAAGACAGAGGATCCAAAGCAGGCTCTGCGCTGACAGCAGAGAGCCTGATGCGGGGCTTGAGCTCAGGAACTACGAGATCATGACCTGAGCCAAGATCAAGAGTTGGATTCTTTACGGACTGAGCCACCCAGGCGCCAATTGTTTTTAAGTTCTTACTTAAATTCCAGTTCGTTAACACTCAGTGTGATACTAGTTTCAGGTGTACAATTTAGTGATTCAACACTGCCATTCAATACTCAGGACTCATCGCAGCAAGAGCACTACTGAATTTCCATCATCCATTTCGTCCGTACCCCCCCCCCCCAGCTTCACCCTCGTAACCATCGGTTTGTTCTCTACAGTTAAGAGTCAGGTTTCTTGGTTTGCCTATGTCTTTTTTCCTCCTATGATCGTTTGCTTTGCTTCTTAATGCTAGAAACACACTGTTTTCACTGTAAATGTAAATTATAAGCTCAAGGAGTTAAATGAGGCAGTTTTTATTAAGCTCCTTTTTCATTATCACCAATGTTGTGGAAAGCATAATAGAAAACAACAAAGAAAGGCCTGGAGGTTAATATTTTTTTTAAATATTCACTTAATTTTCTTCTCCTCTGTATTTTTCTTCCTTTCTTTTTTTCTTCTTTTCCCAGTAAAGCTCTCCCACCCCACCCCACTCCAGCATAAGACCAGATCTCCACTCATTCAGGAAGGGCCCACAATAGACTGGAAAAAACGGGCTTTTGTGTCTTTGTTTTATAAAAGCCTAAAACCATGGGGAAAGAGATGGGCTATTCACATCCCAAAGACAGAGGAATGGAGAAGTTCCCCTAAACTCTCCCAGGTCCCTGGGCTTGGGGAAATGTGGAAGAGGCGGGGGTCTGGGACCCGTCCCAAGAGCACAGAGCTGTGCCCTGCATTAAGCAGCCTGCTAGGAAGTCTGCCAGCCCCAAGAGGGACGGCTACATTGTGCACATTGACAGAAATATAAGCAGCCTTCACGAAGATTCCTGGGCTCCCAGCAGGACGTGGGAACAGCAGAGGACCATTAAAACCGAGTACAGAGATGAGAAGCTCTCAGGGCTACCCTGTCTTGGAGCATTAACAGAGGATCCAGTGTCTTCCTGGTTGTGTTTTGCTTGTCGGCTTGTTCTTCTACAAGCCCAACAGCACGGGCAGATAGTCGGATCATAGTCGGATCTCAAGATGAGGTCTACAAAGTGAAAAGGTGTGGTACTTCTTGTAGACCAGAGTTTGGGGTACGGGGCTCATGGATGAAAAGAGACAATGCGGTGAATTCTACCATAGGGTGTAGGATCTCGTGTATATACGGGCTACCGAGACTAAACGAACCTGAGAACAACAAACACAGAAAGTAGCCCAATGGTGAAGGAGATAGGATGGTGATCCAAGTGAAACCCTGGAGAAGGCAGAATCTCACCTGGGATCTCAACAGAATACGTAAAAACAGGAAGACCAGGGGACGAAGCAGGGCTCTCCAGGCAATGTGATGGCACGCATGAGCACACAGAGTTGAAGGTGAGCACATTCAAGGGTGCTAATGAGGAGACGCGTCTGGCAGACTGAACCGAGGGAACAGTGAGGGAAAAATAAAGAGAGGCCGCCCTGTGGATGGTCTGGAATGTCTGGCTCAGAAGTCTGTATCAGATACCATAGGCAACAAGATACCCACTGGGAGTCTGGACCCTGACTGTGAAATAGTTTTTGAAAATTATATTCATGGGGGTTCTGGTGGCCCAGTCGGTGAAGCATCTGACTCTGGATTCCAGCTCAAGTCAAGATCCCACGGTTTGTGGGATTTAGTCCCGTGTCAGGCTCTGCACTGACAGCTTGGAGCCTGCTTTGGATTCTCTTTCTCCCTCTCTCTCTGCCCCTCCCACACCCCTCCCTCTCAGGGTGAATACATATACTTAAAGAAAAGAAAGTTATATTCTAAGGTTAATACGACGTTGGCATAACGGATCGTGAAGAGCCAGGGAGTTATACTGGAACAAGGCAGCACTATGGGGCACCACTTGTGCAACCCAGGAGAAAAAGGAGAATGGGCCTGCGTTCAGGGGGGGATGGACAAAAGAAATGAGGGCATGAAAGAGTGGAAGGAAACATCCTGACGAGTGGAACTCATTTTGGTGTTGACACCAGGCGTAAGACAGTTCATCGCGTCTAAGCAGCGTCACTGGCAAAAGCCCTGTGATATATTTCAGTCTGCTATTGTAAGCTGCTGTTCGCCCTTGTCCCTTGGGAGATTCGCCGTCTTGGTTTGGGCTGGGAAAGAATTACAAAAGTGAAGAGAAAACAAGTGTTTCCATCCTTGGAATGTTTTCATGCTTGTAATGTTCCGGTGGTACCGCTGTTCAATGTCTTCTGACGCTTGGCCACGCTGTTGCATGAGGCGACTGCGAAGACAAACGTGTCCAACTCCAGGAACAAAGCCACCTAAGACTACTTGAATTTGTTAGTCCTGCGGAAGTAGGGGAGACTTCATAAAGAAACAAAGAGCTGGGCCAAAGAACACAAACACAAACAAAAGCAAAAAAAGTGAGAAAACACACGGAACACAAAATACATTCAAAAGGCAGGCAAAGAACTGCTTCAACAGTATAGCAGAGTTTTTAGGGACCGGGTCCTGCGTTCAAATTCCGATTCCACCACTTGGAGACCGTGTAACCTTGAACAAGTTACTTCAAAGGCTAGCCCTTAAGACCCCCTTCAAATTAGAAACACGTGTCCCTCTGGGCAGATGGAATCCAGAGGAGGCTGGAGAGCTCATTACTGACCCCCATGCTCCCTTGTGACCGAGCACCCACGTGCAGTAAGCAATCCACGCAATGGTACACAGTGGCTCTATTGCTCTGAATCTCTGTGGTTTCATTTCCTCTTCATATAGTGAAGGAAATGAGTGTATCTACCTCACGGGGCTCTTTTGAGGATTAAATTGCTATAGAACACGTAAAGTGTTTAGTATAGCACTTGGCACATTGTAAACATACTGCAAATGTTTACTATTATGATTGCATTTTTATTCATCTAGAGCTCTCATATTTTAGGGCAGAGGTTAGCAAACTAGGGCCCGCAGGCCAAATCCAGCCCGCCACCTGTTTTTGCGCAGCCTGAGAGGTAACGAGTGTTTTTTTTGGTGTTGTTGGTTTTTTTTTTTTTTTTAATAGTTTTAGATGGGTCGGAAAGAAATCCGAAGAAAAATACCTTATGACACATGAAAATAACATGAAATGCAAATTTTGTTGTCCATAAGTAAAGTTTTATTGGATCACAGCTACTCTCGGTGACGTATGGATCATCTACGGCTGCTTTCACAGCACAGCGACCGAGTTGAAAGGCAGCATCAGAGATGGCGTGGCCCATAAAGCCCAAACTATTTTCTATCTGGCTTTGCGGAAAGGGTTCCGCTGATCCGTTTTTTCACTAGCTTCGGGATGTGTTCTTCAGTCTTTCCCAGGGATTAGAATGAAATCAAAATGATTTTCCAAATTCTTGAGCACCAGTGAACATCAAGCTGTTGAAAGAGAGGCATTCTGATTCTTTCCAAGTATTTTGCAATATCTTTCAAAACACTGTCACCTCCTTTCATGGGTGATGACAATGTGCTTAACATTAATTCTCCTTCTGATATACAAAGATAGTGGCGGCAGAGTGCTGTGTCAGAGCCAGAGCAAACACATGCCTGTAGAGGCTGCCCTAAGTGTTACTATATGTTAAACAGGTTCAAGATGGAAACATATTTCGTATGGACAGGTGCCAACCCATCTTTGGCTGTCACATGATGTCAACATATACACAAGCAAAGCAGAAAATTCAGTCCATCACTGAGATGTTTTATCTGTTTGATGCCAAAAATCCAGATATTTGGAAACATCTGGATAACTGATTACATTTTTCACGTTTCATCTGGATTTGGCAGTCAGCCTATTTCAACTAAAGAGCCAAATATTAGCTGTGTTCTCAATGCTAACGTAATACGCAGAACCCACTTTCCCCATAGCTTTTCCAAGGTAAGTTTCCTGGTTCCACTTTTTCTTCTTAATACTTCTAGGTTCTCCTCTGTTTATCTCTTTTCTTTATCTTCTTTATCTCTTGTACTTTTTTCTTCTTGCACGCCCTCTCTCTCTCTCTCTCTTTTTTTTTTTTTTTTTTGCCTTGACTATTCTCTTTAGCACAATCTCTACCATAAAACTTTTAACGAGTGTGATCTTCTTTCCGACCCAAGAAGAAAAGTGAGTGGCTTCATAACAACTGAAGTTTCCAATTAAAACCCAACGTCTAAGCCTCTGATGGTGTCAAATGACCTTCAAACGCTGGGATACTGCTTTGTGTTCAATCGAGCAGACCATGTCTGTGGCAGAATTCAAGGGAAAGGTCACAGGAGCAGCTTTTCATTTACCTAGTCACACTTTTTCTATTGTTTTCAATTGATTTTGAACAATCTGTTCAATGTTATAAGTGTATATAAAACCCCTGTGATATAATACAGGCTCCTCTGAGCCACTTATTTACAATTATGGCAATTACACCCTTTCCTTGACTCTGGCTATTTGGGGAGGCATGGTTATGGTCTACACTGGTCCACAGTCTTCTTTTTGTAATACTATGGACATTGCCAAGACAAATGCAACCCTCTCTCCCTGCTCCCCTAAATTCCTGACTGATGCTCTGCCTTTATGAAGTCTTGCTTTGAACACAGCAGTTAACCCGTGACGTTCCTGTCTGGGTGTCTTTTGCACATTCTCAGTGAGGGCTTTTTCTTCCCCCAACAACACTGTAGAAGTCATTTAGCCCCAGATCATATAAACAGGAACACCAGCTGAGGCTGCAAAGTAGAGAATGTTATCGTCCTTGGTCCTAACCTGATGACTTCATACTTAAGGAGAAAGAGCTTCCACAAGAAAAGAGAAGGGGTGCCTGGGTGGCTCAGGCAGGTGAGCGCCTTACTCTTGAGATTTCGGCTCAGGTCGCGATCTCATAGTCGTGGGATCGAGCCCTGCATCAGGCTCCACCCTGAGCATGGAGCCTGCTTAAGATTCTCACTCTCTCTCTGCCCCTCTCCCCCACTCTCGCATGCTCCCCCTCTCCCTCCCTCCTTCCCTACATCTCTCTCGATCTCTCTCACAAATTTAAAACAGAAAAAAGGAGAAAACATCTTGGTGTTAAGATACCTATTGCATGATTACTGGAGGTAGTGAACTATGTTATGTTCGGACGAACATTTGGTTTTCTCTTTGCTCAAAGATCACTCAAGCACACACACACACACACACACACACACACACACACACACACTTTTTCCTGAAATCCTTTATAATTAAAGGGAGAAAAATTATGCTTCCAATACTAGAGTGCACCATATCATTTTAACGCCAGCTCAAATCATAGAAATACTAAATACAAAATTGCTAGAAGAATATAAGTAATAATGATGAAGTTTCAACCAATACAGTTGTGTGACAAGAACATCATGCCAGACCAAGATATTTGCAAGGTAAAATTATAGTACTTTACAAAGTATACCATTACAGAAATATTTCTGTATCGCTAAAGTGCCTTCCTGTGTTGAGAGATAAACCAGGATGACAGTGATTGTTTAATTCAATTAAGAACAATCCTCTCTAACAAACTATTTTAGGGAATACACACTTTTTCGGGTCTCTGCCAGAAAGTCGATATTCCCAACCCTTCGGCAGCTTTTGTCCTTTACCTGTGCTGGAAAAAAAAATAATAAAGGAGAAGAGCCAACCAAGATCATCCCCACTCTTCTACTAACCTATCTACTAACGAGGCGTCACTTTTTAAAAAAAAAATTTTTTTAACACTTATTTATTTTTGAGACAGAGAGAGACAGAGCATGAATGGGGGAGGGGCAGAAAGAGGGAGACACAGAATCAGAAACAGGCTCCAGGCTCTGAGCCATCAGCCCAGAGCCTGACGCGGGGCTTGAACTCACGGACCGTGAGATCGTGACCTGAGCTGAAGTCGGATGCTTAACCGACTGAGCCACCCAGGCGGAGGCGTCACTTTTTATTCTCCTTCCCACCCGACACCTTTACCACCCAACCACACTGCTGAACACACGACTTGGTCCCTCAGAGGTGGGAGGAGACATGAACAACATCTCACTCTGTCTAGAACCTACTGCTTTCTTCATTGACTGACTCACCAAAGAGCCCAGGAAGCAGTCCTGTTTGCTCCTGAAACCTCTGCTAAGAATGGAATGTTTCTAAGTTCACTGACTTCTAGAAACTTATGAGATCATACCCCCTCCCTGCCTCGAAACCCTCCAGTAGGCCTGCTACCCAAATCAGAATGAAATCACAAATTGTTTTCTAGGGGGACCTATGAAAGCCCACATATCCAGCGACCGCTTTCCTCAGGACCTCAGACCCTGCCTTCTCCTGTCCCTCGTCTACTCTGTCCCAGCCACACTGGCCTTTCTTCTGTTCTTGTGTATGTGCCCAACTTGTCTTGTCAAAGAGCTCCTGTACTTGCTCTTTCTGCCTTCTACCAGCATCTCCCATGGCTTACTTGGGTCTCTGCTAAAGGTCAGACCCCCAAAGAGACTTTTCCCAACTACTTTGTGACAGAATAATAATAGATGTCCACAGTCCCAATTTCTGAACCCTGTGAATATATTACCTTACATGCAAAAGAGACTTTACAGGTGTGAATAAGTTAAGAATCTCAAGACGGAAGATTTTCCTGGGTTATCCAGGTGGGCCCAATGTAATCCAAAGGGTCCTTATAAGAGGGTAAGTGTTGGGCTTGCAAATTGGCCTCCATACACGGAGGGCAAAGAGAAACTGGAGAAAGAGGCAGACCACTCCAGATTGGTAGGCCATTTTAATAAGCACAGGGACTAACATACAAGGCTTGTCTTAAGCACCCATGAGATAAGTAGCAGCCACCAAAGTCTTAAAATTTTGTAGAGAGGTCTTAACTGGGTTCAGTCATGTATACCAGGCAAATGGTTCCAACAATACCTTTCTCTCTCAAGGTTGTGTCCTTCAAACAGCTCATACTGTGGGAACACTGGACAGAATATACATTCCAAGGACAGGTGTTGTGGTAAAGAGCCTCCCATTGCCCTCATCCAGCTCCTGAGTCAACCAGCGGCCACATCCTCTCCATGACCTCCCCAATAGTAAGAGTCAGAGACAGATCTGAAGATGTTAGACTGTTGGCCTAGGAATGAGCCAAGGAATGAAATGAATTCTAGAAGCTGGAAAAAGCCAGGAAACAGACTGTTCTCCCCTAAAACTTCCAGAAGGAAGGCTGCCCTGCAGAGGTCTTGACTTTAGGCCAGCAAGACTCATTTCGGACTTTCGGTAAGACTCAGTTTGGGTTTTTGGCTTGCAGAAGAGTAAGATAAATGGTGTTGTTTTAAGCCACTAGGTCTGTAGTCATTTCTTGCAGCAGCAATAGGGAATATACACACCCCTCTAAAATAACCTTGCCTCCCTACTCCCCACTGGCTTGCTTTCAGTGCCTAACTCTGCTTTATTTTTCTTTATAGGACTGGCTACTACTGAAAACCATATTGCTGTCTCACCTGTTTGTTTGCTTGTCTGTCTCCTGCAACAGAATGCAAACCTCATGAAAGTAGAAACTTTGCTTCATTAACCTTGGCTTACACACCTACAAGATCACCTGAAGAGAGTAGGCACTTAGTGGATGTTTGTTGAATGAGTGAATGAGTGAATGAACGAATGAGTAAATTCATACTTATTAAAACCAGACCCCACTGAAACATAATTTGGATGCTAGTGGTGTGTGTGTGTGTGTGTGTGTGTGTGTGTGTGTGCGTGCGCGTGCGGGTGTGTGTACAACGAAGTGGAGTAGGAAGACTCATAGTGTCAAGCTGAGAGCTAGTACTGCTATTGATCGTGATAGTGGTATTATTGTGGAATTCAACCCATTTCTGTGATAGAGCAACGGCCCTGATTGCTATTAATTGAAATACATCCATTATTTCAAGAAGGCTTTTGATTAAACCCCCATATGAAAATGCCCTCCATATATAACGTCAGGAATGTTCTGGACTATGTCTCCCTACCAAGTAGGTAACATCCTCGAATGAAAGGTCCTGCCCACAGGGCCATTATCAACAGTTTAGTGTCCAAGCGTGAATTGCACACTTTGAAGAATCTCCCCCAAATTACGTGGCTAAAGTAGTCAATGTAGTTGTGATCAAAGCGGTAACAAAAAATCAACCCCCAAACTACAGTCAAAACAGTAAGGTACTGGCATACAAACAGACACACAGATCAATGGGATAGAACTGAGAGCCCAGAAATAAACCCATGGGAATATGGTTATTTCATCTACAATGAAGAAGGCAAAACCGTGCAATGGGGGAAAAGACAGTGTTTTCAATAAATGGTGTTGGGAAAAGGGGACAGTTGCATGCAAAAGAAATAAGGTGGACCACTAAATAAGCTCAAAAAGGATTAAAGACCTAAACGTAAGACTGCACACCATACGACTCCTAGAAGAAAACATAGGCAATAGTTTCTTAGTCATCAACCTCAGCAACATTTTTCTAGGTGTGTCTCCTGAGACAAAGAAAACAAAAGCAAAAATGAACAACTGAGATGACTTCAAACGAAAAAGCTTCTGCACAGTACAGTAAACCAGGAATAAAACAAAAAGGCAACCTACTGAAGAGAAGAAGGTATTTGCAGATATATCTGATAAGGGGCTAGTGTCCAAACTGTGCAAAGAACTTCTATAGATCAACACACAGAAAAACAAACGATCTGATTAAAAATGGGCAGAGAACCTGAAAAGGCATTTTCCCCAAGAAAATATATAGGAACCCCCAGTGGAGCACTGGTGAGCACACGGTACTTATAGAGCACTGGGTATTATACGTAAGTGATGAATCACTACACTCTACTCCTGAAACCAATGCTACACTACATGTTAACTAACTTGAATCTAAATTTAAAAAAAAAGAAGAAAGAAAGAAAGAAAACATACAGATGGCCAACAGACTCAGGAAAAGATGCTCAATGTCACTCATCATCAGAGAAATGCAAATCAAAACCACAAGGAGGTATCACCTCATACCAGTCAGAACGGGTAGTATCCAAATGAAAAGAAATAACAAGTGCTGGCAAGGATGTGGAGAACAGAGAATTCTTGTGCACTGTTGGTGGGAATCCAAACTGGTGCGGCCATTGTGGAAAAAGTATGGAGGTTCCTCAAAAAGACTAAAAATAGTTTTACACAATCCAGTAATCCCACTTCCGGGTATTTATGTGAAGATATGAAAACACTTATTTGAAAATATACATGCACCTCTATGCTTATTGCAGCATTATTTACAACAGCCAAGATACAGAAGAAACCCAAGTGTCAACTGACAGATGAATTAGTAAAGAGGATGGGATGTGCGCGCGCATGCCCCCCCACACACGCGCACGTGCGCACGGGAATATTACTCTGCCTTAAAAAAAGAATGGAATCTTGATATTTACAACAACATGGATGGACCTGGAGGGTATTAGTCTACATGAAATAAGTCGGAGAAAAACAAATACTCTATGAGTGCACTTATATATGAATCTAAAACACAAAGCAAACAACATCAACACAAGAGAAACAGAGTCATAAACATAGTCAACAAATTGGTGGTTGAGGCTCCTGGGTGGCTCAGTTGGTTAAGCGTCCAGCTCTTGGTTTTGGCTCAGGTCATGATCTCCTGGTTTGTGAGTTCAAGCCCTGTGTCGGGCTCCGTGCTGGCAGTGCGGAGCCTGCTTGGGATTCTCTCTCCCTCTCTCTCTCTGCCCCTCTAGCTCGCATGCTCGGTCTCTCTCTCTCTCTCAAAATAAATGAATAAACTTAAAAAAAAAAAGCCAGTGGTGGTTGTCACAGGGAGGAGGGGTGGGGGAAAGGTAAAATAGGTAAAGAAAATTAAGAGGTACAAATTTCCAGATATAAAATAAATTTTTTAATGTATTTTTTAAATCTTTTTATTTATTTTTGAAGGAGAGAGAGACAGAGCATGAGCCGGGGAGGAGCAGAGAGAGAGGGAGACATAGAATTTGAAGCAGGCTCCAGGCTCCGAGCTGACAGCATAGAGCCCGACGCGGAGATCGAACTCCCAAACCGTGAGATCATGACCTGAACCGAAGTCCGACGCTCAACCGACTGAGCCACCCAGGCGCCCCAAATAAATTTTTAAAAAAGAAAAATTAACCCAAGAAATGGTATCTCATTTTGTTTCAATTTGCATAACTTTAATCATTGGGGAATTTGACATTTTTTTCACCTACCTTTCAGGGTTTTTTTGAACTTTTTTTTTAAGACTGTTTCCTTTTTTCCCTAAGTTTACTAATTTATTTTGAGAGAAAGAGAATGCGTGAGTGTGAATGGAGGAGGGGCAGAGAGAGAGGGAGAGAGAGGATCCCAAGCAGGCTCTGTGCTATCAGTGCAGAGCCCAAAGTGAGGCTTCATCCCATGAACTGTGAGATCATGACCTGAGCTGAAATCAAGAGTCTGACATGTAACCAACTGAGCCACCCAGGCGCCCCTGAACTTATTCTGATAACTGTCGGCTTATGATCTTCACAGATTTTTCTACTTTTTGTTCTTTTTCTTATTCATTTATGGACACTTTTAAAAGCTACATGCTCGATACCAATTCATTCTTTGTTACATATGCTATAAACTCTTTCTCCTCATCTGTTTTAACTTTAAAATGTTTCATTTCACTTTATTTTCATCTACACATTTTTCTTTAGCCTTGCTTTTTTTTTTTTTAAATTTTTTTTTCAACATTTATTTATTTTTGGGACAGAGAGAGACAGAGCATGAACGGGGGAGGGGCAGAGAGAGAGGGAGACACAGAATCGGAAACAGGCTCCAGGCTCTGAGCCATCAGCCCAGAGCCCGACGCGGGGCTCGAACCCACGGACCGCGAGATCGTGACCTGGCTGAAGTCGGACACTTAACCAACTGCGCCACCCAGGCGCCCCTAGCCTTGCTTTTTGAAACAAGCCTGATAAACCATATATCCATTCATGTTAGATGACTGGAAAACACATATACATATTTTCTGGCCTTGCTGTCAGAAAATTTTGTGAAAGGCTCAAATTATCTTTAGCATAACCAAACGTAGTAAGCAGAAGTACCTTTCTTAGAAGAGTCATACTGGATCATGGATAGAGACACCACAACATTTAGTAACATGATTTTCCTTAATGCCCAATCACTGTATTTCCAAATATAGTTAAAATGTGCCTATTCATTTGTAGGAATTTTCAGGAGCTCTTAATATTCTTTCCACATGGGCATGTTCAGGTTGAGTGGTTTCATGATATCTTATTGAAAAAAAAACCAACAAACTTCAATACATATTTTTTGTTATGATATGGCTAATTTTACATTTGTGAACCAAAAATGAACAAGTTCCCATACCACATTAATTTTTTATTTACCGTCAGTGATGCCTTTTAAATGACACATGCTGGGAACGAGTTTCTTTCATTTAGTATTTAAGTAGTGTATAGACTTAACAATACAGACTTTATTATCATGTAAGCAAAATGCAATAAAATGTTACAGATTACACCATCCTTTACATTTCCCCAGAAATGTTGAAACAATGCTTTTTAAAGACCATCTAAAAGAGATCAGAAATTTCTAGACACTCTCCCTCAAAGAAGTGGACGCAAGTTTGAATGATGCGTTAGAAACAAGACCTTTCACCTATAGAATGGGTGGAACTAGGAAACGTTATAAGTTCTCAACGAGTCTGCAGAAGTAGAAAGCAAAGCCACAGAAAATTTTCATTTCCAGCCAGTATTTCAGACCTCTTTTGCCACTGATTCTCTTGTAAGAACTAGAAAGATGCAAACACGCATCGATGGGTGGACGGAAGGAATGACTTTGGCTGCTGTAACATATCAACTTCTCTGGAAAGCTCTTCTAAAGAGCAGAACCGCCAACACAAAGGAGTGAACTGGCCAAAGAACTGAGTGTGCACAATCCACAAACAGGACCATTAGCTTCTAGGGTCAATGAAAGCAGTCTTGAGTCTGAACTTCTATCTGGAATTGAAGAACTAGTAAATAAGGTGGGTGTGGGGAGGGCAGGGTTGAACACTGTGTTCTGATTCACCCAAGATTTGTATTTTTTTTAAGTTTATTTATTAATTATGAGAGAGAGGGAGAGAGAATGTGAACTGGGAAGGGGCAGAAAGAGAGGGAGAAAGAGAATCCCAAGCAGGCTCCAAGATCAGCACAGATCCTGACATAGGGCACAATCCCACAAACCGTGAGATCACGACCTGAGCGGAAATCAAGAGTTGGACACTTAACCGACTGAGCCACCCAGGTGGCCCACCTAAGATCTGTATTTAAAACATCAAAAATGTGTTGTTTATGGGAAGGTACACTGAGGATAGAAGGGAGGAAAGAGGTGGATTTCTTTTATCTACCTATCTATTTATTTATAATTCACATTCAAGTTGGTTAGCATATACCACAATAACGATTTCAGAGGTAGATTCCAATGATTCATCCCCTACATATAACACCCAGTGCTCATGCCCCTTACCCATTTAGCCCATCCCCTAACCCACAGCCCCTCCAGCAACCCTCAGTTTGTTCTCTGTATTTAAGAGCCTCTTATGTTTTGTCCCCCTCCCTGTTTTTATATTATTTTTGCTTCCCTTCCCTTATGTTCATCGGTTCTGTGTCTTAAAGTCCTCATATGAGTGAAGTCATATGGTATTTGTCTTTCTCTGACTAATTTCACTTAGCATAATGTCCTCCAGTTCCATCCACATAGTTGCAAATGGCAAGATTTCATTCTTTTTGATTGCCAAGTAATACTCCATTGTATATGTATACCACATCTTCTTTATCCATTCACCCATCAATGGACATTTGGGCTCTTTCCATACTTTGGCTATTGTCGATAGCACTGCTATAAACATGGGAGTGCATGTGACCCTTCAAAAAAGCACACCTGTATCCCTTGGATAAATACCTAGTAGTGCAATTGCTGGGTCGTAGGGTAGTTCTGTTTTTAATTTTTTGAGGACCCTCCATACTGTTTTCCAGAGTGGCTGCACCAGCTTGCATTCCCACCAACAATGCAAAAGAGATCCTCTTTCTCCGCATCCTCACCAACATCTGTTGTTGCCTGAGTTAATGTTAAGCCATTCTGTGAGGTGGTATCTCATTGTGGTTTTAATTTGTATTTTCTTGATGATGATTGATTTTCAGGATTTTTTCATGTGTCTGTTGGCCATCTGGATGTCTTCTCTGGAGACGTGTCTACTCGTGTCTTTTGTCCATTTCTTCACTGGATTATTCATTTTTGGTGTGTTGAGTTTGATAAGTTCTTTATAGATTTTGGATACTAACCCTTTGTCTGATATGCCATTTGCAAATGTCTTCTCCCATTATGTTGGTTGCCTTTTAGTTCTGCTGATAGTTTCCTTCACTGCACAGAAGCTTTTTATCTTGATGAAGATCACAATAGTTCATTTTTGCTTTTGTTTTCCTTGCCTCCGGAGATGTGTTGAGTAAGAAGTTGCTGAGGCTAACATCAAAGAGGTTTTTGCCTTTCTCCTCAAGGATTTTGATGGCTTCCTAGCTTAGGTTTAGGTCTTTCATCCATTTTGAGTTTATGCTTTGTGTATAATGTAAGAAAGTGGTTGAGGTTCACTTTTCTGCATGTCTCGGTCCAGTTTTCCCCACACCATTTGCTGAAGAGACTGTCTTTATTCCATTGGATATTCTTTCCTGTTTTGTCAAAGATTAATTGGCCATCCGTTTGTGGGTCCATCTCTGGGTTCTCTATTCTGTTCCATTGATCTGAGTGTCTGTTCTTGTGCCAGTACCATACTGTCTTGATGATTACAGCTTTGTAGTATAGCTTAAAGTCCGGGATTGTGATGCCTCCAGCTTTGGTTTTCTTTTTCAGGATTGCTTGGCTACTTAGGGTCTTTTCTGGTTCCATACAAATTTTAGGACTGTTTGTTCTACTTCTGTGAAGAATGCTGGTGTTACGTTGATAGAGATTGCATTGAATACATAGATTGCTTTGGGTAGTGTTGCCATTTTAACAATATTTGTTCTTCCCATCCAGGAGTATAGAATATTTTTCCCTCCTTTGTGTGTCTTCTTCAATTTCTTTCATAAGCTTTCTATAGTTTTCAGCATATAGATTTTTCACCTCTTTGGTTAGGTCCATTCCTAGGTATTTTATGGTTTTTGGTGCAATTGCAAATGGGATCGGTTCCTTGATTTCTCTTTCTGTAGCTTCATTATTGGTGTATAGAAATGCAACTGATTTCTATGCATAAGAGATGCATTTCTTAAAACGACAGACCAGATCAAGAGCTGGGCAGACTGCTCAGTGATCCCAGCTGAGCAAGAATCTGTAATGACATGATGACCTTTCCTCTGCCATCTTCTAGAGGTTTCTCCTCTAAATATCTTTTTTTTTTTTTTTTTTTTTTTTTTTTTTAGGATCCTCTTTCTCAAGATACCTAGCCACTGCAGGGGCATAAGCCACTGTGAAAAATACATAAGCTGTTTCATTCTACTTGGAGGCACTCTATATATAGATAGGGATTGTGGAAGGAGTATGCCACAAGCCTGCAATTGTGGGTCCATGCTATTGATGTTGGATAAACCTCTTGGGCAGTCTATTCCGTGCCAAGCCTTGAGCTGAATTAGCCACTTCAGCACGTTCAGAGCGGCATTCCGAAGAGGACAGTGTACTAGCTCTGCAGTTACACGGCCACAGATTTTTTTTTTTTTAATTTTTTTTTTCAACGTTTTATTTATTTTTGGGACAGAGAGAGACAGAGCATGAACGGGGGAGGGGCAGAGAGAGAGGGAGACACAGAATCGGAAACAGGCTCCAGGTTCTGAGCCATCAGCCCAGAGCCTGACGCGGGGCTCGAACTCACGGACCGCGAGATCGTGACCTGGCTGAAGTCGGACGCTTAACCGACTGCGCCACCCAGGCGCCCCACACGGCCACAGATTTAAATCCTGGCTCCACCCTTTGCCTAGCAGTGGCCTCGGAAGGTGGTTAGTCTCTCAGAGACTCAATTTCCTTCTCTCTGAATCCAGGGCGCACACCTGCCTTTCAGCTTTGTGGTGCAGAGTAAGGATGCTGAGTGTCAAGTGTCTGTGTGGCAGAAACAGCGCTCCTGGATTTCACTTCCAGTCAGTGGACGGGGAGCCAAGGGATCCACGCCCCAGGGGAGTGGAGAAGGTTCACTGCCTCTTACATCCTTAAAGGCTGTGCATACAGATGGTCTAACTATAAGATCGAAGAGGGCTGCCAGAGATCACACGGAGCTTTGTGGACGCAAGAGGCAGACCTTTTGCTGTGTTACGCTACTGAGATTTTAGAGTTTTTCTAGTCCAGCAACACCTGGGAACTGGCTGGAAATGAAAGTTCTTAGGCCCCACCGCTGACGTGGCAACACAGAAAATCTGTGTTTTAAGGAGCCCAGGAATCTGAGTTTTTAGGAGCCCCCCAAGGGTGATTCCAGTATACTGGCAAGTTTGAGAACCACTGGTACAGACCAGCCTGACTAACCCAACCCAGCGCCAAGTGAGCACTCAACAAATAAGGAGTTAGGATTAGTTGCAACCAACTAGTTACCGCAACTACGTAAAAACACGCTGGTTATGGTTGCCGCTACAAAATATGTTGGTCATATTTTAACGTTTATTTATTTTTTTGGGGACAGAGAGAGACAGAGCATGAATGGGGGAGGGGCAGAGAGAGAGGGAGACACAGAATCAGAAACAGGCTCCAGGCTCTGAGCCATCAGCCCAGAGCCCGACGCGGGGCTCGAACTCACGGACCGCGAGATCGTGACCTGGCTGAAGTCGGACGCTTAACCGACTGCGCCACCCAGGCGCCCCTGTTGGTCATATTTTATAAATGGAATCTGATGCCCTGTTAATATCTGCTCCTTATTCTATCTGGACGGTGGGCAGACGGTGGGATTAAGATGATCGAGAAACCTACCATGTGGTAATCCCGATGCTAAAGGCAAATTTATGATTGCAATGAAACTGATATGTGAGACTCGCTGGTGAAGTATGGAAATCAAATCCCCCAAATTTGCAAATATTTCATAATCAGTTACACAACAAAGCCGCAGTCACCCAAGACTGGACCTCGTAAGAAAAGCTGCAGTTGTAAAATGTCTTTAAAATTATATTTGTCTAATTTATGCCACAAAGTGTGAGTGTGTGTGTGTGACAGCGAGGTTGGTCTTCTTGGATAAAATTCTTAGATTTAATTATAATGAGATTTACTACAATTTTGCCTGCTTGCCTCTTCTTTCTACGTTAATGTCTGCTTAGATTTTAAATTCTGTTCTCCCCGACCAGTGCTGTAGGGACCTTGATTCTCTAACAGACAAGTGCAGGCTCTCCGAGCTCAGGCTGAGCCACTAATATATCATATGATGACCCTGGAAAATTGTTAACTGGCCTGAAACCTTACTATGACATCGTATAGAGCCTAAGGTTTTGATCGTAACATAATAGTGCCCCACTTATCATGGCTAGCCTCATTAATTTGATGTGATGATCCGTTTTTCCTCTTTCAAGTGCTGCATAATGTATATTTATTTGTCCTAATTAAAGTCAATGAAAACAAATTTTGTCTGAAGAATTAGGTGGCATGCACGGAGCTTTCCTGGAAATCAGCAAAATCAGATCTGGAAGCCACTTTTCTGAGGATACCGCACCTGGACCATTCTGAACTAGGATGCACAAGAGGAGAAAGACCACAGAATGTTCCCCTCATGGACTTTTTCCCTTTAAGACTCAGAGAACAATTTTGCACTGGTATTTGGAACGTCCTAGGCTAGGGAGACTGAGAATTTTTCTATTTTGTCTGTGCTAAGGAATTTCGTCTTTTATGAAGTACCAGACCGTAACTGCCTGGCAGTATTTGCCATCGTTATTCCCCAAACCTTGGAGGGCATTCCCAACTGACAAACGCATTTTTTTACATTTTTATTTATTTATTTTGAGAGACAGAGGGAGAGCGCAAGTGGGGGTGGGACAGAGAGAGAGAATCCCAAGCAGCCCGATTCGGGGCTCAAACTCACGAACCGTGAGATCAGAGTCGATGCTCATCCGACTGAGCCACCCAGGCACGCCAACAAACGGAGCTGCATAATCTCCATCCCTTCTGTCTTGCTGTTCCTTATTCACGGTTACTCACTGTGGAATTTCATATCACCTGCATTCATTGCACATTTAAGAAACATTTGTCCTCACTCACTTTATTTTTCTGTTTCATCCTATTTCCCATGCCCGTCCCTCCCTTCTAGAAGCAGCCGTTCTAATATGTTAATGTATTCCTTTTTGTTTATATTCTTGGAAAACTGTTCTACATGCATATATTTTAAATTTTTTAAGAATAGTTTGTGTTATATACATCCAATTTCCTTTCGTACTGCTTTCACTCAGCAGTATGTTTTGAGATACAGCCACAGGGCCATGGATACGGCCAGTCCACTATTTGTAATTCTTGTATATTAACGATGGGCCCTTTTTCTAGCTATGAGGTGTAAAGGGTCAAATGAGAAACTTCATGGCTCCTGTTTCTACAGAGCTTACATCTCATTGGGAAAATACACATTAAACAAGTAACCACGCACAGCAAGTGTTTGTCATTCATGTTTTCCATAAATATTTATTGAACGCCTTCCATGTACTACGTATGTTAAGGACTGGGGATAAAGTAGAGAATGAGACAGAAGAGATCCCTGCCCTCCTGAGGCTTATACTCCAGAGGATTGGCCAAGTCCTGAAGATTATGGTAAGGATTTAAGGTCTATGGCAAGTGATTACATGGTTTTCTGCAACAGAATGCTATCACATGATATGATATCTTTATTCCAGATGCTATTGGAATAGTGGAGGAGAGGGGAACAAGACAGGGTTCAGGGGAACCAGTTAGAAATCTGTTGCAATGAAACGGTTGAGAATGGATAGTGCCTTCAGTGGAGCTGGTGGCAGTGGAACAGAAGAAAAAGAAGAGAGTGATGTCTCATACGCTGGAGAAAGAATGGGCAGTCTAGTGATGCTAGACTGTGAGGGGTGAGGAGGAAACAGGAATCATCCCTGGGATTCTGGTCTGAAAGCTGAGAGGGAGATGATGGAGGGTGGGTTGAGTTTGGGGAGAAAAGTCAAATCCTCTTTGGGTAATGATGCTTAGGCAGCCTCTACATGGTAGCCAGCAGGCAGGTGAGTCTATGAATATGATGCTCAGAGAACAGCTGTCAACTAAAGATGCATTCGGGAATCATCATGGAGGGATGGTCTTTAAAATCATGCATGGGCGGGGGCGGGGGGGGGGCGCCGGAGTGGCTCAGTCAGTTAGGTGTCCTACTCTTGGTTTCGGCTCAGCTCGTGATCTTGGGGTTAGTGGGTTCAAGCCCCACATCAGGCTCCACGCCGGCAGCGTGGAGCCTGCCTGTGATTCCCTCTCACTCCGTTTCTCTCTGCCCCTCCCCTGCTCATTCACTCTCTCAAAATAAATAAACTTAAATTAAAAAGAAAAATCCATGCATAGGAATGTAGACAATGGCAAAAAAAAAAAAAAAAAAAAAAAAAGTGGGAGTGGAGGAGGCATGACAGAGCCCAAATGAATCCCAACATTCGGAAACTGGATGGAAGAGAAAAAGCCAGCAGGAAAGCGTACTAACTGCTCAGAGGTTTACTGTGAGGGAAGACACCTACAGAGAAGGGTGTAAACAGTAAGCGGAAGTTAAGAAGCAGAGACGTCGTGTGCAGACAAATCTTTAGTGGATGCTGGGGGCAACGGAGAGGGAGCAAAGGCAGGGCGGAATCTGGAAAAAAATTCTGGATGAAGACGGTGTGATTGGAACATGGTGCCCAGAGAGGGTGGAGAGTGGAGTGCTCCTGAGACGCCGGGGCAGGGGCAGGCTCCTGGTGAGAGAAGAGGGCTCCCCTTCGACAGCACCTGTTCCACGCCTTTCTCTGAAAGCTGCTTTACTGACAAAATAAGGTAAGAGCAGGAGCCAGTGTGACAGCTCTGTTCCACTGGATTCCATCCACAACGAGCAGAAGCTAAGAGGCCTAACTTCTTAAAAAGTAATTTGTTCAAAGGTCATTGTCAAAGAAACTAGGCCTCAAAACAAGAAGATATCTATAGAATTTGGCACAGAATCTGATTTTCTATTGTCACAGGGCAAATCTGGGTTGGAAGAAGGCTGTCTGGTGGAAGAAAATTACTCTCTCTGTCTGAGAAGAGCCCGTAACAGGCTTTGACAGAAACCCAGAGAGACCGTGCAGCCTTTTTCTGCGTTTATCAAAAAGCTGAAATCTCCCTCCTTTTTTCCAGCTTCAGGAGGCCTACAGAGCAGAAGACAGATACTCCAGGATACATTAAATTCAGGAATGTCAAAATAAGGAGGGGGAAATGACCGACCAAATGGGTCGAGATCAGAAGACAGGCTGCTGCCTTCCAGCATCTACCTGGGCACAGGCCAGGTCACTCTCCCTCCAAGATCTTACCTATGAGTCTGAATAGACTGATTTAATGAATCTCTACTCAGGCTACACACAGATTACATAGTATTTAATAACAGCTAAACGATAGGACCAAATCTATCTAAATATATTTACTTCTTTAAATCTTGGACTAAAGAGCACAGATGTTAATTGCCCTGGTCATAGTATTCATAGTGTTTTTTTCTTTTTTCTTTTATAGAGAGAGAACACATGCGTGAGCAGGGAAGAGAGGCAGAGGGGGAGAGAGAGAGAGAGAGAAAAAGAGAGAAAATCTTAAGCAGACTCCATGCTCAGCATGAGTGAAGCCCAACAGGGGGCTCGATCCCATGACCCTGAGATCATGACCTGAGCCAAAATCAAGAGTCAGATGCTCAACTGACTGAGCCACTCAGGCACCTGTGTTTTGGCACTTTCTGAGTTGACTGCTTATACACAGTAATTAATTTATCCAACCACATTCTCTGTTTTGTTTTTCAGATCTTCATGCCACGGAGAAGTGTAAAGAGTTGGGTCACAAAGCCAGGTCCAAGAGGCCAATATCGACGTGTAAATGTAAACAGGGTAACCCAGAGGGGAAAAGACGTCTCTACAGGGTTAGACTCTCAAACCCAAGCTTGTAAAATGCCATCACAGGTGGTAAAGAGGGTCAGTACATTACATTGCAAAGAATGCTAACTTGGGAACTAACCTTTTGCCACTGGCCTGCCCCTAACATACAGCACCACCCTGGGCAATTTACGAACCCCCCCCCCCCCCGCCCCACGTCATTCCACCTGCAAAGTACCCATAAGCACTCAGGAATTTTTAAGGTCTATCCTGGTTTTAAAGTCTCTTGATCTGATGTATTAATAGGGATTAGTTTTGTTCTGAGTGACAGAAACAGACCTCAAAATGACTGAAATAAAAGGGGGCATGAGAGGCGCCTGGGTGGCTCAGTCAGTTGAGCGTCTGACTTTGGCTCAGGTCATGATCTCATGGTTCAGGGAGTTCAAGCCCTGCATCAGGCTCTCTGCTGTCAGTGCAGGGCCCGCTTCAGATCCTCTGTCCTCCTCTCTCTCTGCCCCTCCCCTGCTGGTTTTCTCTCATTCTCAATCTCTCTCTCTCTAAAAAAATAAACTGAAAAACAGGGCGAGGGGGACGAAATTGATTGGTTCGTACAACTGCAAAGCTATCGGCAGTCCACAAAGCCCCTTCTGAGAAATGGGAAAAGGGACTCCTGAGTAAGCATGTGGCTTGGCAAGTAATGGAAGCCTTTGTGTGAAACACAACACAACAGAACAAGTCCCTTCCTCTAGGTAGATGCAGCCCTGCTCCCCAGTGGACCAAATGGATTTCAACCCCACTTGCCCCTTTGGCTGGGAACCCTCCACAGTTCACAAACTGTTCAACTGTATATAGCGGCCCTGAATCCAAGGGTAACTGGCATCAAGTCCAGCTGGGTCTACAGACTCAAACACTATCACCAGGACTTATGATCACTCTTTCCTCCTGGCTCTGCTGGTCTTTTGTTGACTCCCTTCTTCTGTGTGTGCATGTGCATGTGCGTGTGTGTAGCTATCAATCAGCTGACTGAGTAGCCTTAGAACAGAGGAACCACCCCGCTAAGGTTTTTACATTAGCAAAAACCCTGAAATGATACTCACCAATACCCATGAAGCTGCAGTAAAACTGGTGTATTTGTATTTGTGCGTATCTAGGGCTCCATCAATTGGCACAAGTCTTTGGAAAGCTATTGGGCAATTTTGACCAACAGGAATACAAACTGCTGTGTCATGTGGGCCCTTACGAATACCCCTGAGAACTTACCCTAGAGAACTAACTTAAACCTAGCACTTCACATGCATGAGAATGTTTATTCAACATTGTCTACTATAACAAGTTGGAAACGGACAGACATCAACCACAGAGGAACAGGTAGGTGAATCACAACACGGCAACAGAATGAACTGAGTGGCCATTGTAACGACAACTGTGGGGGCACCTGGCTGGCTCAGCTGGAGCAGTGTGACGCTTGATCTCAGTGTCGTGAGTTTAATCGCCACGTCCAGTGGAAAGATTACTTAAATAAATACAACCTTAAAATAAAGAAAGAAACAAACAAACCAACAACCTCAAAGAGTCTATATAACCAGGGTGCTAAGTGAAACAAGGTACGGACAAAGTTACGTACAGATGACGATAAGCATACAGAGATGAAGCCTAGGAAGGGGCACCTAAAAATGGAAGTCATGTTTGTGTTTACAATGGAGGAGTAATAAGAAAGCTGTTTCCTCTTTTCAATTTCTTGGCAATCTCGGTACAACTTTGTTTTAGAAGAACTAAAATCTAGTGAGCAAATTCTACGATTTAAGAATCACTATCTTGGGGCACCCGGGTGGCTCAGTCGGTTAAGCGTCCGACTCTTGGTTTCCGCTCCGGTCACGATCTCGCCGTTCATGAGTTCCAGCCCCGCGTCGGGCTTCGCACTTGCTTGGGATTCTCTCTCTCCCTCTTTCTCTGCCCCTTCCTTCTGCCCCTCCCTCACTTATTCTGTCTCTCTCTCAAATAAATAAATAAATAGATAGATAGATTGATAGATAAATATGACTATCTCAGTTTCCTTATGAGGGTTTTTTTTTTATGATTAAGTCAAAGGTTGTATATGAAATGTTTAGGGAATGCCTGCCTCAACCTGAGGCAGAAATAAACGTTAGTCATCACTGTTAGGGTAATATGCTTAAAACATCGAGTGTGCTCTGTACACAGTAAAAGAAGACAGAAAGTGATTTTTTCACTTGAGTTTTCTCCGTTAATGCGAAGACAAAGCGATTTTCCTTTACCACACATGCCCTTACCAATTCACACTGTCTTGCTCCGGTGATCTAACCTCAAGGGCATTCCATGCTATCTCCTCAGATCCTCTTAGAAACTTTTGTTGGGAGGCTCAGAACATAGGTGTCCACCTGGATTGATACTGCTCAGGGGAAGATAAAGGCAGCAGGGAGAAGGCCAGTTACAGGGGAAGAGGGAAGACAAGACTCGCGTTAAAAAGTTAATGTTTCAGGGCGCCCGGGTGGCTCAGTCAGTTAGGCATCTGATGCTTGATTTGAGCTCAGGTCATGATCTCACAGTTCAGGAGATGGAGTCCCATGTCAGGTTCCACAATGACAACATGGAGACTACTTGGGATTCTCTCTCTCCCTCCCTCTCTCCCCCACTCATGCTTTCTCTCATACTCCTAAAATAAATAATGAAACTTAAAAAAATATGAAGACAGATAGTGTGAGCGGGGTAAGGGCACACAGAGAGGGAAACAGAGGATCTGAAGCAGGCTTCGTTCTGTCAGTGCAAAGCCCAATGTGGGCCCGAACACACAAACCGTGAGGTCATGACCTGAGCTGAAGTTGGACACTTAACCAACTAAGCCACCCAGGTGCCCCCAAAGGTCAACGCTGTAATCACACAGGTCATTGGTAAATACATTCTCACTGTAGAATGAATTTAGAAAATCTAACTCGTCAGCTAAGCCTAAAGCTCAGGCTGCCATCACAAAATATCCCAGACCTGGGTGCTTCAACAACAGACATTTATTTTCTCACAGTTCCGGAGGCCGGAAGTGCACGACCAAGTTTCCACAGAGTTAGTTTCTGGTGAGGACTCTCTTCCTGGCCTGCAGATGGCCTGCCTTCTCACTGTGTCTTCACATGGTAGTGAGAGAGAGAGAGTGCCAGAGCAAGAAAGAGAGAGAGAGAGAGAGAGAAAGGAGAGTGCAAGCTCTCTGGTATCACCTCCTATAAGGGTGTTAATCTCATCAGTGGGACCCCACCCTCATGACTTCATCTAATTACTTCCTTACTCCAGTCCTGGAGGGTCAGGGCTCCAACATAAGAACTTTGAGGGACACACACATTCAGTCCATAACAAGAGTCCCTTCCTTTCCTCACCTAGGTGCTTCTCCCCCAGTTAGAACTCTATGATCAATTCTCAGGTACAGAAATATATCCAGACTTTTCCCTTTTAAAGAAAAAAAAAAAAACTATCGATTTTATGAGGTTATTCTGTGCAGTTTTTAAAATCTTCCTGAGCGTAGACCTCTTCAATTTTTTTTTTTAATAAAATATGTCTTGGTCAATGGTCAATGTTCAGAGTGTCTGTTGTTTTTTAGCTGCTGCATAATATTCTAAAATAAAATGTCCAGATCCTACTAGTTACTTTGTTATTTTTTTTAAAGTAATCTTTACACCCGATGTGGGGCTTGAACTCACCACCCCGAGATCAAGAGTCACATGCTCTACTGACTGAACCAGCCAGGCACCACCCCCATTAGCTACTTTAAATAACTATTACCATATTGATAAATATTTAAGTCATTTCTGATCTTTTTTTCCAATTACAGACAATTCTGCAATAAAAATCTTACACCATCTCTGCATACAAAGGTGAATGTTTCTCTTGGGTTGGTGCTGAGAAGCTGAATTGCTCGATCGCAATATATGCACATTATCAATTTTAACAGACACTGGCAAATTGTCCTCTAAGGTGGCTATCCTATTTATATTCTCACTAGTAATTTATGAGACTGCTTGAACCTCCTTGCCAACATTTGAAATTATCCAACTTGAATATTCTTTGCCAATCTCATGAGTACCCAAAATGTTATCTTACAATTTAAATTTGTATTTCCCTGTTGGATGGGAGGCTGAGCATTTTCTGGAATATTTATTGGCCAACTCCCAAGCAGTCCCTCATAAGTATCACCTCCTTATGTGTTTTGACCATTTTTTTCCCCTATCAAATTGTTTACCATTGTCTTATTCAATCTGTATGACTCCTTCATATATATACTAATCCTTTATTGTCTGTTAGTTAGGTTGCAAATATTTTCCCCCCAACCTGCCCACTGCCTTTTTCATTTATGGTACATTTTGCTTTACAAAATTTTTTATTTGGGAAATAGACAAAAGTTCTGATTTTTTCCTTGGATGACTTTGCTTATAGTGTTATAAGAAGAACTTTTCTGTGCCAAGATCATAACCATATAAGTACTCTTACATACTCATTTAACGTTCTTGTATTTTTTCTTCTACTTTTAGATCTTTAGTCCATCTGGAATTTATTTTAAAAAATGATGTGAGGGGGGCACCTGGTTGGCTCAGTCGGTTAAGCGTCAGACTCCTGGTTTCAGGTCGGGTCATGACCTCACGGTTTCATGAGTTGGAGCCCCGCGTAGGACTCTGTGCTGACAGTGTGGAGCCTGCTTGGGGTTCTCTCTCTCCCTCTCTCTCTCTCTGCTCCTCCCCCATTCACACCGTCTCTGTCTCTCTCAAAAATAAACTTTAAAATTTTTTTTTAAAAAAATGATGTGAGGTAGGAGCTAACTTAACTACTTTCTAAATGGATAGTCAGTTGTCCCAATCAATGGACCGAGCTCTTTGTAAGGATTGTAAGCTCTACACTTTTCTATCTCATTGTTTCTGGATCCAGCTCAAGAGGAAATGAGGTAATCTATACAGCTATACCCAACACTCTCTGAAAGAACAGAACCTGACTCGGGAGATTACTTCAACGTGAATGCTTCTTCTCAAAAGCAAATCATCTTTTCTATAAATTAAATGATCAATCCCTACTTTATCTCTTCCATAATTAAGATTTTCCTCCAATTTGGTTTTTGGTTGAATGAGCACACATTTACATTTGAACAATTTTCTGAAATTGTGATAGAGGAAGATTCGCCATAATGCTACACACATTTTGAACCAGACGCTATTTTGTTAAGTTAGCAGCAGCCTTAAACACCACATGCTTCGAGCAAGTTCTGGACCTCCATGTGTTTCTCGAAAGGGTTGGAACAAGGAACCAAATGCATGTAACACGCACGGTTCCTCTGCCTGGTGTCTCAGTGCAGCCGGTGGCGGGGTTCCAGAGACCTGGGTTTGAATTTGCCTCAATCACATTAGAACCACAAGACTTTGCCATATTTTCTTAATATCTGTTTGCTTCATCTGTTGAGTGGGGGTAACACAAATACTTACTTATTAGAATCACTATAAAGACAAAATGGGTTAATACACACAAAGCTCTTTTTTTTTTAATGTTTATTTATTTTTGAGAGAGAGAGAGAGAGAGTGTGTGTGTGTGAGTGGGAGAGGGATGGAGAGAGAGGGAGACAGAGAATCCAAAGCAGGCTCCAGGCTCCAAGCTGTCAGCACAGAGCCCGATGTGGGGCTCAAACTCACAAACCATGAGATCATGACCTGACCTGAAGTCAGACACTCAACAGAGCCACCCAGGCGCCTGCCCTCTCCCCCCAACAAAGCTCTTAGAAAAATGTCTGCCATGACCAGTGTTCTGTGTTAGCGGAAAGCTTTCAGCCCTGCAGGCTGCTGCTTTCATAATGTCCCACTTTTGTCCTTTTGAAAACTTCTCATGATTTTAGATTCACTTCTCTTTTTCATTCTTACTGCTTTTTTTTCTTGTGTATTTGCAAAAATAGAGTCTTTGTCCCAAATTCGCTGTCAAAGAAACCTGGGAGATGTCTCTATGGCCAGTCTGATGAGGAGAGCATCCAGATCCCTGTACCTCAGCTTGGGTTCAAGAAAATCTGAGCCTAAATCATGGACCCTCTCATAGTTGCCATGAGAAAGTCAGCTCTAGGGGCACCTGGGTGGCTCAGTCAGTTGAGCATCCAGCTTTGGCTCAGGTCACGATCTCATAGTTTGTGAGTTCGAGGCTCGTGTTGGGTTCTGTGCTGACAGCTCAGAGCCTGGGGCCTGCTTTGGATTCTGTGTCTCCCACTCTCTCTGCGCCTCCACTACTTGTGCTCCCTGGCTCGCTCACTCTCTCTCTCCAAAAAATAAACATTAAGAAATAAATAAAAAGTCAGCTCTAGGCTGCACCACTCCTAACAGCCAAGAAGCTTTGAGAATGCACTTGCCACCCATATTGAGTGAGGTCTTTTTTGTGAGCTCTGTGCTGGGTTTCAGGTAATGTGATCTCAGCTAAAGAGCTAAGGCTCAGGATCACTGGGTGCGTTTCCTGGGTCCCACCCGTGCTTTTGGCACACAGGCTGCCTCCCCTACTACAGCTCCCCACACTATAATTCACCAGAGGCCCCTACTTGAAAGAACCCAGGCCTCAGTCCTTATGTGGGGTCTCCCCTGTGAGCCCTACCCTGGGAGATGATCTGTTTGGGGAGTAGTCTGCATGTTTTTGGCTCTACCCCAATGAAGGATGAAGTCCTTGTCACCCTGCAAGGGCCATTAAGGGCCCAGGGACCTTTTGTATGCCATATTAGGGGAGAACCACAGGTGGCAGGATTAGTCAATGAAGATATTGAGGATATGGGGGTCACTGTTCATGCGGAAGGAGAAGTCTCAAAGAGACAAGGACAACGAAGGGAGGTCTGGAATGGAGGAGAGAGCTGGCGACCCAGCTGGGGGAGAAGCTGTACACAGTTGTATGTTCACTAAAACATGGAAGGATCGCTGGAAGGAAGGGCCAACGTGTGGATGACAACCAAGTGACAGGGATGGCGAGCGTGGTGGGTGTAGTGCCCCAAATCTAGAAAGCAGTCCCTGTGATGTCAAGAGAAGCGAGATATTTCACTGTATTAAAACAAAAGGCGTAGGGGCACCTGAGCGGCTCAGTCGGTTGAGCGTCCGACTTTGGCTCAGGTCGTGACCTCACAGTTTGTGGGTTCGAGGCCCGTGTCGGGCCCTGTGCTGATCCTCTGCAGCCTCAGATCCTCTGTAGCCCCATCTCTCTCTGCCGCACCCCTGCTTGCACTCTCACAAAAATACATATTTAAAAAAGAAATCAGGGGCGCCTGGGTGGCGCAGTCGGTTAAGCGTCCGACTTCAGCCAGGTCACGATCTCGCGGTCCGGGAGTTCGAGCCCCGCGTCGGGCTCTGGGCTGATGGCTCAGAGCCTGGAGCCTGTTTCCGATTCTGTGTCTCCCTCTCTCTCTGCCCCTCCCCCATTCGTGCTCTGTCTTTCTCTGTCCCAAAAATAAATAAACGTTGAAAAAAAAGAAATCAAAGATAAAAAGTGTTAAAACAGGCTCCTAAGCACTGTTCAAATATTTAATTTGTAAAATAGAAAGACAGTGGCTTATATGTTACATATATTCTACATATTTTATACATATACATGTTATATGATATTTTTCGTATATGGTGTGGGTGCGTATATGAAAGTTCTATGAAGAAAAGTCTAAAAGAGATTATTTGAGAATGCTTCTGAATGGGAGACGGCCCTGCGGGCCCCTCCCCTGTGTAAGACTACACAGAGGACCGTAGGCTGGGGGACTCGCAGGATGCAGCTAAGCCTGGAAGGGAGGCTGTTAGGGGCTGAGCGTTTGTACTTTCCTGAATTTCACATGTTGAAGCCCTAACTCCCAGAGGGGGCTGTATTCGGAGTAAGGAAGTAATTAAGGTCAAACAAGGTTATCAAAGTGGGGCCCTTATCCAATGGGATTAGCGTCCTTAAAGGGTGACCCAAGAGAGCTAACTCTCAGGGGCACTCGGGTGGCTCAGTCGGCTAAGCGTCTGAATCTTGGTTTCGGTTCAGGTCACGATCTCACCAAGGGAGCAATCAAGCCCCGAGCCAGAGTCCCATGTCAGGTTCCTCACTGACCTGGAGCCTGATTGGGATTCTCTCTCTCCCGTTCTCTCTGTGCCCGCCCCCCCCCCCCACGTGCATACATATGTCCCACCCCCCAAAATTAATAAACTTTTTTTTTTTTGAAAGGGGGAGCTCACTCCTTCTTCTATGCTCACAGGTACAGAGGAGAGGCCCTATGAGGGCACAGGTAGAGAAGGCATGCCAGGAAGAGTGCTCACCAGGAACCGAATGAGCCAGAACCTTGGTCTTGGATTTCTAGACTCCAGAACTGTGAGAAAACAAACATGTGCTGTGTAAGAAAGACAACCAGACAGCCAGGCAACCCAAGCCAACACAGAGCCTCCTAACTTGGAGGTTAGGATGTAAACCAGCTCTCCTTTACCTCTTGGTCTCTGGATGTGATGATGTGAGTCACTACCAAGCAGCAAGAAAAACCCTCCTGGTCCATAGAAGACATGTGCTCCCTTGGAACCTCCTAGCTCAGCCTACCTGTTCCTACTCTTCCCACGAAACAGGAGGCACTGCTCCAAAGCAAACTGCATTAAAAACAAAAAACCACACCTACCACAGGCCGCCTATTGTAACACTGGGCAGAGAACCGGTTAAAGAGAACTCTATTTGGGGGCATTTCTGGCCAGAGAGCTACTCTCTTTGCCCTAAATGTTACTGACCCGGGGACCCTGGCGTGACTGACGTTAAACGTGGGAAGGAGTGGTCCTGTACTCATCCGCTCAACACATGTTCAGCGCATTTCTGGGATGGGCCAGGCGCTGTTCTAAAAGCGGGGGATATGGTGGTACATGAAAGGCACTTCCTGCCCTGAGGAAGCTTACGACTGGGTGGCAGGAGACAGACACTAAACAAGCAAATATAGGGGCTCCTGGGTGGCTCAGTCTGTTAAGTGTCTGCTTTCCGCTCAGGTCATGATCTCACAGTTCGTGAGTTTGAGCCCCGCGTCAGGCTCTGTGCTGACAGCTCAGAGCCTGGAGCCTCTGCTTCGGATTCGGTGTCTCCCGCTCTCTCTGCCCCTCCCCTGCTCTTGCTCTGTCTCTCTCTGTCTCTCAAAATTATATAAACTAAAAAAAACCTGTTTTTAAGTAATAAAAAATAAACAATTAATTATATACAGGATCCTAGGAGAGTAGGAGCTAGGAGAAAAAACAAAGCCAGGATAGGGGACGAGGAGGGAGTATTACAGCCTGAGGAGCTATAATTTTACATATGGTGGTCAAGGAGCCTTGGCATTTGAGCAAAGACGGGAGGAGCCCTATTGGTAACTGAGGAAGGAGAAACAACAGCCCGAGGGTGGTTGTGCTGGAAGCTTCTAGGCCGAGGCTGGCTAGAGTGAAGTGTGTGAAGGGGAGCAGGAGGGAAGGCCACATGCCACGGGCTTTGGCTTTTGCTCTGAAAGAGATGGGAAAGAAACCTCCAGACAGTTTTGCACAGAGGAGTGACAGGATTCCACCGTAAACGTTGAAGGATCATTCTGGCCACCGTTTGCGGACTAGAGGGTCGGGTAGGGTACCGAACACGGCAAGTCCAGAAGCAGGGAGACCAGTTACGACGTTCCTGGACGACTCCAGGAGAAAAGGACGGTGGCTTAGACCCGTGTGGTGGTGCAGGAGTTGAGAAGAGGTCAGATTCTGGATATATTTTGAAGGCAGAGCCAACAGGATGTGCTGACAAATCAGATGTGACCAACGAGAGAAGAGTCAAGCGTGACTCCCAGCGGTTGGGCCTGAGCAGCTGGAAGGATGACGTTGCTTTGTGATCAAGAGACACAGCACTGCGGGCGCCCAGATGGCTCAGTCGGTTGAGCGGCTGACTCTTGGTTACCGCCCAGGTCGTGATCTCGCAGTTTCATGACTTCGAGCCCCGCATCGGGCTCCATGCGACACGCAATACTGATAAGTCAAACACCATCTTACTGATCAGTCAAGTACCATCATCTCTGAGTCACCACCACCCAACAACTCACTGATAGGAACCTGAGAGTGCCAGGCTGATTGTGGCTTCACACTGAGTGAATTAACACTGCCGTACAGCATTCTTATTACAGTTTCTCTGTTGTGTTTTGTAAGAAAATCGCTAAACATTTTCTCTAACCACCCTGCCCCCTCCCCCCTGCCCCCCCGCCCCCGCCAAAAAAAGCAACCAGAAGAAGTAATGTATCGATTAAAGCAAAAAAGGGAAAATTCCCTAAGGCAAGGGAACCCAGAGAAACAATGTCAACATTGGACCGTCATAATTCAAAAATCTATGCTTG
Source organism: Leopardus geoffroyi (assembly GCF_018350155.1). Lineage (NCBI taxonomy): Eukaryota > Metazoa > Chordata > Mammalia > Carnivora > Felidae > Leopardus > Leopardus geoffroyi. The sequence continues at coordinate 95,024,948 of NC_059326.1, read as the reverse complement.
CGATCTTGTTTGGAGGGTAGGGAAGAGAAGGGCACAGTAATGGTGAGTTAGAGGCAAGGATTAGGGACTTTCAGAAGTTTGCTTAAACAAGAAAAGGCTTTAAAAGGCTATCTGAAGAAAGGAAATGTCTCCATTGCTTTGAAGCATGGAAAAGAAAGAAATTATGAGGAAATGAATGTGTGTTTTCGTAAGAGTCTTAATAACAGCTCATGACACAGGACCTCTTAAGAAAACAGGCGTGTGGGTTTTCAGTTCAAACGTAAAAACGCAGCATTCTAGTTTGTATTAATCAGTAGCTGGTTATGAATAAACTATTTAAGAGGGTTCACTTTACAAGGAGAGTGACACCAGTTGTTCCACTTAAATTTTGGTCAAGTACAAACTGAGCATTAAAAAATAGCGAATGATCTAAAACTTTCAGGAAGTACCGAAGAACACGTTATTTCTTTCAAAATGTAATATTTAAGCTCATTTCAACCTGCGAGTTGCCTCCGCAAACATTCTTAAATCCAGCTCGTTAAGCATCGTCAATGTTTTATGGGACTATTAACTAGAGACCTGCCGAGGTACAAAATTCACCGTCAGGGTGAAACACTAGGAAATGATTTTTATGTTTCATAATTAACCTGTACAGGGGAGTTTTCAGAGGATAGCTTTATATGTAATGACATTATTTTTTTTATACTTCATTAAAAAATCTACTTCAGATCCAAACATATCATGTTTTAAGTATACTTTCATTGTCCGCAATTATCCAGCCTCAATGTAGATGTTTAAAACAGCTGTCTTCTGTTTTAAAGTCAGAGCAAACAAAACACCCTCAGTTGTCTCCATTTCTCTGGTTATAAAATTACTCTTAAATACACATTCATCCTAAACAGCCTGGAAAAAGGCTTTCAGTTGATATCAGTACAGTGTTTTTCTCACATAATCTAAAACCTAGATTTGGAACAAATTTGGAAGCCTAATTTTATATTTAAACATGGGCCAGAACAATTCCCTCTTCCAGCCGCCTTCCACTACCTGGAAGCAAAGGCCTTGAAAACAGTTCTCCGCCCCCAAAAAAGTTATATTTTGCTTCTCATCATTCTTCTGGCCAAATAGCAAATTCCAAAGTGGTGCTGAATCATCTGGTTTATCTGGTTACGAGAGGTATACATTACGTTTCGGTAACTGCGTTTTTAAACACACTTTTATCCAAGTAGATATTTTTCAGTCTAAACATTAGCAAGAAGGACAATCGAGAGCAGTTACGTTGGAACAGCAAGATGAAAACAAGGCCAGAGACAGCCCTTGCTCTGTATTACATAACCAAAGACTTCAATTAAACGTAAAGGGCTTTGGCGGGGTGGGGGGAGGGAATGGAGTGCTGGTTTACTTAACATGTATTGTTCATTCATTACCTTATTTCTAATCTACCAGTCTCCTCATTTCCCAAACAATAATTTGATATCAGAAGTGAATGGAGCCCCGGCATCACTGTGGTATAGTGGAGTGATTGTTACCCCCAGAGAGGGCACCACCCGTGAAGCTATTCATGGAGGGGCAGACAGTAAATCACTGTTAGCACGCTCTGGCTTGCTGGGAGAACGGGCCTTGGAGATGCTGAACAGTGTTCCCGGTGGATTCCAACTGCATTTTCTCTCCTTCTACGGGTCTTTCAGAGTTACCGCTTCTACTTGCGTTGCCGTGTATTTTCATTTTCAAGCATCTTGTTTGGTCATTGTGGTTATTTACGTATCACTTCCATCCGTAAATCCTTTATTCCTCATTCGAGAAAGAAATCAGACGCTACACATGAGAAGTTCTATGTTGGGGCAAAGCCTAGTTTTTTGTTCATCGTTAGAAGTGGAGACTCAAAGGGCACCTGGGTGGCTGGGTCGGGTAAGCCTCTGACTTGGGCTAGAGTCAGGATCTCACAGTTCCTGATTTGAGCCCCGTGTCGGGCTCTGTGCTGACAGCTCAGAGCCTGGAGCCTGCTTCGGGTTCTGTGTGTGTGTGTGTGTGTGTGTGTGTGTGTGTCTCAAAAATAACCATATAAATAAATAAGTAAATAAATAAATAAATAAAGTGGAAGCTCAAAACAACTAGAAAGTTTTGTGTTTTTATTTCCATTTTTAAATGATTCTATCCCACCAAAAAAAAAAAAATCTATTTTTTTCCCTACTGAATCCTTCAAATGCACCTCTCTTTTGTGGGCAAGCCCTTATTCTCTTCCAGACCCTGGAGGTACAAGAGAAACAAAAGAGGTGGAGTCCCAGGATTCAAAGGAGCTTCTGCTCTAACACAAAAAGACAAGCATCCAAACACGCAATTGCACCGACAGCTTTTTCCAGCTGTGATACGTGGGCTAAGATGGCACCGTACTTTGAACACATAATGGAGGGGTAGGATGTATTCTAGAACATCAGAGAAGTCTTCCTTGATGCAAGGGTGTTTGGGTGGACATTTGAAGGATGAGTATAGGCTAACCAGGTAAAGAAGTGAAAGAGGGAGATGGTGGTATTCCAGGCAGAAGCACGTGGGCAGGTCTGTGGTTACAAAGGAGCACGGGGCAACATTTCAGAGGAAAAACATGGAAGGCAGCATGGCAGAGAGAAGAGACCAGAGAGGTGGGCAATAACCAAATCGTGCACAGCCTTGAAGGCCCTATGGAGGTTTGGGGATAGCAAACAGTATTTTAAGCAGGGGACTGATGGGATCAGAGATTCATCTTTCAAAGGTCACTTCAGCTACAGTTTGGAGGATGAATTCCAGGACAAGAGTACATACGACTTTATTTATGTTAATTGGGGGAGGGGGGAACCACCAAAAAGATTGCTGTAGATTGGTTCTGTGTACATAAGGTATATGTAAAAGCTAGAAAATGAACTATGGGGTTGCAGAAATGTTGCCTATGAAGTAGAGGGAGATGGATACAGTGTGGACTAATACAGAAGCGAAGCTTTATACACCATGGTTTTGTTTTTTTTTTTTTAATGTTTATTTATTTATTTGAGAGAGAAGAGAGAGAGCACGTGTGCACGAGGAGGGGAGGGGCATATTGTTTATTTACCTATTTTGAGAGGAGGAGAGAGAATCCAAAGCAGGCTTCATGCTATCAGTGCAGAGCCCAATGCGGGGCTCAAACTCACAAACTGTGAGATCATGACCTCAGCTGGAATCAAGAGTCAGATGCTCGGCCAACGGAGCCACCCAGGCGCCCCCTAGGGAGGCTTGTTTCTAAGACTAAGACAGGAAAGCTCGGTGACCTGCTGATGGAGAGATCCAGGCGAGGCAGAGAGACAGCAAAGAATTCCTAAGTGTAAGGGATCGAACAGGTGGAGGGACTGGTCTCAGACTGGAGGAGAGGCACCAGCTCCCCCATGGGAGGAGATGTAGAGGAAATAAGGAGTACAGAGGCAGAAAGTTCCCATGTGATAGACTGTTTTCAGGGAAGTAGGAGGCACCAAGGTGAAAATATCTGGTTACACGGAGAAAGTTAGAGTCTAATGAGGAAAAGGGAAGATGATGGCGAGGCAGTGCCCAACCAACTGAGGTTGATAACTGAAATTTCGCTCTATGGGGCTTCAGCTGCCTAGGGCGAGGGCAAAGAAGGCTGATATTTACATAATTCAGAATTGGTTCTTAGTCAGATGGGGGTGACCAAAAGACAGTTTGGTTTTCAAGGAAGCTGAAAGTGCTTGCTAAGAGAGACCATTATTACAAAGCTCTGTTGGCTGGAGAGGGAAATGAAAGAAGGACAGACAGATGGCTGGCTGGATGCTGGCTGGAGGGATGGACAGATGGAGGGAGGGATGGCTGGCTGGCTGTGCGGACAGAGGAATGGATGGATAGATGGATGGACAGATGGGCAGAGAGATGGATGGAAGGAGGGATGGATGGATGATGGATGGATGGATGGATGGATGGATAAATGGATGGATGAATGGATGGATGGACAGAGGAATGGATGGACAGAGGGATGTATGGCTAGATGGCTAGATGGATGGATGGACAGACAGACAGACTGCGAGTGGCAGGACCAACAGCTTGTAGGTCTTCCAGAAATCAGAGCTGTGCGGAGAGCATGCAAGTGATGAGAGAAAGCTATGTCTGCAGTGAGAGCTCTGAATTAGCGATTTAAAGGAGTCTTTTTTGATAAGAAACCCGAGACTGAGGGAAAAGAAGAATGTACATGCAGAATGCAAGAAGCGGAGGAAACAGAGGGTTAGCGGCTAGGTGGACCCTAACACTTCCAGGAATGGTGACAAGTGGAGGAACAGACAGGGAAACATGTAGCCTGGCGCTAAGTCTTTGAAAACTGGCATACAATGAGGTCTGCGGACAACAGACATCATCAGCGTATTTGTAGAACACAGCCTCCAAAGCTCTAGGAGTTTTAGCGAGAAGGAGAAATGATCCAAGAAGCCACTGACTTCACTTCCCAACACCAGGATAAATGGGCAAGAGGAAAAATAAACAGCCCCACCAGAAAAGGCCAGGGAAGAGCAGGACTCTAGGACACAGATGAGATTCACTGCGATGGTGGTTCTCATCCACAGTTACACACTGAGAATCATCTAGGAGCTTGGAAGAAAACAACCATGCACATGTCCTACCCTCCCCCCACCTGATAATTCAGAATCTCTGGAGCCTGGGTATTTGTGTCATTTAAAAGCTCACCAGTAATTCTAACGTACAAATGGATTTTCAAACTGTTGATTTAAAGCAGGGAGTTGAAGGGAACTTTGGAGAAGGGATTGCAGAGAGAGGGGTTTCTTGCTTATGATTGATATTGGCCTGAACGTACAAACAGCACTCCCCACGGGTCCCTCAGGAATGGATACCCACAAGAAGGTGAACGCTAAGCACCAACAGACCCCTCTTCTCTCAAGAGAACTCTGCTTTTCGTCTTCAAGCAGAGTTTCTGGCGAAATAACTAGACGTGGTCTTTCAAAGGATCCCTGTGTGAGCCTACCTTTGTAAATACCCTCCGCACTCTTTTCAGGTGATTTGGGGGGGGGGGGGGGGAAGCAGGTGTTATCATCACAGACGCATTTACGGAAGAGTTGTTAGGGGTAGTCCCCAGCACTGACACAAAACAAGCCTCCCCTTTCCCTGGTGCTTCCATCTGACTGACGCCTACGATGACGATGATAAGGATGACAGCGACGCTAAAGCGAACCTTTACAGCACGGTGCATACCAGGCCCTAGACTTGTGGCTTATGCTCACCATCTCATTTAATCCATACAATCTCTGGGAAGTGAGTCCAGGGGACACAGGGGAGTCCACTGGGGCTTCTGAGAGCTGAGCGACCTGCCCAAGGTCACCAGCTGTTAAGTAATGTCAAGCAGAGCCCACCTCCATGTCTTCCAGCTCCAGGAGCGTCTCTCCCCTGGCAGGGGTCCCCTTGCCAGGACAGATGGGGGCCTCACTGGATGGTGAAACCTCGAGATCTAGCAATTGCCAGGATGGTCCTGGGTGGCATTTCTTAGCCCGGTGAAAGTTAACTCCAACTCTTTTCTTCTTGTGTTCCATAATTTAAAATTAGGTAAATTTAATCTGTCCCGTCTTGGCTCAGATTTACTGCAAATTAAACATGCAAGTATTAATAATGGAAATAATTTCCCTTTAAAAACACATCCTGAAACTCGATGTGGGGCATTTCCAATATATCCATAAAGCAAACAAGACAGCTTAATTGTTTGTTTCTCCCAGGAAAGAAGCTAAACCCGGAATTAATTCGGTTCAGCCTGTGAAACAATTCGTTTGCTCTGCCTAATTCTGCCAATTAAAGAACTTTTTTCCCAGACACAATTAGCATGTAAAGCAGCGGCAGGGAGCAAAGAAGGGGCCTCAACGATCCCGGCGGGGTGGAGGTGTTGGAGGAGAACCCCCTGGGACCTCTTGGTCTCGACCTAGGGGCTGAGGGGGAGCGCCGGGGGGTGGGGCGGAGGGGGAAGGGCGCACGGACCAGCTCCAAGACCCGTTTGGCAGTGGCCCTGCCGTCACCAGCCGAAATCAGGGCGTTAAACAGCGCCGCCGAGGATCGAGCCGGCCCGGCCCGCCAGGGCACTTCCCCCAGTCCGGACCGGATCCCAGAGAGACCCGCGCGGCGGGAGGGCGCAGCCCAGCCCGCCAGCCCCCACGCCCCTGTGCCCTCTCCGGGAGCCGGCTCCGGTGTGCGGGGGCTGCGCGCGCACCTAGGACCGCGCCCCCCGCCACCAGGGATCTGTGGCTTTTGCTTAAGGTGGGGATAGCGGCCCCTGCTGGCAGCTCTGGCGAACAGCAGAGCCTGACTGCCTCACCGTTCTCGCCACCTTTTCCAGGTGGTTTGTAGACAAGAAAAATATGGTACATACAGGGTGTTGTCAAATGTGCGTTTATTCTTCGTGAGTCCTCAAGAGCAGATGTCTGTGCGTAACTTGCGTTCCCAGCAGAAACAGTAGAAAAAAGAACGTGGGCCCTCGTCCCCATTAGGGAACAGGTACAGTTTCTAATACATTTATTGGAGGGAGGTCACTCGGCCTAAGGGCAACTGGGACCCTGATCCTCCTCCCAGCGCTTTTCACGGCCGACCCATGACTGGGAAATTTTGCTTCGAGAACTGCTTGGTGGCCCAGTGCTACTTTCTTTAAAGGCGGTGGCTCCAGTCCGCACCATCTGCGAAGCCCACTGGGGAACCGCGGCCACCTCGCACAGTGGGTAGCGGGGTGTGCGGGCGCGGCGGGGAGCGAGCAGCGGCCCGGGGGAGGGGGACACGGTGTGGCCTGACTAGTTGGCATAAACCTGTAACTGCGAAGCTTTTTGGCGACCGCAAGTTCACGCGGTGGAGGAGGGCTGCGCCTGCCATTCTTGGTAACAATAGCGCCGTGTAAGAAGTTGCGATTTACTTCTCGCACGAAGCTGTTGGATTCTCACTGGGATTGTCTGCGTCGTCTTTCTGAAGTTTACTTACATTTCCAAGGACAGTCCACACACTTTCTAAGTTTCAAAACGGACTGTGGCTGTCGTTGGTGACACCATTCTTTGTACTACAGTTTACGTGCTTACTTAACATGCTTTATTAACATGTCGTATGCGCTTTAACTAATAGCAGTGTTCGTATCTTCGATGTGTGTGTTTTTAACCGCATCAGCTTTCATCCAATTCATCTGGGCGCGTCACTTCTGGAATCTACCTCTTGATACAGTAATCAGAATTAGAAAGGCTCATCGTTCACTTACCCTCATCCTTTAAAACTTTTCCATTTAAGAAAATCGATGAACAGATCCTTTCTTGTAACTCGCTCCTGCACTACGTCTATTTTTATTTATTTTTCTGATTTGGCAGGGCTCAGCAATGCTGTCCGGGATTTTTTTTTTTTTCTCCTTCTTCTTCTTTGCTAGAGCAGATGCGGGGGTGGGGGAAGCAGGGGCGGGCTCCAGCCCGAGTCAATCCCACGGGGACCTCCACCCACCGCGCGGCGGGGCCGGGAACCGTGGTGGAAGGAAGCCTCGCTGACCAGTCGGTGCAAGGCTCCACCTGCAGCCACGCCGCGTAGGTTCTCCCCCTCTCGGCCACGCTCACTCACATTCACACACAAACACCACAGCCCTCCTTTGGGTCGGAGAAGACGCCAGCCAAAGGAGGCGGGGTTGCGGGAGGAGAGTCCGCTCTGCGCAATCCAGTCCGGGACTTGGCTCCGCCCGAGAGCCGCGGCCTCTCCAGTGACAGAGGAGTAGTGAGCGGCACCGGGTGAGGCTGCAGCCAACTCCGCTCCCCGCGCACTCGGCTGCCCAGGCGCTCGGGACGCAGTAGCGGCGCTTCTCCGCGGGGCCGACCGCCCGCGATGCCCGCTTAGGAGCGGCGGTAGCGGCCAGCGTCGCCACACCCGCGGCACAGCCCTCGCGGTCGCCGAGCGGGGCTACAGCGTGCCCCCTGCCCCAGCCCCCACCCCGCCCCCCACCCTGAAATGACTTGTTAATCCGCGCAGACACCACCGAAGGGACTCACCGGAGTGGAATCCAAGTGGAATTTGGACCTGGAGAAGACTTTCTTGAACATTCACTCCTTCCTTGTTGGTTTTTCTTTCTTTCTTTTTTCCTCTCCCCTTCTGCGCCTGTCATTGGAGATGATCACAGCGCGTTTGCATCCCAGAAAGTAGTCGCCGCGACTGTTACCCCCAAAGAGACAAGCACACATGTAGGAATGACAAAGGCTTGCAAAGGAGAGAGCGCAGCTTGCGGCCCGGAGAGATCTCCTCGATAATGGATTACTAAATGGGATACTCGCTGTACCAGCGCGCTCCGAGCCCCGGCCGCCTGCCCGTCGATGCACCGAAAAGGTACGGCTGGGGCGCCCCGGCGCGCCCCACCTCTCCGGGCGGCTCGCCTCCGGCCAGCGGGTCCCGGGGACGCGGCCGGCCGGCACGCGCTGTCGGCTTTGTGGTATCTGCGTTTTGTCTGGTGTCTGTCTCCCGTGCGTTGCCGGGCCCTTGGGGAGCAGTCGTGAGCCCGGCCCGCTCCTCTCCGCCCTGTGCCGGGGAGACCGCCCGGCTCCGTGTTGCGAGCTTCCCCACCCGCGCCGCGCACACGCCCGGCGCCGCCCGGGACCGCGACCGCGCGGTGCTGCCTGGCTGGGGGATGTGTGTACAGGACCCGGGGCTCGTCCTCACTTTCTAGCCAACGGGCAGCAGGGAGGCCCCGAGAGGGTGGGATTTTCAGAAGCTCCCAGTCCTGGTGCAAAGGCTGGGGAAGGGGTTCTGCCTTCGAGGGCTGGCGAACGCTGGGCAGCAGAGCGCTGTTTTCGCCCAGCACCAGGTTTGGGTTCTGGGGTGGGAGAAGGGGTTCCGCAGAGACGGTGGGAAAGCGAAGAGAATCTTTTGTTGTCCGCCCGGGGTCTGGGCTGGGCTCTGTGGAGTGCGGGGAAACTTGTAATGGCCCTGGTACCCGTGCGCCCCGCCACTTGGTGACATCCCGGCTTTCGTGGCCGCTGGCACCAGAGGTTCCGGGCTTTGTTTGCTCGAGTGAGAGTGCCCAGGAACGGTCTCCTCCCGGTGTGGCGCGGCGCCCCCCGCCCTGGGTTCTGTCCCCCGCTGTAGCTCCCTTCTGGCCGGGCGAGGACAGCATCTGTCGCGGCTGCGTCCCCCTCCAGCACCGAGCCCGCCACGCCGGGGCTTGGCGGCCGCTGCGCTCTCCTCCAAAATCCACGAGGTCTCTCTAGGGAAAGGAGTTGTCCCTGAGGGGGAAGGGTGGGAAGACTTGGCAATAGATGACCCAGAGCTTGCTACCCAGACCAGGGCTCTGCCCAGGCCACCGGTTCTGGAGGTCCGAACTACTCGCTGCGTCCTAGAGAGCTCCCTCGCGGACAGTGGGGCGCTCAGGAGCTAGCCCGACAGTGCCCACCCACCCTGTAAGACCCTGCTGGGGTGGAAAGTGTCTCTTCTCCAGATTCTTTTTTCTCAGCTCCCCACTGTGGCACACGGTGCAAAGCAGGATCCTGAGGTCCGCTCCCTCCTCCCACGACCCGAGTGGTAAAGGGGGAGCCAGGGAGCAGTCCCGAACTTGCGCGTTTCGCGAAAGGAAACAGGATTCGGCTGTCTTTCCCGCTCCCTCGACTCCCCTCCGCCCGGCGCCGCCTCCTTTTCCACCGCGGGGTCACCCGACCAGGCGCTTCTGGAAAGTTTCTCTGAAAGCCAGGGGTGGCGGGCACGACAGGATTGGGGCTCAGCTTGTGCAGTCCGCGGGAAACCGAACCCGGAGGGAAGCGGGTGAACCGCCCAGGATGCGGGGAGTTAGGTGCTGGCTCACAGACAGTGGCGCCCACCGTGCGCCGTTTGGTTAGGGTCTCCGCGCTGCACTAGCTGGACCAGTCGAGGAAGGGTGGGGGGCGGGAAGTTAAGGGGGAGGGTTTAGGATGCTGGTGCGGCCACTGGACAGCGGCTGACGCACGGGTGGCCTGTGGGCAGGAGCCCGGACTCGCTGGCTTGTAAGTACCAGTTCCAAGTGCAGCATCCCCAGCCCCCCCCCCACCGCCCCCCACCCCGTGCCACGCGCAGTTTTCCAGCCGGCGGCGGGTTTCCAGGGAGGAGCGGAGACGGGAGCCAGGTGTTCATGGAGCGGGGGAGGAACTGCTGTCTTCACAGCCAAGGCAAGCACTTGCAGCCGCGGCCTCCGGCCTGTATCGGCAGTGGGCAGCCCCAACGTCCCTTCCGAGTCGGTCCTTGGGAGAAAGGTGGCTGGCTGCTTTGAGAATGCGGTGGCCAGTTACTGCCACGGGGGGATCGCTTTCTGCTTCCGCTGGATGGAAATCAAGTTGCTACTTGCTGAATGGGATCCATGAAAGGTTTAAAACACAGGCGTGCGCGGACACACACACACACACACACACACACACACACGCAAATGCTTGCACTTGTACGCACAACTTTCTTTGCCTCAAATCTGAAAAGATGTTTCACCCTGTTGCGGCGGCGTTCTGCCAGCAGGTCTCAGGAAAGCTATGTAATGCCCCCCAGCGCTGGTTGTTAAGTCTTTCCGGGGTAGGAAGGTCAGTGCCTCTGCCTCCTCTAATCCTGGTAATTGTCGATCTTCCTTCGGACATATTTCTGGGGCGTCAAGTCCTCTCTGATGGCAGGGGAAAGACTGTTGGTTCCTGACACATGAATCCTTTATTTAGGCCTTTTCCCCAAAAGTAAAGATGCCTGTCCCCGATTCTGAATGAAAATATCGTATTTTTACACCTCCTCCAAGTGGCTACCAGAGGTCAAGATGGCAAGCATTTTATATGTTTTATTTTTTTAATACCCTGTTTAGTCTGCATGGAGTTTTATGATTTACAGTAAGCTTTGATTAAACGACTCCAGGCACCAAAGTTAATTATTAACCTAACCTTAAAAGCAGTGGCAGACCAGTGTCTCCACCTATTAACCTAAAACTATCTGTTAAAAAATAATTGCACTATTTCAATTTGGTTTACCCATGCTTGTTTACCTGATAACTTTTATTTGAAACTTGAGTAACCCCCACCCCATATTATTATTTTGGTTCTAGGATATTCTTAAAATTTTTTGTTAATGCTTATTTATTGTTGAGAGACAGAGCATGAGCAGAGGAGGGGAAGTGAGAGGGAGACACAGAATCTGAAGCAGGCTCCAGGCTCTGAGCTGTCAGCACAGAGCTCGATGCGGGACTCGAACTTACGAACCGTGAGATCGTGACCTGAGCCGAAGTTGGATGTTCAACCGACTGAGCCACCCAGGCGCCCCGGTTCTAGGATATTCTTGAATGAGGCACTTTGCCAAACAATCCGAAAGCAGAAAAGAATGGAATATCAGTCTTAAAACCTCATTTCTGGGTTGTCTTTTACCAATTTGATATAAAGATGCATTGTAGCTCCTGTTTCTTACTTACAGTCTTCCCAAAGCGTGTTATGTTTTGCAACTATCCCCCTGTGGAGATGGGCCACTCTCTTCAATAATGCATGTAATCCACATATGTAAATTTTCAGCAGACACCCAAAATCATGGTCTCAGGAGCCATCTGCAGAATGTATTGACTGCATACAACATCTACATTTAAATAGGCTAAAAATTCCTAAGAACTGGCATATAGACACTCAAATGTTGAATAGGTAAATCAATGAAAGAAATAGCCACACATGATTCACATTTCTCCACTTAGAGTGGACCTGGTACCCCCTCCCCGCCCCCCCCCCACCCCGTCCCCATGGCTTCAGATAAGTGGTTATTATCAAGTGGCAATAAATGCAACTCTTTATTTACCCACACAGTGACACACATACACAAACACACAGCCCTCAAGTTCTTTCCAAGTCTAGTGAATGCTTTTCCCATCATTAAAAAAATATAGCATTTGCATTTTGAGTAGGCGGATAACATTGCTTAGTATGTTGAATCAGAAGGATGGCAAGAATTAGGAAGACTGTTATCTTCCCTGAATAAAAATAAGACACCCAAATTAAGAACTTGTATTAAATTCAAAATAAATACTCATGCTTTAAAAGCAAACGGGTAATTGCACTCCCATATGAAATGGAAGGAAAAATACTGTTTTGAACGAGGAGGTAAGTCGGATACTTTACTATGTGTACAGAGTGGTTCAGCTCTTTTCCGAGGAGGACAAAAGAGTGATCATGGGAAAAGAAGTTTTTTGGAACTAGATTGCCAAAAGCGAATATATTCTCCCCATCCTATTTGTTTGCAGAAAGGAATCACGGAACAAGCCAAACTAATTGCAAAGGCTTTAATTAAGCATCTGCCGTTTGCAGCAGTATGTAAAGCCAGAGAGAGGCTGCACGGATCTCTGTATGGTTTCCCCCCTCCCCCGCCCCAGGTTTAGACCATTTATTGTCCTCCTCCTACAGCGGGTGTGCCTGGAGGTTCACGTGTCCGGAGGAAGGCGGAGCCTGGAAACATCCTGCTGTGCCCTCCCGCATCAGTGTCCCCCTACTCTCTTGAGGTACCCCAGAGCCAAGTCGCCTCTGAGATATTTCTACTCCACAGGGAAGGCTTTTCTCATCCACTGAGCTATGCTCTGCTGGCAACCTCGCGGTTGCCTCTTGGGGATGTGGTAAGGTAGGGGAGGGCGGGAGGCATTTAATCCCTCTGAAATGGGCAAGTAAGATGTCACACCACACAAACGTCAAGGGGAGGAGGCAGTACAGGCTCCTCAGCATGGGACTATGACAGTGGAGTATATACCCAAGGGCACCCTGCTTTGTGAAGCAGGTGAGTTCTTGCAAAACCTTTCGATTAGAGTCATTCTAATTGCAGTAATGGAGAGTGCCCCATAAAAGGATCAGTATTCGGATGTTTCCCAAGTCACCTCTTCAGCCGGGACCTCTCTCTCTTGGGTCTCTCAAGTAGTAAATGCCAAAAGTTAAGTAGCTCTTCTTGGATCCAATAGGTATCTCCCACCTAACATGTTTAGAACACCCGATTCTGGATCTTTCCCCCCCAAATATGCTTTTCTTATTATCATCTTCTCCATCTTGGTAACTATTAGAGCTGCTTGCATGTAACCACTTAACAGTTATATCCTCCACTCTTCTCTTCTCTTCTGTCATCACAGCCGCTCCGCCTGCAAGGCTGCTGACCCCTCCTTCAGAATACCTGAGGACGTCCTCCAGATCTCCCACCTCTGTGGCCCTCAGAGTAGCCAAGCCAGTGTTCTCTCCTGCTGCTTTACTGTGCCAGCCTCCCAACCAGTCTCCCTGCTCTGCTCCTGCCCCCCTATAGTCGTTTCTCAACACAGCAGCCAAAGTGACTTTTTAAAAACTTGAAGCCAGAGGGCGCCTGGGTGGCTCAGTCAGTTAGGAGGTGATTCTTGGTTTCTGCTCAGGTCACATGATCTTGGGGTTTCATGGGTTCCAGCCCTGCATCGAGCTCTGCGCTGTCGGTGTGGAGCCTGCTTGGGATGCTCTTGTCTCTTGTCTCTGACCCTCCTCCACTCGTGCTGTCTCTGTCTCTCTCAAAATAAATAAACTTAAAAAAAAAAATCGAAGCCAGATGAGATCACTTTTGCTCAAATGCTTTCCCATCTCATTCCAGCAGAAGCCAAAGTGTGCCCTATGGCCTTTGTGGCCCTACATGTCTGTGCTCTGATCCCCACCCCTCGTTGGGGCTATGTGAATATGCCAGACGTGCTCTCTTTATGGTCCTTTTTTTTTTTTTTTTTTTTTTTAAATTTTAGTTAACATACAGGGCAATATTGGTTTCAGGAGTAGAATTCAGTGATTCATCACTAACATACAACACCCGGTGCTCATCCCAATAAGTGCCTTCCTTGATGCCCCTTCCCCACCCACCTCCTTCCAGCAGCCCTCAGTCTGTTCTCTATCGTTTAAGAGCCTCTTGTGTTTTGTTTCCCTTTCTGCTCTTTCCTGCCTTCCCAATGTTCATCTGTTCTGTTTCTTAAATTCCACATGTGAATAAATCATATTTATCTTTCTCTGACTTATTTCACTTAGCATAATATACTCTAGTTCCATCCATGTCCTTGCAAATGGCAAGATTTCATTCTTTTTGGTGGCTGAGTAATATTCCATTGTATGTATATGTGTATATTCCATTGTATGTATATACACACACATACATACACAACATCTTCTTTATCCATTCATCAGTCAGTGGACATTTGGTCTCTCCCCCATGGTTTGGCTATTGTTGATAATGCTGCTGTAAACATTGGGGGGCACATGCCCCTTTGAATTTGTATTTTTGTAGCCTGTAGGTAAGTCCCTAGTAGTGCCATTGCTGGATCGTCTTCAGGGTCCTTTGCATGGTCTTCACACTTGATCTTCCATGGCTTTGGATGATTCTTTCCCCAGACAGCCGTGTGATTTTCTCCTCATATCCTTAGGTCTCTGTGCAAATGTCACTTTCACAGTGAAGCCTTTTCTGATCGCCTTATTTACTTCACCCTTTCCCCCAAGACTCCCTACCTCCCTGGACTGCCTCACTTGTTTCCCTTCTCACTTTTTACAGCCTGACAGACTATATGTCTTTTCTGTCTCCCACTCGAATGCAAGGCCATGAGGAAAGACTTTTCATGTGTTGTTCACTGCTGTATCTCCAACACCTAAAACCCGTGCCTGGCACATCATAGGCCATTCATGAGATGAGCTGAATCAACTCATTGATGAATCAGTACAAGGTGCATCTTTTTGCAAACACTAGTCTTTACCTCTTTTGTCTGCTCTTGTTTTCCTTTCTTATGTTTTCATCCAGTGGAATACTTCCTGCATATGTGAGTGAGTGAGTGAGTGAGTGAGTGAGTGTATGACACGGTCTTCCATGCACACAGGTGATATGTCTCATGCACCATTAGTGGAGCATTCACTGTGGGTTGTTTTCCCAGTCTTGGTGACGGACTGGAGCCTGCTCATTCCCACACTCTCACCCAGTCCCCTCTGTGGCCAAGAGCACACATCTGTGGGACACCTGGGTGAAGCTGGAGGGAATCTGAGTTAGGTAAAAAAGCAACTTGCCAAGAAACAGAGCTAGGAAGACAGCCAGCACTTGTGGGGATTGAGCTTTTGACTTTGGCCTCATTCGGTCGGCATTCTAACCACTGGCCACAGAACTGTCTTGCTTTTCTGGAGTTTGCTAGTAGTACTTTTGAAAATTCACCTTTCTAACAGGAGGAAATGGCCTGCTGACGAACCCACATTTCTGCCCTGTACTTCTACTAGTACAGTGATAACTGTTGTTAAAGGTCTTGCACTTGGACTCGCATGTCCTGGGTTCAAGACTCTTCCTACCTTGGACAAGCCACTTAACCTCCCTGGAGCTAGAGTACTTTATTTAATTTTTATTTCTTAATTTTTTAAAAATATGTATTTATTTTTGAGACACACAGAGAGACAGAGCGGGAGTGGGTGAGGGGCAGAGAGAGAGGGAGACACAGAATCGGAAGCAGGCTCCAGGCTCTGAGCTGTCAGCACAGAGCCCGATGTGGGGCTCGAACTCGTGAACTGTGAGATCGTGACCTGAGCCAAAGTCAGATGCTTAACCGACTGAGCCATCCAGGCGCCCCGAGAGCTGCAGTATTTTAAATAAAAATTGCGAATAGTAAACCTGTGCTTCCTACCTTCTACGACTGCTAGGAAGATAACATGAAGTCACAAATGTGAACGTTTTTGGTAAAATATGAAATGTGCTCTGGAAACTTGAGAAGTCTGATGCTAATTCCCTTCTCCCCAGCCCAGACCTTCCCGCCTCCAGCCTAGCAGAGACCTTGCTTCATCGTCTTCTAAACCATAAAAGATTATATGCTGTTGATGTCACATTTTAGCATAAACCACATTATGAAATTAAATAAGATCCTCAAGTTCACTGAAAATTCACAGTCTACATAGAGCATGTATAGCAGCCCTATTAATGAGAATGCCAACCGCCTGGAGTAATGAAAGCTTTCAGTGTGACCATTAAATCGGGCAAGGTCGGGGGGTGGCACTCTGCCAGGCATTATAAAAAGTAAGAGCATTGTTTTTGCTGAGGTAAGTCCTAAAATAGTTCATGTCAATGTAAGCATTAATGTAGAACAGACATGTCAGGGTGAACCAAGGGTAGTAGGAGAGGAGTTTTGATCCTTGCTGTAACAGGGGAGAACTCATTACGATTTTGTGACATACAATTTATAAATGTGGAGGGACTGTCAGGGGAAGGCAGTGGGCAGGTAAAGGGGCACTGCAGAGGCCACGCTTCTTAGGCACACATGACACACCAGGATCCGCATCCCATTTTTGGCCATTTACAAAGAGCGTGACTTTGAACCAGTTACGTCTCTGCCTCAGTTTCTGTCTGTAAGATGCTGGTATGATGCTAAGAAGAGGAAATATAACATCTGTAAAATTCACAGCACAATGCCTGGCACACGATACATGCTCTTTAAATACTAGATGTTATGATTTTCTCAGTGACGGTAGTCATGGAGAGTGCCCTGGTGGGACAGTACAAAGGAAATGGCCACAAAAGTGCAGCAGACAGAGATGATGCAAAGGAAACAGCCTTTGGACTAGAAATGAACATTCACACTGTGAGTTGGCCACAGGGACAAGGGTTTTAAGCTGGGAAGCGTGTGAAAGGGTCATTTGCACCAGAAGAGGAGTCGTGATCCTTTTCCTAACTTTCAATGTTGAAATATCACACCAATAACGTGGAAGAAAAGACATTACACAAATAAAACCCTAGCAGGCAGCACAAGACTTTACATCACATAAGAGCCCAAAGGATGGCTAGTTTGTATTCTTTTTTAAAATATGATAGCCTCCACTTCCCAACATTGAAAAATAAAATACACAACCTGCATACAACTAAAGAATCCAAGAGCAGCCCATAATGTCGGTTCAGGGATGAGCTGAATTGACCCCAAGGGCCATACCTGTCATAGGAGAGAGGCTTGTCTCCCCGCTGAGTGCTCCAGGAGGCGGTGGCTGGGACTTCTCCCAGACTGCCTTCCTGGTGGCCATACACTTGCCGTGTCACTCTTCTCTCGCCACACGTGAACTACACTTGGGAGAGCAGGAGTCTCCGTGCAGAAGCAAACCACTACCGTCCCCACCAAATGGGAGCAGTTGGCCGACCCCAAGAGAGACAGCATTTACTGTACTGACTGGTATACTGCCATATCATGTGACATTTGATTCAGACGATAGTTCTCAGCAGCACCTCTAAAAGGCACAGGGAGAGGGGCAAGAAACTGGTACTATCACAATTCCCTAATGGTCTCTCTCTCCACCCAGGAGAAGCAAGACTCCCTCCATGGCTTACAATTAGTTATTTTCATCGAGGAGAAAAAAAAAATTGTCTCTTAAACTTTGTACGTGGAAAGAGGATGTCAAGAGAATGAAATAAATCCACAATTAACACACCCCAAAGACCGAAGGGCCAGGCCCTTTCCAGCAGCAAGTGTGATGGCTGTTGCCTTGAAAGAACTGTTAGACAGGTATTTCCACACACAGCCCTTAGACCTTAGAGGCTTTCATTTAATGTGACTCAGCACTTTCTGGTGGTTTCCAACTAACCTGTAATTGCCATCTGTAGAATATTTAATTTAAAGAATCCACGCAATTAAAACAATTTAGAAGGATCTCTAAAAACTGATGCTTCTTCACCCCTCTCTTATCCCTTCTGCCCCCGCCAACGTATATCAGACCAAGCCTCTGCCATGATTTGATGTGAAGCATTTCTAGAACACAATGGGCTGTGTCACTGAACACAGTGACAACATGCCGCTGGAAAGTAAACATTTTAGGAAGTGGGAAGAAATGAAGAATATAGTAATTACGTCCTGACGTTAGATGAGCCTTTTATAGACAAGCTTTTCTGTGAAGGCTCCGTCCTTTTTTCCTTTCTTCTATTCCTGAATCTTCTTTTAAGGAACGTATTTTCCATCTTCTCATTAATATTACAGCGACTCCAGCCCTTGCCTTCCCCTCCCCCAGACTCCTACTGTCCTCCAACGAGGAAACTGAGAGAATGCTGATTGAGCTGGTGAATGGCAACGTTCCTTTCCTGAAAACGGAATGCTGTATGAAAAACTGCTTTCCACAAAAAAAAAAAAAAAAAAAAAAAAAAAAAAAAAAAAAAAAAACCCACCCAAACAATCCAACAACTGTCTTTCCTCCTTTTTACCCCGAGAACCACAGGACTTCATTCACATATTTTGGTGTTTGAATGCATTTGTGCTTAGGCCTCAAATACCCAGGTGGAAAACCAATCTATTAAGCCTTTCATTATTCCAAAAATGTGAGCATCTGAGTCACTGAGAACATCCCCATCCCCGCATGGGGAGTGAGAAATAGAAACCAAATTGTTTGCGGCATTCTAAACCAGAGTGCATGCGGCCGAATGGCAGTTAGGTGGATTTTTTTTTTTTTTTTTTTTATAGGAAGGATCCTTGTAAGTGGTCTGCGAGATGGATTCCGTGCTAATTCTTCTCGCATCATGAATGATGGCCCTAGCTAGACACTGTCGCTGGGATCTTCATCTATTAATCATGGAGGCTGCTTTCTTATTCGGTTGCCATAGTTTCAGTGCCTCAGATAGTGTTGGGGTGTCTTGGGAAAGGTTCGAGATATACTGGGGCGTGCAAGCCTCGCAGTTATCTTGGCACTTTGTGGTGCTCTGAAAGCACCGAAAACCGCCTCTCGTATAATTCAGTGTTGGATTAAAAGAGGCGACTTCTGAGAAGGTCTCTCTGGACCTTGTTATGTGCACATCCAGCTGATATCTACTCCAGGATCTGCCTCTTGCTCAGTCTTCCTGGTGGGGGGCGGGGGGGAGGGGGAATGACCGTCCAGGGGCCGATGTCACTTTCATCTTTCGACAAGAAAGCCGAAGGGTGCGAGCTCTTCGTTAAGGCTATTCACAAGTGCGGAGGTAAATGAGGGCGTGCGTGGCTTTGCTCAAAACGTCAGGTTCATGATTCGGTTTGGGCTCTGCAGCTTGCTGGCTACACGGAAGGACCTCAGGAGTGCCGCACACTTTGGCGTGGCGATGGAAACGGTCCGTGCTTTAAGTTCAGGTTTAACTTCTATGATTTTCTTAGGCTTGACGCACCTTCCTGAGGAGCTAGAGATCATTTCGCTGTATTTTGCGACCCTGGCCCACAGGGCTAACAGCCCTGTCAGCTCTGGAGTCCATGAGCTTTTTTTTTTTTTTTTTTTTTTCCTTTCTGGAATTCTCATCTTTGGCGGGTTTTGTTGTTAGGTTTGTGACTTCAGGGTTGATTAGGAAAAGCTGCCTGGTGGTGTATGTATTGGGTGACCGAGTCCAGAAAAGACAGGGAGGAGGAAGTTGCTGCAAGAATGAGATACACACACACCCAGTGATTTATGTGTTTTGTGGGTGATGGAGAACACAGCTTTCCTTTGTTAGGTGCATTTGGCCGTGTGGAACAGATACTGGTACGCGTCGTAATGCTGGAGTTCCCATCTCTCAAGTGGACTTTCAAGGACTCCTACCAGTCCAAGCCAAGCCATTTCATTCCTTTGTAGATTAAAACATAAAACAATCCCACACTTGAGGCACACAGCACTGAAGTCAGGACATGCAGGGCCTCCAACAAAAAACCCAGGCAGATTCACGGGAAGAAAACCTTGAATTCATTTACCAATGGCCCTAATCTAGAAAACTGGTCACTTCCCCTCCCTCCCCCCCTTACTAGAAAATGACTAGTTTTTATTTCAGGGTGGGAGCTTCAAAGCAGCCGTTTAAAATTTTCCCAGTCCCAGCCTGCCAAAATTTTTGAGTAAGATCAACAAGCGTTTTTAATGCACGTGTCTATTATATTGACCCCTCCCCTCCCCGACCACACTAAATGATTGATTTTAGAGGCCAATAATTTCAAGTAAATTAAAAGGATAACATGGCCTTAATTGCTACTGGCTTCACCAGGCTTCTGGGCACCAGAATTCCTCATGGAGAAACGCTTTTAAGTGTCACAGCAGATTTTGACCGTGTGGTCTGGCTTACCCATAGGCCGCACTTATCAGCACCCCCCTTTCTCCCCCTCCCCTTCCCACTATCTCTGGGAAGCAAAGAAAACATGCATTTGTAAATTCAGTATTATGGACCTCTGATTATTTGGCAGGATAGAAAATAGGTCTTCTTCATTTTACGGTAGTCTCACAAGTTTGTTTGTTTTTTTTTAATTTTTCTTAAAGGCATAGTGATGGGGAGGACAGTGGTACTAATATTTCCGATCAGAAGCTTTTTTTTTTTTCCTTGGAAGAAGAGATTGTGTGAATTCAAGTTGCTGTCCTCTTGACAATAATGAGACTGTGATTACTCTTTGGTGTCCAGGCGGACATCGTATCGCACACGCAGCCTAAGCAGTACTTTTGTGTGAATGTCTGTCAGATACAATATGGACTTTAATTAACCTTAATTAATGACTTCTGATTACAGATTTTCTTTTGTGCCTCCAAGACGTCAGTGCCTTGGAGGCTGTATTTTTGGTGGAACATTTTCAGACGGCAGTGACTTGAACACGCTTCCATTACGTTGCCATGCAAAACGCACTAGGTTCCTCTATGAAAAATGTGATTCTGTACCATTTGCAAAATGGTCATGTAAAGAAAGAAGAATCACTTGAGGGGCAACTGACATTTATAAGTGGTACAGAGTACTTTCAATCTTCGGGGGACGCATTTTTAACTTTAAAGGAATTTAGTTAACAAAATTGATGATATTTACTGGCTCCTAAGGGGATGAGAGGCCATTCCTTTTCAAGATGGAATGGGACTTTGAGGGTTTTTTTTTTAATGTTTATTTATTTTAGAGAGAGAGAGAGAGACAGAACATGTGTGAGGGAGGGGCAGAGAGAGAGGGAGACACAGAATCCAAAGCAAGCTCCAGGCTCTGAGCTGATGGCATAGAGCCTGACGCAGGGCTTGAACTCACGAACTGTGAGATCATGACCTAAGTCTAAGTCATGAGTTCTTTCAAATGAAAGATACTCTATGCTGGGGGCAGTGGACCAAGTGGTATTTCCTTTGCCCAAAAGTACCTGTTAAGTGTGTGCTAAACATAATGACTAGGGAATAGGGTAAGCATGGGAGAGAAAGAGGTCTTACTTTTCGTTAAAAGTACTTTTTCCTGTGTCATGAGTTTTACTACAGATATCAAGAAGCTGAATTATAATGTTAATGTGCCACTTATGTTCGACTTTTAACTAGAGGGTCCAATAAAAGTTAGATATAATATATTAATTATATTATAAGTATCTTATTAATTAAATTTCTGTGTGAATAATCATTTTGTAGCTTACATAAAACTCCAATAGCACATAACACATCTAGTTTAGCATCATTTGTGCTTATGAATTATAAATGCTTAACTTCTACAATTAAGCTTACCGATCTGTAAGCATCATAAGGAGAAATTACCTAAATTAAATGGATTTGTCACATTTGCTGTGCTGTGTTCTAGCGTAGTGATTATCTAGAATAATTTTTGAGATGGTTGTCCCATTGTGTGCAATATGCGTTTACTTTTAGTGCAAGTAAAGTCAACGCAAGATCCCAGGCTTATTCAGCGGAGGGGAGCTGCTGATGATATAGAGAGTAGAAACAACGAGAGTAGCTTTCCAGGGTCACCAAGAGAAAAGGTCGCAAGCATCTACTGGGTACTTTTCTCTTTAAAGGGATGTACAGAGTACAGGGAAAGGCTTTCTATTCAAAAGTCAACTTTTCTCTACAAGGTGTTTCCTCTCATTTGTGACGAGGGGAAGTTCAGTGTGTTGAATATGCTGGTTAATTAATTCTCGTGGGATATCGTGGAGGGCGGAGCTTTCGTTCCCGTATTTTGTCGTGTCCAGAACACCAGACCTGTTAATATTGCCCAAACACATCCGCTCCCCGGAATGAAAAGGACAACATAATTGCCTCTGCTGTTAGAAAACAGCCACAGCCAGTTCCCCAGCAGATCCTACAACATGCCAGGTGTGCAAGAGAAGGCTTTGAAATGTTGTGAATAGCTTGACATTATCACAGTGTTATTGAAATGCAAATTCTGCTGAGCAGAACTTGAAAGGGTTTTGTAAGTAGGACTAGGACAATGTCTTTTCTTGCTTGTTGTCAACCATACCTACTAGTCTTAACTCCGAAGGCTCTTTCTATTAAAAGTCATCATAGCATATTTGCATATTTCATTGTTTCTCACTGCCTGTGTTTCAAGTGAAGACACATCTTCCCAGAGTGGCACCTTCTGGGCAGAGGATGCACTGGCTTCCAGCAGCGAGGTGCCAACACAGGACTGTTCTGCCTAGGAAGGAGTCTTGCTGAGTCCCACATCACATTTAGATATCAGGCGCGTTGATAACCACCAACATGAACGGTATTTAACAGTGTTATTATTAATGATAAAGACCTTATTTATATCATAAGGATATTTTGCAGAGCGCGTTTATAAACACTGCCTCATTTAACATCATTACAACCCGGGTTAGGCAGGGCAGGTATTATGCCCAATTTAAAGATGAGATAACTGAGGTTCAGAGAGGCCAAATAATTGGCCTAAGAGTACCTCCAGTGAGGGAAGGGCTTGCGACAAGGTCCCCAATCTTCTGAGCTTGAGTTTTGTGCTCCTCCACCCCACTGCCCTGTTTGCTCAATACTTAAAAATTTTTGAAAAATGACAATAGCCTCCCGACCATAGATGTTCCTACTGTGCAGACTGAACACGGACAGAACAAGTTGAGAGGCAGCTTTTCAAGAGGGCACCTGCGTGGCTCAGTCAGCTAAGCGTCCAACTCTAGATTTTGGCTCAGTTCGTAATCTCAAAGTCATGGGATCGAGCCCCATGTCGGGCTTCGGGCTGATAGCACAGAGCCTGCTTGGGATTCTTTCTCTCTCTCTCTCTCTCTCTCTCTCTGCTCCTCCCCCATTGAAATAAATAAAATTAACAAAATTTTTTTAAAAAGGAGCTTTCCAAGGACTCCACCTGAGGTTATCAGTGCAAATGGACCTAAGTCCCTGCTTCTCAGTGGAATGCCATTTCAGGACATTGTCTCCAGAGGCTCGTAGGGTCTTGAGTTGTCATCTGTAAGGAGATGAACTGCAAAATGGAGGATGTTTTTAATGGGGATTCTAGTCCTTTTTGATAGAAGGGATCCAAATAAATAGCACTATTAAGGTACACCTTGTCCCTGGGGCACGGTAGAATGAAGGGACAGAAGGGTGAACCACACATTCCGGCAGGAGTATCCTCCAGGGTCTGATAACTTGTACCCATTGACACAGGAGCATGTTTTTAGCAAGGAGTAAACAGACCGTATGGCACGACGTCAGTGGATCTTCCCTCTGACAAAGGTCATTTGACAGCCTGGTCCAGTCTATCAGGCCTAGTGAAAGCAGCAAATCAATTTAATCCAACAGATCATATATTTAGCACTTACGCCAGGCAGATTCTAGATATGCCACAGAGGTACAATGATGACCTAGTGCAGAATTTACCCATCGACTGTGTACCCAACGTGGGCCAGACCCTGGGCCCACGTTCTAGCAAGCAAAGTAGATATGTGAAAACTCGCTCTGGCGTACGGTCTGATTACTCTCCATCCCTAAAGCAAAGTGCATTTGCTAAGCTGGGGTACTTAGCTAAGGATACTAAGAAGGACAGGAAGGGAGAGCTCTACCCAACCGGGAGGTCAGGCAGGACTTTGTGAAGGAGGAAGCATCTGAGTTGCCTGAAGGAGTGAGGTTTCAGTAGGTGAGAGGGCAGGGGAAGAAAAGCCGGGGGGCTAAGGGAAAAGCATAAGCAAAGGCTCAAAGCAGGGAAATAGAGGACTTGGCCCCAGGGCGGCAAGGGGTCCTCCTGGCGACTTGGGGATGTGGCGTGGAAGGCTGAGGACAGAAGGGGATTGAGAGCACTCTGTGGGGGACTCTGCCATGCTCCAGAGGGACCCGGAGCTGCAGACAACTGAAGCTTCTCAGCAAGACGATGACATCACCAGAGGTGGCCTTTAGAGGTAGAAATCTGCCAGCACTGTGTGTGGAACAAAGGAAACGGATTCTGAGCAGGTTGGTAAGATACAGGCGTCAGGACATAGGGACCAGTTGGACGCGTTGGGTGAGGAAGGAGAAGGAGGGAAAATGGCTCCAAGATGTCATAACTGGGGAACTGAGAGGAGGGTGGGGGCCAGTGGCCAAGAAGGAACTCCAGTTTACAAACAAAAGAGTTCATATTTCACAGCCATCTTACCCCAGATTTAAAGGACACGTAACAGGCCAAACACCAAAGCCTTGGCCCTAGAGCCCTACTGTGCTCACACCCAGCTTTGTAGAGCGAGCACTAAAGATCTTGAAATTAAGAGCGTTTCAGCTGTCAGGGAGCCTGGGTGGCTCAGTTGGTGAAGCATCCAACTCTTGATTTCAGTGCAGGTCAAGATCTCTCGGCTCATGAGTTCGAGCCCCACGTCAGGCTCTGCGCTGATAGTGCGGAACCTGCTTGGGATTCTCTCTCTCCCCCTCTCACTCATGCTCATGCTCTCACTCTCAAAATAAATAAATGAACTTAAAAAAAAAAAGTGTCTCAACTGTCACATTTGGTCTGGGAGCTGGGACCACTTTCTCAACATTTGGGAGGTTAATGCCGTAACAAGTGGCAGATAACCTGAGAACAACTGAGGGACCGTCCAGCGCATCGATAAAAACAGGTTACAAAAGGGCAGGAGTGGCCAAATGCTGACAGCTCCCCACCCCACTCCGTGTTGGGCCTATTTATATGTGTTTAATCTCCTGAATTGCCTTATGCGACCAAAAATGTTATAGATGATGTAATTCACAAAACACAAATAACACCTAACTTGTGTTGTTTATTTAATAAGACAGGGTTAGCAGACACGAGGCCTTATTTGCCGCCTTGTGCTAAAACTGAACGCTGTGTACGTAGTGGAAGGAAAAAAAAATGTGTTTAATAAGATCTTACTTTGGAAGAAAGAAATCTTCATTACATCAGTGACTGAGGTATCTCGGGTTTCATTTTATGGGATCAACCTTTCGATAAGGGCCGATATAAGTACAGCTGTCCAGCAGAACCCTCCGATGTCGTTAAGAGTTGAAAATAACCAATATTAACACTGTGAAAAAAAGGATCCTAAAAAGATGGGCATTCTCTAGTTACCCTTCACATGACATCTTTCTTTCAGGGGTTTCTAAACAAAACCTGTACCAGGAAAGCCTTACTCCATATTTTAAAAAGAGAGCAAATAACGGAAGTAACACAAAACAGGATGAATTTCCACAGGGAGGCCTAACAAACCGAGTTTCTAGAAGGGAGACAAGTTCCCTAAGTTTGCCTTCAGGTCTTATTTTAAAGGCCAATTCAAATTCAACATTAAGGAGTAATTTCATACCTATATATTACGTGGGGACACCATACCTCAGTGGGGTGTCAGAACGCTGAGAGACTGAACTCCAGATTACTTTCCGACTGTGATAATACTTTGCTGTCCTGTTGTTTCCAACTTGCAGGCTGCCCTCTAGTGTTAGTTCATCTCAACACAACCACTTTGGTGTAGCTCCCGTGAAGGTGAAAAACGAGGCAGGGATTCTAAGCAGCTAGTCAGCAGTTAACCCAGTCTGGCTAGACACGGTCTCTAAATAGAGGGTCAAGAAGCTGAGGATGCCGGGGGCGCCTGGGTGGCTCAGTCGGTTAAGCGGTTAAGCGTCTAACTTCGGCTCAGGTCGTCATCTCACGGATCGTGTGGGTTCAGGCCCCACATCAGGCTCTGTGCTGACAGCTAGGAGCCTGCAGCCAGCAGCCTGCTTCTGTTTCTGTGTCTCCCTCCCTCTGCCCCTCCCCTGCTCATTCGTGCTTTCTCTCTCTCTCAAAAATAAACATTAAAAAAAAAGAGACATGGGGCGCCTGGGTGGCTCAGTCGGTTAAGCGGCCGACTTCGGCTCAGGTCATGATCTCATGGTCTGTGGGTTCGAGCCCCGCGTCGGGCTCTGTGCTGGCAGCTCAGAGCCTGGAGCCTGTTTCAGATTCTGTGTCTCCCTCTCTCTGACCCTCCCCTGTTCATGCTCTGTCTCTCCCTGTCCCAAAAATAAATAAAATGTTAAAAAAAAAAAAATTAAAAAAAAAAAGAGAGAGAGTGATGCCTGGTTTGGAAACACTGTGAACAAATTTAAATGCGCCCCTCACCAAAGCTGCTGACGGCACAGAGGACGATACCGCGTGGAAAAACACACACTCGGATGACCTGGGAACTGAAGTCAAACTCCGAATACGTGTATGTGTGCAAAAGGGCAATATGCAGTAACAAAGGCTCTAAATATGTCCAAAAGGCCTCCTGTAATAAGTTTAAAGAAAAATTACAACTGTCAAGAAAAACATTTCAACCACCCTTGGGGGCGAGATGTTTGACCGGATACAGCCTCAAAGCCTATGGCGTAATTAGCCCTCAGGGAAGAGTTCTCAGACTTCAATATGCTCCCCTATTCCAAACCTTCCAAGACGAAGTTCCAGTTGTCTGTAGCTTATTCTCTGAAGGTGGCAAGAAGAGATGCCTACGGTGCTGCCTCGACTACGGCAAGAAGTACCTTCTGACACTAGCGCCAACGCTGCGTTTTCCCGGATGAGGAGTAGGCACGCTCCGGAGTCTACCGGAAGTGCACAGAGTCCGTTTCAGACGCGGGAGCTCTCTGTTGCACGTACAGCGTCGGCATCTTCCGTAAGTTGAGGAGGGAACGTTACGAGGCCCCAAGTACATCCGGCTCATAGCAGCAGAACGGCACGAATTCAATGCAAGTGGTTACTGGTGGCCATGATGATCTCCCTATAGTTTTGATGCTTCACATCAGGAAGAACGAGACCACGAGTGCTAGACACACAGACAGTGAAGTCGAGGGTCAAATGACACTTGGGAGTCAACTTCTTTTCTTTTAAAGGGCTGACATCAGGGAGTGCTTAAAATATGAGCTCTGGGGGTGCCTGGCTGAATCAGTTGAGCATCCGACTTCGGCTCAGGTCATGATCTCACGGTTCGTGTCGGGCTCTGTTCTGTGCTGGCAGCTCAGAGCCTGGAGCCTGCTTCGGATTCTGTGTCTCTCTCTCTCTCTCTCTGCCCCTCCCCTGCTCATGCGCGCGCTCTCTCTCTCAAAAAATAAACATTTAAAAAAAAAAGTATGAGCTCTGGAGTTTCCTATTCTACTAAGATCTTGGGAAAGTTACTTAACCACTCTGTGCCTCATTTTCCTCCTCTGTAAAAATGGAATACAGGGGCGCCTGGGTGGCGCAGTCGGTTAAGCGTCCGACTTCAGCCAGGTCACGATCTCGCGGTCCGAGAGTTTGAGCCCCGCGTCGGGCTCTGGGCTGATGGCTCAGAGCCTGGAGCCTGCTTCCGATTCTGTGTCTCCCTCTCTCTCTGACCCTCTCCCGTTCATGCTCTGTCTCTCCCTGTCTCAAAAATAAATAAAACGTTAAAAAAAAAAAAATGGAATACAAACAGTGCCTACCTCCGAAGGCAATTCTCATGACTCAGTGTGACTGTCTGTACCACAATGATGTCTGGTATACAATAAGCACTCAATAAAAATTAGCTATTATAATTTGACAACAAGTCCTCTTACTAGAACTGGCTAAATTCAGTGTTTTATGTCACCAGCAGGGTATGGTTCTTGGCATAGAAGTTAAAACTGAAAAGACAAGATGATGACAAGATGATAGCATCCAGAAGAGCCTTGCTGCCTGCTTCTGTCTCTGCCTGTCTGCTCTTTTGTATGCCACAACATTATTCACAATAGCTGAGTGAATCGCCATTCATTATTTTATTTAGGAAATATTTAGTGCATACCTACTATGTGCATCAAGCTATATTATATATTAGATCCTATTGGATACTTCCAAAATATGAAATAAAGTGTTGGGTGAGGCAACTAGGATTCGTTCCATTTTAAATTTGCCTTTGTTGGGGTCTAGTGCCCAGTTAGGAGCCTGGGCTGGTCAGGGTTATGCCACATGTCCCAAGCTACAACTTTCTCGTGTTCTGGAAACAGAGGATATAGAAATTCCGAGGAAATAATACAGAGGGGTTTTATCGCTTAGTTTTCTGTATGCGGAATTTCGATCGCATTTAACGTTACATGTAAAATCACAAAATTCAGAAATTTTCACTAACAAAGAGGGCCCAAAGATCTGTTAATTTAATACCTGACTCAGAACCAATGTATAAATATGAAGAGGTTATTTTCTGCAACACAACTTTAAGTTATTATGTGGCATTGAGCACTTACGCTAGCAAACTGAAAACGTCACATTGATTCATGGGCCTCAAACTCTTGTTTTCCACCAAACCTAACTAACGTGTGAACCCCGAAACAGCAGAGCAGATGGGTTGCAGAGTAAATCCCTAGTCCAACCCAGCCTTCGCCCCTACCTCCCTGAGGTGTAATGAGAAGGTAGAAAAGAAGGTGGGTGATCACAGAGGAAAAACAAAGGCCAAACTGATCATCAGTTCTCCAGCAAACACAACTTCATTCTGGCTCTACCCATCCCAAGTATTTACTGCACTGGACAAAACCTAATTCACAAAAATCAGTAAGTTGCTGGTCAGGAGTTAGGGAATGTGCTATCGAGTCGGAGCTTGGACACCGGGTACATCCGGAGTTGGATAATAGGAACTGGGGCCCCTCCTCCCTGGTGGCATGGAGTTTTGTGTTCGTTTGGTACCCATCCAAACGCAGGACCATCTGACAGCTGTTTGGTGTTTCTTGTGAAATGGACTTGGGCCATGGCCAGATGCTAGTGGACAGATGTTCACAACACAAAACCTTCACCGAAATAGGCGCTAATTGGCACCCTCCTAATGATCTGAACAAATATGGCAGGAATGGGCTGGGTCTGCCAGTGACCATCTCAGCGTCCAAGCCTGCCTCCCTTGCTTAGTGGGGAGGCCTGGTGGGAAACCGCTTTCTCCACACTCCAGGATTTCGGGTGCCCGGCCTCCTGGACAGAAAACCTCCAAAAGGAGTATCTGTTGTTTGTGTCATGTGTAGGTATGCTTGTAGGCATGTGCTTATTAACAAGTGAAACTTCTCAAAAAGGTGACCAGATCAGGGACCTTTGGAGTTTGCCCACCAGCCACCGAGGCAAGTCTTGAAGCTCAGAATCTTGAAGCTCAGAATCTTCTCCACGAATTTGGTTTCTCTGCGGTAATTTTTGAACAAATACTGTCAAAATAATCACATGTTACCTTCACGTGAACCCTCAAATAGAATATGTGTCCTTCATTTCATGCCTTTGACTGTGACGGTTAGTAATAGCTACAATGTAACTGCATCCCAACAGTTTGGTTAAAATGGAGTTTTAAGAAACCCAAATTAGTTTCAAGGGAATAGTTCAGGGGCAAACTGGTTTGACAATGCCCTATTCATAATTAGGTGGACTTGCTCCCACATGTACAGGCTTATAATTTACTGTCTTTGATTTCAACAGTTAAACTGTCTTTTAGTGCCTGGAGCACTTTTTCCGTGGGGGTTTCTCTCCTCTCTGTTTTGCAAGTCGGGAGCAAACTTTTAACTCCTGACTCATTGCTAATACGATCTGTTACCCAGCTAGAGACTGACAAATAATTTTGTTCTAAGGCAGGATATAGTTTTCATCTTAGGCGGCTGAGAACGTTTCACTGATGATCCTGTTCACTATTTGTTTTCTGTGGAATCCAATCACACGTGGGTAAGGACACAAAGCAGAGACCTTCCCACACTCTGCAGCCCCTACGCATACCCATTAAAGCCTCCTTGTCCCCACGCCTTCCCGGACAGAGAGATCTAATCAAGACTCATCCTCCGCCCAGAGCTTTCTAAAACACACTCTCTACTACACTAAGCCAGATAAAGAGCCTGGACACATTTTATTAGTCACTTCTGTAGTTCTGTATCCCCCCACATGATCAACTTGCTGGAAGCATGGTAGGTATAAGAGGGTTTCTCATTGTGGTCTCTGCCCTGGCTCAAAGTCTCCTGGGTTTTGTCCCCCTAACATCTTACTCTCAGGATTTCTCTGGACCAATAATAACACCCCCCTCCTTTCCATTCTCTAGCGCGGCTCCTGCTCCCTTGAATGAAAGGCAGCTCCCACTAAAGGAGCTAGAATATGCCCGGCAAGCAGTGCTGGGTACTATTGAGTCCATTGTTTGCTCTCGGCACTGTGGAGCCAAATCGCATTTTATAGCACAGTGTGTTCTAGGAATCCCACTTCACCAGGACAACAGACCTTCTCTAATGCTTTCCTCTTTTCCCCATTTGCCGCTGTCACAGGCAGCGCCACACAGTCCTGCGGCAGGCAATTATAATCCACTTCTCTCCAAGGCTCTGCTCCCGCCCACTTCCAAGGGACCACAAGGCATCAGCTGCCATATTAAACAGACGCTAACGACACCACGCGTGACCAGCCAAAGCAGTCAACGTGATGGTGTGTTTAAGATCGAATACCTTTGAGGGGCTGGACCCAGGAGTTCAGAAGTGGCCTCCCTTGCGGGAGGTTTGTAAGAAATCCAGCTAAAACTATACTTGGTGCTTTGACAAGTGTTTAAAGGTAAATGAGGTGACTTGTGTTTCAAGTGAATGTATTAGTAAGAGCTTCCTGATACAGTCACCAAAAAATAGGTCTGATACAGAGTTATGTAACGTGTAATGTGCTATTCGAATGCACGAGATACACTTATTTTTCCTCTAGAGGTTTCAAGGCAGTTTGCAAACTAGTAAGGCTGCCCCTGTTTTCCAAGTGGAGAAGTGTCCTTCGGTGACTCACAAGGATTCTTGGCAATGAATGAGTGCTGGCTCCAACACAGCCAACTCCTCCTGGACCCTTGTCTGTGCAGGGAGCTGCTTTTCTCCTGGAGACGGGATCTCCATCATGGCTTATTTATCCCTACACCCGATCCACATAAATCTTACTTCAACTTTCTAGTGTATTTTGGCAATGGCTGCATGAACAGGTTTCCATTTCGGTCACCTCTGGCAACATGTGGCACTACTTAATGAAATCGTTTTCTAGTGCATTGGTAAAACCGTCCCATTATTAACACCTTCCTGTAATTAAGGGTAAGTGATTTTCCCCCCACTGGGGTAAAAAGGGTTTGGGGAGAGAAACTGACCTGCCCTCGCAAGTTGAGAAGCTGATGTGGGTGGACCCATCTCCTGGTAGATAGGATACAGACTAATGCCCCATCTAAGACACAGGCCCTCTCGCCTTCCACCTTTTGGGGCTCTTACCTGGCTTGTTCCATGGCCTGGTGCAGCTATGATGAGCGATGGAAAACAGGCCCAAGCTCGGAGGATTTCATTTCATGCCAAACCGTTAACTGACATGGAGGGGGGCTAAGTCACTGGTGCCAGACTTTCCCATGGATCTTTTATATGCACCACCCCATTTTGTCCTTACAAGACACAGTGGCACCTGTCTTTGCCCTGGTTGGGGAAAAGTGGAGAAACATTCTCCTCTTGAATAAAAAGAGAGTCGATGTAAAGTTGCATGTTCTTATCCTTCTGCCCACCTCTTGCACTTTGTAATTTTCAGCTTGGCAAACTGAAACATGTTGAAAAGGACAGTTGGCTACCAATCTTTTTTTTTTTTTTTTAAAAAGAAATGTGAACATCAGAGGAAGCCTCAGGCTCTGAATAGAGTTATTTTACACATTCTGGGAAATTTTAAAGAATAGGAACAAAGACCGTGGCTCCCCTTGCAGTGGTCTTTCCAGGTGAATCAGTAATTCTGTGACTGGTGTCAGTGACCGGGGGCTGGCGGGGGAGGGGGTGGTGTCTGCACTTTTTGTTGTCACCATTCTTCAGGTTAATGGAAATGACCTAGTCCAGATCTGTAGACAGGATCCTGTGACACACTCTGGGGAGAGTCCTTGTGGCGAACATCAGGCAGGTATTTGTTTTAAAGCCCTACCCTAGCTGTCAGAAAGCTGATGGTTCCTGAGACTTTAACTTGTCAGTCCAGACATCCTAATTCCTGAGTGGGATTATTGATGATGTTGTTGTAGGGGGCCTGCGTTTAATTGCAAACAGGAAGCTGATAGAGCAAGCTTGTTGTGATTACATCCTCTGAGATACCTATTATGTCTGAATTCAATAATCAGGTCAAAACTTAGGGGTAGGAGGGAAGGAGACTGTGCAAGAGACGAGAGAAGAGAGGCAGCGAGTCCATGGCCACTTGCAGAGAAAGGCAGAGGCCTGGGTTCAAGTCCAAAGTTCACCACGCACTAGGTGCATGACCTCAGGCAAACCACTTAACCTCCCTGTGCCTCAGTTTCCCCCTCTGTAAAACGGCGTAGTAGTAGTATCTGCCTCCGGGTTGCTGTGAGGATAAATGAGTCAATATGTATAAATTGCTTTAAGGGCCTGTTATATAGTAAGTGCTAGATAAGTATTTCCTATTTTTACTCTTTTTCCCCAAAATCTGTTCATGTAAGCATGCTGATGAGGCATAAGCTGCAAAAAGAATGTGTGTGTGTGCATGCGTGTGTGTGTGCGTGTACTCACTTGAAAATATCAAGCAGAACCGATTCTACACTTGAATTGGCATCTATTGCCTGCCTGTTTTGACATCTTCTCTACACCCAAAGCTTTGTCACCCTCCTCTTCCCCAATCCTCCTTGAGGGTCTTCTGCGTACATTTTCATTGGCCATGGCCTTTATCTCACCTAAATGAGGCTTTACAAACTCCATAAAGCCCCTCGCTTTTCAGATCGCCCAAAAAAGTGACTATAGCCTAATAATTTTTGCATTCAGAGTTACTTGTTGAATGTGCCAGTGGATGCTAACATTTAAAAACAGGGCTAACCCAACTCCGCTCTTGACAATACTGGATTCCCGTCCTTAAAGGTGAGAATTGTAGGCACGAAGCTGTTTGGGAAACAGGGTTGCCCGAGGACTACCTGATCAGAATCTCCAGGGTTGAGGCCTGGGAACCCATAAGTGTCAAATATCCCTCAGGTGACTGTAATGACCAGTTAGTCTTGGGGGCCTCTGATTTCATCAGTCATTCTGAGAAGGACTTTCCTCGTGTGTGAGGTGATCAGACAATCAAGCTTCTGTGCCCAGGTTTTGGTGCAGACCAAAGGGTGTCATATGTTTTTATACAGTGCAAAAAAAAAAAAGCCTAGGTCAACCAAAGACGCTGTTCACGCTGTCAGGTGCACAGCACCTGGATGCCGTGGAAGGTCTTGGGGCCCCAGAGGTGTCTGCTGGGCACATGTGGACAGGTCACTGGAGAAAACCTTGCCTTCCATATCGTCTTTGCTTCTGCAGTGATTCAGGAAAGCCAGTTAAAGGCAAGGCTTCAAGCCCGTGGAGCCTGACACGGGGCTCTCTGTATCATTAGATACTATTAACATTAGCACCTTTAGAGTATTATTTCACAGACCTGGTTTCAAGTTCACGGACTAAAAGGTGGTGTGGTGGTGTCGGATAACCTGGGACAGGATCCTTCCCTTGGTAATCTCCTTTCTTAAAATAATCCAGACCTGCTGACCGTGTGAAACTTGTAACTAACCTTTAGTAGCAGATACGTTTATTTCGCTAAGACAAAACCGAAGGGGCTCAGCAGTCATCACAGGAATAAATACCATGGAAATTAATGACCTGATGCTGGCGAGGATGTGGAGAAACGGGAACCCTCTTGCACTGTTGGTGGGAATGCAAATTGGTGCAGCCACTCTGGAAAACAGTGTGGAGGTTCCTCAAAAAATTAAAAATAGACCTACCCTATGACCCAGCCATAGCACTGCTAGGAATTTACCCAAGGGATACAGGAGTACTGATGCATAGGGGCACTTGTACCCCAATGTTTCTAGCAGCACTCTCAACAATAGCCAAATTATGGAAAGAGCCTAAATGTCCATCAACTGATAAATGGGTAAAGAAATTGTGGTTTATACACACAATGGAGTACTACGTGGCAATGAGAAAGAATGAAATATGGCCCTTTGTAGCAACGTGGATGGAACTGGAGAGTGTGATGCTAAGTGAAATAAGCCATACAGAGAAAGACAGATACCATATGGTTTCACTCTTATGTGGATCTTGAGAAACTTAACAGAAACCCATGGGGGAGGGGAAGGAAAAAAAAAAAAGAGGTTAGAGTGGAAGAGAGCCAAAGCATAAGAGACTCTTAAAAACTGAGAACAAACTGAGGGTTGATGGGGGTGGGAGGGAGGGGAGGGTGAGTGATGGGTATTGAGGAGGGCACCTTTTGGGATGAGCACTGGGTGTAGTATGGAAACCAATTTGACAATAAACTTCATATATTGAAAAAAAAAAAAAGAAATTAATGACCTGAAATAACTGAGGGATGGTTATAACGTGTGTTTTTGAAGGACAATGGCTGAAAATGCCTCTGGACTGATAAACCCTTCAACCGCCAACCCCTTTCCACTCAAATCCTGAAGGAATGCCGTTGCTTATTTTTCTGTTTGTACAAGGTTAGGATCCATCACTGATTTAAATACGATCGTAAGATGCCCATGAGCAGAGACACGAGTCACAGCCAACCGAATTGAGTCCCTGCTGTCACCACCCCGAAGGTAGGTAGGTAGGCTTTGGCGGCAAGGCGTCTGTGAAAGTGCATAAACGTTGGTTGAGCATTCTGATTCTTGTTTGGATACCATTGCGTGCGCTGAAAATTTATAGCTGATACGCGGTACAAGTGACACGGGGGAAAACTCTTGTGAATTTTGCATACGTGATGGATTGCATTTCTGCCGTTACTAGAAAAGCACTAACGTGCCACACTCTGTTAACACTATCTGGATATTCATACCTCATTAGAAGAGGAGAGCGTCATTTCTCACTTATTA
Source organism: Leopardus geoffroyi (assembly GCF_018350155.1). Lineage (NCBI taxonomy): Eukaryota > Metazoa > Chordata > Mammalia > Carnivora > Felidae > Leopardus > Leopardus geoffroyi. Next base: position 94,990,147 of record NC_059326.1, on the reverse strand, counting down.
TTGTAAATAAAATCATTTTTGTCACGTGTCTCCAGTTCCAACTCTGTTTACATTTTGTTTCTCTGGTCAGTGTTGGCAGAGGTGAAGAGAAAATTAGCCTCTGTGACCTGCCCCACCCCCCCAACCCAGTTAGAGGCTGGGCAACAGGGGGGCACTGTGGGTCCCAGCAGAAGCCACCCCCACAGTGGCTCCCCATCCTTCCCTGCCTTCTAAATGTCATGAGGGTTTCACGGAAGTTTAGACTTCTCCAGAAGATAAACATAATCATCCAGATCCTTCTGCTTCTTATCTCTCTTGAGGCTTTAGCCTCAATTGTGTTCTAGTATCTGAGATCTCCATACGCTATGGGTCACACACAGAATTTGCCCATTAAGACTAATTCCTCAGTCTTCAAAGGGTACAAGGTTATAAAGCAACCTCTTAGTAGATCCCTGGCTATCTTAAGGGAATTTAGTATGCGATTCTCCCCCCCTAATTTTCAGAGACCCCTAAGAGGACAGACCATGTCCATTTTGTTGCTAGCTTATAAAGAGTTTTAGTTTCAGTGAGTTGATCCACTGAGAGCCTGAAAAGTGCTTACTTGGGCTTCCCATCAGCCAGCACCAAGAACTTTTAAATTAGTGGTTTAAAATATCGTACGAACAACATCAGGCTTTAGTTACTGTACACTTCTTTCTAGAAGTCAAAACTGCACACAGAGAAGACTCGGCCTGTCCAATTACTCCTTTAGTTTCCAAGGCAGCATTCATGTAAGAACAGAGTTTAAACTGTTTCTGGATAATGACAAAACCGTTGTGGTTATCCACTGTGGCTTATGGAACAGAAGGGTGCAGAGTAGTACTGTTTTAAGTACTACTGTACTTTAAGTACTGTACTTAAGTACTTTAAGTACTACGGTACAGCCAAGGAGAAAAGAGTTGTGTTCTTCTATCTTCTGTTGACTTGGTATGATCTGTGGGCAGGCCCGTTCGTTCCGTGGCCTCAGTTTCCCAGGGAAAAGGGGATTTTAAATTTTTTTTTTTCAACGTTTATTTATTTTTTTGGGACAGAGAGAGACAGAGCATGAACGGGGGGAGGGGCAGAGAGAGAGGGAGACACAGAATCGGAAACAGGCTCCAGGCTCTGAGCCAGCAGCCCAGAGCCTGACGCGGGGCTCGAACTCACAGACCGCGAGATCGTGACCTGGCTGAAGTCGGACGCTTAACCGACTGCGCCACCCAGGCGCCCTGAAAAGGGGATTTTAAGAAACATATCTTAAAACCCTCCAGCTGAAGAAGCAGTTATCAAGAAAAAAAAATATATTATTTAAGCACAACAGCAGTGCCTCCATGGTCCATACCATTATATTTATGGACTACATGCTGAAAAGAGCTTTGAGTGTAATACAAACACGGGGAGGCCTGTTTTGCAATTCTTGACGATAGAAAACCCGGAGATGTGTCAGCAGCCGTGGTGACCCTCCAGAGCCCATTTGCAAAGTTGTCTGTATACAATGACACGCACCGCGTCTGTCCTCCACAGCAGGAGCTTGAAACTTTCCTCCGTACCCGACCCCAACGTGAGTCTTCCGCTCCAGTGTGACAAGCAATGTGATATTCACTGAAATGCGCCATGAGCCTCGAGAACCACTGTTGAGCCGACATGGATGTGACAGCTAAATGGACAGTATCGAGAGTGTGCCAGCCTTCCCTGGAAGCAAGAGTTAAGGTCCATAAATCAAACCTCGAGTACAGCAGAGAAGAAAGCTGTCAACGAGGGGGAAGGCGTTCTAACTGGCCCTAGCTGTGCTACGCAAAGCCTGGCTGTGTGGATACCGACAAGAGCTCTGGAACTAACTCAAGACCCATCAGCCCAGAACTAGACAGTCAAGTTCCAGGGCTGCCAGACATCCCTGTGTGCAGGTGCAAATGTAAGTGATAGGGGAGATGGTCCTACACAATCACCAGGACAGCCATGCCACCAGAGTGCCCCAGCACTGGGGCATGCACAGGGATAAGGTGGAGCGCTTTTGCAGATGGCATTCATTTGCAGCCCCTAAACACATTTTAGCCCCTCTCAAAGAGTAGCTTACATATTGCAAGGTTCTCGGTATAATATCCCTTAATTAACAGTGCTAATCATGTTCCCTCCTTATTTGCAGAATGCTTTGCATTCATGGGTGTTGACTCAAGGGATTATTCAGCTTCTTTTATGAAGTATCAGATGTATAGCAGTTTACATCATTGGATCCTCTCCTCTGGTTTAGATCCAAAGACGTTATTAGCCAGTCTTAATGCTTGCTTCTTAGTAATACTGTTATGCAATAAAAGCTTCTGTTGCAGAAGCTTCCTTAATAGATAAAAACAAAGGCCTTTTCTTAATCAGTACATTAATATTAATCAAATAGTTAAGTAAGGAGAAGAAAATGGCAAGCGCTTTGAAACCTAGGCCTTTTCACCTTGAGAATTTATACCAACCGCTAATTTCTGATAACATGCCCCCCCCCCCAACACACACATCTGCCGACAGGTTAGGAGTTAATTCTTCAGAGTTACTTTCATATGTTTGAATACTGAAAAACAAACAAATAGGAATGTAGCGTGAATACACTGAGCGGGTTTAGCACATGCCTTGGCTAGGAATCCAATTAGGATGACCTGGGAGAACAGGATCAAAGCAAATATTTCCATAGAACTGAACACGAGGCTTTTCAGCAGCATCGCTATGCCGTGGCTCTCCACAGAACACCTGGTACACAGGCCCGCTATTACCTACCATTTCTGTAACGCCACTGGAATAAAAAAGGACAGGTTTTCTTCTAAGCTAATAGATTTCTTTTAAATCCTTTAAAAATCTTCCTAGAGTAGCAGCGCAAAGGCGAAGCCAAAGCAGGGAGCAAACAGGATGACTTAATGGAAATCAGGCAACAAGTCTGGGGGGAGAAAAAATAGGTTCGGAACCGAAAATAAATGGAATATATAACACCTTTCCATCCTGTTCCCTTTTCTTTTTGTTTCTCGTGGCAATCTATATTTATGGAAAAGTCAGTTGATTGCTTATCAGGCTGAAGCTTGTGTTTGCTCAGACTAGTGATAACAAACAGTAAAAAGAGGTGGGAACTGGCTGCATTGTGAGGAGGTGGAATCAGGGAACACTGGGTGGGTGGGCTCAGGACCGGTGTCTAGAGCCCAACGCTGGGTTCGCAAAGCGCCGTATTTCTCCCTGTGTCAACTGGAGGGGGGTGGTGTGAGGATAAGGATCTGGTCTCCAGGCCATCTGGAAAGGCGTCCGGCTCCGGGAGAGAGCGCCCAGTGATCCCGTCGTCACAGCGCTCCGGTCCAGACGACAAGGGGTCTGAGGCCTTGCTCTGCGGGCAGTGGGGCCCATCAGCCAGCGGCAGCACCAACTCAGAGCTTCTTAGAAAGGCTGCATTTTACCAGGGTGGCCAGTGTACACATTCACGTCGGAGAGGCGCTGGCCGAAAGGACATAGAGACGTCAGCTACGAGGACACGTCGAGCGTGGATTGCGAAACGTGAGGCTGTCCTGGAAAATGGAGCAGGTTCCTGAGACAGCTGGCTGACCGCACTGTAGGGATGTGAGCGTATCTGTCAGCAGTTTGTCTCTCATAAGGCATGCCATCAGAGTGTCTCAGGGAAGTAGTTACTTGCATCTGGACGGGCTTGTACTTCTAGAGTCACAGGAGCCCAGTGTTGGCCTAGTGGCCCCAAGGCCACGTAGGCAAATGGAGCTGAGGTAAGACAGCTGGGAGATAAGGAGAATGACACCAATCTGAACGGCCTTTCAGATTATGGCTATGCTCAGGTTTCAGACCTCTGACTCCAGGAAACCAAGACCCCGCCCTGGGTTTCCAGCACATGGTTATTACTGAAATGACTTCTCATTTTACGAAAGCTTCCTGCTTCTAAAAAACTTCATAGACCTTTGAACCAGGGCGCCTGGGTGGCTCTGTCGGTTAAGCGGCTGACTCCTGATTTCGGCTCAGGTCACGATCTCATGGTTCGTGAGATAGAGCCCCGCGCTGGGCTCTGCACTGACAGTATGAAGCCTGCTTGGGATCCTTTCTCTGTCCCTGTCTCTCTGCCCCTCCCCTGCTCGCACACCCACTCTCTCTGTCTCTCCAAATAAAGAAACCTTTACAAACACAATCTTAATCATCATAACAGCCTAGCGAGATAGCTCAATACTGTGTTTCTCTGATTCTAAAAGGCAAATGAGGGTCTCTGCCATCACCCCTGTGGTTTCCATGGACAGCAGAGCTAGACGGGGCCAGGAAGATGGGAGGATAAAAAGACAGCCCTCCACGGAGCATTCCACTGCCACATCTGAATGGCGTCTCCAGGCATACAGGGAGAGACTAGACTGGCCCTTGTCTTTACTTTCCTACCCTGGCTGCCATTTTCTAGGTCAATCAAGTCCATGTGTGGAAAAAGCTTCTCACATAGTTTCCTATTATAACAGCAGAGGGTTAGGCTGCAGATAAACCCTCTGCCACTTCACCTTTTGTGCCAAAGTCTAAAAGCAGTAAATCCCAAGCTGGAGAAACATTGACTAGAAATGGTGATATCACAGTAATTACAAATCTGTTTTTGTCCTTGTAAACGTTTTGATGATATGATCTCAGTCCTGTTTGGCAGGGAGAACCCATCCTGAGAGTCAGTGAGAGGCCTCTTCTGAGAAATACACAAGGAAACTGCACACTGCATCCATGCCCTAGATTGTGCCCGGGCCTGGGAAAGAGGATGGGGAAGGAGATTCCTCAATGATTCCAGAGACCAACTTTGATAAGGAAAGGCCACTCAGTTGGAAGGAGTGCCTTCGACAGGAATAAACCAGAAGTGTAAACGTATTACTGAAAGAAAGCCTTGAGTCTATTCCAGCTTTTCCAGTACCCAAGTTATTTCTTGGAAATGTTAGGGACCAAAGGGAATTCTTTTCTCCTATCTCGACAAGGTACATTTCATCTGCATGAGAAATGCAGCAGAGAACATGGGCTGCCATATAATCAAAGATCCTCCAGATGTATTTCAAGAGTTGCCCAAAAGATTAAAGAACTTAAGAGAGAAGTAGAGGAGAAGAGAGAATTTGCAAAATCCAACACAAAAGTGAAAGGGGCTGCTGTGGCCATGAATTTGACCATGCTGGAGACTTGATTAGGAGCAGTGAGGCTTGACCACATTATCTCCAGGCATTTGCTTGCCTTATCCTACTGTCCTATTTACTTTTCTGCTTCTTCCAGCACAGACTAGTGTCAGCGTGTGGGGGTGGTATTTCTGCTACCTAATCTGCGTTCAACAGCCCTGGAAGGTCAGGAAAGTAGTCCAATCATAGACCTTTGGGGGAAGATCTAATAGTTATCACACGTTGATCCGTCTTGACTGTGTGTTGATCGGTCTTGACCACTCTGAATGTAAAACAGAAATTCTGGCCCTTACTTAGAAATGTAACAAGCCTAGATGCTAAGGGTAAGCGTATACAGCCTATTTTGGTTCAAGAGAAATGGGAATTATTCCAGAAAGAAAAAAAAAAGTTATTTTCAGCAGAAACTAAACCAAGAGAAAAAAACCAAGAGGCTGACACCCTTGTGCAGTTTTGAAGATAACCCCAGAAAAGGTGAGAGTAGAGGAGGGAGTTCCAGGTGGTGGGGAACCTGCCATAAGCTGGGTCCTTTCGCTCATGTGCCACATGGGAGGGAAGGGGGTATGACTGAATCCAGGGGTCCTGAGAGTTTTCCAGAAACGTTTGTACAATTTAGTTAGCTATAAAATAGGAAGGTAACACTTCTCTGACTTAAAGAAATTCAGTGATAAGCCTAACAGGAAAAGCGAGCATCATCCCATGGTAGTTAAAAGGTGAAACTCGCATCATCTTGAAAGAGAAAAGCAAGTCACCTGGGTGGTTCAGTCGGTTGAACATCCAACTTCAGCTCAGGTCGTGATCTCGTGGTCCATGAGTTTGAGCCCCACATCAGGCTCAGCTGCTGTCAGCACAGAGCCTGCTTCAGATCCTCTGACCCCCTCTCTCTGACCTTCCCCATTTGCACTCTCTCAAAAATAAATAAGCATTTAAAAAGAGAGAGAAAATCTAGTATTTGTTTGGGTGTAGAGGGTGATAAAAACTTCAACTTTATGATATGCTTGCTCCTTGGGCTTTGTGAGTATTCAAGCAGACATACACGCACAGAATTTCAATGTTAAGAATGAAAAATGATGCCATCTCCCAAATAACAACAAAAAAATGTCAGGGCAAGGGTTCAAGCAGCATTGACGCAGCAGCCTCTGGAGGTAAAGGAAGAGTTGCCAGTCTAGGGAGTGGAAGACAGAGAGTGTACAAAGTAGTCCTGAATGGAAGGCCCTCACCACCGTGGATTTCTCACCACTCAGCCAGAGACAGGTCCTGTGTCCCCAAACACGATGCAGGAACCAGCTCTGTTCAGAGCATAAAGTGATGAAGACCCCCGCAAGTTTTGCTCTGATCTACCAGGATCTGCAAACGGTCAAACTCCACCTCCAAAGAAGTCCAAATTCTTCTGGCATCCTCGTGTGTGATATTTGCCCTTTTTAAATTTTATCTACTTGTTTGCTTCCTTAGTTTCTTTGAACAGATGTATGGACACGTTTTGGCGGCAAATTCCCTAGAGTCGAAGGTAAACAAGAGGGAGAAAACAAGTGTTTTCTGACCTCTGTTAATGAAAGACAAAGGGACAGTCAGGTCCTTAAAAAAGGCTACCAGAAATGATACGTGTATATCAAGACGCTGGGAGGCAGGGCTCCTGGGAAGAAATAAAAACTCCATAGGGCAATGAAGAAGAAGCAAATTCTGAGTGTCCTATAGCAGATACTCAACTTGCCAAAGAGGTGGCCAGATTACTGACTTCTATAAACACCAGAATATGGGTCAGTTACAGTAGCGTGGTTCCTAGAACTTTACATGATCTGGTGAGCAAATATGGTCTGTAAAGGATGGAAGAAACCATGATCTCAAATGCCCCACCCGAGCAAATGGGCAACCATCAATGCATCTGCCAACACAGGACATGAGCTGCTTCTTCTGCACACGAGACTACCTACCTGGATAACTAAGGCATCTTGAAGAACTTAAAAGTTTTCTTCTGCCCTAGATACCCATTCATGTGGAAGATGTTACCAAGTTCACTCTAACTGTTAATTAGCGTTTGAACTTGTAATGACAATAACTCCAAGCTTGGTACTGACAAAACGAACTTGTGTGGGTGGCCTCTTAGCACAGGAACACGCACCGTAATTAACCCTTTATGGAGTCCTGTTAGTCTGGGATTGCTGCCTTTTGAGAATGACCTCGGATGCTAGTTATCATTTAAAAAACACAATAATAATAGTTTTGAGGACTCTGCTTCTCTCCTCCCCAACACACCATAGACTTACTAGGACTTCTGAAAACAGACACAACATGGTTAGATGAAACACCTGTGGCGTTCATTTGAATTCCGATTTTGAATATTTAAAATGCAATGGACATGGCCATCGTCACTAATTAGCATGTCGTGTAGCCAGGCCTGCTTGTGATTCAACTGTTTCTGTGTTTGCCCTCCACCCCCTAGCACCCATCGCTGCCGATCCACATGAATGTTATCAAGTCTTTGCAGCCTGAGGAAGACATGACCCACATCTGACTCCTTTATTTTGCCCCAGTTAGTATCAAGTGGGGCAGGACAGTCTCGACTGTGAGTCATTCACGTCGCCGTCTTACTGTTCGCATGACTGTGAACTTCACCGTCTTGGAGATGGATTGAGGGCTTTGACATCAGTTCAATGTTGCTAATGGAAAATATTATTTACACAAGACTTTTTCCTGTCTGCATTCAGCCATGCAGAAATACGCTGTCACCTAAGTGCCAAAAGATGCTGATCTGAAGTAGAAGTTGTTGGCTGGCTTTGGTGCCAGTCAGGTGAGAATAAACGACCAAGGAAGACACAAGTGGAAAATGATGGTTTGGGCCAAGCTTTTCTCTCTCCCTCTGTCTCTCCCTCATTCTTGAAATTAGGTATGTAACACACGCATACACACATCGGTCTCCATGAAATGTGCCTGATTACAAGCAAACAGGGAATCGTGGGGCAAAACTCTGTGCAGCTTCAAAGCCTCACCCCCTCATCTTGCCACATCATGGTTCTGACAGTGAGAGACGGAGATGAAGAGTTCATTTCTTCTCGGTTTCAGAGTATTGACAAGGGACCAGCCCCTCCCAGCAGAAATGACTTGAAAAAAGCACCAACAGCTAGGAATCAGGGGATCTGTGTGAATGCCTGAAGCAGGAGTTTATCTAGTGATAGACAGTGTATCCAGTGGTCTCCAATGGTGGAGACAACACACAGGTGCGGGCCAGAAAATGGCCTCCATGCTGCAAAGTTTTTAATGACAGAGTGCAGTTGGCCTGCATTTATCATAGTACTATTTTACTCACTTTACCACACTGAAAGTGGCATTTGAAATGAATGCGAATGAAAAGCATGATAATGGATGCTTTTTCCAATTACTATAGATTAATTCATTCTAATTGTGTATTAATTACTTACATATTTAATATATATTAATAGAATTATAATTTCCAATTAACCGTATTGCTATATATATCTTAGTGTTAGCATAACCACATGGCTTGAAAACAATGAGTTTTTGAATCGTATCTTATTATGTGAAGAAAATATCAGACTGAGCATGTAGAGAAGATGGGTATTTTACCTAACCAAGATGTTACAGCAGAAGAAAAGGAGTTCTACTTAACAAAATACAAAGTTTAGACGCACCTGGGTGGCTCAGTCAGTTAAGCGTTCAATTTTTGGTTTCTGTTTAGGCCGTGATCTCATGGTTTGTGGGTTCAAGCCCTGTGTCAGCCTGTGTGCTAACCACATGGAGCCTGTTTAGGATTCTCTCTCTCTCTCTCTCTCTCTCTCTCTCTCTCTGTCTCTGTCTCTCTCTCTCTGCCCTTCCCCACTTCTGTGCACGTGCTCTCTCACTCTTTCTCTCTCAAAATAAATTAATTAAAAAAAAAACAGTTTAGCACAAAGAAACAAGATGAACCTGTAATGGGAAGTAAGACTTAACACAATTAACAAGGAGATCAGAAAATTCTCAAGAACGCTTACTCAACAAACTAAAAATTAACTAAAGCAATACAATGCATTCTCTGTCTAGTGTTAATTTATGACACACTGGAAAGAACAACTGATGTGACTGATGACCTAAATAATTAACTTTTATATAAAAATCAAAAGGTTAAAGGCCAGAAGTGAAATAGAAACTAAAATATAAAGTCTGTGGACTTCAAAGACCTCTAAATAATTCAAGGTGGGCATCTGCCACTGACAGAAATAGTGTCACCAACTCTAGTAATGAAAATCAAGTTACTGAAGGAAACCCATCACTTACTGAAGGAAATCATTAGTCATTTTATGTTTATGTGTGATTTGAGGAGAATTAATCAGGCACACATTTTTTAAAAAGTCACACATGTCGGCATTAGAGAAATTTTTAAATGTACTGCAATGAGGGGCACCTGGGTGGCTCAGGTGGTTAAGCATCTGGTTCTCAATGTTGGTGCAGGTCGTGTTCTCACTTTTTGTGGGATCGAGGCCTGCGTTGGGCTCCATGCTGAGCACGGAGCCTGCATGGGATCCTGTTTCTCACTCCTGCTGCCCCTCCCTTACTCGTTCTCGCTCTCTCTCTCAAAATAAATAAATAAACTTAAAAAGTTTTAAAAAGTAAAATGCAATGCAATGAAAGGTATAGGTTAACACGTTGGAAGACAGGGAGTCATTTCTTTGGAGTGAAACCTAAGACTATGGATGGTGGTCCAGCATGCTGGCCAGCCGTAGGGGCAAGACGATTCTTCTGAGTAATGACCGTCAATGATTTGTTTTGTTCTCAGACTGCAAAACAGGAAAAATGCTTTCCATAGCATGTCAGATAATGTGCATATTCCACAGTCTATAGACTTTGAACAGCCTTAGAATTAGGAATATGTGACCTAGGGGCACCTGGGTGGCTCAGTCGGTTAAGTGTCTGACTTCAGCTCAGGTCACGATCTTGCAGTTCACGAATTCGAGCCCCGCGTTGGGCTCTGTGCTGACAGCTCGGGAGCCTGGAGCCTGCTTCTGTCTGTCTGTCTGTCTGTCTCTCTCTCAAAAATAAATAAAACATTAAAAAGGGGGGGGGGGTTTGGGGCGCCTGGGTGGCTCAGTCAGTTAAGTGGCCGACTTTGGCTCGGGTCATGATCTCGTGGTCCGTGAGTTCGAGCCCCACATCAGGCTCTGTGCTGACAGCTCAGAGCCTGGAGCCTGTTTCAGATTCTCTGTCTCCCTCTCTCTGACCCTCCCCTGTTCATTCTCTGTCTCTCCCTGTCTCAAAAATAAATAAAACATTAAAAAAAAAATTTAAAAAGGGGGGGTATGTGACCCATATTCCAGAAAGAACACCCAAACCAAACAAAAACTCCAAAAGCAACCCAATGCCACCCCAGCTTTAGAAAGCACAACTACCACATCATGTTTGCCTAGATCATCACAACTAAAATCTCACTGTAAAAAAAGTTGTCTGGTGCTGAAGAAAGAAATGCCATTTGTTCTGACTCCTAGAGATGGGGGCATTGGGCTGTAGTACGTAAGGATAAGGTGCAGATAGTTAAAAACACACCTTATATGTAATGAAGAAAAATTTGCTTGATTGTAGAACCCACCATTGAAAATGTTATTTCCTATGAATGACTTCCATGGAAAAACACTGCCAACACCAATTTTTTTTTAAAGTTTATATTTGAGAGAGAGAGACAGTGTGTGTGTGTGTGTGTGTGTGTGTGTGTGCACGTGCACGAGCAGAGGAGGGGCAGAAAGAGGGAGAGAGAATCCCAAGCAGGCTCTGCACTGTCATCACAGAGCCCCACGTGGGGCTTAAACTCATGAGCTGCGAGATTATGACCTGAGCCAAGATCCAGAGCTGGACACTCCAGTGACTGAGCCAACCAAGTGCCCCTCCAAGATGAACGTAAAGCACCCATGAAGTATATCCAAACAGGTACAGAATATGTCAACTGAGATAGCAGGCAAAAATATCACAAACCGTTGTTGAAAGCAAAACCACATCTAGCAACCCTCAAGTGAAATTCTGCTCCTCTGGATGGAACGATCCTGAGAACTCATGCAAAATAATGGGCTAGGAGAGCATTGGAAGCCATGAGATATGGAAGATATGAAAGAATTCATGATCCCAGCACTCCAGGTGGCTCCACGAGCGTGAGGGTGACAATCGCTGGGGGGCAGGGGGGCGGTAAGGTTTGCATCTTGGCCATCCCCATCACTCACTTCATGACACCCACCAGTCACCAGGAAAAAAAAATGGTAATGCCCAACAATACATTATTTTGAGGAAGGGAAGATGTTTTTAAAGAATCAAAAAGCGCCTGTTACTAACTCTGGAATAAACAAACTCAAATCACTGAGCCCAAGCAGATGGACTAGAGAAATGTAAGATTCATTGGTGACGACTGAAGATAGCTATTCCCACAAAGCCTGTGGCCTGTGTTTTTAAGAGCAGATAAAGCAATGACACGTTTGGCTCGTGTGATCTGTCTTGCATTTATTACCCATATGCGTGTTCTTATATGTTTGTGGTTGCCTTTTTTGTTTAATGTTTTTTTTTATTTTTGAGAGGAAGAGAGCACAAGTGGGGGAGGGGCAGAGGGAGAGGGAGACACAGAATCAGAGGCAGGCTCCAGGCTCCAAGCTGTCAGCACAGAGCCCGACACGGGGGCTTGAACTCACAGACCGTGAGATCACGACCTGAGCTGAAGTTGGACGCTTAACCAACTGAGCCACCCAGGTGACCCTATTTGCGGTCATCTTGCAAGTCCTCCCTGTTCCTTCTTTTTTCCTAAACGTGTTAAAATTGCCGAGAAGGCGAAAACCCTACCGTTAATAATAATAGCAATGATCATAGTAACCCACATTTACCTAGGCGCTTCCTACTGGTTCATTTAATCTCCACAGCAACCCCACAGGCATGTGTTACTATCATTTCCACTTTTTTAGGTAGGTACAGGAAACTTTCCCTCGGTCATACAACTGGAAAACAACAAGTCTAGGGATTCAAGCCCAGACTGAATGACAACAAAAACTCATGATCTGGTCTGTCCTGACCCCTAAACACTGTCCCACACGCAGGGTACCACATGCAAGCCCCAGGGCGTCCTCCCCACGGGGGTGTTCAGAGCTTGGTTATTCGTGAAGCGTCTATGTGTTTTTTGCACAAGCCACTTGGCCTCTCTGGAAGAACGGATTCTCTGCAGACCGAGGGACTGGATTTGATGAGCTCCTGCTCGAACTGTCCTGTGATTTTATCTTCCATTCCCACCCTCCTCTCAAGAAACGTATTTATTATGAAAGCATGCCGTGGTTTCCTATTGATAGGTCCCTATGAGTATGTGCATGAGTGTGTGTGTGTGTGTGTGTGTGAGACAGAGAGAGACAGAGAGAGATAAGAGGGAGATTGTTGCCAAAGGCTTTTCATCAAAAACACAGGAATCAAAACACTTAACTTCTAACTGATATCCGAACTGCTTCTGGCCAGGTAGGTGTTCCAAATATTGGGCTGTTCTCATTATGGACTCGATTTTAAGGCACGCCTATTCTTTTCTTTTCCACACATGCTAATACATTGTCCATCTTGCCTCTCCTAATAGCCCATGAGTCTTGAACTTGCAGCCAGAAAAGTACTGCCTTTGTAAGGCACAAAAGAACACCAGTGTTTTTTGTTTTTTTTTTTAAATCACACGAGGCCTGAATAAAAAGCTCTCTGGCCATTCAGAGGCTGCTTGCATTGTGCAGCTGTTCCTTGACTGCTGAGAACATCTGGCCGCTGACAATGCAGTACCTGAAGGAAACCGTGCACATGGCGCTATTCGGGAGTTGCAGGACCTGGGATTTTTGCCAGGGTCCGCTGAAAGGTCGGGGGCCCTTTTTTCTTGGTCAAACCCTGATAAGCATATTGCAGCTTGTCATTACTGTTGTTTTGCTGTTTGCCTGCCAGTATTTGTTTCACAATTTTATTATGATGATGTCTTCCCAACGTGCTGGCACTGAGGGACTTTTTCTTTTCCTGTTTCGGTCCCACCTCTGTGAAATGTACAGTGAGACTTTGATTGGTCATAGTCTACTCCCAGTTAGCAATACATCACTGTGTGGACTCAGTTCCCATGACTTTGGTTCCCTGGGACAATGTCTCTTTCTTCACCAAGCTGATGGTAAATATCTGGTCAGCCTCATCTATTTAAAGCCAGCCAAGCAGGAATCCTAGTGCTGGGGAGAGGATTCTTTTGTTTGTTTGTAAGTAAACAATGGGCTCAACTCTTCCTGACTAAAATTAAATTCCAATCACTCTTAAAATAATACCAAAGAACTAATCTAATTGCAACAGGGAGGCGGAGGGCGATGAGGGCGAATTTCCTAGGGCTGTCTGCTGCTTCACTACCGTGCCTTCCGTGTTTTCTGACGATTCTAGCGAACCTGCCTATGCAAAGGAAATTATTATCTCCCTTGCAGACAGACAGAGCTGGGTGAGCTAAAAGCCAGGTGGGCAACTTTATCTGACATCATTTCCTTCTGAGTAACCAGGATTGAGTTGACGGAGCTATTTCAGGGGTGGCGTTTAATTTTTTTCATGTTAAAGAAAAATTTTTTTAAGTTCAGTTTTGAGAGAGAGACACAGAGAGCGAGCAATGAAGGGGCAGAGAGCGGGGGAGGGAGAGCATCCCAAGCAGGTTCCACACCCAGTGGGGAGCCCGATGCGGGGCTCAAACTCACAAACTGAGATCACATCCTGAGCCGAAATCAAGAGTCAGACACTTAACCGACTAAGTCACCCAGGTGCCCCAAGTTTTTTTCATGTTTGTTTGTTTGTTTATTTATTTATTTATTTATTTATTTTCAATGTTTTTTATTTATTTTTGGGACAGAGAGAGACAGAGCATGAACGGGGGAGGGGCAGAGAGAGAGGGAGACACAGAATCGGAAACAGGCTCCAGGCTCTGAGCCATCAGCCCAGAGCCCGACGCGGGGCTCGAACTCACGGACCGCGAGATCGTGACCTGGCTGAAGTCGGACGCTTAACCGACTGCACCACCCAGGCGCCCCTCATGTTTTTTTAAAAAAGCCTTAAAAAAACAAAAGGCTGAGCAAAATGACTAGTGTCTCTTTCTGGTTTAGAATGTTCTAGAGGATGCCTGCTCTAATCCATCTCAGTGGAGGAAAATCTGGATTGACGAAAACTCGAGGGAAGTGGGTGTAGCCTGTGTTACAGAATCATTTACAGGAGGAACCTCTGAGGCAGGAGCTCCCCTTCTGTAGTTATAAACATGACCTACACAAAAGCTGTAGACCTATACAACACAGAAGTGTGGAGAGGTGCTGTGTATTCTTTTTTTTTTTTTTTTATGCTTATTCATTTTTGAGAGAGAGACAGAGCACGAGCGGGGGAGGGGGCAGAGAGAAAGGGAGACACAGAACCTGAAGCAGGCTCCAGGCTCTGAGCTGTCAGCACAGAGCCCAATGTGGAGCTTGAACCCACAAACCATGAGATCATGACCTGAGCTGAAGTCAGAGGCTTAACCAACTGAGGCACCAGGCGCCTCAGGTGCCACGTATTTTTATTTCTCCCTCGGCTCCACATCAGCTCTGCTGGGATGAGTGGGACATCAGTACATGCTAATGCATGCATGGGCTGCCACCCATTTTCTCCCTCAGCTTGAGGGCAGCCCTCTTTCTTGGCAGTGCACATTCCTATCTGAAACACCATCAACTCAATGAATCCCGTTTGCAAAATCAGGATAACTGCCATACGACCTTGATCAGTTTCAAATCGTTCAACATCCAAAGAGCACCTGCCTATCAAGAACCCCCTGCTGCTTCCTCGTATGTTCTCACAATAACCTCCTCCTGACTCCGTGCCTTTTGCTCATCACTGCAATTTCTATTCATCTCCACCCAAATCCTTCCTGTCCCCTTGCCCTAAGCACGGGAAAGCCAACTCTGACTGTGTGCAGACTTGCATCCCTGTTTCCCGGCCAGGTCAATGACCTTATTCCTTTGTCTGACTGTAGCCTCGGTTGGGCAAGGTTACCCCCCACGAGCTTACTTCTTTGTACGGACCCCCCTCACCCGGTGCACCACGCTGCCCTTCTTCCTTCCCTTGGGCCACCCTGGCCACTATTTCTCAACACAATGTCTGTGCTTTTCTTTAGAGCCTCATTTCCTTAGCCAAAGACGGGTATTTGTATTACGCTAAATGCTTCTCTCTTCCAGGATGAGGGGCCTGATGTATGTACGAGTAAGGATCAGTAAGGCATTTCAAATGCTAGAAAGCTTCACATGTGAATTTCTTCAGTCGTTCCTTACTGAAGTTAGGTTTCTGCTTGGGTTTCTGTAGTCCTTCTCGAAAAGGCTTCTACAGTTAAAGTATAAAGTCTTGATGTGTTCATTCATATTCATTCAATAACTATGTGCTCCATGTGGGGCTCAGCACTGGGTATCCTGCTCCTTGCAGGAGCTAAGCCCGCAGGAGCATGGTAGTTCCAAGTGCACTGGGAAGCAGCGGGGTGACAGGTCTGATTTATGCTCTGTACATGTGAATTCAGCACAACAGTGGGGGCAGCAGGGATGGACAGAAGGCAAGGAACTCCGGCTGTATCCAGGAATAATCAACAAGGCTTGCTGAGATAAGCCAGTGGATTCTGTCTTGCTGGTTTCTGGCTGTGTCAGTGGGTTGGGAGAGAAAGGGCAAAGAGCCGATCAGTCTCCTTGGGGAGAGTGGGGAGATGACCCCAAGTGCCAGGGAAGGGAGGGGCAGCCTTGGATGCAAGTGGAGAATGGAGGGCGTGAAGCCTGGAGGTGCCAGGAAGGAAAGGGAGGGCTGATGGCCTCCTGGCCTTGGTTGTATCCACCTGGTAGAAGTGAGGTCTCTGCCCTGAGATGGGAAAGAGGTTTGGCAGAGAGTAGTAAGGGTCTGGCCTCCCAGCTGCCTCACCGATCCAGAGAGGGGCTGCTTTTGAGCAGGAGAAGGGGACGAGGAGCTGAAGAGCTGTTTGTAGCTTTGCTAAGTATGCTCTGTAGCCCTTCCAGATAGCTACGTGCAGCCTCACTCCAGAGGAAAGTGCACTGATATGCTTTGGAAAGATCTTCAATAACAAGGGCTTTCTAAGTAACTTCCAGTTTAGCCAGGAAATCACTCACCCAGAATCATTCCCTCCCCTAAGTATTCCAGTTACTCGAAAGTTTTACTGAAACATGTCAGCATTGAGAAATGCAGAAGGCAGCTAAGCAGGTTGAAGAGCTGTCAGAAATCCCGCATCTGCGCACAGAGCACCAAAGGCGGGGTCTCTTTAGAGGCTAGTCATTTCAAACCCACCATGTCCAATGCACAGGTGCACCACAGGTTACAAAACGGAAAGACAAAGAAGGAAACCTTCAGCATGGAGTAGAAGAACAGTCGTATTCTATGGCACATGTGTTCATTTAGTTGGCATGGGGGCATTTTGAATTGTTACCTTAGAAATTAACCAATAGTGGGGCGCCTGGGTGGCTCAGTCGGTTGAGCATCCAACTTTGGCTCAGGTCATGACCTCGCAGTTCGTGGGTTCGAGCCCCCCCCCCCCCGTTGGGCTCTGTGCTGACAGCTTGGAGCCTGGAGCCTGCTTCGGATTCTGTGTCTCCCTCCCTCTCTCTCTCTGCCCTCCCCTGCTTGAGTTCTCTCCCTCAAGAATAAATAACTATTAAAAAAAGAAGACATTAACCAATAGCTTTGCAGTTTGAGTGAACAGTTAAAAGGACTCAAAAGACCAAAATGTTAACTAATAGGTAGATTTAATAGGTGCATAGGATTCATTTTAAAACAGTGTGGTCAAAATGTGGATGGTATGCAGCACAGAGCCTGCTTTGGGTCCTCTGTCCCTCTCTCTCTGCCCCTTCCCCCCTCATTCGTTCTCTCTCTCTCTCTCTCTCTCTCAGAAATGAATAAACAGTTTTTTTTACAAAAGCATGTGGACAGTCACACTCAAGGCCAAGCTGAGGTGTGTTTGTGAGCTGCTGGCAAAGGGCACGGAGAAACCTGATCCTGCACTTTGTAAATTACAAACTGTTTATACCTGTCATCTCTGTCTGGGTCTGTGCTAATGACACTTGAACAATTGGCTTATGTGTGACAGAGCACTGAGAGCCAGCAGTTTCAAAGCAACCACATCCAAAGGCACTGTTATTGAGGTCCACAGGAGTTTGAGGGAAAGTAACGAGGATTGTGATGCAGGTGAGGACTTTTACCACTGGGTTTGGGGTGATTTTAGAAGGGTTGGCCCTGGAAATGTCTCCAGTTAGATTGGGCCTGGGTATGCAGTTATACCCCCCACCAGGACCCGAATGCCTCAGGGACACTAATCTTCCCACAATTTCTCAAATTGGAAGGACCAGTTGGAAAAGGCAGGGTTCATTATATCATATTACAGTCACTGAGTCCTTTCCATCTGGCTCAGAAAACTGCAGTAGGAATCATGTGTTTTTAAAACTTTGTTTCTTTTCTCCCCCCTCCAGACCTTCCCCATCCTCACTGCCCAATGTCTAGTACAATGCCCTGCATGCAGACTAATAAGCACCTATGAAAGGTTTAGCGCATTTAAGACCTGAGAAATACTCTAATTAAAGGGCAGGGTGCACCATCGCTCAGGGTATAGGCTTTGGGGCCAGCTCACCCAGGGTTCTAGTCCATCCACCCCACTTACCAGTATGTGGCCTGGGGAAGTCTCCTCACCTGGGACATGGGGGTAATAATAGCAGGCATCTCAAAGTGTCTCGAGGACTAAGTGAGCCATTACAGGAGTTAGATCAGTGCCTGACGCGTGGTAAACACAACAAAGTATTATTATTTTTGCAAAAATAAATTCCTCTTGAGCAGAGAGAGCCCTTCTGAAAATACGCCACCTAAAATAATGGTAAGCAGGTATCTTTGGTCACTGGGAAAGGTTCTACAACTTCTGCATATTCCCTAGCCTATTTTTAAAGGTAAAAATTTTATTTTTTATTTTCTTTTAATATTTTGAGAGAGAAAGAGAGAGACCAAGCAGGGGAGAGGCAGAGAGAGAGAGAGAGAGAGGGAGAGAGAGAATCCCAAGCAGGCTCCACATCCAACACAGAGCCCAACGTGCGGCCCGATCTCACAACCATGAGATCATGACCTGAGCTGAAATCAAGAGTCAGACACTTAACCGACTGAGCCACCAGTCGGCCCAAAACACCCCTTTAAGATTTTATTCTTAAGCAATTTCTATACCCAACAGGGGGCTCAAACTCACTACCCTGAGATCAAGTCGCATGCTCTACCAACTGAGCCAGCCAGGCACCCCAAAAGGTAAAAAATTTAGATTAATATGAATTTTCACTCCTTGTAAATCCAAAGGGGACACAGTTGTATACAAGAGTGTATACAATTTTGTTTAAAACAAAGCAGAAAAGTAGGAGTCTTTTTGAATAATAAATTAAACTTTTAAAATGTTTTTTCCTCTAAAAAAAAGTACCAGATTCTGTTTCCTCTTGGAAACAACTTCGCATCTGGGATGCCAAATTTCAATCTTAATTCAGTATGGAACAGTTGAGTTATAATTTTTTAACTTCCCAGAACACACAGAATTCTGATGGGAACATGGGAAAGGACATTTATCTTTTCAGCTGCATGAAAATGAAACCCGTAATATTTTAGTGAACTGAAAGAAAAATACATATTAAAAATTAAGACCATGTGTGACAAGGAGTGTCTCTATAGCTACATTAGATTTTGTACAGTTACCCTGCTCTACAATATGATGTCCTATGCCAGTGATTGGAAGTAACAGTGCCTTTTAGATGAGAATGAAAGTAATTAGTAGTTATTTTCATTCAAAGATACTTAAGACTGACAACATTTATTTCAAGTGGACGGATGTGCAGCCATATTGAATATAAGCCACCTTCTGATTAGGAGAATAAAACACAGCCCTCAAGGAAAACAGGGAGATGCTGATGAATATTGTTTACTTCATCCTTAGTGGGAGACTAGTTTGGAACAGCTCTCTTATAGCTGTGTCTCAGGATATTAAAATAACTGGTTGAAATATAAAGCATTCAATTAATCACTATTCATACTAAACAGATTCTCCATTGACACTGGCCAGATTCTTTCGTGTGTGTGTGTGTGTGTGTGTGTGTGTGTGTGTGTGTGTTTGCTGTTTTATTTTAATGCCCGAGGTTAATAACACCCTTAAGAGACTGTCTATGGGTCCACCCAGTACCAACAGAGCCTAGGCTTATCATTATGCCAGCTTCACAACCAGAATCCATTAGTTAATTTAACAGAGTCTGAGAAAAACTCATTTGTCTCCTTCAGTGTTCTGCACAAAGTGACACAGGGTCAGGCATTATCTGGTGGCGGGGGACAGTGAAATTAAAGTCCCTGGGCACCAGCCATTCACAGCAGTAGAATGGATGATTATCAGGCTGGATATAATTATAGAGCCACAGCAGTCCCCAACAATACACTGGCTATCTACCGAGCACAAAGGTTTAAATCCTTAATTTGTTGTGGGCCAGAATTATCTGTGAAGTGTCCATGCGTTTTTGTGTATCATCAATCACAACTCAGATAGGCAACCACTGCTGTTTGCGTTTTGGAAGTTTGGCAGCTGGTAAGGTTCTGCCTAGTTTTCCGACAGAAAGATAGGAAGCAGGGCTGCAGAAAGGCTTTTAGTGGCAGAAGGATGACACTTCTGCCGAGGTCCTATCACAGGCTCATTAGCTGAGTGGAAATCCGAACCTCGTCAGTTTCAAAGGTATACTTAGACATATACAGAGTCATCTGTTTCATTAAGTTAATTTACCTGAGCCGGCTTGCCTCATAATCAAACTGCTTCTGCAATGTCAGCACCACACCTTAAAGGCCCATGAGGACAGAGTGTGGTGAGAGGCACTGCTCATCAGGACACTGGGGCTTACATGGCATACTTTAACTGGGCGCTTCCAGAAATCCACATTCTATTCACAAGCGAGAAACATGGCAGGAAGTTCACGAAGGCTTGTTATTCACTTTTGGTTCCAAAGGATGAAGTCGGAAAATGAGAAGAGAGACCGTGCGCTATGCTAATCACTTAAGAATAGTATCCAATTGTTAAGAGAGGAAATGAAAAAAGGAAAAGGAAGCCGGAGAGAGGGCTACCCATTTGGTGATTAGGTGTTTAACCTCTCCTGAGCCTGGAGAGTGCAAACTGCTATACAGCTAGATTCACTCAAATGATAGGACCTCCAGGAAACTGTACCTGCAACTTATATCCTGCAGAAGTTGCTAATTAAAGAAAAATCTGTATTTCTCACCCCCCCCCCTTTGTTTTGTTCTCAAAGTGGTGTCTTTGTTCCTTTTTTAATACGCCTTTGTGGTATTTAAACTTGAGTGTTATCAGTGGAGAGCTGTTTGCATGTTAAAATTTAATCTTATCTAAGGTTTTGTGGTCTCAGGGTTGACTTTTAACTGAAAGTTGTTACGGGCTTTCATGCCATGCTGTTAACCCTGACTGTTTAAGACGAACAATTAGATTTCATTAGAACCAACTGGTTTGATAAAGAGACCTGAGGACATGTTATCTCCCTTCTTCTTCTAGCACAGAGCTAGAACTTCAGTTCTCTGGAGGAAGATGGAAAAGAATTCCTTCTCCAACCTCATGTATACCTTCACCTGTTCATGGCCTATTAGGTATAAAAGATCACCTTCTCAAAGCACGTAGGTGAGAAATACTTCCCTACACATAGGGGAAAAGTCCACATATTTTCTTGCATTGAATCATCAGAAATAGTTTATTTTATTTAGCAAGCCCCAAATCCATTTGTTTAACTTGGCAATAACTGTCTTTTTTTGGCCATGTTTAATTTTCTTTATCCAACATTTTGGAAGATCCAACTCCACCCATTTTTAGAGCAGGAATGTTCAATTGCTTAGTTCTGATGACAAAATATTTAATGTCAAGTGTGACTGTGAAGGATCAACCCCCGTCTGAATGGATATTTTGCTAGTAGGAGCTTTAAGTAACAATTGAAACTTCATTGTCAGGAGTAGATAAAATAAATACCATCTTTTCACACCCAGGGGATTCTGGGCCAGCTATATCTTTCTGAATTCTGATTTCATTGTCCACACAATTGAATAAAATATCTACTCTAATGTAATATTAAGATCACAGATTTAATAATACAGAACTTGGGGAATGCAAAATTTACTTTTGTCGAGATAACAATTTCTTCCTTGTGCTGGGCATTATGTGCACTTAAAGCTATGCTTTCAGTAACGTAACTAGGTCAGGGATTTCATAGAACGTGGAGGTGCTCTGGTTACCGTACCAATACCGTCCTCTTAACATTTCATGTATATTTCAACAGCCTGTATGTGCAAGTAAAAGGCAAACGCTATGTCAGTCTGATGTGTGTTACCAGGGTATGTATACGTAACAGAGCTTCTGAGACTAGCTAGCACTAAGGCCTTTAAAGAGGAAACTCTGGTGCAATTTGCAGTAACTGCTTCAAGGCTCCAGTCTATGACAAAATGAGCTACATGAGTAAATCTAAGTCTTTCTGGAAAAATTAAAACTTAAAATGTCTAGCATTTTTCTAACAGTGCATATGTATTTGTACTTTATTTTGTAATTTGTTATTGACGTATCTGTGTCCCCCATACACTGTAAATCCTCTGAGGACAGAGATTATATATTTGATTATTCATTCACTGATTCACTACCTAATGGTAGGCAGATTACTAAACAAATAATGTCAATTTGATTGCTCTGATAGAGCACTTTCATGTGGAAGAAAGGAGAGAGAGATTAGTGATTAACAGGGGCTGGGAGGGGTGGGGAATCAGGGAAGACTTCACAAAGGAGGTGGTATTTGTTGAAGAAGGTCTTACAGGAAGGGTAGGAACTTACAAGGTAGGAAAGAGAATGGGAAGGAGAAGTGAGATGGGGCGGGAGGTAGGAGGACAATGGGGAAGGCACTGGGGAAAAAAACCCAGCCTAGGGAAGGGCAGTGTAGGATACAAAATAATGAAAGAGGAGAAAAGAAGGCAAAAGACAATCCAGCAGGAGCCATTCTCGTAAACTCCTCCAAATCAACTGAATTGTGAGAAATGCTCAACCTTATTGGCAGGGGCGGTTCACGGAAACCCTGGTGTATATTCTTAACCCTGGGCACAGCCAGGAAAGCCAGGGCAAGCCCCTCACCTCAGACTGCTAGGATGAGAAGATGCCCGAGGGCTCTCAATACTGCTTCCTTTCAAGTTCTTGTACATTAGCCCTCCCTCCTCTCCCTACTGGCCACGGTGCCTGAGACAGTGTCTTGCTCACAAAAACAGACAATAAATGCTCAATCTGTGGTCTTTTGTAAACGCGCCTCTCCCTTTGAGGTGCCTGTAACTGTAGTTGGGGAGACAGATACGAGCCAGGTCGTAATGACGAACACCAGTAACCACAGACTGCTCCTCCTTTTTGACACTGATGTGGCCCCGAAAACTGCACTGTAAAAAGTGCACCCCTCCTGGGGTGCCTGAGGGACTCACTCCGTTAAACGTCCCATTCCTGGTTTCCGCTCAGGTATTGATCTCGTGGTTTGTGAGTTCGAGCCCCGCATTGGGCTCTGTGCTGGTCTCACGGAACCTGCTGGGGATTCTCTCTCTCTCTCTCCCCCTCTCCCCCTACCCCTCCCCAGCTCATGCTCTCTCTCTCGCTCTCTCTCAAGATAAATAAATAAACTTAAAAAAAAAAAGTGCACCCCTCCCTTCCTGAAACGAGTAATTTAAACTTCCGTAAAGTTTTGGTGAGGCACCCAACTGCAGGTACCGTCATCTGAGAATGGCAGCCATCCATGAGTGCAACAAAATGTGGGCATCAGCAACATAAGACGCAGAAGGCCATGGCTGGGAAGTTTGGGGGTAAAGGGGAAAAAGCAAACAACGGTGAAGTGTTTTGGGGAAACAAGTGTTGTGAACGTGTACAAAATCCAAAATGCTGAAATGTGGGGACACTTAAGAGTTTCCAAATGCCAGCCTCAGGCTCCAAGGGGACTGAGAAGAAAACAGAAGCATACGTTTATTACATGCCTCTTTACTTTTAATCCTAAAAATAACTGTATGAAGAGAAAGCACCGTTAGCCCCCTTTTATAGTGGAGGAACCCGTGGCTGACAGAGATTAAATCAACTAACCCAAGGCCATGTGGCCACTAATAGACGGAATAGGACGGAAATCCACTATAATATAAGCTCCATCGTTCACTGAGCAAGCCTCGGGGCCTAGAACATGCCTGGCACACAGCAAGCGCTCAGGAATTATTTTCTGAAACCACCAAACTCCAAAGCCGGTGTTTACAAAGTGGTCAGGGTCGAGTAGGTCTCAGAGAAGACAGACTTTTGTACCTGCTCCTGGGATAAAGAAATAGCTAGAAAGGCAAGTGGGCAGACATTTAGTTGGAATGAAGGAACGACAGCAGTAGAAACACACAAGACAAGGGAGATGAAGAGTTAGGTGTTTTGCCTAAGTGTCTACCCAAAATATTGTTTCTTGTACTAGTAGAAAACTGTTTTCCTTGTCAGTGAAACAACAGCTAAGACAAAGCATAGAACATGTGACCCCTAAAGAATATCTTCTATGAATTAACAGTGTGTGTGTGTGTGTGTGTGTGTGTGTGTGTGTCTGTGTACATAATCATACATTCTACAGAGGTTAGAAACCTGTAAAAATAAATGGCGATATTGAAAGAGGTTTTTAACCTTAACTGTAGCATTTGCTGGTGGAAACTGTAATTACTGTTGTATTTTTGGTGGTGACTGTTCATGATTTTTTTAAAGGTCTGACAGCTGCCCTCTTGATATTTATGTGTTTCTTGCAAGGGAACCCAAGATTCACAACTGTGAGCTTGTAATGAGGAAAAGAAGACAATACAGATATCATGAAAAGGAGTATGAATTGAATATCACCAGAGAGACAAATCACATATTCTATGCTGCTTTAATTGGAAAGCAGTTCTTTCGTGGGGTTACTTTCTCCTCAGCTAAGATAATTAAGTCTGGGCTGACACTGGTGACCAGCTACCGATGATATATCGTCAGTTACTAACAATGCAGGAATCAGTAATCAAAATTTATATTTCCCAGGTTACCAGGGCACAGTTGAAGAAGAAAAGCCGTTTTGATAAGGCTGCGAGATAGGGTTCCTAACACAGTACTCACATGGCCTCTACTCCACAGCATCTGGGGGGGGGGGGGGGTGGGGGGGAGGGGGCTAATGAAGTCTGTTTTATTTCAACTCTGTCATAAAAGAGAACCTATCTATTGTCCGTGTTTACATTAAAAATACATCATAAGCCCCATACTAGAAGTCTCTTCCTTGCTCCCTGTCATTTTTAATGGATCAAATTATATTTTCTTAGTGGTTTGGCATGAGGGCAGGTGGGCACAAAATAGACTTAGGTATTTTAAAAGCCACACCATGCAGCTGGCACAAGTTTTTTGAATCATGATCAGTTATCCCTGAGCAGAGATGAAGGCACTGAAATTGAAGGATTAGGATTGTAATTTGGATCCCATTTGTTTATATCAGCGGCGCCCAACTTGTCTGCTTGCTACAATCACCTGGGGATCTACGAAAATTTCCAAAGCCCAGGCCATACCCCCAGACGAATGCAGTCACAATCTCTGGGTGTGGGACACAGGCACCTTTGATTTGCAAAGCTCTCCAGGAGATTTCAAAGTACAGGCGAGTTTGGAAAACACCGGTTTATACTCACAGTATGGTATGTGTTTGCACTTAGTTGTGCACAGAGAGGCATACGCGGGTGGGGTGAGGAAAAGGGAACACATATGATCCAAAGGGCAGCACCTGCCTCTGCAGTTCAAGCTGGAGCTGAAATTGGATTCTGAAACCACCGTCTCCCTCCCCAGTGAGAGAAGCAACTTCACAGTGGTTGAAAAGGACCCTGGGGAGAATGGAGAAATAAGCCTTTGGCCCCCCTCTGCTCAGCACCTAGCTCAGTGTGGAGTACAGAAGTGGAAAGGAGGGGCGCCTGGGTGGCTCAGTCAGTGAAGCGTCCGTCTTCGGCTCAGGTCATGATCTCACGGTTCGTGGGTTTGAGCCCTGCGTCGGGCTCTGTGCTGACAGCTCAGAGCCTGGAGCCTGCTTCAGATTCTATGTCTCCCTCTCTCTCTGCCTCTCCTCCACTCATGCTCTGTCTCTCTCTCTCTCTCTTTCTCTCTCAAAAATAAATAAATGTTTAAAAAAAACAAAACAAAACAAAACAGTGGAAAGGAAAGAGGGAGGAGGAGTGCCTTATAGCTTACCTCCCAGAAAGGGATGTTGGGGTAGAACGAAGAATGCTTTTCCCTGATCATATTCCAATACAGTGCCCTCTTTGCTCTGTTGCTGAAGTCTTATTTTCTCTCTACTCTAGTCAATGTCCCCTCCTCTCTGGCAGCAGTCATTCTGATGTAGTCTAAGGTGACCACTCCCAGAAGAGAACACCCATTCTGCTTCTAAAAAGCCCGACATCATTTAGAGATGCTCCAGAAGCCGCCTTTGGCCTTCCTGTGACATGGGAGGTGAACGCCAAGAAAGGGCATGGACGCCAAAGGACATGGGGGGTGGGGTGGGTAGGAGCCTGCCCGGAAATGAACATGCAAATAGAGGGAAAATCAGGTTCCCATACTCAGCACTGGAGTCTTGTTTGTAGAAAATATGAAGGGTAGTTGCTTTGAGCTCTTTCGATTCTTTGAATTTGACCTCACTGTGCCCTGCCTTTCTAAGTTGGTTACATTTTTATTTGAAAGCTAATAAATTAGGCAGACATTCATATGGCGTGCAGGCAGGCGGGTTCACGGTGTTGGGTAAACTACGAGCCACCGTATGTATCCATCTGTGTCACAGATAAAATTCACAAAGTTATCTCTACAGACACCACAATGCCCGTAAACGCCCCTCACTCTCATCCTGTATTCCAGAATATTATCACTGGCTGAGCAGACTACGAAGGCAGAGAGGTCCTAGGGAAAATTCTGGGAAATGGCACGTAGCAGGAGGCCTGAGTCCTGGGTTTGCCTCGGGAGACACAGATTTTTAAGAAATAACTAGTTTTGGGGTTCCCCCCCACAAATGAAATGCATGCACAAGGAACGAATTTTTTTTTTTTTTTTCCAACGTTTATTTATTTTTGGGACAGAGAGAGACAGAGCATGAACGGGCGAGGGGCAGAGAGAGAGGGAGACACAGAATCGGAAACAGGCTCCAGGCTCTGAGCCATCAGCCCAGTGCCTGACGCGGGGCTCGAACTCACGGACCGCGAGATCGTGACCTGGCTGAAGTCGGACGCTTAACCGACTGCGCCACCCAGACGCCCCTCGAATTTTTTAAAAACTACAAGAGTACAACACAAAAAGTGAGTCCCTTTCCCACAGGTGACCTCCAGTCCCCCTCTTTCATAGACAAACCTGTGCTACTAGCTGCTTGTATGGCAGAAATGAAATATTCACAACACTTAAATAATCAGTCTTGGGGTGGATTTAAATTTGCATTTTAAAAAATGCCCCTTTCACAATCACCATAGAACGCAAGGTGGTATATTTAAAAATACCCAAAGCCTCTTGAGTCAAAATCGACAAATATTTAGGGGCACCTGGGTGGCTTAGTCATTTGGGTGTCCAGCTTTGATCTTGGCTCAGGTCATGATGTCACAGTTTGTGAGTTCAAGCCCCGCGTCACACTCCGGGCTGACAGTGCAGAGCCTGCTTGGAATTCTATCTCCCTCTCTCTCTCTGCCCCTACCCAACTTGTGTTTTCATGCTCCCTCTCTCTAAGTAAACAAATAAACTTAAAAACATTTTTTTTTAATTCAACAAATATTTAGCGAGGACTTTCAACGTGTAAGACGTTGCCTAAGCATGGCATTTGTACTGAGGATTCTACACATACACATTTCAGGTTTTCTGGTGTACAATCAACTCATCTAGTTTTATGTCTTTGCTTTAAATCCTTTTTTCTTTTCCAGAAACAGAGATCATCTCTTTCTTGTGCCCCACCCCCCACCTCCACTACCCCCTCCCGTAACTTCTGAACTTTTCACACATTCCCTACTTTGAGATCTGTTTTGAGCCCAGATATCCGGGTGGGTGGTACGTTCTGGCCAAAGTACTATCTCTCATACCTTCTCCAGCTGGACTGGCTCAAGGATCTGCTATTCCCCAAAGAAATAAAACTTCTCTGAGTTGCAGAAGAAAAAGAGCTGCAATGCACTGTGCTGAAAAGACACATGTGCTGAAGGATGATAGTCAGGCCACGACCCAGCCGACGTCCCGCCTGCATCTTGTTTGTGAAGGGAGAAACACCTCACTCTGTAGCCCGCTGAGGCCCACTGTGGGCTGGCTGCACAGATGAGCGCCCCATAGCCCCCTCCAGCCCTGGCCAGTAACATCTGTATGTGTTCTCTCCAGCTGGCTGGCCCAGCTGTTCTGGTGTCAGGAGAAAGTTATGAGTCACCGGGAAGGGATTTGAGGCAAGAGTGCAGTTATATCATCTCTTGGGGTCTGTATGTCATTGGCAATAGAGCCTTAGTAACAAGCCAGTGGATGACATTCACCCCCAGGAAGGCCACACACCAGAACTTAACTTCGTATCCCACACTTCAAGACCTCCTCTGAGCCTTGCAGAGATGAGACGAGGTGGGGCAGTATGGATGCTGGACGTTCCCACCCTAGAAGGCCTTGGGTGGGTGCCCATCACGTTCGTTAGGTTACCGCCATCTCTGGCCTTGCAACCGACCTATCTCTACACAAGCTGGTCAAACTGGGATCCTGAATGAATGAGGCCCTGCCAAAGCCTGAGGACTTTCTCTTTGGTTGTTTGATTCCAGGCAGGCTATTTCATCCACAGAGCTATATGGGCAGCCTCCAGCAAAAGCTTGAGTCAACAGCAGGATTTTCCTGGACCATCTGTGGTTTCCTGCTCTAAGCAGTGCTTCCTCAGTACGTGGGAGGAAGAACTTGTCAGAGGATCCAAGAATCAGAGGCAATCAGGGTTTCCATCGGGACCTTACATGTTGTCTGGTCTAGCCCCACATCCGATGTCTGACTGCCCCAGACAATATTCCTTCTACTTCAACACTCATCCAGCCTCCCACCCCCCTGGGGAGGCCAGTCCATGTTTGTGTTACTGGGACTACTAGAAACATTATTTGGAGCAGCAATGACCTCCTAATGGTTTCTGCCCATTGATCTTAGCTCTACCCTCATAACTGTCTTCCAGGTTTCTCTAGGTATCTAAAAACACCCATCCTCACTCCTTGAGTCTCCACCTTTTTGTTTGTTTATTTTTGAGAGAGAGAGAGCATGAGCAGGGGAGGGGCACAGAGCAAGACAGAATCTGAAGCAGGCTCTACACTGACAGTGCAGAGCCCAAACGCATGGCTCGAACCCACAAACTGCAAGATCGTGACCTGACCAAAGTTGGACACTTAACTGACTAAGCCACCCAGGTGCCCCTTCTGGTTTGTCAGAAGTTGTTCTGATGCTCTTTCTTGGGGTAACATGTACTCATTATTTGATGAGTATGTGTCAGAAGTTCACTGTGTAGTAAGCTTTGTTTCTGCACATGGAGATACCGTGACTAACAAGACAAGCTTGTCCATACCAAGGTGACATTCTATTTGGTGTTGGGGGGTGGGACAGATGAAATCAAATAAGAATATAAATGCGGAAATACCAACTAGGGATAAATCTGCTACAGAAATTTGGAAGAATGTGATTAAAAAAAAAAAAGGCATTGGGGCGCCTGGGTGGCGCAGTCGGTTAAGCGTCCGACTTCAGCCAGGTCACGATCTCACTGTCCGTGAGTTCGAGCCCTGCGTCAGGCTCTGGGCTGATGGCTCAGAGCCTGGAGCCTGTTTCCGATTCTGTGTCTCCCTCTCTCTCTGCCCCTCCCCCGTTCATGCTCTGTCTCTCTCTGTCCCAAAAATAAATAAACGTTGAAAAAAAAAAAAAAAAGAATCTTAAAAAAAAAAAAAAAAAGGCATTGGGTTGCTTTCCAAGGTCAGGAAAGGTCTGTTAGGGAAGGGACATTTTCACTGACTTCTGAACGACAAAGGTGAAACCGCTGTCTGAAGACTGGGAGAATGTTCCAGGTAGTGCAGGGGGCGAGCCGCAGGTCCGGGTCCAGAAGGCAGGAATGAAAAACCAGGAAAACCAGGTCGGTCGGATGGAGGAGAGTGTGGAATGGTGGAATGGAACCAGATGGGGCTGGGGGAGATAGGGGGTGCTTTCTGCACCCAGGAGAGGCGGTTTCAATTGCACCGTGAAAGCAGTAAGAAGCCACTAGAGAATTTATGCAGCGGAGGGCGGGACCTGACTGCGCTTTTGAAAGACCGTCATAGGGAGTGAGTAGAGAGGTGGATAGATATGGCATGTGTTTGGTGATAAAATCAATATCTGGATGTTACCTCTCCATCCCTTTGAACTTGAAGTATTTTACGTTTACGCTGCTCTCTACTTTTGCTGATCCGATGCTGCCTCCCAAGGCAGTCTGGGGGTGCTCTGTAAGGGCAGAACTCACCACTGAGTCCCTGATCTCAGGATCCCCCACATCCCAGCTCCGTGCCTTGCCTGCACAGGAGACTCCACCATTTGTTGAGGGAATAAATGGATGAATCCATGAGTGAAGGGGGACCGCTGCTCATTTAACCAAACGCTGAAAGTCAAGTCCTCTCTCCCTGCCAGCACGCCTGTATGCTGTCATCTCAGGTGTCCCGTTCCCACTGACAACTCCCGACACGTTAAGGAATGAATCTGTGACACACAAAAACAATGCCCCCTTGGAATAAAACCACTTGCGAAAAATGGGGAAAATTACCGAGAACGAGTCTCAGCCTCCAAGGCCACCTCACAAAGTGTGAGGGAAGAGGTATGTCCTCATGCCAGATGGTGACATGGGGCCCGAGCCTAGGTAATCCTGCCCGGGCATCATACAGCACCTTGTTCCCACCTCACTGAAAATTCTGGAGGAGCCTCTGCCTTTCTTCCACGCCTTAGTGCTGCTGGAAAGGGCTGATTAAATAGATATGCGAGGAACACATCTGCCTACTCTTGCATAACACTTCAGAATGACTTTTCTTTTTTTACTCTTTGGAGAACTGAAGACTATGTTAACTGAACAGGAAGAATATCACCATTTGAGTAGAAAATGATTCTGCCTTAGTCTTTTACTTATTCACAGTGAACCTGGGGACTCTCCCTTTCAAAAAGAAGTTCATGCATTAGTCCCTCTCCAGGTGTTCTACAGCTCTGGGTGTGTGTGTGTGTGTGTGTGTGTGTGTGTGTGTGTGTTCCATCTCACTACTCAGACCTTAGCATCCTTACCAGAGAGAAAGCCTGTATGACCCACATGGACCTCTATGCTTTCCAGTAACCAGACGATGGGTAGCTTTCCAGAGCCATTTATGCATTTCCCATGCCACCATTTCCTCCCCAAGAAAGCCATGCATGTGTGTGCGTGCAGGGATCCCTGTGCTGTCTTGGGGTGACCAGCCGCCTGGGCATGTCTGCTGGGCTGGGTTTCCTCACTTCTCTTTTGTCTGACCCTCAGCACTTTCCTTTGGCTTCTGCCTGTCACACTCAAGCTTCCTGGATAATTTCACTTTCTCCTGATTCTGGTCTCTTTCACAGACAGTAATTATACTGATTGCCTGCCATGCTATTAATTATGGGATTTGCAGTTTATTTGTTTATTCGTTCATTTATTCACTCATTCTTAGATTGGGGGGTCAACTGGTGATAACCATGGACTGTTTTCCCTCCAGACAATCTGGATTGCCGTCATTAACTTTGTGTCCCGGTTATCCACCATTAGCCATCCGCCTCCATTTTGGCTCAGAAGTAGAAGTGATCAGCATTGTGCCTGATGCCCAGTGCCCATGTTGTGAGAATCAAACGAGGTGGGCCATTGGCGGGGGCGGGGGGGGGGCTACAATTTGTGGGGAGACTCTCAGGGAAGAAGTATGCCTTCCCCCTCTGCAAACCCCACCTGTTGCCCAAGATAACAACTGTCCTCCCAAAATATTCTTGAAATTCAAATGCTTCACTTTATTAATGAGCCCTTCAGTGGGCTGGTGTTATCTATGAAAGGACAGTTGCAGGTATTTAAAAATTAAAGGCAAGTACCTCAAGCAGCAACTGCCAGCCCACAGTTCCCTCTGATTACAGGGACTGGAAAAAGCCATTAGCCGGGGTCGTTCCACAGGGGAGAGAAAGATTAGAGACCGCACACACTATGAAGGCTCCTTTGGAGAAACCACCCCCAACTGCACAGAAATGGCAGTGAAGTCTACCCCTTTAACACACCCAGAGAGAGAGAAGGGGGTCGTTGGCTGGTGGGTGGGAAGGAAAATGAAGCTCACCCAGACAGGGCAAGGGGTGCTGCTGCCCCAGGTGAGGCTGCCACTCGCCCCAGTGGTAGATGCCACTGCTCACCCACCAGTCCTTGCGACCCTCTCTACCAAGATCACCCCGCTGCACTCATTCTACGGAAGCCTGTTCTTGTCAGCCCCATGTATGGACAGGAACCTGTCACTATGAGCACAGAACAGAGGAAATCAAGACGAGGTGGCTCAGTCAGCAATTCCTAACCTCTGAATTATTGTTTCAAGTATAATAGGATACACATTTTTAAAAAAAAAGAGGAAATGAGACTACATTTTTTTCATTGCAAGCCCCTCACAGCACACCTGGGACATCAGAGAACTCCTGGGTTTAGCAAAGCTGGTGCTGGGAATCATGCTGTAAAGCACCTCCTTTGCCCTTATTTTTCATCGTTTTTATTTTTTTTAATGTTTATTTTATTTATTTTTGAGAAAGAGAGAAAAACAGAGTGTCAGCAGGATAGGGGCAGAGAGAGAGAGGGAGGGAGACAGAGAATCTGAAGCAGGCTCCAGGCTCCAAGCTGTCAGCCCAACGCGGGCCTCGAACCCATGGACCACGAGACCATGACCTGAGCTGAAGTCGGACGCTTAACTGACTGAGCCACCCAGGCGCCCCTTTCATCCTGTTTTTAATCTCTTCAGGGACAAAGGAATATAGTTTTGCAGTCTCTCTCTCATAACCTTTGCAATAGATGTGTTTGAGAATTTTTAATTTTTCATATTTTAGAAAAGTGACATGGGACATATACCCCGGGGGGGGCAAGATCCAGTAACCAAGCCATTAACACTGTTTGCAGTGGAGCATTATTTACAATAGCCAAGATATGGAGGCAGCCCAAGTGTCCACCCAGAGGTGAATGGATAAAGATGTGTGTATACACACACACGCGCGCGCGCGCGCACACACACAATGGAGTATCACTCAGCCGTAAAAAAAAAAGAATGAAATCTTTCCAACTGCAACATGGATGGACCCAGAGAGTATGATGCTAAGCGAAGTCAGACAGAGAAAGACGAATATCATATTATTTCACTCCTATGTGGGATTTAAACAAACAAGAAAACACTCTTAAATGCAGAGAACAAACTGGTAGCTGCCAGAGGGGGTGGGAATGGGGGAGGTGAAATAGATAAAGGGGATTACGAGGTATATACTTCTAGTTACAAAATAACTAAGTCACAGAGCTGAAAAGTAGAGCACAGGGAATACAGCCAATAAGATTGCCAGTAATGTTGTTTGATGGAAGGTGGTGACTACACTTATCACGGTGAGCACTGAGAAATGTCTAGAACTGTTGAATCATGTCACATACCTGAGACTAATACAACACTGTATGTTAACTACATTTCAATTTTAAAATCCTTTCTGCAAAAAAAAAAAAAAAAATGTTTTTTGCATTGACACGTGTAAGTATTCATACTAACAAGAATAAATAAAGACTATAAATGGTGTCATGCCAATTTGGGTCAAATTTGGTCACCAAATAAATGGGGAAAACCTTGTAAGTTTTCCGGTGGGTCTGTTCTCTTGGTTTGGTTTCGTTTGTAATCGCAAATAAGGGAGTGTATACCTATAATTCAAAACTGACTTGCTTCATCTAGATCTAAGAAACAGAAAATCAAATCTTGTTTTTCTTTAAACTTAAGAAAAAGTGAGGCATTTTTCAAGACAACTACTGCTATGAAAATAGTTCATCCAGATGCCAACCACCTTCATCTCAATGAACAGGACTTTTTAAATCTGTTTCTGTGCAGTGAACTTTAAGTCACCTATGTAAGGAATCGAGTCATTAAGTGGCAGAGAAATTTAAACAAACCCATAATTTCCTGGAACTTAGTCTTTCTGGCCTTAAGGAAGCATATTTTCAGGATGTTTGAAAATAGTTATTAATTTTGAGGGTAGGATTTCACATTATAAATAAACGATGACAGGGAGTGTGATCACCAGATTTGGCTTGATTTGAAAAGCAGCCAGAAAGTGGTGCTCTCTCTACCCCAATTCAAACGGATACCTGTTCTAAGTAAATCAAGCCAGCCTAATAAAGAATATGAACAAAGGCAATAAAGGTATCATTTGTTTCAGAAATTCAGCAATGTCTACCAAATGCAATAATAAATTTAAATGTATTTAACTTTAAATTTGCAGTTTTCATCTGGTTCCCTAGGACATAAAGAGAACTTGTTTTTCTTTTTAATAAATGAAATGAATTTCCTAAAGACTATAAGAAAACTGAGGAAACTCCAGGGATAATGCTTCCATCTCATGTCTGTCCTGGATGTGTCTAGACTTAGACACACAGATAACCCACTGTGTACGTAGATATTTCACTGATGGTAAGAACCAGCCAGGAATAGCGCGCTTTATTATGGAGCAGATCCTGAAATGATATTATGTTTCTCTATATACAATGAGAAGCTTGTAGTCAACTACAAAGTCTAGTTTTGGCTTTCACGTTACTGGAAAAGCATCGGACCTCACTGAAAGAGACAAGGAATAGGAAGAATGAAAGCTAGCATGCTAGCAGCAAACACCAGAGAACCTGATGCAACAAGGTTAGTTCAAGAAAATGGTTTCCGCTGCCTGATCTGGAGACTGTTCTACCAAAAAAAGAAAAAAGCAATAAAAATTTGTAGGGCTCAAAGTGTCAATCATCTGTGACTGGTGATGTTGTTATTTGGGGCTGTTGTTCAGAGCTCAAAGGAGGAGGCTCGCAGGTGGATTCCATTTCTCTCTGAGCCATGTTTGAAGCCGGCTTCCACTCCAGAAGGGGAAAGAACGCTATCCCAGCAGCCAGCTATGCCTGGGGCAAATCCCAGGCCCAGGGAAGAGCAGCAAGGTAAGGGCTGTGGCTGGGAGAGCCTGCTTTCCATTAACTACACTGAGAGCAAACAGAGGAGAAATTATTGGGGAGATACGTCCTGTCAAAGGCCAGAAATTGCTCTATTTTAGTTTAAATCAGCTCAGGATTTTGACAAAGTTCGTGGAAAACTTCAGACACTAATGTCTCTAGTTTGCTCTCTGCAATGTCACTCTGCAGATATCTTTCTAAGGGTGACAGGAAAGTGCCTCCAATTTAGGCCCGTTATTTTTGCCCTCTGTTTCATTTTTAATGAAATTACCGATGTACAGAAAACTAGGGAGAGTAATACGAAAAGAACTCACATAATCCACACCTCGAACAAACTAATACCAATATTCTGAGCTTCTACTGAGAGCTCCCTCCACCCCCCCCCCCCCCCACCACCCTCCCGCTTCCTTCCTATTCTTAGAAGGGAAAAGGAATCTGGTCCAATCTTCATTCTCAGCTAAAATTCTTTAAACCGAACTTTGGGTGAAGTGCAAAATATCCATCCATTACTTTAGACAAATATTTGGAATTCCTTAAGCAAAGAGTGAAATGGTCCAGTTTTGGTGTCTGAAAATCCAATCAGCACGGAGTTGCTCATTTCAACACACCCTTCTCCAGACCGGGTCCTCCTTGAGATCTCTCAGTTCCCTCTGGTACCTCCTCTGGCACCTCTGGTCCACAGTAAACCACCGTGCCACATGCCAAGTCTTTCTCCAACCAGAGGCTCTGGGTGACCACCCCAGCCCCATACCTCTCTCTGCAACACCTTCCCCCTCTGGACAGTATTCTTCTCCCACGGGACTTGTCTGTCTTTCTGAAACCTTATTGATACTTGTTTATGCCTGGGTGGCTCAGGGCAATGGGGAGGAGCTGTCGGGTCCATCTACTAAAGAGGACGTTCCTAGGGGGTGAGGAGACCTTTTTCTCCATCTCCGTCTCATCAGCATCTAGCACAGAGCCTGGCTCCCGAGAGCAAGCAGGGAATCGGGCAATGGAAGTAATGAACATCAGGCAGGAAGCCCAGGAGAAATGAATGAGTCTTGGCTTCCTTTCTGAAAGCACTGTGATGTAGGGACAGAGCTCAAGGAAGGAGTCAGGAGTCCTCGACTGCTGTTCAGCTTTGCCACTTCTGAGCTGTGCCACACTTGGTGAGTGACCTCACTTCTCGGGGCCTCAGTTTCCTTAATGGTAAAACAAAGGGGGGGATTTGTTTCTGCCTCCAGGCAGATACTGGAGTTCAGCAATACTGTAAAGGCTGCAAAGATGGGAGTTGGCCAGAAGCTGGTGTGTGACATAGATGAGCATGGCTGGGACTGTTGCAGCTTTCTGAGGTCAAGACACTTGGCTGCGGTATTCTCGGGCCTGCTAAGGTCATGACTATGCCCACGGAGCCCTGGTGAGGCAGAAGAGTGTATTGGAAACATCTGAGCAAAGTGCACTGAATGCCTTGGCTCGGCAGTGGGGCGGCTGGGGAGGGCAGGTGTCGGGGAGGAGGGGGCCGTGTTGGTAAAGACAAAGAAAACGGTCGTAACACAGAACCTCCTGAAAGCTAAGACATCCCTTCTCCCCTTAAAAGATTCAATCGGTTTACAACCAAACTTTATTTTTTCCAATAAATTTTTTTTTCCTAAGGAGACTTCCGAATTCACAGCTGTTTTTCTGCTCCTTTGTGACGGTGGCTTTAGACCTAAGATGGAACATCTGTTATACACAGTCAGTGTTTATTATTATGCTCCACTGAATGCCAACATCACTCTCCAAGATGTGCTGAAGTTAGGTCTGTGACATTTCCCTTGAAGTGGGTGCTTTTATGTCTCTGCTGATGGCTGAGAAGAGGAGAAAGAGAGAGATCGGAGTCTTTATTAAGAAGCCAAGGCTAGGGGTGCCTGGGTGGCTGTCGGTTAAGTGTCGGACTCTTGATTTCGGCTCAAGTCATGATCTTGCAGCACGTGGGTTCTAGCCCCACGTCGGGCTCTGGGCTGACAGTAAAGAGCCTGCTTGGCATTCTCTCCCTCCCTTTCTCTCTCTGCCCTCCCCTGCTCATGCTCTCTAACTAAATAAATGAACTAAAAAAAAAAAAAAAGATGAAGAAGCCAGGGCTATCTTTCTCATTTGCATGAACCTTATGTCTTAATGCAAATATCACCCAACAGGTGGCCAGATGTGGTCCCTAAAGACTGGGTTGAACGGTTTCAACCAGGATCACTGGGGCCACGTTGCTCCTAATTCCATCTGGGAAGTGTTCTTTGGTGGCGTCTGCCATGCATCCTGCGGACAGCAGCAGCCTCTTAATGCCGGAGCCCTTGAAACAGGGCTGTCCAGGCCAGTGAGGGACACCTGCTGTTTAAACACTTGTAATTCTTGAGATGGTGCGAGAATAATCAGCAGTTGGGTGTCTGGGAGACGAGTCTCCAGCATTCAGCAAGCTGGATTTTCTGCACCAGCACCTGCTCTCCCGCCTCTCTCTGGGCAGAGGCTCCTTCCCCTGACTTGAGGGGTGTCCAGATCTATTTATCTTATCGGCTCCTGAAGCAGGCAGCCTTGTTCTTACCCTTCATAACAGACACTGTTCTCTATGATGTATCGGCTTTACAACATCACTGCTGAGGAGGCTGTAAGCTGGCAAGTGGTTCCACTTAACACAATGTTGTCACGAGACAATCAATTTCTCCTAAAACTGTGGCTTAGAAGCATTTGTGTCTTTCTGTCACGTTAAGCCTGCAATCACAGCGCTGTAAAGTGGAATGAGCCCTTGCATGCCGACATGTTTGGAAGCAACTCGTGTGCTCCTTTTATAGTTTTATTACTGAAGCCATTAGGGACGTTCAGTCACTCTGTCCACGTGAGCAGAGATGCATCAACCTATATTCAACTATTACCTTAAGTGCAGTTTCTATTTATGTCGGCAGCTCTCTCTTTCCAGCCTTCCTTCTGTTCTCCTTTCTCGTTGATGTACTGGAAGGACATCAACGTTGGCGTCACACAGACCTGGGTTTGCGTCTGCACTTCCCGTTCTTACTGCTGGTGTCGTAAATAGTGACGGTGTGCCACCTGGCCGTGTCGCCTAACCTTCCGGAGCCTCAGTTTCCTTGTGTGCATGAGACCATACGGTCTGTCTCCCTGGGTTGCTGTGATGTTTAACTAAAATAACATGCATGGTTACCTTGCATGCAGACAGTGCTCGATAGATCTCCACTCCCACCCCATCCCTTTCCTATTGTCCACGTTGTTACTTTCCTTTGCACTCGAGTGCGTGCTGGGATGCACGTTTAACAAATCACACAGAGTGAATTAACGCCATTCTGAGGCAGGCTCTCCACCTCTCTCGGATGCCCACCTCCAGAGATAGGAAGCTCAGGGACCAGGAAGGAGGAAGAGGGGAGCGAGAGCAGGAGGAAAAGGGAAGGGGAAAGGCGAGAGGGATTCCTCTCCCACCAAAGAAGGAGAACACCCCAGTTGCTAATCTGGGGCCCACCTGAGAATTCAAGGAGTTCCAAGAAAAGCTATTAAAAGGTAATCTTTTAGTCTCTCAACAGAAGAATAAACATTTATTTATGGAGGGCTACCGCTTTTTATGTGCATTATCTCACAACCCAACTTAAGACACTGTTTTTACCCACTCCAAAGATGAGGAGACTGAGGCCCGGTGATCTTCGGCATCTTATCTTATCAAAGGTCCCAGCTGGTAAGTGGGATTCAAAAGCCCATGTTTTGACCCTCTGCTCTTTCTACCCTCCTACATTATGAGCAATAGCCTGTTTTCACATATTTCAATTCAGATTTTTAAAGACAATCACATTATAAAGACAAAGGTGATGACATCAGGAAGCTGGAGCATGATAGTCAAGACACGGAAGCAACCCAAGTGTCCATCAGGAGATGAAAAGATAAGGAGTGGGGTGTATGTGTGTACACACGTGCAGTGGAATATTACTCAGCCACAAAAAAAATTACAAAATCTTGCCATTTGCAACACGGATGGATGTAGAGGGTATTCTGCTAAGTGCAGGAAGTCAGACTGAGAAAGACAAACACCATGTTTCACTCATATGTGGAATCTAAAAAACACAAACAAATGAACAAGCAAAATAGAGGCAGACTCATAGATACAGGAAACAAATGGTGGGTACCAAAGGAGAGACGGGTAAGGGGGCGGGTGAAACAGACAAAGGGAATTAAGAGGTTCAAACTTCCAGTTATAAAGCAAGCACGTCATGGGATGTAACGTAGGGCACAGGGAATATACTCAAT
This sequence comes from Leopardus geoffroyi, assembly GCF_018350155.1. Lineage (NCBI taxonomy): Eukaryota > Metazoa > Chordata > Mammalia > Carnivora > Felidae > Leopardus > Leopardus geoffroyi. The sequence goes on along the minus strand of NC_059326.1, from coordinate 94,951,521 downwards.
AATATTGCAATAATGTTGTATGGTGCAGATGGTAACTACTCTGAACATGGGGATCATGTTGCAATGTATAAAAATATCAAATCAGGGGCACTGGGTGGCTCAGTCAGTTAAGCATCTGACTCTTGATCTCATCTCAGATCTTGATCTCACTGTCGTGAGTTCAAACCCCGCACTGGGCTCCACGCTGAGTGTGAAGCCTACTTAAAATTATATATATATATATATATGATATATATATATATACATCATATATATATATCATATATATCATATAATATATATGATATATGTGATATATCATATATTATAATATATTATATATTTGATATATATGATATATATTACATATATCATAGCTATTTGATATATATTATATATATCATATATATATCAAATAACTATGATGTAGACCTAAACTAAAACTAATATGTCAGTTTACACTTCAATTTTAAAAATATTTTTTTAAGCTAGAGCAATAAAAATAGAAGTGTTACCCTTAGTGTAAAACCCAACTATCTGAATGGGATTAAATGGTAATAAGTATGGTCCCTGTGGCCAGGTTAGAACTACTTATGGGACTTGAACCTTGCTTGTCCTGATGTTGAAAGTGGGCAGCATCACATGCTGGGATTCCTCTGCTCCAGCTCAAGGAACTTTTCACAACAGGAGCATCCTGGCTCAAGGTCACTCCATACTGTCGGCCCTAATCACTGCCACATACCCACTCCCTTCTTCATTGGGGCAGAGTCACCTGCACTCTCAGAGCCTGGAGGAGTCCCAGAGGCCATTACATTTGATATCCCTTCCTTTCACAGGTGAGGAAACAGAGCCAGCAAGGCTACGTGACTTGCCCAGGGTCACCCTGTTAGTGTGCCCTTCCTTCTGTTAATGACAGCAAGAATTATTGATTACCTTTAAAACTTCCTATGATGCCAGTAGAAAATGTGCTCTTGAAAAGAATACCTAAAACATGGGAGTAAATGATTTGCCTCATGGGGGGGGGGGGGGGAACCCTGCCACTACCACCATTTCCTCTTTATTTCTAGGACACACTTAAGAGCTCTTATCAAGAACATGTTGCATTTGCAAGTCTCCAGGTAAATTATCTTTCTCACCATTACTGCGTATTATTAAAACATTCACTGGATGCCAACATTCTAGAAGACTGTGATACAAGCTGTATCCGTACAGCCAAGTCCAGGTGCAGGGGCAGGCACACCGTGCTGCAGGTGCATGGGTTGGCAGCGTGTGGAGCAGCCCCCTTGAGTCTCTAAAATGAGCAGCATACATCCACCCATTCATTTGCGTGTACCGACGCTGGGTCCCACTGGGTTCATTGGCTAAGACTGACATACCACTGCTTGCGGATATGGTAAAAATAAGCAGAATAATTCGTGCAGCAGAGGTGATGTGCCTTTCCTGGGCATGGAGGCTGCCCTCAGAGCCGAGGCTTCAAGGGTCAGACAGGTGAAGCGAGGTTAGCGGGTGAAGAGCCTTCCTAAGACAATGGAACGTGGTGGGAATGTTTCCAATGGGAGAGGGCTAGCCGCTGTACTTTGGGCAGCCGCTGCTTGGCTCCAGAGCATTGGCCATGAGGAATGTTGGCCAGCTAAGCCAGATCTCAGTTATCTTTAAGAAGCCAGAAATCCAGAGTTGTACGTTAAATCTGCTATTTTTCTTTTCTAAATGTTGGCAACTTAGTTGGTTTTTTGTTTTGTTTTGTTTTGTTTTTCCTGCTCTGTGAGCCAAGTTTTGGCCAAGTCCTAGATACCAGCAGTGTGTGAGCCCAAGTAGAATTTTCCAGGGCAGGAACTGGGGGAATAGTTGGGCAGAGGATTGGAACTAGTATCAGGGGTTAAGCATAAGTGGTACTCTGTCTGCATAGGCCTGTCATGGCTCCCCAATCCTCTCGGTGCTTATGAAATCAACCTGATGAATCAGAAGTAAGATGTGGCAATTCTCGTTCTCTGACTTCATAATCATTCCCAATTCTAGTGACATCCTGTTTCATGCTTTGCTGCCACGGTGACCTGCTGTATGACAAGGGTACAGGGGAGGGAGGTAGATGGAAGCACCAATTCCTGAAAATATTTGATCATTTGAAAAACCAAGTATCAACACAAATGCAGTCACGAGATTTTCAGACAGGTTTCCTTTGAGCCCCTTTTGTTTGGCCCTCGATCTGGAATACTGAAGGCTGCTTTCCTGGCCAATCAAGCATTCTGCACAGACCGTTCAGCCACACGGGTCGCACATCATGGATCCATTACTCAATTTGGTCTTAAAAACTGTAGAGGAAAAATTACAGTAAAAGAGAATTGGTATCTGAGCTGACACCATGTAGTAAGTCAACACAATTCCTGCCCATGTGACTCAGAGTAAAGTCAGCTCATCAATTTTAGATGCATCTAAATAGATCTAATAAATTCACCGAGAAGATGCCTATTAAAATTAAGAGTGCTCTTAAGGTTTTCCACAAATACTGTGGGTTGGAGAAGACTAGGATTATAACTTCATAGTAATGGTACATTTTACAAAGGCCATTTCTCTTCAGGCTAAGAATGGTGGAAAGTTGAGACAATTAGATGGAAAATTCAGACAGAATAAGCTTACTTTCAAAGTAGATGTTTCTGCTTGGAATCGTCACATTGAAAGCCTTCCCATTATCTAATTGTCTGGATATTTGCTGAAACCTAAATCATATTTGGACTCTGTAAGCAGAGTCCAAGAGAGGGAAATCGGCAAATGTCTGCAGACACCTATAAATATGCTCTCTGTGGGTAGCGCTTTTCAAAGTTTCAAAACCTACTTAAACATCCTCTTTAATTGCAGTATCCCAGCGAGGTTAAGAGTTTTAAGCTCAGCGCCAAGCTCCTGTTTGGTTTTTGGTTCTGTACTGCCGTGGTCTTAGTAGGGAGACACAGCTCACGTTCCGCAGAACGGGAAATGACAACATGATTGACTTGGGATCGCCCCACAAAGTAATCGTTTCAACAAGAAAATATATTGCCTACATATCTGCAAGGGTTAGAGCCCAAAGTTGGGTAGGAAGGGGATAATACATCAAAACCACAGCTGAAGACAACTGTGGAGTGTTCATGCAGACTGCCCGCGGTACTGCCCGAACACTTTCTCCCGTATGATGTACATGTTAACAACCTGATGATATGATGAGAGAAAGACACATAAAATGGCTATTTTTCCTGGCGCACAGCCCTACTGTAAACCTGGGGACATGTAAATAACCCATCTCCGCCATGGTCCTGGCTATGTGTGAAGGATTCAGAGAAGTCATGGAAGTGCATAATGGGTTTCTTCTGCAAGCACTGCTCTGCCTGCCGGCTCTTGGGGCTGTGCATATTGCGTCTACCCCACGCCCTCTTAGGATGGGAAACATGAAAATTGGGAGGTACATTAAAATAGCAAGGACTCGGTCTCGTTAGCTTGTAGGACATTTGTACAAAGAGGAATGCCAATTGTGGAAGGCTAGGGACTCATCTGTCATGTCAAGACAAATTAGTCTGCAAACGTATACATATATTCCCAAAGATTTCTAAAGCAATGAGAATCAGCGTTCTGAGGCTCCCATTATTCTTCCATTATGTGCAGCAAACTCTCCAAGGTAATATGCTTCTGTATTCTACGATAATACTGCTCTTGAGCCCTGGGTACATGTTGCCACTTCCTTTTCCCCGTGTACTTTCTCATGTAAAACTGCAACAGCTGACTGGTATCTGGTTTATGTCTTACTTACTCTTGTTATTGATTTCTCCTCTTTAGTGTTAAACTGAACAGATGCCATGAGAAACAAATAAGGGGACCTCAGAGCTTCTTCCCTTTGGGTTCGGTTTCTCCAGAATAGGAAGAACTGGCAAGTGAATGAATGAACAGACGATTACTTTTAACCTGTCTATAAATACATGTTTACGTCTCTTGGTAATGGATTGCCCTTGTGAGCAAGTCCTCATTTAAGGTTTAATTTTAATCCACACATCAGAGATGGGAGATACGGAATTGCTTGGGCTTTGCTCGCAAGCTCTCTCCCTCTTCTTCAAGATAAAGCAAATTAATTAATGTGTACTTTTCAACTGAAGAAATGATTAAGACCCAGCTGTGTCTGTGAAATTGTAAGTTGCAATGCAACACTCTGGGACTTGTTAATGCTTTTTTTGGCATGAAGAAGAGAGACATAGGTATCTAATATTAAGTGGTGTTCTAAAAAGCGTTAAGTTAGCAGTTTGTTTGCCAAATTAACTTTCAAAGACATCTAAGTTACTAAGTTTGACTTTTCTGCACACAAATCTTAAATGATTGATGGACTACTGTAAAATAGCTTTGTTCAAAAAGATCATCTTTGGCAGGCTACTTCAAAGGCTTTACCACTTTGGAAAGATGAAAAGATATCCCCATTTTACATTATTTTCCCAGTAGATCAACACTCACTTGAAATATGCCTGAGAATTATGCGATATTTACTGTATTATGAGTCTTCTTTCACTGTATCCAGCAGCCCTACGTGGGATTGCTTTTATTTCTAAGATTTAGGAGAATTTTCTACACATAAAGAGCATCTTTAAGAAAATACACCTGGGCAGAACAGTATATCTGGCATTTTTATTCACTACTGTTTCATTGCAAGGCAGTATTTGAGACTAAAATATACAGAGAGATGATTTTTTTTTAATCAACAATACCATTACAGGATGTGGTTTCAGATTCTCCCTACAGTATCCTTCAGAGTCTAAAGGTTCCATTTCTTTCTTTTTAGACATAGATTGTGTGATTTTATGTCTAAGGTCACTCTAGACTTATTGTGGAATTGTATAAACCAAGGGTGAACATCTCAACTAAGGGGTCAAGCAGATAACAGAAGTTAGCAAACAGGGCCCCATTATAGGGTATGTGTGTGTGTGTTGGTGTGTGTGTTGGTGTGTATGTGTGTGTGTGTGTGTGTGTGTTGGGGTGTGATGCCTGAAGGGAACTGTGATTTAGGTCAGTATGTCAGATATTCTGATTTTTACTAGAAACCTCCTAATTTTGGGGGGTGCCTGGGTGGCCCAGTTAGTCAAACATCCAACTCTTGGTTTTGGCTCAGGTCATGATCTCATGGTTCATGAGTATGAGCCTCACGTCCCGCTCTGTGCTGCTGGGTGTGAAACCTGGTTGAGATTCTCTCTCTCCCTCTCTCGCTGCCCCTCCCCCGCTCATGCTGGCATGCATGCTCTCGAGCTCTCGCCCTCAAAATAAATAAATAAAATTTAAAAAAGAAAGAAAGAAACCCCCTAGTTTTTCCAATACTGACAACTACTTTAAATTTTTGAAAAATCCTGAGCTGGCCAAACAAAACATGTCTGGGGGATGGCCTGCTGCCGTATACCTGCTCAGAAGAAAAGTATTTACGTTAAAAAAAAAATGCGTTCTCAGTTGTCCATTTTTTGGAATGCAGTAATTGTGAAACGGCCACCTATAATGGCCTTAAAATGGCTCAGGACAAAGGAACTCGGGCTCTGGGCCACGTGTTTGGAAGGGGCTTTGCAAAAGGGCTCGGATGCATGGGGAAGGAGGATGCATAGTGGGTAGTGGTTACAGGTTTCTTATGTAAAACACAATAATCCGTGAACTCACAATGGAAAAGATATGAAGGCGAGGCCCCTGGTCTCTGAAATTTATCTTCAAGGCCATTTCATTTCATGGAGGTGAATAAAGCTGACTTGAAAAAAAAATTCTTTCTTTGCTCTTTGGCAGGGTGAAGTAGAGAAATAAAGTCTCCCCGCTGAACTACTATGAGGTCAGAAGCCTTGCTGCTATATTTCACACTGCTACACTTTGCTGGGGCTGGTTTCCCAGAAGATTCTGAACCAATCAGTATTTCGCATGGCAACTGTAAGTATCCACAATTTCACTGTCCTTCTCTCCCTTGGTGGGCACTGTAGGCTGCATCAGCCAGCAAAACATCAACATTTTCTAAAATCTAATACAACAGGAGACTGTTAGTCACTTTAACTTGCAGGTGACAGAGGCGTCTCGTCAAATTGGTGAGATGGCTGTTCTGTAACTCTGTTAAATACTGGTGTGGAGACACGTGTGAACATGTGTGTGTGGATGTGAAATGCTTCTCAATACCTCTGATGAAGTCTCAAGTCATTGCAAGGAGGCCATTCATGATCATGCCCGAAAACCTGCCATGGGAGAATGTCACTACCTTGCGTGTATTGCCAGTGGTGATGTTTTCGTATGTAGTTAGTGCGTGGGCATTTTACAAGATAAGAACAGGAAATAAGACGGTTCTGGAGGACTTAGGGACACAAATTAACTTTTCTTTTACACTTAGAACAGCTATCATTGCTAGCCTTAAGAGGGATTCTGAATTCACAGAGGACCTATTTGAACTATGTATAACTTTCCTTTTAGTCTCTGCCTCGGTGTCAAGGGGAGAAAACCACACAATTAAGAATTCAGTTGACTATTGGAGGGAAGTCCTACCTGAGTGTGGGATGGAACAGGCAATTAACTACTTCTTTCCCTTCTCTCCAAAAGCAAAATGTTTTATCACAGTAAAGGTGAAAGAGAGTCTTTTACCCAAATATCTATTTTCCCAGTAATCATCCCAAAACAAACACTCAACAAACCAGAAGGAAGGTGTTTAGCATTTATATGGGATACTAAGGAGATCCATCAATGCCTGGCTTTCTGCTGGACAGTCTAGGTTGAAAAGAGAAATAATTTTACACGAAGGTGAAGTGGCAAGACCTGACATAAAATAAAGAGCAAACAAAAGTCAGGGAGAGATTAAGGACCAAACTGTGTCATTCGAAATCGTTGTTCTTAAAGTGGCAGTCCACCTGACTCAAGGGCCCTAACCTTAATACACATTTCTTAATCTCTAATCATAATTAAGATCGGTATTCTATCTTTGGTGCCCCTGTGAAGAAGTCCCCCAGCACAAATGTGCTGCTGAAAATCCAATGTCCGTGGACACTCACATTCTTGACAGAAGGGAGATGTGAATTTGTTTTAGCGAGCTCCTTGATGAATGGGTAAATGAAATTTCAGAGCAGTAGAGGGGGAAGCACAACATACTCCCATACCAAGCTTGATATACCAAGGTATATTTTACTCTCTGATACCCACTGTGAGTACTGCTCAGATACTATAGGGGTTTAATGTTTATGCATGTGTCAGGGTGGGGGGGTGTTTGTGGTGTCTGGATGGCTCATTTAGTTGAGCATCCGGCTCTTGATTTCCGCTCAGGCCATGATCTCATGGTTCATGGGATTAAGCCCTGCATCGGGCTCCACACCGACAGCATAGAGCCTGCTTGGGATTCTGTCTCTCTCTCTCTCTCTCTCTCTCTCTCTCTCTCTCTCTCTCCCTCCCCCCTCTCCCTCTCTCCCTCTCTCTCCCTCCCACTCTCTCTGCCTCTCCCCTTCTCGCACACATGTGCACACACTCTCTCTCTCTCAAAACATGTTTTTTACAGTGTAGGGATCTGAGCATAAATCTGAATGGTTTTCAAATTATTATTTACACCCCACCCACCCACCCCCCAAAAAACATTTCTAAACGTGACTCATCTTTCTTTCCTCCTGAGTTTCTTTGGAGGACTGCCAGTGCTCTGGAGATTATAGGTTTAAAGGTAGAGAGATTTTTTGAGATGTAGGTATTTCTAAAGGTCAGATATTATTGCAAATTGCCCACTCTCAGCTAAAGAGAACTGTAGGAAAGCAGAAATATATTCATTGACTCTCCAAGTCAGGGAAAATTCCAGATCACCCGACTGGCTACACTCCGTTTGACCCTGTCCTGTCGAAGCCCCCCACTTCTGTGAGATTAAGCCAATTGCTTAACTCAAGAGTGAACTTCCCACAGTTCCTAGAATGCCAACCAACCTAGCAGGGCTGCCTTCAATAGTAGATTATTCCAACTGGACGCCTGTGGAGACTGTATTTTTCTTCTGGCTCCTGGATGAGGGCTCTCGCCTCCAGACCACATTGCCTTTGTGGTGATTGATGGGAAAGCTGCTTTGAAATAGTTTTGTCCGGAGACAAGATCTTTGGCAGGCTGCCCCTCGGGCTTAGCACTCTAAAGAAGATGAAAAGAAAACGGGAAGAAAAGAGCACCTTCATGTAAAGGGTTCACTTGCAAGTTTAACCCCCAGAAAGAGGGACAAGTCAGAAATTGTGACACTCAGAAACAGAAGTCCAGGCTTATTATCATCTGGAAATGAAACTGTAACTTGATCGTCCCTTACAGAGCACCGTCTATCACAGGCTTTCCTAAAATAACAGACTCATTGGAAATGGAAAGTGGTGGCATGGACTGACTCAAATATGGTTTTGTTTTGTGGCCGGGCCCCCCTCCTCTCCCTGCCCTGTCAATTCTTGGCTTGATTTCCTTTCCCTCTCTTGCCCCATCTCTTCTTTTCACAGATACAAAACAGTATCCGGTGTTTGTGGGCCACAAGCCAGGACGGAACACCACACAGAGGCACAGGCTGGACATCCAGATGATTATGATCATGAATAGAACCCTCTACATTGCTGCTAGGTGAGTTGCCTTTTCCTCATGTCTGTCCTCAGCATCCGACGAAGGTCCTAAGATCGAATGTGCCTGCGATGCCTCGTCTTAAAAGATCATGACATTCCCAAATAATGTGTTACTTAATTTGAAGGCTACTTTACTTTGTCAAGCCATCATCCTTGCAAGATTTTCTGTGTCTGTTTGACTGTAGGTGGATTTAGAGCGAAATAATTGCATATTTTGGAGCTTAGACTCAAAGAATCCACTCTCTTGAACATATACACAAATATCTACTCCAGCGACCAGTATGATACTTGTTAAATTAACTTGAATTTGTAAACATTTATTATAAAGATATGGGTGTGGATGTGTATTAAGCCTGTTAGTATTTTTGTAGTGAATATATGGTGTATCTCATTAGTGCCATAGAATGGCAGTAGAAAGTTTTTGATTTGGATCTAGTAAGAAAATACTCATCCATTGGGTATTGTCATCTAAATAGACCATGTCTTAAGGCTGAATGGCAGGGTAAGAATACAGCCTCAACAGTGCTCACGTGGATTTAGGCTTTTTTCCTCATTCTGTTCTTAACTTACCTGGACCACAACTGTTCTGGCCATAAGTGTCCTCTGTCAAATGAGACGCTGGATTAGATTATCCTAAGAAATCACTTGGGATTGGGGCACCTGGGTGGCGCAGGTTAAGCCCTGTCGGTTAAGCGTCTGACTTCAGCTCAGGTCACGATCTCAAGGTTCGTGGGTTCAAGCCCTGCATCGGGCTCTGTGCTAACAGCTCAGAGCCTACAGCCTGCTTTGGAGTCTGTGTGTCCCTCTCTCTCTGCCCCTTTCCCACTTGCGCTCTGTATCTCTCTCTCTTTCTCTCAAAAATAAACAAACATTAAGAAAAAAATTAAAAAAAAAAAAGAGAAGTTCCTTTGGATTCTAACAATGTATGATCCTCAGTTTTGGAGGTATGTAGCTCATTCAAAATAATTCTAAATGAAGAGCAACAAAGAATGCTATCTTGTGGGGTTCCACTGTGATCTTAACTTGGGTCTAGACTGATTAATCACTTCACAGTGGGAAGAAAACATAGACAGTGTGTTTGTGATACTTGTGAACATAGATAAGGAACAGGTAAATAACAACAGTGCTTGATTCTTCCAAAGCACTTAGGTGTTCTAAAATGACAAGCTAGGCAACATAAACCAAAAACCACTGGCCACATTAAAATATCCTTCGAGTATCCCACAAAACATCCCAGGGAGCAATGCCAAAACACTTTTTAACAATTTTACTTCACAAATACTTATATGGTATATACTACTTGTACGTTCTATATAAATCAAGCTATGTAAATTCTTTATAAATGTTAATTCATTCAATCCTGGAGGGAAAAAAAAACACCTTAGGTGAAGGAGCTATTATTATCCTCATGTCTTACAGGAAGAAAGCAAGGTACGGAAAGGTGAAATGCCTGGGCCACGATGGCAAAGGCAGGATTTGAAATGGGGTGGCCTTGCTCTACACTCTAGGGATTTACTTCCTGTACTAGGCACCTACTGAGTAGGAAAGTTGATCCTATTTATCTGGCAGTAACCTTCTAACCGCTGTTGCCCAAGAACACAGCCAGCATGGGTATTCACTGGAAAGCATTCTCATAAGGGCCTCAGCAGGTGCCTCTCTGGTAGAATATCAGGTCCTTCTGGGGCACCTGGGTGGCTCAGACTGTTGAGCATCCGACTCCTGATTTTGGCCCAGGTCATGATATAATCCCAGGGTTATGGGATCGAGCCCCATGTTGGATGGGGGGCACTTTAGATTCTTTCTGTCTCTCCCTCTGCCCCTCTCCCCCAATCATGCTCTTTCTCCCTAAAATAAAAGTAAAATAAACATTTTAAATGTTTTAAAAAAAAAGAATATCAGGTCCTTCCTAAATACCATTTTTAGTTTCCTAAATGTAGCAGGACTGGAAGATTACATTTGTACCCAATTATCTATGGGCAGGTCAAAACAAATGATTATGCTTTGGATCTGTGAGATTCTTGAGTCAAGAATCTTCTGTGAATGACTCACTTTGTAACTGAGTCTCTAGTGGACTGTCCCTACACCTGATGATTTAATGTGGGTGTAGACTGCAGGTCCGGGGTGGCCCCTGAGTTATGAGCCAAGGGCTACGCAAACTTAAAAAGTGACCGTTATTCCAAACAGTGTTATCCTAACCCCCACCCCACAGAAAGGAGAGACCAGAAACGTAAGGGAAAAAAGGAGAGAAACACATTCATGCTTTTCTAAGACTATAAACCAGACCTGGGACACCTGGGTGGCTCAGTCAGTTAAATGTCTGACTTCGGCTTAGGTCACGATCTCAGGGTGTGTGGGTTTGAGCCCCACCTCGGGCTCACTGACAGTGTGGAGTCTGCTTGGGATTCTCTCTCTCCCTCCCGGCCCCTCTCCCACTCGGCGTTCCCTCTCAAAATAAATAAATAAACTTTAAAATAAATTAAATTTAAAAAAAAGACTATGAAACAGACTTGCCTTTTGTGAAAGGTCAAATTTGTAAAACGCCCTCACACTGACATTTTGATTTCCACTCTACACACACAGCCCCTTCCCTTCGATCCACACCCTTAGGAAAACTCCTCAAGGAGCTCCCTGGCCACCATGTTTAAGGTCTCTCCTCGCCCTTCAACTTCCCAGCACTGCCCAGAGGGATCCAGGTTCCTAGGCAGCAAGGGACCCGACTTAAAGTCATATCCTTCCCCCAGGCTCAAACCAGGGCAACTTTCAGTTCAGTTTTGCTCACTGTGGGGGAGGAAGAGGGAAGTCCTTGGATTAAGTCAGTTTGTGTTCAAATAACTTAATTCAGTCAGAGTGGCTTGTGAACCCTGAGATGAACACACGGATAGCTGGGAATAGCCCTCCATTCTGGTCTTAGATTTAGCATAAAAGCGCTGTTTCTGTTCGCTGGGCAGTGGGATCTCTTGGATATTGAAAAAGATTGCCACTGTCCAAAAGGTTTCATTCAGGGAATTCTATTTCTAAAAGGCTTCCCTGCTCTTCCAGACAATCTGAGTCAGCAATCAGAAGCCAAGGCCTATCCAGAACCCAGAGATTGAGTGAGCCTTGATGGCAGGAACCCCTTTCAATTCGGCTTTATTACTATCCATTTTGAAGATCCTTTTTTTGTTTGTTTGTTTAATCTCTGAAACTGCTAATTAACATAAACAGGCCATGCCAGAAGGGGGCAATCCGAGAGCTTTCTGAGGAATTGCCAATGCATATTAATCAGTTGTTAATTTACAATTCATATATTCAGCTCCTACTTAAAAGTTTTGAGGGGAGGCAGGGTAAGGAAAAAACTAGAGCCACTGCAAACCTGATACTGAAGTAATAAGCAATTCCATCCCAATAATGAGCCTGACCCACAGCACCACCAATAAAGTCAAACAAGTAATAAAAGAATGCAATAAAACTGCCTTGAAATTAAAGGGCAGGGTGATTCTGGCACCCTACTGAGGTTCCAAGAACTTCCCAATTCAGCAATTTACAAAAAAAAAAAAAAAAAAAAAAAAAACAGGCTCACCATTCTTCCCGACCACACACGCGCGCACACGCGCGCGCGTGCACACACACACACAGAGGCTCACACGCTCACAGTTGCAAGGAAATTTTATAAGCCAACAGCCTTGCCCCCAACTTTTATTTTCACATGAGAGAGCCAGTTTTGATTTCTATTTCTCTCTGTTGTACTTTTCCTAAAAGCAGTAGCAGACAGATTTCCAAGGAACCGTGGGGGAAAAAAATTAAAGTGAATCCTGACAGCAGATCGTTCCTTTCTTTTTTTCTTTCCTTTTTTCTTCCCCCCTCCCTCCACTTTCTCTTAAGTAATGAGGGGGCTTGAAAGTCTCCATGTGGGAGCCTTGAGGTCCTGGCTTAAAGCTGTGGGTAATTTTCCAGCCCCAGGACTTCCTGCATTTTAGAAAAAGTCAATGTTATTTCAAGGGAAAACGAGCTGTTTTGCTTTCCCTCACAAGCCCCCCATCTTTCCAGTTGAGCATAGTTCTTTTCTTTTCTTTCTTCTGAATTCCAGACAAAAACGCCCTTGTACTCCGCTCACACAGAAGGGGATGTTTAAATATAGCCCCACACCTGAGCTGCTGATTCTGTTTCTTCCCTTCCGGGGGGGAGATGGGCAGCAAATCGTAAAGACAACCAAATTCTCAGCAAAACAGGAAGGTGAACAGAAGCAAGAAATGTAAACTTTAGCTCAAGTACATTTTAGACCTTAATTGACCATCGTTGTGTGAAGAAAATAGTGCTTTCTGGAAATAATTTCACCTTTACCATCTCCCAACTTGTCAATCAAATTGTCAAAGCTAAGGCTGAAAACACGTTTTGTAAAGGGGGAAACAGCCAGAGATTTGCTTTTTGTTAGTCTCCTCGCCCCCCCGCCCCTCCCCACCAGTGATGAACCAGTGTGGTATGCAAGTGATCGGTTTGTGGATTTGAAGACGCTGTAAAGGCACATGAACCCATCTGTGTTCTGGCTTCGGGGTCAATTTAACTTTCAGAGTCCTCTCTCCTGAACTACACACACACAGATATTGTAGTTCTGGCATGAGGGACACTACGGCAAGGTTTTTTTAAAAGGTGCCCCCTCCAGAAAGATCCCATGATTTGTCAGAAATAGCAGAGTGGGTCCATCAGCACCTCTCAGAGGCTGAGCGGTTCCCTTTTTCTTGCATGTGAATGTCTCGTTTTTTAATAACAGGGATATGGATTTATCTGCCCTTGAATGAGATATATATTCATTCAGGAGAACATTAACTATCTCGACTCTTGTGTTTGACACTATTAATTTTTCATTGTTTACAGGGACCATATTTATACTGTTGATATGGACACCTCACACACAGAAGAAATTTATTGTAGCAAAGTAAGTAGTTTTAAAACCATCTTTCTAGCATGAAGGGCTTTAGGATAGTTCTTGAAGGGAATACGTATTTTAACTGCATTGATTGAGATGACATGGCCAATAATTTGGAACGTTTTGTGGAATCCTAATTTGAGGCTAACACATGTTCAGAAACAGTTACATACTTCACAGTTTATTCATTAAATATGTGTGCATATATAACTTGGGAATTTTAGGTCATTTCTAAATTCCTTTACTGCCATGTTTGTCCAGGAAAATATCAGTTTTCCTATGTAAAATTTTTGCCCCACAAATGTTTCCATGTTACATTTCCATGTCTTACAGTATTAGGATTTGACTGTTGTGGCTCAGGAATTTGATCATTATCCATTTCAGACAGACATAAAATACAACCTAAGCTTCCCCTATATAACTCCACATGGAGGTATTTTAGTTATTAAAATCTGCCATAGAAGTAGACGATTCCTTCGGTCCATGAATTTACGTGGAGTGTAACCTGAATTCAATCTTTGTCCACCTAAAGTGAATGTCCCCTTTATGTGTAAGTAAATGACTTCCATATTTTAAGGAAAAAGCGTGCTTTATGAAAACTGATTTGTCAACTGAAAGAAAAGGGCCAGGACATGTATTTTATCAAAACAAGCGTAATTTAGCGAGTTGATTGGGATATTCTACGTGAAATTTCCACACTGCTGTTTGTTCCTCTTTCCTTTCTCCTTCATCTTTATCTCAAAAGAGAAGAAGATCATTCCGTAGCTTAATGAATAGATAGGAGTTCAAAATTAAATGAACAGTTCTCATCTCTGATCTTTTGTTGTTATGGTGAATTAATCATGGAGAAAGGGTGCAGAAAGCTTTCAATAAATATATGTTCAGCCTCCGTCTCCCCAAGGGAACGCTTACTTCTGAAATCAAATGCAACCAACCACCCCTGGACTCTAATTGATTTCTTTCTTGGTCCCTGCAGAAACTGACATGGAAATCTAGACAGGCTGATGTAGACACATGCAGAATGAAGGGGAAACATAAGGTAGGCAATTTTCATTTCTCCTGCAGCTGCCACTTTGGGTTAAGTTTCTGACGGTTATCTCCAGCCGTAGACCGTGATGCGGAATGGATCGTGAGAGTCCCTTTTCCCTCGGTAATTGCTTTTTCCATCAACTTATTGAAGGCTTTAATTTGCAGAAATAGTTTGCTTTTAACGTGATGAAATATTACGACAGCTGCTAGGGCTGCATCATGTACTACGTCGGGGCGCCAGGGATTACGGCCACAAAGCTGGCTGCCCCCACTCTTCTGAGTGCACTCTCCACTAGCCCACCACGCACACCCAGAGCCCCCAGGGAGGCTGGAGAAGTGTGCAGAAAAAAGCTGCCGCAGACACGCGGGGGGCTGTGTCTTAGTCCTAGACCAACATAAAAACACACTGCAGCCGGGAGCCCTGCAACATCAAGGGACCCCGGGACATCTGGTGTTAAAATTAATATAATGGAAGGCTGGCACTTCCAGGCTTGTCGTCCTTTTGTGGCGTAAACACACGCTGGCTCCTCTCTACGCCTGCCACGTTTTCACTGTTAAAAAAGCAACTGCGGTCAGCATCACCTTTTGGTAGACAATCAGGAGGAGCTCGGGTGTGTAACAGAGGAGCCCCACGGCCACCTTTGCTCTAACCTTACGGTCGGCAGATCACGGTACACAGGAAAGAACAGGTTTTCTGTACTGAACTAACTGGACACAAACGAGTCTGAATTATTTTTCAGGACGAGTGTCACAACTTCATTAAAGTTCTTCTAAAGAAAAGCGATGATACTCTGTTTGTCTGTGGAACTAATGCCTTCAACCCTTCCTGCAGAAACTATAAGGTAACTGCGGTTCTGTCTGTTGGAACCACACGGGGCCGGAGGTATTTCATAATTTACTGTGATTGTACCTGCAGCGACCTAAGACGGGTAATTCAACACCGTCGGGTGCCTCTCGCTCGTTGGGACTTCGTGTGTCCCTCCCCGTGAGTGATCCTGAGCAGGCTTCTAAGCTTCCTGTTTATGCAGGATTCAGCGACACACCTTGCAGGGGCCTGCCCAGCAAAGTTCGTTTCTGTAAGATCCTACTCCCCATTGTTCAGAACACCAGCAGACTTTCCCATAGGCACCGTGTGGGCTTCCCCACTCTCCCCTTCCCTGCCTCCCTCCCGCCCCACCATCTCCTCTCTGAGCACAAAAACACACTTCTGTTGGGAATGATTCCTACTTTCAAAGGCATCTCAAAAGCGCGCCATGGAAACTGTAGACTTTCTTTTAGATAAGATTTCGAAGAACGTGGAAATTTAGTTCCACTAAGCACTCCACTTACTTGACTGTGGCCTTACCTACTCTGGCCTTTATGCAAGGGGAAAAAAATGAACTCTTGAAGCATTCATACATCTAGTGGGTTCTGAGCAGCCGACAGGGGCAGTGCTGAAGAAGCAGGAGCCGCCAGCTGAAGACGTGCCAGTGATCCGAGGTCCTGGCTCGGCATCTGTTAGCTCTCCTTGCCCCTTCTTTCTGCCACAGTCTTCCTTTCAGCAAACATGTACGGAGTTGCTCACATGGCCAGGCACTGACTGGGGTTATAAGGACAAACAGGAGGCCTCCGTCCTTGAGGAAGCCAGACGGGGAGATGAGAATTCCCAATTCCATGGGCTTGTTGCTGTGACATAACACAGGGCACTATGGAGGCACAAGAGAAAGGTACTAACCTTAGCCTAAGGTGAGGAATCAGACAAAGCTTCTAGAAGGAGGTAGATGACCCTTCTCTTCAAATGCTCCCCCTGCTGTTCTCACATGTGGAACATGAGCACCTCCAGCCCAGAAGACAGCCTAGAGTTCTGTGAGGGCAGGGATCACGTCTGTGACAGTCTGGAATCTGACCAATACCTCCAAACAGGTGCTCTGTTAATTCTGGTGGGGTAAAGAGTGAATGGAATGCCTAATTTTTGTTTTAAAGAGGAAGTAGAAGTTAGCCAAATGAAGGGAGGAGGGCATTCTGGGTAGAGGGAACAGCATGAACAAAGGCACTGAGTGAGAAACAGTGTGTTGAGCTTGAGAAACTTCATTGATTTTGAAGTGCCGGGCTGTGAGGTGACAATAACAAACAAGAGGCTGGAGAGGGAGGTGGCCCCAGGGATGAAGGGAAGAGAAGAGATTCAGGAAATACTTAAGTGACCAAAGCCAGGAGGATGTAAGAACTGATGAGAAGCACAGGACAAGGAGAGAGAGGAGTAAAGGACTGCCAGGCTGTCTCTTGGGTGAGCGAATGGATGGAGCTGCCACGGGTTCAGACAGGGAACAGAAGCAGAGAAGCGGTGGGCTGGCAGAGGCAGGTAGCGAGAAGGCGCCCGAGGCTTCAGTTTGGAGCATCAGGAGGGCCCCTGGCTCTGCGGTTGGCAATGCCTGCCGATGGGATGTGAACAGAGCTAATAAGAAAATGCATGGGTGAGCCTTGATTTAGGGAGAGACATGGGGAGAAATACACATTGGGTTTCACCAGGCATAAAGTGAACCCTGAGGGGCATAAAGAATGAGAAATGATAGGGGTGCCTGGGTGGCTCAGTCGGTTGGGCATCCCGCTTTGGCTCAGTTCGGGGGTTTGAGCCCTGTGTTGGGCTCTTGCCCTGGCAGTGTGGACCCTGCTTGGGACTCTCTCCCTCTCCCTCTCTCTCTACCCCTCCCCTGCTTTCATTTCTCTCTCTCAAAAGAGAAACAGGAGGATATCAAAACCAGAGGGCCCACCACCCTTTGTCTCGACAGTTTTAAAACACCCTCAGTCTCAGCACGGACATCAGAGGGAGGGTCTGTGTGACCCTCAGGCTCATCGTCCATCTTACATTTGGAAGGGGCACCAGCAAGGCCAGGATTAGGGTGAGGCAGGGGAGGCATGCGCCTCAGGCACAGAAAGTAAAAGAATTCCGTATCAAGGTGGGTGATCGCTTAATGCAGTATTTTATAAAATCTAAATTGATGTAAAACACACTCCCCTAAAATAGCAAACTTTTTAATAAGGAGCTGGATCCATTCGGTCTGTAACAAAGGCAGTCCGTCCAAACTCTAGCTCAGGCCGGTGACAGCGTGCAGCTGACGTTGTGACTTTAATTCTCCCACTTAATATTCTGTCCCCGTATGTCATTGTTTAGGACTCATTAAGATTAATGCTTTTCACAATTCCCAACCAATTCCCTAGCTGGAAAGCTATCTTTTATGACAAATTACAGGTTTTCTCGGCACTGTGATACACAGACCAGGAGTGGTCTAGCTCATTCTTCCCACACATGTTCCATTCCCCGGGATGCCTCACCTGTGGTGATACGTCCACCTCTCGCTTGTTCCAGTCACCCCTGCTGAGGCATGTTCTGGAGCCTGGGCCTCCCAAGAAAGCACACACGGATGTTCTTCCCGCACAGTCCCATCTGTCTCCCTGCCTAGCACTGTGAATGGTAGCGAGCACCCCTGACATCAGTCAGAGCAGGGTTTTTTTCAGACCCAGGGCACAGTGGATGATATGAGACATGATGTGTTTGGCTGCAGGGAGAACAGACATTCTTTCCCTTAAGCGCTGTTTATGAACAGATCAACACTAAAGGTTCAAAGCAAAACCTATGACCAATCTTCCCCCACCCCCAAAAAGCCCCAAGTCTCAGCACAGAAGCATCAACTTGAAGCAGGAGGGGGACAAATTTTTGGTCTCCACCTCTTTTGGTCTCCACCATGCCCTAATTCATACAGTTTTTTCAACAGAAGTAAGCTGGATGTTTCAGAGAGATTACAGCCCCCAAACAAGATTACTTGGGAAAGAATTCTGAAGGCCACCCACCACAAATCTAAAAGTTCACTCCATACCTTTTGCCCTCCTGTTCTCCAAACCTCTTGAACTTCTGCAGAAGTAATTATCTGTACCCTATGGTGATTTAATTTCCCAGGGGCTGCTGTTAAGTCTGAGATTTGGAGACTACCACAAGGATTAGTTCTAACTTCATGGAAAGAGGATTTCACCGTGGCATTGTTTTGTCTCTGGACCCTTCCAGACTCACAAACCGAAACATTAATACTTCCCTGCTCCTTGCCTTTGGCTATAGCTAAGGCTACTTTTTTTTTTCTTTTTTTTCGGAAGTAGGTTCATTTAAAAACCTAAATCCTCCCTTGTATATTGTCTCCCCATTGCCAGGATTACAGCGTGCACTGCCTGGGATAAAGGCATTTCCGCTGCATCACTGTGTACTAAGCATTACCTTTGAGTACTTGCCAGACCCACAGACCACAAAGTCTGTCACAGTTCAGCAGGATGCTCTTCTTGGGATAAAATATATTAAAAAAAAAAAAAAAAGACTTTCAGGGGTGCCTGGGTGGCTCAGTTGGTTGAGTGTCCGACTTCAGCTTAGGTCATGATCTCATGGTCTGTGAGTTCGAGCCTCACGTCGGGCTCTGTGCTGGCAGCTCGGAGCCTGGAGCCTGCTTCAAATTCTTTGTCTTCTCTCTCTATCCCTCCCCTGCTCGTGCTCTCTTTCTCTCTCTCTCAAAAATAATAAATATAAAAAATTAAAAAAAAAAAGACTTTCATAAAAATGTACTAAAGGGAGAGGAGTACAGTTACAGATGTCTCAGCTAAACAAATAGGGTGCAGGAGATATACAGAGAGAAGAGACAGGTGCTATCTCAAAGTGGTTACAGGAGACAAGGCCTGACATATCTCTGAAACAGTTTCTGGGGGGTTCAGGGCAAAAAGCATAAACGACGGGACAACACTAACAGCTGTTCAGGAAGCACCTCCCTGCCCACCTGGGCAACACCTCCAAACACCGCGATTTAAGTTACTCTGATTTAGTGCTAACGGCCTTTCAGTGGATCCCCCCTCGGCATGACTGCCGTCTTAGATTCTCCCAGTTTCGTATCTGTTGTCAAACACTGCAAACCGCCAGATGTAAACAAGATCCCCTCAAACTATAAAGAGAAGATAGAACCACGGAAGGTTATAAAAATATCAACGAGGTGGGGGAGATCACTTCACGGACCCTGTGGCATGGAGATTTAAATGCCATGAGAGCCTGCGATGTGAGGGAAAAAACTCAAGGCAGAAGGCGGGAACCACCCAAGTACTGGTCAGGGTGGAGCCGCCGCCCTCTGACGAGTGTCAGTGGCCAGGCAAGAGAAGCGAATTTCCTGCTCGCATCACAGCTGAGTGCAGGTCAGTGACAGAGGGTCTGTTCCACTAGGCTATTCAGAAGGCTAAGCTTCCTCCTGCCCCTACCTTTGTCAGCTGCTAGGATCCTGGAAGGCTGTACCAGATCCTCTGTATCTAGTGGGGCGGAATGCGGAAAGCAGGCAAGAGTGGAGGACCCCAGAAGGTTTTGAGAGGCAAGACCCAGAGGTGGCACACAGCCTTCCACTCACGTCCTGTCGGCCAGAGCTCATCCCGTGATCACACCTGACTGCAAGGGTGGGGGGCAATGTAGTTCAGTGCGATGTGGGGGAAAGGGAAGTAGAAATTGATGAGTAATTGAACCACCAGCAAGGCTTTACCACACTCACAAATGCCTATGAAGCTACACAGGTAACTTGCAGGAGTAAGACAAGCAGGGTGTACGTGTATTTTATGGGTAAAGAGGCCTTGATGCTGGAGACCATATGCTTGTTTGGGGAAAATGGCAGAGTGGCAGTTACTTAGCTTGTAGCTGGTTGCCGCCACTTGCATAAAAAGGTCTTGAATTGACTTTTCCACTTGGTCAAAAAAAAAAAAAAAAAAAAAGAAGTCAGGTTTCATCTGCAGTCTCATTTTAAAATAGAGCTCTTGCCTGCTTATCTTTCTTCTTCCCTTTGATTTCCTTTCCTTCCGTCCTTTCTTTCCCCCCTCCATCCCTTCCCTCCTTCCTTCCTAACATAATAAGATGGCCAAACAAACCTCACTGACAGACCAGTTACAACAACCCCTAGCAAGCAGGAACAAGGCCGAGGGTGGGCACACGGATGCATGTCAAGTGGCCGCCCCACTCCTCACTGCGCTTCACTTGTGCGACCCCCGCACCTTCTAGGCCTCTCCTTCTGATCTACGTGATTGGAGGCTGGGACATGTTTCTGAAGTTGGTGCAAAAGGCCACCTGAGCTCTGTTTGCGTTGGTGTTTTTGCTCCTTTGCTGATGCCACACTGTCCTGCAAGCTAACCAGAGGGGGATTCCAGCGTCTTCTGCTGGGATTTAACCAAAGGGGCAGGACTCCTCAGGCAAAACAAAACCAAAAACAGATTCTCTATAGAGTTCATGACTCAACAGATCATTCAGACGCAGTGAGGGAGGAAGGGAGGAAGTTTTCCCAGTGACTGCCTTAAACATTCCTTTTCCAAGGAAAAGACACTTGTTTCTAGGCCATTCCAAAAGGACACAGAAATCTATTTACTACAATGGTTAAGAGTCAAGCAAACATGACTCTCAGACTCTCCAAGCTACAGAACCTTGGTCAAGTGAGGTAATCTCTCAAACCTCAGTTTCCTCATCTGAAACCAACAGACTTATCTCAGAAGGCATTTCAGGATTATCTGCACTTAGGCATATGAATTAAAGCACACATAATGTGCTTTATGCCATGACTACTATTGGTTGTTGTTGTTCCTAATTAAGTCCTATTATTTCATTTAGATGGATACTCTGGAACCTTTCGGGGATGAATTCAGTGGAATGGCCAGATGCCCTTACGATGCCAAACATGCCAACGTTGCCCTGTTTGCAGGTAAACCACCTGGTTCCTTCTCATTGCATTTGCTCTCACGGGCCTGTCACCGCGAATCTGCTCTGGAGGATTCGCAGAGTCACAGTTGTGTTTCGATTCTCTGGTGAATACTGTAATTAAGAACGCCTTCTTCCATTTGAAATTCATGTGGAAATTATACTTTTGCTTCATGAAAG
Organism: Leopardus geoffroyi; assembly: GCF_018350155.1. Lineage (NCBI taxonomy): Eukaryota > Metazoa > Chordata > Mammalia > Carnivora > Felidae > Leopardus > Leopardus geoffroyi. The sequence goes on along the minus strand of NC_059326.1, from coordinate 94,930,139 downwards.
GAGTGTCTGCCACTCTTACCCGTGCTTTTGTGCCTTCAGAGAAGGATAACTTTGCTTCAGCTTTGCACAGAGTGTGCAACATTGGCCGCTAGGGCATGTTCGGGTTCAAATAATAAAAGATCCCACCTGACCAGCAGTGTGGATTGATCTTTCAAGGTAGGATTGACTTGGGGGTGGGATGATTCAACAGCCTGGTGACATCATCCAGGACACAGGGCCTTTTCACTTCTGTGCTCTCGAAATCTCAATTCTTTCTCTGAGAGAGACCAGCCGCCCTCACAGTCGGGGGCTGCCGTCCCCAGTTATGGCTACAACACATATGGCTATGTGTTCCTGTCCACATACAGAAAGGGAAAGGAAGGAGACAAGGTAGGGCCTCAGGAAGATCTCCAAGCAGTGAGGCTACATGCCCACAAGTTTCCAGCAAACATCGCAAATGTCATTGACCGGATTAGGGTACGTGCTCATCGGTGATGGAAAGATAATAGGGCAGCGGAAGATGCTGATTAGCTTAGGGTGATACACACTCCTCGTCCTCTCCCCTTCCTTCCCCTGCAGAGGATCTAAAGCAGCAGCAAATAAGCCATCATCTCCAGATTGGGATTCTCGTGTATGAGTGTGTGTGTGTGTGTGTGTGTATGTGTGTGTGTGTGTGTGTTTTAATTAGGAATTTATTTAGGAATTCATTGCCAGCTGTGTGGAGGTGGGTGTAGCTCCGAGAGGTGTTGGTATAATAGTGATTGTTATAGCACATAATAAAGCGGTTAGCTATAATTTCCATCACCACAGCTAAAAACTGGCACATCCGTGCCCTGAGGAACTTCAGGGCTCTGATGATGAAACAAGATTAGCTCTTCAAACCTCTTCCTCAGTGTCCTGCATTTGGGGGCCTGAATCTACAGTCATGGACTGGAGAAACAGCCTGTGTCAGGAAGGAAGGGTTCCTCGGGTTCGCCTCCCAAAGTTCGGGCACAGTGTTAGCAGGAGGGGGCGCAGTACAAAACACAAAGCCTTGTTAACCTGTCAGTCGACAGGCCAGGAGCAAGACCCGTGCGCAGAGTGCTTCAGTGGATTCTCAAGTAACTTCAGCTGCAGCACCTTTCTGACCCTTGAGCCTGCCGGCACCATGAAGGATGTGGGCTACAGTGGGAAATTTAACTGTCACCGAAGAGAGGACTTGTGGCCTGAGGTAGAAAGGAGACGGGGTCAGAGTATCGGCTAAGGCCACCAACCTTCCAGCAGTTACGCAGAGTGTGCCCCAGGAGATGACACTGTGAGAGCCCCTCTTCCTCCCCCTATAGGTACACTTGGACAGGTTTTCAATGGACTGTTTGAAATCCCATAAAAGCTCAGCCCTTATTAATAGAAGATCCTTGTTGGCAGCTGAATGATTGTCATGTTAACACGAGGGGCAGAACACTGCTCTGTTTTAGAAATAAAAGTCCTGGTGAGATACCCAGTGATGAATGTAGAACAAAACGTGTAACCAAAGAGGCACATGGGTGGCTCAGTGGGGTGAGTGTCCGACTCTTGATTTCAGCTCATCATGATCGGGGTCATGGGATCGAGCCCCCACTGGAACCCACACTGAGCGTGGAGCCTGCTTAAGATTCATTCTCTGTCTCCCCCCTCTCCCTCTGCCCCTCTCCCCCCACTCACACATGCTCTAAAATAAAAAAAAAAAAAAAAAGAGAGAGAGAGAGAGAGAAAAGGTGTAATGGAAAGTGGATGGGAGGAAAATCCACACACACTGCCCTCCCACTGCCCACCAGCACCCAGCATATGTGCATGACCCGGAGCCATGATTGTTTAAGACAAGCTGTGATTTTTGTAGATCTGTTTATCAACAGAGAGGTTTGCCATCTGTGGTTCAAATCTAACCAGTCAATCTTCACTGATAAATGGTTGTCAATAATGAAGATGTCACGACAGCTCCAAGTTGAACCTGAGCAAATTTCAGTTTAGATCAAAAGCAGACATCAAGACCTCTGCTTAGATATGTCCGGATAAACTTTTCTAAAAAAAAAGAAAAATTACACTTAATGGAACTACAGTGTATATAAGCCACTCTGACATACAACTCAACATAGGTAACCACTAAAAGCGAACCAAGGAAATGGGGTGCCTGGGTGGCTCAGTCAGTTAAGTATCTGACTTGGGCTCAGGTCATGCTCTCGCAGTTCGTGGGTTCGAGCCCCGTGCAGGGCTCTGTGCTGACAGTGCAAAGCCTGGAGCCTGCTTCAGATTCGGTGTCTCCCTCTCTCTCTGACCCTCCCCCACTCACAGTCTCTCTCTCTCTCTCTCTCTCTCTCTCTCTCTCCCTCTCAAAAATAAATATATGTTTAAAAATTTTCAAAAAATGAACCAAGGAACTAACTTCTATTTTTGAACATAATTACTGTTTGTTTCACATACTGCATAGATTTTACTATTCTAGAAGGACCCATTTGATTACTTGTGTGCAGGATGTTTACTAATCCAGGAAAAGAGCCCAAAGTGGTAAGGATTAATCTTCAACTTTCTTCATCCTCTTTCGCCTTAGATATACCCTAAAGCACATACCCCAAAAAAGCACGAATTCTCAAAGGCCAGATTCAACTTGGTATCAGGACCCTTCCCCTTTTCTCCTTGCTTTGGTCTCTTGAGTGTGAGAACATTTTCAGTTCATGACTCTGAAATACTGAAGCAAATATCTCTTATTTCAGCTAGACTGGCAGGGCTCAGTGGCTCTCATGAATGAAGTGACTCTCATGATCTAAGGAGCCATTCAGTCAGCATTTTTTTTTTTTTTGCTTATGAACCCCCTGACTCCCCTCACCTGCCCAGGCGAAGGACTCTATCACTTCTGCACAAACTTAAAATTTCTGATGATACCATCAGCTTCTGTCTTTCCCTGGGCTCCCACCTAATCCAGTTTGCCATGGTGTGGTGGCAGTAGCAGTGTCCAGGGGGCCTTGGCCTTGAGATTTCGGTCAAGGTCCATCTAATCAGGTGAAGCAAACAACATTTTTCATTTACCCTGTTCCCTGAGCTGCTGCTGCTGCTGCTGCTTAGAAATTGCCATGCAATTTAAAAATGAAAAATGTTTCATCTCTCAAGATCCTAATTTACAATGGTTAGGAATGTGGGCCAAGTATTTTCCCAGAGACTCTTGGATGTTCCCCAGTTGTCCTATCTCATTTGCCTGATGTAGGAAAGCAATCTGGGGGATGTCTCTATTATTCCCCCACGCCCAGTGTAGTGCCCCAACCCCGTTCACCTCTTTTCTTTCTCTCCTAAGATGGAAAACTATACTCAGCCACAGTGACTGACTTCCTTGCCATTGATGCGGTCATTTACCGGAGTCTGGGAGACAGCCCAACCCTACGGACCGTCAAGCATGATTCCAAATGGCTGAAAGGTGAACCAACAATTAAGAGAGGGGTGGGGGCTCATATCTTGAGGGAGATTTAGAGTCTGGACAGACCAGACTGGAGTTTCATTTTGGTAATAGCTTCTGACAGACAGGAAGGTGGAAATGGCATCTTTTGCCCCAAATGATTTATTTACTTCCCCCTTCTCATTTCCCATGAGTTTCTGGAGTATTAACACAAAGACCAATGCCACTACAATAGAACACACCACATTCATCTTTCCTGCCTCAAGCGCTCGTTTCAGAGTCTAACATGAAAAGAACTGAACATTCCATTCATGGAAGGGAACAGGGATCGGAGGTGGTGGGGAGCAGGGAAAATGCTATTCCCAACCCGGCATGAGTCAGGATTCACGAGGAGATGCGTACAAAAAACCCTTTCTGTAATAGGAGCATTCGTTGTGGAAAATAAAATTACAGACATATGAAAATTCATTTATTCTTCATTGTTAATTGCAAGCACTTCTGAAAGATAGAATTTTGTAGGCTCGAATGACTTCTGAAATCACCAGCACTTGCTGGTGTGGTCATGAGAAATGGTTCGTGTTAACCCAATGTCTAATGGCCCTACACTTTTAATTAATATCATGTCTTGGGTCGCAGCTGATTGAAGTTCTTTTAACTCTGTGTGACATGTCCCCAATTAAAGTGCCATGTGTCCACAGAACCGTACTTTGTCCAAGCAGTGGATTATGGAGACTACATCTACTTCTTCTTCAGGGAAATAGCAGTGGAGTACAACACCATGGGAAAGGTAAGAGGCGTGGATGACTCCCCTGGCCCCGTGTTGTTCTGGATGACCTTGATATAAGAGCCATAAATCTAATCGCAAGGCCATCGCTTTGAGAAGACTTGGCCAAAGTTTGGTGGACGTGAAACGCTGTTCTGCCTCAGAGCCCTGTAAGCTTTTCCAGACCAGTCCCAGATTGCAGGGAACCTCTTAAATATTTCTACTGAAAATGTAATCCACAGATGTCTATCTGGGTGATTTCACACTGAGTTTCAAGTATCTTGAGATGTGGTTTCCTTCCAGGTATACTCATTGTTGTTTTTGTTTTTGTTTTCTTTTTAACTCAGTTGTTCCACAGACAGAGAGTAGATATCCAGTATCTTTAAGCAAAATGAGAGCCCTGATCGTCTTTTACTGCAAAAAGCAACAGAACACTTACGGGATGTCCACTTCAGTTATTTTTACCAGAGAGTAGGTCAAGGTCACTAAGTTGGAGGGCACAGACTCAGTGCCAGGGTGGCCTGCAGGGTTACAGGAATTCAGAGTATGAGATTCAGGGCCCAGAGACAGCCAGTGAGGATGGCAGAGATGGTGCATACAAAGTGTGCTTTTGTTTGAGGAAATAAAAAGCTAAGCAGTCTGTATGGAAATGAGTTTATCTGGCTGGGAGCTGATCCCCTGAAGGATTTATGGTTCTGTATTAAATGCCACAGCCTTATCTTTCAAAACATGCTGTTCCAATGAGTCCCCCCCCCCTTTTTTTGCTGCTAATTTTAGAAACATGGGATTAAATTAAGCACCGTGTTGTTGTTGCTTCTGTTTTCTAAGAAAGGCAAATTCTACTAACGTCTTGAGAAGTGAGTGCATTTCATCTTTCCTGTGTGTTTTTCCTCTGCAGGTAGTTTTTCCAAGAGTGGCTCAGGTTTGTAAGAACGACATGGGAGGGTCCCAAAGAGTCCTGGAAAAACAGTGGACGTCTTTCCTCAAGGCTCGCCTGAACTGCTCAGTTCCCGGAGACTCTCATTTTTATTTTAACATACTCCAGGCAGTCACAGATGTGATTCGTATTAATGGCCGTGATGTTGTCCTGGCAACCTTTTCCACACCTTACAACAGGTAACCATGCCCTCGCTCTGCTGACCTAATCCTTCCTTCCCAGCTTCCCTTCCCCCTAGGGGTTCTCTCCTAATGCACAAGATTCACAACTGATGCAAAAATTGATGCTTAAGTGCTCCGTTTTCATCAAATTAATAGTCAGAAGCAATATTAGCTTAGGATTTTAGGGGAAGTAATTAAATAAATTATAACAATATCTTCTATTTATACGCCTGGTGTACAAACACTTCTTATGTGTTATTTCAAAATCTCTCCAGTAATCATGCAAACTGAATACTGCTGCCCTCTTTTTACACTTGAAGAAACTAAACTCAATTATTACCTGGTCCAAGTCAGGAGTCGAAAGAGGCAGTTTTAGAACTCAAGAATGTTTCTCCTCCCGCTTCCCTCTTCGAGGTCATCTAACGTTCTGTTTGACTTTTACTATTTCTATGACTGGATCGGTAACTTTTAAAGTCAAAACACTGAAAATTTACTTAAATGCTACAGAGTGAAATTTAGGGTTCAGACAAGTCCATCTCTCATCCCCCACAAGGGACCCTGGTTATTATCCTGTCGGAGGAACCTGGACCCCAACCACCAGGGACTCCGGGGGGCTTGAGTGAGGACTTGGAAGTCATCAAACACGGTGCCTAGAAATACTGAACATCAGCTTATTCATTCCTATATTTGTGTTTATTGAAGCTGAGACTTTGAGTAATCAAATGACGCACTAAAAAGTGTTCCTGGGGCAGCAGAAATGTGTGGAGATTAAAAAACAGGAGGAAGAAAGGCATGAGATTCTCTGGTACTGAGCTCTCCTGAACTTTAGAGTCCTGGCACTACTGCGTAAAAATGATTGTGACTGGTGGGCATGGACATAAAATCTGAGAATACATGGTTTCATTCTGGATTATACTTTTTGTTACACTTGTTATTCTGGATGAGACTTTTAAGAACCTGATACGAGTCTAGATGACAGATAAGTGCATGATGAGACTGGAGGGTGGCATACAGGAAGAAATGTATAAGAACTAGGGAGAGTCGAGGCGCCTGGGTGGCACAGTCGGTTAAGCATCCGACTTCAGCCAGGTCACGATCTCGCGGTCCGTGAGTTCGAGCCCCGCGTCGGGCTCTGGGCTGATGGCTCAGAGCCTGGAGCCTGTTTCCGATTCTGTGTCTCCCTCTCTCTCTGCCCCTCCCCGTTCATGCTCTGTCTCTCTCTGTCCCAAAAATAAATAAACGTTGAAAAAAAAAAAATTAAAAAAAAAAAAAAAAAAAAGAACTAGGGAGAGTCCGAAACAGAGCATGCCGGAAGATGCTCTGATGTTCCTCAGTTAAACAGAGGGCAAGAGTCAAGAACTCTCCACTGAATACGTGCAAATATGAATCCATGCTGCAAAAAAAGTATTCAGTTCGATTTAAGTAAGTCTTAACCATCCACGACGATTTTAGACTTGAGAAACAGAAAAGATACAAAAATTTAGGCTGTAACTATTCATACTTCGGAATCCCCGTAACTAGGATTGTTTAAAAAGAATACTGTCTTGGTACTCAGGAATACAGGGGCTGGCAGAATTTGAGCATGTTTCTAGTTTGTTTGGCCAGGGGGCCGAAGTGGGTGTCAAGGGTGCACTGGGTAATTACAATACAGTAGTAGATTCTCATGTATTAGAGAGACTCCATGTAAAGGATTTTCTTAAAAGGCCCCTAGGAGGGGCGCCTGGGTGGCTCAGTAGGTTGAGCAACGAACTTCAGCTCAGGTCATGGTCTCACGGTTCAGGGGTTCAAGCCCCACATTGGGCTCTGTGCTGACAGCTCGGAGCCTGGAGCCTGCTTTGGATTCTGGGTCTCCCTCTCTCTCTGCCCCTCCCTGTCATGTGCTCTGTATCTCTCTGCCTCTCAAAAATAAAGAAAACTAATAAAAAAAAATTTTTTTAAAAAGGCCCCTAGGAAACACCCAATTAATACATGCCTATGCAGCCTCAGAAACAGTATTTGTTCAGAAAAATCAGAAACTGACAAAAATACACATACCCGTTTTCATCTGCAAATCAGAGTTGTAGTGGTTCTGGTTTTAGTGGTTCTGGTTTCATCCATTTCCACCCCATCTTCCATACATGCAAACTTGGTCATGAAGGCCTCTTCTAAATCTTTGAGGTGCTCCTCCTTACCAATGGGAAAAAGCCCACGTTCCCCAGCAGAGCACACAGGTCCCCCCCGCCCCCAGGCCCCCAGTGGTCAAGCCCGTCTTCTCCTCCAGCTCCACGGCCTCACGGGCTGAAGCTAAGAGGTAGTTCCTGGATGTGCCAAGCCTATACCTGCCCTGCTCCCAGCCAGGTCTGCCAGTCCATCCAATGTATATCAGCTGAGAGCCTATGTTATTTATTGGGCATTTACTGTTGGAGATTAGGGATTCTGTCAATATATATGCTGAAGGAACAGAAGGTAGGAAGAAAGGAATGAAGGAAAGATGAACAGAAGGAGGGAGGGAGAAAAGGCAGGAACGGAAAAGAAAGGATTTCACAAGCAATTCTAACCATGGGCAGATTATCAAACCCTAGGGTATCTTTAGTTATTATGAGGTGCCTCATAAAATACTTCAATATTTATCCTGTTTGTCATAATATTTTATTTATTTATTTATTTATTTATTTATTTATTTATTTATTTAGAGAGTGACAGAGTGCGTGGGGGAGGGCCAGAGAGAGAGGGAAAGAGAGAATCCCAACCAGGCTCCACAATGTCAGTGCAGAGCCCCATCCCATGCGGGGCTTGATATCACAAAACGCGAGATCATGACCTGAGCCGAAACCATGAGTCAGACGCTTAACCGAGTGAGCCACCCGGGCACCCCTATATGTCATAATATTTAAAGTAAATATGTGAACTTTTTAGGAAAGGGAGATGTGAAGAGAGTCTTACCAAATTAAATACATAAGGCTAGGGCTGTGACATCAAAAACAATGGGGATCACGGTCTTATCTATTCAATTCTGTGCACGATGTATACATATTCCACATACTTTAAAATCCATCCTGCTACTTTGTCTTACATAAGCTTTCTAATCCTCTCCCTAATTCTTGCTTTATTAGTAATACTTCAGTAATTGTGTTATGAAATTAAAGATGGCATAAAATTCTCCTAATCGTGTAAGAAGTGATTTCCAAAACCTTCAACATTTGCAAAATCAAGACTAAATCGTTCTCTCTGCCCTGGATGATGTTCCCACACTACAAAGCACCCGTGTCTTGCCCAGGATGTTCCTGCCTATGCAGTGCCCCACTACCTCAAGCCCTGACTAAAACTCTTGGCCAGCTGGTGGCTGAAATTTATTTGATCAAAATCAAGGAACGGCCATACTTCAAAACAAACATGGGTTCAGGGCGCCTGGATGGCTGAGTCTGTCAAGCACCCAACTCTTGTTTTCAGCTCAGGTCACGATCTCGTGGTTCATGGGATGGAGCCCCACATTGGGCTCTGTGCTGAGAGTGCGGAGCCTGCTTGGGATTCTCTCTCTCCCTCCCTCTCTCTCTCTCTCTCTCTCTCTCTCTGCCCATGCCCTACTTATGCGTTCATGCTCTCCCTCTCGCTCTCTCTCGCAATACGTAGGCTTTAAAAAAAAGGGGGTGGGGGTTCAAAGAGTTTTACCCAGATGAATGAATAATTCATGCCTTCTCTCCATTGATTAAAAAAAAAAATCCCAATTCTTTTCAGGAGTAGCAAGGAAGGAGGCAATTATAGGTAGAGATTACCGCCATTATTATTTAGCACTTAATAGAGCACTTTATTTGCAAAATGTTCATGCTTTAGAGACTTAAATTGCTTACTCTCATGCAAATAAATAGGAAGTAAAAATTGAAACCAACAGTGACTAACATAAAATAAGCATGTTTTCCCCACACAAAACGTTCTCACTGTCCTTGGCTGGAGAAACCAAATTCAGAGAAGCAATATGTGGACAATGCACCAATATTAGAGATGAAGAATGTTTTCCAAAGATTTTCTCTTTGGGTTAGTGACTTGAAAATTCCGGGAATTCATGAACCTTCTAAACTACCAGTTTAGAAGGCCATACAAACATGTAGGGGTCTTTTTTCTCTCTGAGTTTGCTGCAACCAGTCCTTTCTTTAAGGCCACGGATGCAAATGTGATTCAGAGAAACATTCGTTTTATATACTGGGATCCTTTACATTCACAGTGATCAGGGCGAGAACTTTAAATTCCAACCGCCAACAGGGAAGTTGCTCTGTAGTATGTTTTCCAAGCTGCACGCATTAACTGTTGTGAGAGGAACACTGTATGAAATGTTCTGTTACAGCATCCCTGGGTCTGCAGTTTGTGCCTATGACATGCTTGACATCGCCAATGTGTTCACTGGGAGGTTCAAAGAACAGAAGTCTCCAGATTCCACTTGGACACCAGTTCCTGATGAAAGAGTGCCCAAACCCAGGTACGTGTAAATATTTATACGACTGTTTTGAACTGCAAGAAATGGGCAGCTTGGTCCCAGACAATGAACATCTTAAGAACTGCCCACCAGCGCCTTCCATGCTGGCCACGGCGATACAACTACCAGAGCAACAGAAAGATCTATCAGGCCATTTGCCTTCATCCCCTTAACCCATTCAATGACACTCTAGTCTTTTGCTTAACCTCTACCTCTGTGGCTTATCCAAGGTCATCCTAGGCTGATGGGAAGCATCTGGCCCAGCCAGCCCCACTGGCATGTGGCTGAGGAAACTGAGGCTCAGAGAGTTAGAGAGTGTACTGTGCAAGTTCACAGACCTGCGTGGATCATTTGCACTACTCCACCCTTCTTCCCTTCCCTTCCACACAGACCCATGTCTCTGCACTCTAATAAAATGCAGACTATAAATGGTGATCCCTGGAGTTTGTGACCAGGCTGGATGGGAGCTGAGTCCAGGACTCCAGGGCAACAGCAGGTAGAGACCAGTGAGTGCCTTGTGTTATCAGGTTTTCCCTGGTCTAACAGGTTCTAATCTGTTTTGGATCCAGACACAGTGCATATCCCTCCACCGAAACATGCCCCCAAATCGCTTTTGTGGGGAACGTGTTGTCCCGAGACCACACGGAGACCTCCTGGTCCTATGTAACCTCCATCAAATCTTCACACTAAATCAGCTAATTCATTCTCTCCCACCCAGACAGGATGAAACTCCACCCCACCCCCCAACCCCGTGCCTGCCCTCATCATGTGGCACATGCTTCAAAATTTCATTACAACATTTGGCATCTAAGTTCCATAGAAACATTCTGTGCATCTGGCTTCCTCCATGGAATTGGTGTGCCTCTGCAAAGAAGCCCAAAATCTAAACCTTTTGGTTTCCAACTCTCTCCTCCAACCTCCAATCACCACCCCCACCACACACACACACACACACACACACACACACACACACACACAAGTAGCCCACTTCATCCAATCGAGCGGACTCAGATAACATGAACCACTAAACCCAGGGGAGAAACCTCTGAGGTTCATGCATCTTCATCACCTGAATTATCCGGGGTGTGTACATGCTCTGTTACCCACGGAGAGCAGACTAGGTGCAGAAAGCACACTCTGGCAACCTCAGAAAGATTCGCTAAGTCCCTGCCTGGCATTGTGTAGCTACTTTCTAGATAAGCAGGAAGGGGAGCTAAGTTTGAGGAATGACAGTTCAGGGAGTCCTTAAATAACAGGGTCTCCTCGGTGCATAGAGATGGCGACAGCCAGCCATCACCAGGATACATAAACTTTGATTTTCTACCGGCGGCAATGTGTTTCTCCCCGTCCTTCCACGTGCTTTCTCCCTCCTCTTGCCGACATCAGGATGGTCTCGTGGAGCTGGCTTGGTCGGTGCCACAAAAGAGCGTGCACGTGAGGCCAGATCACGCCAGTGTTGTCAGGGTCTAGTTTTACTCTCCGGAACCCACAGGCAGAGCAGGGCTGTGGACAAGGGCTGTGGTCAGTGTTTCCCTGACCTGACTTTACTAAGTTGTCCCCTGACTCCCGAGACCACAGAGTTTCTTGTAGCACTGAATTTCCACTGTCATTGCTCAAAAATAAAGAAATGACCTTTCAGGAGACAATCTTCAGTGTAACTGGCTTTTCATATACCTGCCCAACTCAAACAAAAAATGGAAACAGTAAAAACAAAACCCACCCGTTCTCTGACCCCCAGGTAATGAGAGAGGGTGAGGTGGAGCCCTGCTGGTATATACTGCTGCCTGGCGGCTTTATGAATGCCTTCGTTTTTGACATTTGTGGAAGCGTCAGCTAATTCTTTGTGTGGAACAAATGCCTCAAGAACTTCCAGCAGGGCTTTAGGACAGGTAGAGCAGTCTCTGGCACAGGTACAAAGCACATACTTCCTCACTTGTTTTAAGCTCCCATCACTGTTTATGAGGTTTGTTTGTGCTTCTGGGGGGAAGCCAAGCTGCCCCCAGCTGATGCTGAACTGCCCTGGCTGGAGCTTCTCTATGGAATGAGGAGGCGGCAGGGAGAAAATCCAAGCATATTTTTTTGGTGGCATTCTGCATTGTTCAACTTCCTCTTCTCAGCCTATGGTACATTCTCCTGCGTGCCAGATGCTTAGGGAAGCAGTTCGTTCAAAGAATTTGCCATAAGGCACGAAATAAGCTCTCTCCCTTTGTCTCTTTTTAGGCCAGGTTGCTGCGCTGGCTCATCGTCCTTAGAAAAATATGCAACCTCCAATGAGTTTCCTGATGATACCCTGAACTTCATCAAAACGCACCCACTCATGGATGAGGCTGTGCCTTCCGTCATCAACAGGCCATGGTTCCTGAGGACGATGGTCAGGTGGGTGTCAAGCAAATCATGTCCTAAGTGGATCTTTCCCTACTCTGTCCCATGCTCATAAAACCTATCAGTGGATCATGATTTGAAATGCCACAAACATCTTCTGTTATCCTGGGCATTGATTCAGCTGTGAAAGGCTGGCCAGTTGGGTGCCTGCCACAAAACCCCCATAACCACATTCCCGGTGGGTAGAGTTTTGATATTTTCAGGCTAACTGGACACATGCCAGCGATTAGACGTAACGAAAATATCTCCTTCCGGGTTAGCCTATTCTGTGCAAAAGCAGAGAAGCAGTGAAGGAGAACCAGTCAATGGCTCTGGATACCTGTTTGGTTGGACATGGTTGCCAAAACATGCTCCAGATTCCATCGGAGTATTGCCCCTGGGTTGTTAGCTGTCAGGCCAGGGATGAACGGCACACTTGGACAAGAATGATGGTGTGAGGGATTCATACTGCACCATTTGTAACCTCAAGTGGTGGCCAGAAGAGAGGGGATAGTTGACTAGAAATCTGTGATAGCGTTAAATACTCCTTCTTGTAATTTAGACCTTATTTCCAAATGATCCAGCATGATTTCCCAAGTACCACCCTGCAGTGGCCGTCATCAAACAAAATGTCATTCAACCCTACCACCGTTTTTACTTTAAGTAGGCTCCATGCCCAACGTGAGGCTCAAACTCATGATCCTGAGATCAAGAGTCGTGCACCCAACTGGCTGAGCCAGCCAGGGGTCCCACCACCATTTTTAAACAGTGATTTTACTGAAAGATATTAGAGTATTACAATGGCTCTTGCCCATAAAATGAAAACTGTGGTATATAACTTGCAGGAGGGTTCATGTTTTCTGGTTTCTGCCATGGTGCTTGGCACAAATCAGTATCCTTGGCATGGTGAACAGCTGAGAGGTACCAGAGAAAGATGATGCCCTTTACCTTTGGCTTTAAGTGGACCTTGTTTGGCTTATACATCCTCATATCAATTAATGGTGTCATCAGCACCCTACCTGCCCATCCTTCAGAACTGTCAGCCCCTCTACACCAACTTGGAAAGCTTTCCAGTCTGACATTTCGTTGACAAGGCTTTGCACCTCCAAGGAAGAGTATGGAAAACTGGTAGCCGTGCTCTTCTCTTCCATGTTAACTGAAATGTTAAATGAGTTCCATTATCATTTCTTCCCCTCTTCACGGGACACATCAGCCTTTCCCTGGTGCTCATGGAAGAGATAATTGCTGAGTGGTTTCAGATGGTTGGGCTGTCTCTTTGCTCTGTAACTTGGCCTCCGCAAATGCATACCTCCTTCCTCCCCTTGGAGCCACACTAATGCTCCACATATGGAAATAAAGGACCAGAACAGCTTGAGAACATTATCTATATGCATACATTTTTCTTGAGGTCATTACTAGAAAGCGAAGTCACAACTGTTTGAAGTGGAAAAGGGGACCCCTGAATGACAGACCAACAAAGATAAAAACTGTGATCCTGTCATCTTAGATACCGCCTGACCAAAATTGCAGTGGACAGTGCTGCTGGGCCCTATCAGAATCACACTGTGGTTTTCCTGGGATCAGAGAAGGGGATCATCTTGAAGTTCTTGGCCAGGATAGGAAACAGTGGTTTCCTAAATGACAGCCTTTTCCTGGAGGAGATGAGCGTTTACAACCCTGAAAAGTACGTAGACTGTTGGGCTCTTTCTTAGTCATTCTTTGTCACTGTGATCCTTTTCATTGAAAGGAAAATCTGAGAAGAGCAGACTTCAGTTGTCTAAGCCTTTAGGAGGCTTTTAGTATTGTTCGGGGGGGGGGGGGGAAGCATTATTTTTCTCTTTACCAATAAATGTGCGTTTATATAGAGACACACCACACAGGGCCAGGGAGGGGGGCATCTTTAGGATCTGTTTCACCTTCAGTGAGATCAGATTAAGGGATCACCTTGTGGGCCGGGAGGCGGGGTGGCCGGAAAAAGAACTGACTCATGATCCTGTCTTATAAAATCAGGTGCAGCTACGATGGGGTAGAGGACAAGAGGATTATGGGCATGCAACTAGACAAAGCCAGCAGCTCTCTGTACGTTGCATTCTCCACCTGTGTGATAAAGCTTCCCCTGGGCCGCTGTGAACGACACGGGAAGTGTAAAAAGTATGTATTTTGCCTCCCCGACCATGAGAGGGCACGGTGCTTAGAGGGGAGTCCAGGGTAGCTCATGGTCATCTTTTTCCTGCAGAACCTGTATCGCCTCCAGAGACCCATACTGTGGGTGGGTAAAGGAAGGAGGTTCCTGTGCCCATCTGTCACCCAGCAGCAGGTAAGGAACCGGAGGTGTGGAAAAGCGTAAAGTGGCCCCCAGCTGCGGTGCGTTCTAGATGTACGATTGACTGTGCTCTCGCACGCCGCTGCCATTCAGCCTTCTGTGCACAGACCTCATCAGTGGGGCTGCTGGCGGTCCTCCTGCCTCTCCCCATTTCATGCAACACCCCGCCATCACATGTGGCAGATTTCCGATTGATTAATCACCCATCCTCAGACTGATTAAAAACACAGAGAAACGAAACACTGTGGGCTTCTAAGTATTCCCTGGAGAGCGGGACAAGAAGATGCACGCCTTGATCGCTGCAGCATAAGAGCAGCAGAGAAAAGGAGCAGGAGGGTACCAATTAGATTAGTGCTGCGGTTTGCCCAGCCACAGCAAAAGTGACTCCTCTAATTGACCATGCAGGGCCGAGAAGAGCTCACGGAGCTTTTGTTAAGTGACGCATTTGTACTGCAAGCATGGCATATGCATCCAATAAACCATTCTCTTGCACTGAAGAACAGTTGACCCTATTACTCGTTAAGGAGCCAATCAATTCTTGGCAGCTCTCCAACAGATCAGCTAGATCGGGCCAGCCTATCGCACCTGTGATTTGGGTGCTTAAAATTGTTACCCTGACTTTAAGGGCTTGAATGGCATTAGTTAAAAGGTTTCTTTTCGTTATTTTAGTGGATGTGAAATCCAGTGCACGTCTTTTGACAAGTTACGGCAACTCAAGGAAGGCGCCATACGGCAGGACAGTTCCGTCTTAGCCATTCCGTCACGTTCCCCAGGTCTTCATGGCGCTCTGGACCTCTTCTCCTATCTCAGAATAGCTACACAGACAGGAGGGCACATCTGATGACCGCCACAGGCAAAATTTGAGGGAAAGTATTCCCACAAGCAGAGCCAATGATAATTGTGAAGTCTGACTTGGAAATCTGACTAATGTGAAGGGTCGACTCACTGTGTATCACTATATCAGCTCCACAAGTAGCAATATTGACATACTAGAGCTTTGTATCTTTTCATGGGGACCCTCGAAAGGAAGGAGAAAAGATCTCAAAGCACAGGAGGGGAAGCTAACAAATGACCTATCTCCTTTCTACATTCAAGGTGTGACCAAAGGTAGTAAGACTGACTTTTAAAAATCATTTTAAGTCGGGGCACCTAGGTGGCTCAGTCGTTGGTCGTCCGACTTCGGCTCAGGTCATGATTTCATGGTTCGTGGGTTTGAGCCCTGTGTCGGGTTCTATGCTGACAGCTTGGAGCCTGGGGCCTGCTTCAGACTCTGGGTCTCCCCTTTCTCTGCCCCTCCCCTGCTCATGCTCTATCTTTCTCTTTCTCTCAAAAATAAATATTAAAAAATATATGTATTTTTTAACCTGGGTGGCTTAGTCAGTTAAGCCTCTGACTCTTGATTTCAGCTCAGATTACGATCTCACGGTTCATGAGATCAAGCCCCCAGGTCGGGCTCCAGGACGGGCATGTAGCCTACTTGGGATTCTCTCTCTACCTCTCTCTCTCTCTCTGCTTCTCCCCTGCTCACGTGTGCATGCTCTCTCTCTCTCTCTCTCTCAAAACAAACTTTTAAAAATATCACTTTTAAGTCAATATGTGAATGCCAAAATTGTTCCCTTAAGAATTTACATATATATTTCATTGCTTAAAACATGGTGGAATTCTCCTTGAAGAGTGGTCTTCAGGGACTGAAGAATACTGGCTTTCACTACCACTGAAAATCCTTATCCTTTGAATATGAATTTGATTTTTAACATAGAAAAAAAAAACACTGGAAAACAAACATGGTGTATTAGATCAAGGTGTGACTTTCAAGATACTTTTCCTATATGGCCCATAAAATAAACTCTGAAGGCAGCTGCAAAACAGAGTTTCAATTACGTCGTGAGAGGCGGTACAGAGTTCTCCCCCAAAAGGACAGTTCTCCCATGGATGATTCCAGTGTGCTTGTTTTAAAAATCAAAATATATATATTAAGATTGGTCTTGTTATAAAGCTCATTCAGCCCGACGGTGACCAAGGAGACTTGAAAGAAAAGTCAGCATGAGGGTAATACTCCAGAGTCACAGGGCCACAGAGTCTCAGGTGGTCTCAGCCAAATGTACCACAATGTCCCATCCCCTCAAGGGAGCTCCATACCCACCAGCCAGTTGTTCCTTTGAACACTTTCTCATATAGGTTATTTCTGGGCAAGAAAATAAAGGTCTAGGAAGGCAGTGCTGGGGTCAAACAAAAAGTACAGAGCAAAAGACCTTTTCTTTTTTTTAATTTAGAGACTTCTGTATCACTTATAAAGAGTTATGTTGACATTTAAACTTTTTAAACGCTTAAGAGATGCTCGATCTGTAAAAGAAGGAAATAAATAATCTGCAAACTAATTAACTCCCTGAATAATATCAGAATTAACTGCTCAAACCACGGAGAGTCACAGAAGACTCACTTCTGTAAACTTCGGAGACAAATTTTCAAGCTGTTATCTACTTCTTGTTTCTGCACCTGCTGCTCAAGTTATCAAACTGTGTTGGTTTCTTTAGTGAAACTTCAGAGTCATTCTGGAGTAACGACTCATGATGTTGAATTTGTTTCTTTTTTTTTTTTTAAGACTGACTTTTGAACAGGACATAGAACGTGGCAACACAGATGGCCTGGGAGACTGTCACAGTAAGTAAAGCTTTTTATCCACGCACATCTTGGTGCAAAGACCCTTTTATCGGACGGCCTAGAAACGTCACCCCACATGTGACCCTAGTGCGGCTGGTGCTAAAATATGCATAAGTAACAGAAATCATCTTCTACACATCAAATCAAGGAAACAGCGTGTTATGTAGCCAGTGTTGTCGATGTCGTTGCTACAAATGCTGGCGACTATCCCACGGTTACAGTGCTGTGGAACAAATTCACTCTAGAGGATAGTAATTATAGCAGAGCAGTAAGTTAGATCAACATTTCCATTAAAAAACTAGTTTCAAAAAACGTGTTTTTACCCCGTAATTTTTAACTAAATAATAAAAAGATTGATTGCTATACTCTAGCTTTTTAATTGAATGGGAGTGTTTTGTTCTTCTTGAACTTATCGACTAACAAAAGTAATTATTTTTCTAATGAGATTTATGTCTATTACCATTTGCAGTAAAGAAAATTTTCAGAAAGAACCCACTCAAGTAAAGGGTGACTCAAAATAACCTTTTTATAGGAATTAACCTTTTATGCTTAGCCCCAAGTTCATTTCCAAAATTATTAAATGGTAACATTTTAGGTGGAACTTAGTATAAAAGGTCCTGGTCAAATGTCTGCCCAGTTGTCCTGCGATCTGATTAATATGGGTATTCTCCTGAAAATGTTTATTCATGCTAATTTAGAGAAGAATGCCATTCTCTTAGAAAATATTTAGTTTGCAGTGTTTTAAATCTTTGAACCATAAGTACTGAAATTTCTGACTCTAAGGTACCATTCAACTTTCTACCATATCTTTTTTTGGAGATCAAATATAACCAAAGAGGGCTATGGGCATCCTCATCTCCAAATTTTTTGCTGTATTTATTTTGTTTCCAAATATTCGATATTGGCAAAAGCTTCTTCTAATGTCTTCAAACACAGAATTTATGAGTTCAGAAATCAATACGGGAGACAGTGGCATCACCAAAAGATCTGTGTTACTTGTGTGCAGTGAGACAGTTTGAGGTTTGATCAGTGGATCTCAATCACATTGGTGCCTCATGGCTCCATTTTCAGGGAAACAAGTTTCGGTTTGTGCATGTGTCTATGTGAGCGAACTTAAATTAGCTGACTTCAGTGAATAATTTGCTTCATATTTTTAGGATCTGGTGGTATGGGCATCTGTAGAAAATAGGAGAGTCAACGGGAACTGAATAACTAAACACGTGAGAAATGTGAAAATGGTTGTTAACTGTCTCTATCACGTGTCCACAACACCAGTAGGGCTCACACCGCATGTGTGTGTTCGGGCCAAGGAACCCACGGAAGCCTCTGTATCTAACACGGGGGAGATCCTCAGGCCCCAAGCCAGCGATTTACTCTTCAATCTCAGTGTTCAAGCCTCCGTGTTTTCGTGTGCTTCCTAACCTTGAACTCTATTACCGGTGCCACATTTAGGGTGCCGGCTTAGGGCAGGAGGTACACTTGACCTTCTGCTGCCTTTCCTAGTGGCTTCTCTGCTCTTTGTGCTCCTGCTGGAGCATGACCTGCTTCTATGAGACACATCTATTCACACAGAGGCACGCAGAGGGTTCAGATAACTGGTGCACGGTGACTCTTGAACAGGATTGTAAAGGGAAATGGGGGAATCATGAAGAGTTGGTGTCAGAGGCTGGGTAGCAAGCAAGCTAAATGAGCCAGCGATAAGACCCAGACACATGCACATGTGTGCGTTGCCTATACGTGTATATGAGTATTTTTATTTTTGTTTTTAATTTCCCAATGAAAACCTATGATGAATTCAGAACATTGTGATACTGGACAGTTCCTTACAGCATGGTCGAGAGGATGAAATGAGAGAGAATATAAAGAAAACTGTTTTGCAGGTGTGGTCCGAGTGTCACTTATTTCGCCCACATACACACCCCACTGTACAGAGTAAGGCACATAGAATGGCAGTTCCCATTGTTTCTACAAACTCTTGCTTTTTCTTTGAGTCTTGAAAACAAAGGCAGTGACTCTGAGGAAACTCACTCGGAAAAGAGATAGGAGGGTATGAAATCGGACCCAGTACGAAGCGTCTTGTATTACAAGCAGAAATTAAAAAGCACTTACTTAGTAGTGGGGATCATATGTTAGCATAATTCTGTATAAGCTCATCCCTACTTACGATGTAAGTCACACTAAGCACAGTGTTACACATTAAGTAACCTTCTCCTCCCTTTTGTCTTCCAGATTCCTTCGTGGCCCTGAATGGTAAGGAAGATATTACTCATGATTTAATATCGATGGAAATCTATGTGGGAAATCCTCTTCCACTAATCCTCTTGAGTATTTTCAAACCTTAGGTTTCTTTTTTAATTAATTTTTTATCCTCATTATTTTTTTTATAGACATTTCAACTCCTCTTCCAGATCATGAAATGTCTTACAACACAGTATATGGTCAGTTTATAGATTTTTTTTTTTTTTTTTTTTTTGTAATTTGAAGCCACTCATCCTGTGGTAGTTTATAGTTTTCATCCCTAAACATCACGGACCAGATTCTTTGTTACTTCAGGGCCCCAATTCACTAAAATTATTTCTTAATTTCACAGTGTTTCAAAAATCACTCTATGAGAGACAACTGACATATGAGACTGGTTCCTACATTTTTAATCCACATAACGTGAAATTTGCCAACCTTAGGGAATTCGGTGAATATGTTTAATGAGTTCTTGAGGGAGAAGTAATTGCTTTTAGACACAAATTTATCCAAGATAAAAGAACAGTGCTTGTAACTAATAGGCTGTAGCTCTTGACTGGTAAGAATACCATTCCCTAAAATGCTGACTTTCAGGGCAGTAACCTCTGCAGGGGAAAAAAAATCTAGACATCAGGCAGACACCAGCCCTTACTAGGCAAACCTTTCCAATATCATATGGAAATTAGCCATCGAAATTTAAGTTCACAAAGAGTATGACTATTTAGACATATTTTCAGTGACAGTTATTCCGAATGTATATAGGGAGGAGTGGTATGGGGGGAATGATGTGCAAACAGGATTCCTCCTGTTGTTTCCACTCTGAAATACACACTGTATTAAACAAAGCCATGAAGTCCATAAATAAAACATTCTGAGTTCTTTAGAAGACAACTTTAGAAGTGCACCACCGCCATTCTCAAAGTTCTCCCTAATGTTTGCGAGGATAAACCATTCGTGTGTTTTTTAATGTTTATTTATTTTGAGAAAAAAAAGACCGAGCGTGAGTGGAGGAGAGAGAGGCAGAGAGAGGGAGAGAGAATCCCCAGCAGGTTCTGTTGTGTCAGCGCAGAGCCCTATGTGGGGCTCAATCTAACGAACCTCAAGATCATGACCCGAGCTGAAAGCAAAAGTTGGAGGCCTAACCGACTAAGCCACCCAGGCACCCCCGTGTGCTTTTGCAATATAATATGAAAAACACGTGTGATGGTAGATTTAATAAGCTTTGCATTATAATGGGGACCTAAGAGTTTCACAGATGCACATTTTATAGTTTTTGTGTTAAAAATCTGTAACAATTACAGTTGTAGGATGGTGTTTGTAGAGGTAATAAAGGAAGGGGGAAACAGGGAAAGAAAAGAGAGCAAGGCAGGTTTAGAATCTGAAGAAATAGTTCAAAATAAACAAACGTGTTTAATAGCGCTACTTCCACTCTTCCTCTCTGTGTCTCATTGGCGTAAATAAAAAGCTTCTTTGAAAGTACTAAAGACCATGTGGTCCTAAATGAGCTAGCTGCGCAGTTATGGAAAACAATGCCTGGTTTCTCCTTCCTGTTCTCCTGGTGGAGGGAGGCAGTGGGGAGCAGACAAGTCCACAGAATTCATCCACCTTTAGCCTTCTCTGTGACTCAAGCCAGTATACTGAAGACCAGCGATGAAGAAAAATTTCTCAGGAGGCAGATGTCATCTAGCTTAGCTCGCCCGTCAACAAGAGAACCCACTTAGCATCTACTCTCCTCCAATATCATACTCTGCAATCACTTCCCGTAATTGAATAATCTTTATCAGATATTGAGAAATCCAGGTCTTAAGTCTAATTGAACCAGCAACCTCCCTAGCATTCATCAACTGGACAAAGACCAATTTTAACTCCCAGGTAATTTCTCATATAAGAAAGAATAATCAAACCATGGGATGCTTTTTGTGAACAAAAATCACTCTCCAATCTATACTTCTCTCTTATTTCCTTTACAAAAGGAAAGGAACTTACTAATTCCTCCATATTAACACATGAGGCCTGTTCGTCCTCAGCTCTTGATCAGTGATTTCTGTGATGAAACTAAAGAAGAGCTGGACTTTTCCTTAATGATCCTGTCTGTTTTAGGCTAATTCCATCCAGTGTTAAGTGGTTAGATGATTGACCGCCAAAATGAGAACTCATCCAGACGGTACTTATGAAAGAAAACACAGAGACTTTCTTTTCACAAACTATTGTAAGAAATGCTTACTTTGCCGTTAGAAAACCTAGAATAGATTTAATTCACTCAGCAAATATGTGTTGAATGCCTTCTGTGGTGCCAGGCACTGGACTAGACACTATATTTCTCCCATCAAAGGAGGGACCAATGGGGCGCCTGGGTGGCTCAGTCGGTTAAGCGTCCAACTTTGGCTCAGGTCACGATCTTGTGGTTCGCTAATTCGAGCCCCGTGTCGGGCTCTGTGCTGACAGCTCAGAGCCTGGAGCCTGCTTCAGATTCTGTGTCTCCCTCTCTCTCTCTCTGCCCCTTGCCCGCTCACACTGTCACTGTCTCTCTCACTCCCTCTCTCTCAAAAATAAACAAACATTAAAAAAAATTGTTTTTTAAAAAGGAAGGACCAAATTACTATTTTTATCTGCATGGATATAGACTAGGAAGCCAACCACAAAGTCCAAAATACACCCACTGTTTCCAGCTGTGTCCTTTGCATGTCCCCATAAAATGTTCAGGGGCTGAGTGCAGGTTCATAAAGAGAGCCACAAAACTCGAACTGCCTAACCCAGAAAAAGGAATCATTACAATAAACCATGCAAACTCTCCGCTTGGCAAAAGTTCTGTGCAACACCAGTTACATATGTGAGAACCCCCTTTTTAGTGAATTGGACCCTGACTATTTTCCTTCTTTCTCCCTTTCTTGTATTGATTTAATGTCTCTTGTTTTGTGTCTAATTGGCTGCAGTCATTGTTAATAAGTTATAGTAGTTTGAAGGGTCTCTAACCTTTGGAATCACAAAGACTTGTAGATATAGAGAAACAATATGATGCATATTAAAGTTAACTTCTAAAATCTATCTATTTCATTATATATTATAAGAATAATATATCAGGGGCACCTGGCTGGCACAGTCAGTAGAGCGTGCAACTCTGGATCCTCAGGGTCGTGAGTTTGAGCCCAACACTGGGTGGAGAGCTTACTTCAAAAAAAAAAAAAAAAAAGAAGAAGAAGAAGAAGAAGAAGATGTCATAAGGTCCACTGATTAAAATATGACCTTTCACAGTGGATTAACAGGACAAAATTATAGGTTCCAAACCTACTGACTTGTAATACCGTATCTACAAATGACTGCCTATTTTTGTAGCATGATTTTGGTTGCAGAGTCTCTTAATGAATGCACAAAAAATTATACAGCCTGTAGCGTCAGACGTTAAAAAGGAAGATAAGTGATTTCCTTTTAACGTGTTTAAGTTTAGAGAAGTAGCAATACTAATACACCTCTTTGATTACAAACTAAGGACTGCTGTTTAATGATGCTTTTACAAGGCAGTCCTAAAACTTTTGAGAATTTCTTTGACTCTGATTCACCAGTGGCACGTGTTACCTGTCCTCACGCATAAGTTCCAAAGAATACAAACCTCATGCTGCTCGACTTTTTTTTTTTTTAATTTTGAGTACATCGGATGCATGGTTTCTCTAGATTTACATATAGAAAATGGGGATGTGGTGGGTATTAGACTAACGCTTCAGCCATAGGAAGGAGCTGATTTCTCACATTTGTGTAAAGCATTTTCCTACCTAACTACCATCTGGTCCACATTAATTTCCTCTCATAGCCATAGCTTTCCATTACCAATGAGTTTTCCATGTATTTGCAGCATATGGTCCAGGAAATCTTTCGACGGAGAATCTGTCCCTTAGGCATATATTTCCCCTAGATTACCGTATTAAGAAATGTTCTCCCTAAACCATACTTAGGGCATTACCATAAAATTGCCCCTTGAACACAGTTAAATTGAAAGTACTCAAAATGCATATCAATTCAGGTAAAAGAAATTCTTGCTACTTGGAGAAAAGGGTTTGTTTGGTTTTTTTTTTTCCTTCCTGCCTTTCTAACTCCCTACAAAGCAATGTCTCATTGTTTG
Source organism: Leopardus geoffroyi (assembly GCF_018350155.1). Taxonomy (NCBI): domain Eukaryota; kingdom Metazoa; phylum Chordata; class Mammalia; order Carnivora; family Felidae; genus Leopardus; species Leopardus geoffroyi. The sequence continues at coordinate 94,906,755 of NC_059326.1, read as the reverse complement.
CTTATGCTGGGTGCTGAATGCTCTCTTAGGCTGGCCATATATTTTGCTAGAGCGGTGCAGAATTCAAGAGTAGAAAACGGAGGCTACATTTTAGACCTCAGTATAAGCGAAAAAGAAATAAAAGAAATTCTGTATTTCCAAGTCCACGTTAATTTCCCTACCTCTCTGTTCTCTTATCAGCACGGAGATGAGAAGCAAAACCCAGAAATGTAAAAAAATAAAAATTAAAAAAATAAAGTCTAGGTGCAGACATTCCTGAGTTTGAAATGAACATGTTCTTAACAGTTGGATATAAACCAGACTTTGTGCAACAAAGCTGATGTCTGAGGCTGTGCAGAAGCCAAACAAACTCTACATAGAAAGCGGTTTCTTAAATGTTACTCAAGTTCTGTGGTGGCATTTAAGGGTGGTGCTTCCAGAGAAATCAATATAGCTTAGGTGAGCCACCTAGCTTCCCTGCTTCTTCCCCGCCATCTTTCGAACAAAATGTTGCCTGTCACATGCAGTATTCAAGTCTCCTGGGAATCCAACTTCCCATGCTAACTGTAAGACAGAAGAATGCAGAGTATTGCTCCTTCTAATCTTTCTTTCTGGTCACCAGTATTTTATTGAACACATACGTGGTGATTGCAGCCCAAGGCTGGAACCACTTGTGAATCCACCCTACCTCCTACCAGAGGCACCGGTTACAAATTCGCAGTAGTTGCCTTGATATCTTTTTAAACATTGTTCGAGAGGCTGCTATAGATAAGACAGTTTCATAGACTCAGAAATCACAGAGAGGTGAAGTTTTCTTTCTCCGAGAGAGAACAGGTAGTGAGTGGGGCTTCTTGAAATCATCGTGACAGTTCATACCAGAGCACCTGATGCCACTTGTATTTAGCCTTGTGGCATGATGGGAGGAAAGCAGAGGAATGTGTTCACAGGAAAAATCCAGAGTGTTGGCCCTAACTCCCAACCTGGCCATTCTTTTTCTGATGTTTTCCTGTGGTAGGCTACTCTGGATCCCCAAAAGCTCTCCCTTTCTAATCTGAATCACGTCAGTCAGTGTGGCCTCAAGAACAACCTTTACGAGCTAGGAGTCATGAGACCGTGAAACTGGCTTTGCTGGAATGACACACAAAAGGCACAGCCAGAGCAACAAGGGGCGGCTGACGCTGCCATCCCAGGGAACCCGTGGTGGAGGCAGGTGGGCACTTCTCTCAGAAATAGGAAGTTTATGAGGCCGAGTCGAAGCTGAAAACCAGACACACCCTCCGTGAGAAAGGCTCAGGACAGCGGCGCTGTTTGTAACACTACCATGCACCTGCCCTGCCAGTCACACATGGTGACCCCCCAGAGCAGACCCGTCCCACCTTGACCAGTGCTGGGGGAAGACCGAAGCCGGACACTAGGACTTCTTGAGCGTGTTCTGTGTGTCGGACACTGCTGGGTGCTTTCACCACCATGTCGCTTCTATCCTCCTAACGCGGGGAGGGAAGCAACACGCCCACTTCGCGCACAAGGAAAACGAAGGCCCGGAGAGATTGAGGGAGTCTCCCAGGCTCACCCAGAGAGCAGCCCAGATAGGATCCGGCCCTTCATCCTCTAACAGCCAGGGCGGGGGGTCTCCTGCTGAACCCCAACCCCTCAAGCCTGTTCTTTCTCGGGCCGTCTCCTTTCAGGCTTACTGCCGGCTCGGGTGTCCCGCTCTTGGCCTCTGTGCCGAGGGAATGTGGGGGTCTCCGCTGATGCTCTCCCTAACTGTATTTATGATGAAAACAGGGCACTCCAGTTCCCTCTTGCCCAGCACCACCACATCGGATGCAGCGGCTCAAGAGGGGTATGAGTCTAGGGCGGGAAAGCTGGACTGGAAGGACCTGCTGCACTCACCCGACAGCACAGACTCTTTGGGGGCGGTGTCTTCCCGTAATCACCAAGACCAGAAGGGTAAGGCCTTGGAAATACCCCTTCCTCGGTGGGGAGAGGGAGGGAAAAGTGAGGAGGGCTGTGTAACTGCTTCCAGCTGAGCCACAGCAGCATCTCAGGCACCCCCAGCACACGATGCTCCCAAGCTTCCTCAAAAAACACCTCTCTGCACCAGGCTCGATCCTAAATTATACCCCCAGCGAGGAGAAACCACACAAAACAAATAACACATCCTTCTGAGCTTCCTCCATCCCAAAGGGGAGCAGCTTGGCCCAGTGCAGATCCTCCCCCCACCCCGGCTCCTCTGAGCTCAGGCCTCAACGCTGGGTCCTCTTCTCCCATTCCCTAACTGGATGGGATGCAGGGCCGGCCCTGGCGTGTGCGTGTCATCAAAGTAAAGGCCCGTTTTAATGGGTGAGTGGAGAAATAGCAGGGCAGAGCCTTTTCTGGCTGGTGGCATCTCTCACTCGCACGTGGTGCTGAATTTGAATAGAGCCGCGGTCCTGCAATGTACTGTAACTGCCCTTTGAGGACAACAGCTAAGACAAAAATATGTTATTTAATCAAGCAGAATTGCTATGCATTTAAAATGGAAAGGAAGCTGCACTCAATGAAAGGGACTCTACTGTGAACTGTCCTAAATTCTCCCCTGCTTTCTTTGCTCAACTGGAGACAGGAAATGTCCTCTTCTTTTCTCGCCAGTGGCTGCTTCTGGTAACACATCCTACTTTAGCTGCAGCTGCAACCAAAGAGGCCTTTACTTGTCCAAAAAACAGTCTTGTAAATCAGAGACTGAAAAGCCCAGTTATGTTGCGAGCTGTTTCCCCTCATTCAGAATTGTTCACTTCTATATGTTTTCAAGGGTTTCATCCAAGCAAGGGTTTGAGTCTCAAGGACGGACCAGCCATGGTGACCCTTTGGAAGACCGTCTGTCATGTCCTCCCTCAGGGTTTTCTCTATACGTATTTCCATCTGGACTTTTAGATGATGTTTTCCAGGCAGACTCACATGCTCAATTTTCACCCTCTTTTTTGCAACTCACGTCGTGAGAGTGCCATACGCTCTGCTGCTCTACATGCTAAAAAGTGAAGATTGTAGCCCTTTTAACTTGTGCTCAAGCACGTTCCCATAATCACTTTGATTATTCTTCTATAACTTTTCATATTCCCTGCCCCAAATCTTAAAAACAGCAGCTTTTGTCTCAGCAGCCTCTTGAAGTTGGAGGCATCCCTCCCTTTACTATTCCCTAGAAAGCGCCAGGCTCCTCAGTGGTGGCACGGAACTATCACATCAGGCCACGAGCCCTAGCATGTGCCATTATTTGTTATGTGTGGCTCCAGATCGCAGATGTGGGAGTCTTGGCCGAGTTCTCAAGAAGAGACGGCTCTGTAAAATTGCTTCGTGTTTGCCCACTGCCAACTTTCTGAAAAACCAAACGGCCTTTCCAGTAAAGCATTAAATATGTCAGCCAAATATCTAGCTGTTGGTTACAATCATTTCCTCTTCACTTCACTGAGACGGGTGGCATGAATCTTCTCCAATCGTTAACTCCCCCAAGGGATGGAGGTTATCAAAGAGTCCAATTAACACTTTGACAGATCATTTTAAAATTCGGCATTGTTCATTCTCTTGGGTCTTATTATGAATATTGACAAAGCTGGAAGCAGTCTACAAATTGTCAGACAATGGTGGCAGAGGTGATTGCATGGGTGTTTAACATGATCACTGTTCTTGTGCTATTAACTCCTTGCCTTGCCCTGTCAAATTCGAGTTTGGTTTTTGACAATTGATTATGTATTTGGTGGGGCAATGACAACGGGTTGTTATGCAGAAAAAAAAAATTTTTTTAATGTAGCTTAATGTTCCTTTTACCATGATTTTTATGATTTTAATTTCCATTTTGCTCTGAATTGTTTTTCTGTTTTAATGTTCACGATTTATTTCAAACTTCTGTTCTGTTTTGCCAAGCACTGTGTGGTTGGACTTGGTGATGGCGTTCCTCTGTTGGAAAAGTCTAGTTTCTTTTCTGACTCATTACGACGTCCCTTAGCTTGGCCCAATCTGTGATCTCCCCGCTTCTTCTCATTCCCTGATGTGGGTGCCTTAATGATGTCACATCCGTGTGTGCAGCATCTCCTGGGATGCGAGGGTTTCCTGGGTTTTGCGAGGGCCTCTGGCAGGTGCTCTTTTCACTGGGTCAATTGTCTCATGGGAATGTGACATTTGTGTGCCCCAGCTTTAGGAGCTAAATATACTCTGGAATTGTTTCTAAAATATCACACATTTCCCCGCTAAGCAGAAAATGTGTCCCGCTCACCAGCTAGCTAAGGAGTCAAGTGTCCCATGCCTTTTTTATTCTGGCTGAATACAGGCCAGTGAGCAAAGGAGCCCACAGCTCTGCTCTGCAGACATGGTGAACCCCACTGGGCTGGTCCCGCTCTGCCCCACCTCATCCTCCAAAAGATGCTGCATTTCCAGAGTATGTTTGCTTGCTGTTTTCTTTCTTTTCCTCGCTGTGTCTTTCGTCCTGATTTAATCCTGTGCGTCCCTCACATTCTGTCAAAGCACCAATCCTCACCTTGCAATCTAACCCCCTTCTGCTACCATTGTTCTCAGCCTCCCCCTTTCAAAATAATAGACCCAAGCCCTCTCTCTGCCCTTCTGTGGAATGTTCCAAGGCTCTTTCCTTCTACACTGTAAGTAGCATTCTGAGGCTGTATGTACACATACAGGCATACTAACAAAGCGTGAGAAGAGGCCTGTGAGGCTCGGAGAAGCATTATCACAGAAAATGAAGTAATTTTCTCTCTCAGTAACTGGCCTTGCCCTTCATTACCCTACTGGCCTTGTCTAATGTCTCTTGTCCTTACTGCTTTTCTTTAAAATTGCCTGATATCTTTCAAGCCCTAGATTCATTAGTAAAAACACAGCCAACTGCACTGTTTTATCTCTGGGTCCCTAGATGTCTGGAGCCGCTAGAGCCAGCCCTTTAATCACCAAGTTGATAAATTGGATGCAGCCCTGGCTACTTCTTTCTTGGTTTTGCCACATTTAAAAATATATATTATTTATTCATCTTATAACCATTGAGGTGGTAATGAGTAGTTACAAAGGGGCTCTAATTACATATGAATAAGAAAGAAAATCCACTTTATTTTTAGATCTGGCTTGTCTCCCCCCACCTCCCTTTCCACAGCAAAAGAAATAAGAGCTTTCTTTTTTAGGTTAGGCAATACTGAAAATTAATAGCCACTCTTGTGCCTCTTGTTTCTGACCAATAGTAATAATACTATAAAACCTTATTTCCAAGAAGACTGGAAGATACGTGAGGGAATTAGCCATGACCCATCTGCCAAAAAAGCTGCGTAGCGTCAATATAATATGTAAATGCTGACCACTGGTGTTAGGTCCCAAGAATAAATCAGAACAGAAGGAAATCCCCTACTTCAGACTTGCGAGAGTTCTCGTGAGCTGTCAGAAAACAGATAAAATGGTCAATCTATACAGAGATGTTCCCATTTGAGTGGAAATGCCAGCACTGTCGTATGCTTATATATTTCGGGATACCTTTAAAGTGAGATGTCACCAATTACATTCAGTCAAGAGGATACACTCACTGCAGACAAGAAAAAGAGGTAGAAATCGAATTTAAATTCGAGATCAAATGAATAATTTAAACTAAAACATACAGTAGATGCTGAGTATGTTTTAATCAATGTACAAGCTATCTGTGTGAGCAATTTTACTTGGGGAAATAATATTACAGTAAGATACATAAAGTATGATGAGGAGTATATTGCCCACCCTTCCTAACAATCCTGAATAGAATTTTTTTTTTCTTTTTAAAAAAATTTTTTAACATTTATTTATTTTTGAGAGACAGAGAGAGAGAGAGAGAGAGAGAGAGAGCATGAGCAGGGGAGGAGGGAGAGAGAGGGGGGGAGACACAGAATCCAAAGCAGGCTCCTGGTTCTGAGCTGTTTGTTAGCACAGAGCCCGACGCAAGGCTCTAACTCACAAACTGCAAGACGGTGACCTGAGCTGAAGTCGGACGCCTAACCGACTGAGCCACCCAGGCGCCCCCCTGAATAGAATTTTCTAAAATCACAGAGTTTATCAACAATTCCTCCAACGCAGGGTCACCTACAGCAGTAGGGCCCCCCCAAGTAGGACATGCGGCACCTTACAAGAGATGATTTAGGTGCCTCTGGTGATCCTGGCATTTGAGAGTACTGAATCCTGTGGAAGAAGGTCACATCACACCCTTTTTGTTTCTCTTTCAGTCTTCTGGGTTAGGTTGAGGAAGAAGTCTGTTTGAGGCTCTATCATTAACAACTCCCTTAACGTGCTACTCTCCTGCTTTGACAAGAAAAAAACAGGCTTTCGGCTAGGGGCTTCGCCAGGCAGCTGTAGCTAGCTGAAATTAACACTGTTTTGCTTTTAATTACTTTTTTATGGTTACTTCCTATCTATGAAAAGTGACGTGCTTTTTTTTCCCATTTGTGATAATGATATAAAGTTTCTATGTGAAATCTATTTTAAAGGTAATTTAAATAAAATACTAAGTAAACACGAACGCAGGAAGTGTAGGGATATAAAAATACTAAGCAAAGAGTATGGTCGGTGAGTCTCACTGGAATCACTGAAATTGTGGTACTGTAGTTGCCTGACTAAGCTCTGGGTAACTCTGGCCCGGGGCAATTATAGGAGCCCGGTGAGGATTAAACTCGCTTCTGCCTTTGGAAGGACAAGATGTAGAACCACCACGCTGCCGATGGCTGGGCCCTGAGCGCTGCAATGATACGATCCGGTGCGCTTCCAACTACTGAGCTCTCTGAGTGGGGATGAGAAGTTTGGCCAAGTACTTGTTTAGAGCAAAATGGATTTAGACTAAAAGGAAATCACTCATTCTAGCCTTGTTAAGCGTCTGGTGAGACTTTAGACCAGCAGTGAGCGCCCGAGTGATGCTTGCAGTGAGTTATTCCCCAAGTTGTGGCCTAGGGAGAGCTGAGCTTCGGCATTTCTGCTGCCAGTCTCCTTTTCTGAATTGGAAAGGACCCGTGCGTGATACAGTGTGTTCCCCTGACCTGGCAATAACCTACACTTGACCCTTTTTTCCCTGTGCTCTCATTCAAACTCTACCTATTCTGACTCTCAACCCCTCAGAGGTAGGCCTTCCTCATTAACAAGTTGAGAAATCCAGTTTGGGGTGAGTATTGTAGATACCAGAGCCTGGCCTTGAGTGCCCTTGCATTTTAACAACCTCCAATGCTTCAAATCTAATGGATTGGGGAATTTCAAGGGCCCCAGTTCTCTCAATGGGGTAAGTTATTTCTTGGCTCCTATCAAGTCTTATGTAGGTGATCTTACATATGGGGAAAAGTATCACTGATGACAACAGTAAAGGAAGAAAAACAAGCTTCTTTGCCTGACTCCTCAACTTGGGCCAGATTTTCTCTGCCATTTCCTCAGTAACATTACCATAACAAAAATGTTTTCCGAGGCGTCTCAAGCAAAATTTATTACTGGCTCCATAGCACAGCGTTGGACGCCAGTAAGGAGTGAGAGGCTACACGAGAGATAGACACGGTTCCCATCCAAGAACCAGTGGACTGCCAGACAAAGCGTGCACACACACACACACACACACACACACACACCAAAGTGCATCCAGAAAGCCTCTCCGATCACCACTGCCTGTGTGAGCAAGGCAAAAGTGTGCACGGCAGGCTTTAGAAGAAAATATCAGACAACTGAAGACAGCTTGGCTGATGTCAAAGAACTTAGCCCTTGATAAAGGTTTCTCAGCCCCTTTTCTTTAGCCCTTCCCTTCAACCTGCCACTTGACGGGCGGGGAGTGAGGTATGTTTGGTACAGGATTCATATTCTAAGGTTTGAGGAAATGCTGCCCAAGTCAGGCTTTTTTGAACAGCTTGAGCTTTATTTCAAAAAGACCTAGCCTGTGGTAATTTGCATAGCTTTTATTAGTAAAACCTATAGTACCACAGTCATTTTTAAATGTGACAGGAGGGCAGTCTCTGAGAATTCAGAGAAAAGGGCTCAGTCTGATGGGGAAGCCTACGAGCGAGCAGGCAGGGGCAAGAGGGTCAAGCTCCCACCCCACTCTCCATGACTGACTGCACCGGTGGGAACGGGCATGCTCACAGCCCAGGGACATGACGCGGACAGGGAACTGCCCACCGTCGTTCCAACAACCATTCTGAATTCAAGTTCACTTACGTCTGTTTTTTTTTTTTTTTTTTTTAATTTTTTTTTTTCAACGTTTATTTATTTTTGGGACAGAGAGAGACAGAGCATGAACGGGGGAGGGGCAGAGAGAGAGGGAGACACAGAATCGGAAACAGGCTTCAGGCTCTGAGCCATCAGCCCAGAGCCTGACGCGGAGCTCGAACTCACGGACCGCGAGATCGTGACCTGGCTGAAGTCGGACGCTTAACCGACTGCGCCACCCAGGCGCCCCTTACGTCTGTTTTTGAATGTTACAGGAAAGCTAGCCTTCAAAGTTCATAACACGTTTCTGAGTTGCTATTGCTGCTGATGATGAAAAAACAGGATACAATTCTTGAAATTCAGTCCATTAGTATTTCAATTTGTAAATGGCACTATACCTACCCCATAAAGGTTTAGTATCATTTTTATTACTCTCTGTTAAACTACTGTAATCTCCAAGGTGGAGATGGGTCTAAAGAATGTTTGTGGGACATTATTTAGTGGTGACTGAGTAGGGTTACTAGATAAAATACAGAATTCCTAGTTCAATTTCAGATAAGCCAATGATTTTTACTGTAATTATGTCCCATGGATTGCATGAGACATTCTTATACTAAAATGTTATTGTTTAGCTGAAGTTGAAATTTAACCAGATATTCTGTATACTACCTGGCTATCCTATTCAAAGAGACCGCTGGTAATTTGACTTCAGTGAATATATATCTAATCTCTAGATTACAACTATCCTCTAACTCTTAGAAAACCTAGAATAACCTTTATAAGAGAAATTAAAATTTACATTCTGTGAAAAATATTATTAGATATAATTTCAGAGAATTATCACCAGAAGTTACATACATGTTTGAAATGTGATAGATTTAAAATTAAAAGATTATCACTGGAAAACAGGCTTTCAAATGCTACTTTTAACTGAGAAAGTCTCAGAAAACAAACTGTTCCTAAACAGGGGCATAGTTAAAACTATTATTTTATTATTATTATTATTATTATTATTATTATTATTATTATTATTTATATGCTTCTCTGTATTTAAAAAAATTTTTTTTAAGTTTATTTATTTTTGATAGAGTACAAGTGGGGGAGGGGCAGAGAGAGAGGGAGACACAGAATCCAAAGCAGGTTCCAGGCTCCGAGCTGTCAGCACAGAGCCCCATGCAGGGCTCGAACTCATGAACTGTGAGATCATGACCTGAACCGAAGTCAGATGCTTAACCAACTAAGCCACCCAAGAGCCCCAAAACTATTGATTCTTTCTAATTCTATTGAACCTCAGGTTTTTATCAACTATAACAGTTGATGTTAACCATATGTATTTTTTTTTTAATTATATGGCTGCTTTTGTTTTCCATTTCCATGGCGTTAGAGGAAATTAACTGGAATTCAGAAAGCACCAGAAAATATGTTTAATAATGGTGACAACAGCTCCAGTCTTAAAGAAAGGCAAACCAAAAACCTTAATTTCTTTCTTCATACGTTCAACAGACATCCAGCTAATGGTGCTATCTATAAAATGAGTGTTACATTGGATACTGATCTGAATTCGACGTATGTCCTCAACTCAAGGAGATTATAGTTTTTCAGGGGGGCACATGCAGGTGACCTCCTGGCTAGCCAGTGGGGCAAAAGTGAAGTCTGAGAGTAAGAGAGGTAAAGGAAAGAGGGGCCAGTAGAGTTCTGAGAGTGGATTAAGAGAGACGTAACTCAGATCCAAGTTCGGGGCTAGAGAAAGGCCTCGTAAAGTATTAAAGGATAAAAGGGAGAAGAAGGACATTTCAAGCTCAGTAAGTGACATGACCAGGACATGAAGTTAGGCAAGTAGAGAGTATAATGAATGATAAAGAGACAAGTGATGTGCTGTGACCAAAGTGAGAGAGTCTACAGAGTCCAGAATGGGACCTGACATTGAAATGGTGGTCTGGAGCCTTAAAAGTCATGCTAAGGGGGTTGGGCTCTAGCTACAGGCAACGTTGGGGGAGGAAGAGGGATGAGTGGGGAAAAGGGATGAAAGGAAGGTGGGAGGGAGGGAAAGGTAGAGATCAAGAGGACGACAGACAAATAATAAAGGGATCACTCAACAGTATTAGGTTATTAGTTACACATACACAGTAAGTTTGGGAATTGGAATTTTGCATTCGTTTTGGATCTAACATGTCTATTTCTACACATCGTTGGCATTTACCTCATAGATGTTCCTTGCCAAGCAAAGAGCTCTATCCTAGTGTAAAGCCCCCAGCAAGCTGAACTCCAAATCTGGGCTTCTCTGCCTCTTTCATGAAAAACTTGGTTGCACATGGCACAGAGTTTTCACCCAGATCAGACTTTGAAACTGTGGGGGGGAGAGAGGGGTACCTGAGAAAGAATGATAATTCAGGAGCCACCATTTATTTTCACTATATTTAATACTTCTCCATCACCTACCAGAAAAGGAATCAATTTGTAGTCTCTGGCTTTCCTTTGAATAACTGAGGAAAGCAGTATAGTAAGAGGGTCAGGCACTGGGCTTCCCCACAGGTGATGTGGAAGTTTCCATGTAGCATGTGCTGGGGAGGAGGGCAAGAACTGGGAAGCCCGTGTGGAAGGCTCGAAAATTGTACCTGCAGCAGTGTAGGCAGGGACGGAGATTTGATCTAATTAATTCTGTATCCTCCTGACAACTTGCTGAATTTATCTAAGGTCTTGATGAGATTATTGTGGAAAAGGTAGAAGAAGAAAAAAAAAGTTAAATGTCAGCCATGTAGAAAGGTGTTTCATCTCCCTGCCTGCCTGAATCTGCACGCCAATATGTGAATTCTCCTTTTCTAGAGATCCCAACTAAAACTTTTTTTTTTTTTAACCTAACATCCATTGTCTCAAAAAAATGAAGGGCTTAAATTATGATTCTGGAGACTTGAATTTTTTCTTCTAAAATCAGCAACTTAAACCTTAGGGCATTTAAAAAAACCAATTCACGTCCTAGAGGTGCTTCTCACCTTTAATCTGTAGCCACTTTTCAAGCCACATCACCCTTGACACGAATTCATTTTACCCCCACCCTTTCCCCTCAATCTTTTTCCATTCTCTCCTATCTTTTGCACAAAAACACGCACAATGGCAAAGTTTTCTGACAGCTTAATGGAACTTTCAAGGACTACAGGGACTAAGTTAGGCATGATCTTATTAACTGAACATCTGGAGTCGTTAAAAATTTGCTCTTTAACTGGTTCAACTGCATGGTGTTCATCTAAAATTTGTTTTGTCCTAACAATAAAATGGTAAAGAGTCCATCTGTATTTTGGATCACGTGTAATAATGGAAACATAATATTAGCTTTATCTCAAAACTTACTGATAGCCTCATGTCCCAGAGTTTAAAAGTAAACAGACCCCCCCACCCCCCCCAAAAAAAATGCTTGTTCCAAGTTTCACTTTGCAAACCTCACTGCTCCATAGACAAAGTGGTCCAGTAAGGGCAAAAGAGTGGAAAGTGGGAAATTTCCTGAAGACAGCTTCTCTTTCTTGACATTGGACATGAGAACGGCCCCAAAAGCTGCAAGCATTGCTCAGAATGCATAACTCACATCTTACCATAAAGAGAAAGAGGCCGGAAAAGCTGTATTTGCGCACCGGGCCCAGGGAGACACAGGCGGTGCGAGGGACAGGTCAAGAGGCCTGCAAAGCATTTGGGCTGCGTTGCCGGCCTGCACGGAGCCACACAAGCTGCAGCACATGTAAGTCTCCCAGCACCTTCAATGGCAGAAAGGCCCTCCAGTACACTAGTGAAAATTAGGTGGGCTATCCTCAAACATACCGAGTGCACAGTAGACGGGATCTTAATCGGTGTCAGAAAGCTAATTACGGGCAGTGCGGAGGTTTGTCATCTTTAATTAATGTTTCTTAAGCTCTTGTAAGCCTACGGCCTGAGAACCGTCTTTGTGAACAGATTCATTTTTAATGGGATAATAGGAATTCCCCACTCCACTTATTTGTTAAACTTCATAATTTTTAAAAGGATGCATTCTTTTTAAATATGTTTCTGCAATTACATTTCTTCACCGAAGGCAGAGGCAGTCATGAACTGTATAGAAATAATGGAAGTTTGGTATAGTCACCATTGACAGTGCTTTATTAGGAGGCAAAATAGTGTCAAGAAATTTATAGGGCAGCAATCTGCATTATGCCTAACCTTTTGGACATATTAAAGCTTATCGCTTCCAGTCCTGCAGGCTCTTGTTATTCATAAATAATAGATAACACTGGACACAATCATCTGACATTTGTTAAGGCAATAAATATACCCTAAGTGCTGATGGGTCTTACACTGCATGATTTAAAAAGCACACAGCAGAAATTTAATGTAACTTAAAATGTCTTATATAATTCTATGGATTTGCAGATTCAGTTCAACTCAGCAGATCTGTAGGCACTAAGCTCTGCTGAGTACACTGTTGTGCTAGGCATTTTTAATATTATAAAGCAGGACCTTGGTTTGGGGAATGAGCTCCAGTCCCTCCTTCAATCCAGAAATATAAGAGAATTTTCCTGAGCTGCTTATTCTCGCCTGATCATGCAAAAGTAGGAGGAAAGACGCCCTAAACCACCACTATTTAAGGTTGCTTGGTGGCGATGCATTGTTTGAGTGGAGTCGGTGCAAGGTGACCTGACCTAAGACTGCAGGCCTCCAACGGAGGTGAGCTCCCCAGAGGACCTGCCTCCTCTGGCCCTGGGACTCAGTTCTGACTGGGCCTACCCAATCTAGGACATATCTGGGCTCTGTAGTACCAACCACTACCTGATGGCCCCTGTGACAGAGACGGGGGAGCCTCAGAAATTCCCCTCTGTGTCTTCATGCTGGGGCAGATAAAGAGACCACAGGCATTTTTCCAGCAGCTCTCTGCTCTAGCAAATTGGGCTGGTTCTCTTACAGCAGCGCTGCTGTGTTTTCGGCCATATGTCAAGCTTCTGTCAGGTACCAAGGGAAAGTGTGAGGGATTTGTTTGTCTAACAAAATCACATCAATTTCGTATTCTTTGTCAGAATACGGTAACCGCAGTAAAGAACAGTCGTACCCGAGACCCACGAAAGCCTCATACTTTGACCACGGAGCACCGCATTTATTTATTTATTTTAGAAATCATGTTGAAAGTCTGGCAATGCATTGCCTCAGTAGTCCATGAGGCTGGACTTTAAAACTAAACGTTCGTTTTCTGGCATACCATTCGTGTCACGCAGGGCAGTGTTGCTCAAGTTTTAGTGAAAATAAGAATCATCTGGAGGCCTTGTTAAAACACAAATTTCTGAGCCCCAATGCCAGAGGTTCTGATTCAGAAAGTCTGGGTAGGACCCGGGGATTTGTATGTTTAACAAGTTCCAGGTGATGCTGGTATCGAGCAGCACTGATTTGGGACATTTTCCAAGTTGTTATGTGTTATCCTACTTAAGGTCCTTCTCTATATTTTGTTTTATTTTTTTATTTTTAATTTTTTTAACGTATATGTTATGTTTGAAAGAGAGAGACAAAGCATGAGTGAGGGAGGGGCAGAGAGAGAGACAGAATCAGAAGCAGGCTCCAGGCTCTGAGCTGTCAGCACAGAGCCTAATGTGGGGCTCGAACCCATGAACTGAAAGATCATGACCTGAGCCGAAGTCGGACGCCTAACCGACTGAGCCACCCAGGCGTCCCGTTTTTTTTTTAAATCTTGACTTTTCTACTCTTGGCTGACACAATCAAACCCTACCAAAGTGTCACATTAAAACAGTCTACCTTGGACCCTGTACAAGGCAGGTAACCTGTCCGAAATTCTAGAAACACTTCCATTACAGTACATTGATCATTAACAAATGTCCTGCACAATGCCAAGTGCTTTACATGCATTCATTCGTTTAATCTATTAAATCCTTCCAATGACACCCATCTGCTAGCCAACACCACTGATGCTCAGAGAGACTAAGTGACTTGTCCAAGATCACAAAGTTAGTTCTAAAGCCAAGACTTAAGCCCAGGTCGTTATGTTCATGTTCTTGACCACTTCATGTTCTTGACCAGTAACACCCAGCCTCATTCATAATCCAGATCCCAAGAATGACATCTCCAGCAAGTTTAAGTTGGCAGCTTTAGTATTCAAACAGCCTTGTTTCCTCCTATTTGTGTCGTCTTTGCTTTGTGGAGAAAAAAAATCAAAGCGCTGAAAATAATCCAAAGAATCACCTGAATTTCACAGTAGTAGTGAAATTTTAGTGGGAGATCCACTTCCCCATTTTGTGGTTTTGATGCCTCGTGAGAGAGCAAAGGAAGAAGATGGGATTAGAAAGTCGGAAAATAGAAATGTTTTGTCTGGTTTCAGAAGAAACTCCTTAGACACTCGGTTTCCAGTCTAATTAGAAAGAAAAGCTTTAAAAAAAAAAAAAGGAAAATAAACCACGTAAATTTTGCTAAAACTTTGCCCATCTGAAATGATCATCACCTTTTCAAAGACAGTGATAGTTCTAACACGTGAAAACACTGACCCACATTTCAGGATATGGCTTTTAAAAGTAATCTCATCATGACTCCCAATCTAGACTTCAATCCGTGCTACGGAGGTAGCATTCCCATTGGTGGTGCCGTGTCTAAAAGGGTACAGCAGAGAAGGATCAGAGATGCCAGGGTTTCCACTGACACAAGGGAAAATGAAGCTATTTCTCCTCTAAAAAATGTGAAATAGAACAAACTTCATGCTCGTTCTCCCTTTTCTACCTGTGATGGCATCGCAACAACAATTTAAAAAATGCATCTGGGGCGCCTGGGTGGCTCAGTCGGTTAAGCGTCCAACTTCAGCCAGGTCACGATCTCGCGGTCCGAGAGTTTGAGCCCCGCGTCGGGCTCTGGGCTGATGGCTCAGAGCCTGGAGCCTGTTTCCGATTCTGTGTCTCCCTCTCTCTCTGCCCCTCCCCCGTTCATGCTCTGTCTCTCTCTGTCCCAAAAATAAATAAACGTTGAAAAAAAAAAATTAAAAAAAAAATGCATCAATTTCAAAGGTGAGAGAACTGGAAGTAGATTCACCCACAGACAACCACAGTAAGCACTATTTCAATATGTGAGTTTTAAAACAGCTTCTGAACTAAGGATATTAAGCAGCCAGGAAGCTGCCTCTACTTTGGCATGATCAGTCATTAACTTCATACATCTTGAAGACCATGGCGCCTCCTAGTACCTAATCTTCAGCCTGCCAGGAAAAAAAAAAAAAAAAAAAAGGAAAATAAAAAGGAAAAGGAAAGTTTGAGTTATAAACTCTGAGCCCATTTCCAAGGCTGCTGGCGGTTCAGTTTATTCTTAAGCCATCTGGATCACGTTATGCCCCAAGACAAGAAGAAGGCTCCTTCCTGCCGAGATAACCACAGAGAGTTCCCACTGCGTTTTCAGTATGGTCATCTCCATCGGGTGGGGCATGGCTTTGAGGATAAATTGTCTCCAGTGAGGGTTTTTCCCCTATTTGTTTTCTTCTCTCCTTAACAGGGATTACAGCCTGTCCTCTGTGGTTAGCATCCATGATGCCTGGCCTATGATTGGTTCATTCATTCATAGTGCCTTGTAGGACTGTCAGCCTGGCATTCTGTTGCAATAAGATTTTCAAACAAGAAAAATTGGGTTGTTAGATTCCATTCACCCAAGTTGTTATGAGGATTTCAAGGAAATTGCAGGCTTGTCTTACTATAAAGGAAAATCAAGGGTTTATTTTTAGGGGATCCTACTCCGGGGACTTTTCTTGGTGTTTTGCCATCTTTGTTAGCTCTCAGACCCAACACGAAACTCTCTCTGGCTCCGTGGTGAAGGAAATGTCCATTCTCCTTTTTGCCTTTGCATATGTCTCTAAAGGACACAGAGAGGCTTTGTTGTCTTTGTGGTCATCGGGTCTGCTTTACACAGATGCCTATTAATCACTTCA
Source organism: Leopardus geoffroyi (assembly GCF_018350155.1). Taxonomy (NCBI): domain Eukaryota; kingdom Metazoa; phylum Chordata; class Mammalia; order Carnivora; family Felidae; genus Leopardus; species Leopardus geoffroyi. Next base: position 94,890,695 of record NC_059326.1, on the reverse strand, counting down.
CTATGGAGACAGACACATCCATCATATCACAGCAGCTCCGAAACAGGCAGTCCAGTGAACAGGGGTGAGAGGGGAAAGCACGCACTTAACCATTTCAAGGTCCTAGCTGCCAGGGGCTCCTATACTTAGCAAGGTAATTGGTGGGGATGGGGAGGGCTCCTCCTTGGTATTTAGCTTAACAGGTGCAGTGATTTTGTGTACTTTCGTTTGTGTGTCTTGTTGCATGCTTTGATAGAACAGACATCTCCCAGCTTCTATAGGATGCAGGGGATAAGTATAGTGGAGAACAAGTTTTAATTTTAAAAAGTTATAGTAAACTCAGGCGGACTACCTGTACTTCTGAGGCAAAGCTGTTGACTCTGAAGCCAGTAGTTTTTTCGAATAATGGAGTCAACGTCGAACAGAGTAAGCTGAAAGTCAGCTTTCTCAGGCAAGACAACCCTTAGAATTGCAGGTAAATTAACCAAGACTTTCCTTCTAAAACTGGCTTGTCCACCATGTCTTTTTCAGTGATTCAAGGCTTTTCACAGCCTGCTTCCAAATGGTGATCAGCTCTCACTCTTCTGTTGCCTCTACAAGTACTCATGCATTCATTCACTATTTAACAGATATTTACCGAGCACCTTTATGCCTGGGAATTTAGGGGTATATCTCCCTCCTAGAGAAGAACAAACGTACAGTAATGTAAAGGTGATGAGTTAAGAGAGAGAAGTTAAGGTCTCTGGGGAACTTAGGAAAGAGCTAACCCAGTTGGAAGAAGTTGGAGAAGGCTTCCTCCTTTAAGCTGAGGCCTAAAGGAGAGTGTCAGAGGAGTGGGAGGTGAGCAGGGATATTCCGGACAGAGGGAAGAGACTATGTGCAAGTCCAGAAGCAAGTGAGAGGATGATAGCCAAGTGGCTGGTGTCTATAGCATGAGTGACTAGATGGGAGTTCGACTATCGACCATTATGAACACAGCTTTCACTTCCTTCCCTCTGTGCATTGGTTCTTACTGCTGCTTCAGCTGCCATCCTCCACATCCTTAAGGCCTGCCTTAAACGCCACTTCCTAGGCTGAAGCAGAAGCAGTGTATCTCTTGATGCTTCCAAACACTTTGGATGCTCACATGTGAGCACCTGCCCTCTCCCTTAACTGAATCGCAGGGTTTGTGCCTCCTTCACCTTTGTCTCTCCAAAACCTGGCACAGTGCTTTGGTCTGTGCTCAGTAGATGCCTGCTGAAGGCACCAAGAACATTACAGTCCAAGAGGGCATCTTTTCTGAGGTCTGCTGTCCCAGAGCCTGGCACTGGGCTTCCAGGGCAGACTAGGCAATTGTAGAGAACCCAAGAGAAGGGCTACCGGAAACCTTATTATATATAACAATCTGGTGTTTGAAATTTCAATATGCCTTCATGTGGTCATCGTGGGAAAAGTCAGAATTGTGTTGGACTTCCTTGAAGTTTGTAACTGTTCTTATTTTAATTACATTTTGCAGGGCCTGGAGGGTGGGGTTGTTCATAATCTTTTCATTGCTTCAGCCTCCAAAGAGCTTAAAATTGCCCCTCTGAGACCTCCCTCTGCAACCCTCCAGCATCTAAAAACTCTCACCTCAGGGGGAAAAAAGTGAAGATTCTATTCTTTCTCAGTTCTGCCAATTTAAGACATGATTTCAGAGAAATCTCTAAGCCATTGTGTGCCTTGCTTCCTGCAATAGGAAGGTGGAAAGAATAACCATTTAGCACCTCATGACTGGTGAGAAATAGTTGGTGGTTAATGAATCAATGCAAAGGCTGTTTCAGATACTGTTTTCATTATATGCCCCATTTTCGACTGGTGAGAGGAAAAGGCCCAGGGGTTGGTAGAGGAAGGCATTTCAATGCCCCAGGATAGAGAAGCCAACTCTTATTGGTCCTCCTAGTGGGGGGGGGGGGGGTGCGGGGAGCGAGATACCTGGAGATGGAGTATGCCACCCTACAAAGGCCCCTCCACTTCCCCGGGACTTCCATGCAACATCAGAAGCAATGATGTTCAGCCAGCTCCCTTTAAAGAGTTGTATTTGCTTTGAATTATTCAATTATTTAATTCCACCAGAGCACCCAGTTGTTACAAATAACTCATTTACCCTCAACATCTCTTTTGGAATTATCCCAGAATGAATTTCTTTTGATTTTTCAAATAGTTCCTCATTATCATTTTGAACATACACGGAGCACCTTTATAAATTTCTTTTGTCTAATGGATGTTAGTATTATTATATTCTGTTCTATGGATGGAGATCTAATGTGGTTCTGTGACTTCAGGTTATGGTCACTCCAAAAATGACCCACCAACTTTAGAGGCCCACTTAAAAGGGTCTCTACAATGTACCGCAAACCCATTTATTCAATAATCATTTATCAAGTGCCCAACTAAGATCCCTGGTGACAGTAAAGGTTATAAATGCATATAAACTAGAGTCCCTGCCCTCAAGGAGCTGAATCCAAGATTATTAGTCCACCAGAAGTCTATAATCACCGTGTTTTGTTCAACACTTCCCGCTTTTGTTGTTTTACTTACTTCACAATGCAGAACCTACAGGCAGTCCTGAAACAGAGGTATGTGCTCTCTTATGTTGCCTCAACACATCATCCCTTTGGCAGCATTTGGACAGCACAAGGTCTGGAGCTGGGAAGGACAGGTCCGCCCTCCTCCCCAGGGAGACCCATACATAACAAATGGAATGAAATGGAGCAGCTGTGACTATTACTCTTATGCCCTCAGTGAGCTACTAACCCCCTTCTCTTCTGTGGCTTCTTCTGACCTTCAGATTTGTCCAGCAAACTACAGCATTTAAGTTCTTTCTTATTCGTCACTCCATTAGATTCCTGCAAGAACCCCGTAAGGCTTTAAGAGTGTGAACCCACGTTGCAAATGAAAAAACTGAGGCCCAGAGACGATAAGTCACCTGCCAGAAAGGTCACACAACAGCAAGTGGGAGCTTAAGACCCCAGGCCTTCGGAGACCGCTAGCGCTGGTTGCACCCCCACCCCTCTGACAAACCCAGTGTGTTTAGTTCTTGACAGTGACCAATGTCACAAAGTTGATGCCATCATTTCCATGAACGCCCCTTTGCCCTTTTCACGATATAAACAGAAAGCTTTAAGTTTGGAAGGCATTTTCCAAGAATAACTTAGAACTTCTTCTCTTCTTGACTGCGCTTTCAACTTAATCTCTGATCTATTTCCAACTTTGGACATGGGATTTCTGAATTTACACAAGCAGATGAGGGAAGCCACCTGCTTCATGGTAGTGATCTCAAAACTGAAGGGATGCGAGTTTTTTAAGGGCACTATTTACATCACAAAATGAGATGGGGGCGGGGGAGGGGTGAGACACCATTTTTCTCAAAGGTCAGACTCTACTTGATTTGTTACCAACCAAAAACTTGAACTCAAATGTTATTCCCTTAAAAATGTTCTTCCCAGTAAAAGAGCAAGTGCTTTCCATGAGATTAAGACAGTCAAGGACCTTCAGACATCAAAGGGGAATATTTGGGAACTAAAAGTAAAGCAGCCCTGGATAACCTTGAAACTTTTACATTTTTCCCAATTAAATAATGAATAAAATACATGGGACTGCTTTAGCCTTATTCTTCTTTCCCAGTTCCTCTCAAGCTGAGAGGCAATTTAAATTGTAAAATACCAAAGTCAACTGTAGATAACTGCCTATTATAAGTATGCATTTATTGGGAAGACACAGCCCCATAAATAGTGTTGCCAAGAAGAGATCCATGAAATACCCGCTAAGAAAAATTTACCTAGTTCCCCCCACCCCCACCCCATGGGCGAGGTCTACCCTGTGGTTAAAATTCACTGAGATCACCAAGTCAATGAGGGAAATCAAACCCATTTTATTCACAGGTGTACATTTTTGTGCCATTGTATGTAGGTGGTTAAAAATGATGTTCAATAGAACACCAAACATAATCAAAACTGAAAGAAAATCAGTTGCTATTTCAGCATTACAACAAGGAAATGCAAATTTAAGGAAGAAATTTTCATTAGCACAGTTCCTCTGTGACTAGGTATTAAAACAGATTTGAATGCAAGGCACCTCACCGTTTGGGGAGCTCCACGATATAAAAGGTGTGAGTTATAGCTGAATCCCCTGCTGTTTTTTGCTTCTCCGTTTCTACCCCCTTAAAAGTTCACGAAGATAAATCTGGAAATATTTGAGAAGTGTCACATTTGGAAATTATTCAGAATCTTGCCATCTTACAGACTTTTTCCCTGGGGTGAAGTGCCTGCCCTGCCCTTCATTACCAAGGGCATTTGTTTAATCACAGAATCTTTGTTTCTCAAGAGATATCTGCTGCTTCTATTTATTCGCCCCTGAAGTCACAATCCTTTGTCACAGGACAATCATTTCCACAGCGACCAACTGTGATGTCACAACTGAGGGGAGGAGGAATGTTTAGAAAGAAAAGAGAAAGAGAATGTTCTTTCCAACAGGCAAAGGCTTCTGAGTTTTAAAACCAGGGCTTCACCAATCAAAATATTTTAGCAGAAAGATCCCATGACAAGGCTGCAGTTCTTCAAGGTCTCAGCTGTGATGGTTACAAAGTATCTCAACAGAAGTTGAAGGGTTGCATGTTGTGGGTTTAGGGGTAAGAGTTTCATTTTGCTTCATTCTAATTCTGTGCCAGCAATATCTGCCAGTAAAATACATTAAACATATTCCAGAAAGAGTTGATTTAGTAGATGAAAAATGTTTCTCCTGAGACCAGAGAAGGTACATTTTCTGTCTTACTATCATTTCCATAATAGGAACAATGTTTATATTTCCTCAGCCCATGCAGTGTCTCTAACGTATTCATGTTCTTTCACTCTCCAGAGGCAGGAATTGAGGTATTTGAGATTTTGTTTTTAGCTACCGCATCAAGCACTTAAGATCTGACAATTGTGATGTGTATTCTCACTTGGTATTAAAAACTAAGAGCTTCAGTGTTTCCATTTGATTAGAGTCTCTCAGCTTGGTGGCTGATTAAGCACGAACAGGGAGAAAGCAACTTTCTTCAAAAATACAGCATCTCGGTTAATGTAGTGTAAGATTATTGACGGGTATAGTCACATAATTTTTATTAAATTGAAGAGATTAGCTCTGCTGAAGAATCTCACCGTGGCAGCAAACCCTAACTGTAATAATGAGACCTGACGCTTCTCAAACCCACTACAGGGCCCCAAATGGTCTTTTTCTTCCCCTTAAATATTCTTTCAGTTTAAGGAAGGGAAGAGCTTCATTCACATATTCAGCATATTTACCTGAAATTGAGTGCACATGGGTTTTTGTGGGTTTTTTTTTTTTTGAGAAGGATGATACAAAATCAGCATAAACATTTGTAATGTGAGCTTTAACTGTTTTCTTTCACTGTAAATGACACACGTGCTCTTTCCTCCAGTTGCCTGAAATGCAAACACAGCTTTTCTCCAGATAGAGGCCACGGGCCCCACAAAGAAGTCATAAGAAAAGACCCTGGAAGCCTAGAGGGTTGTGCCATTTGTTCATTTAATGGGCATAAAATTGTTGCCTCTTCCTCTCCCATACTCAGAATATCTCCATTATCCCAATGTTATGAGGGTAAGATGGAAAAAAGATGAAGGGGGAAAGGAGGAGGGACAAATTCTGGAAATGAAAAATCGTCATATTCCAGGGGCTGAAACAAAGCAGAAAGAGCATATACTTGACAGAGGTTAAAGCACTTTTTCAGAACACAAAGAAGCAACAAAGGAAGTCTATTTGCATACTTCACGGGGGGGGGGGGGGGGGTTAATTAGTTAACGTTTGGCAAGCTGCGCCCCAAGACAAGTTGTGCAGAGGTGCTATTGTCACTTATTACTGTTATTAATTAACGGGGTGAACTTCAAACCGAAATAAGCCTCGCGGTGTGCTTTCATGTCTTAAAACCGTATGCGATGTCTATTGCAGGAGTGATTCGGGAAAGTTACCTCAAAGGCCATGACCAGCTCGTCCCCGTCACCCTCTTGGCCATTGCGGTCATTCTGGCTTTTGTCATGGGGGCCGTCTTCTCCGGCATCATCGTCTATTGCGTCTGCGACCACAGGCGCAAAGACGTGTCCGCCGTGCAGCGCAAAGAGAAGGAGCTCACCCACTCGCGCCGGGGCTCCATGAGCAGCGTCACCAAGCTCAGCGGCCTCTTTGGGGACAGCCAGTCCAAAGACCCGAAGCCGGAGGCCATCCTCACACCACTCATGCACAACGGCAAGCTCGCCACTCCCGGCAACACGGCCAAGATGCTCATCAAGGCTGATCAGCACCACTTAGACCTGGCGGCCTTGCCCACCCCGGAGTCCACCCCAACACTGCAGCAGAAGCGGAAGCCCAGCCGCGGCAGCCGCGAGTGGGAGAGGAACCAGAACCTCATCAATGCGTGCACCAAGGACATGCCCCCCATGGGCTCCCCCGTGATCCCCACGGACCTGCCCCTCCGGGCCTCCCCCAGCCACATCCCCAGCGTGGTGGTCCTGCCCATCACGCAGCAGGGCTACCCGCATGAGTACGTGGACCAGCCCAAAATGAGCGAGGTGGCCCAGATGGCGCTGGAGGACCAGGCGGCCACCCTGGAGTATAAGACCATCAAGGAGCATCTCAGCAGCAAGAGTCCCAACCACGGGGTGAACCTCGTGGAGAACCTGGACAGCCTGCCCCCCAAAGTCCCCCAGCGGGAGGCCTCCCTGGGCCCTCCGGGGGCCTCCCTGTCTCAGAACGGCCTGAGCAAGCGGCTGGAAATGCACCACTCCTCCTCCTACGGCCTTGACTATAAGAGGAGCTACCCCACGAACTCGCTCACGAGAAGCCACCAGGCCACCACTCTCAAAAGAAACAATACTAACTGCTCCAATTCCTCCCACCTGTCCAGAAACCAGAGCTTTGGCCGGGGAGACAACCCGCCCCCCGCCCCGCAGCGGGTGGACTCGATCCAGGTGCACGGCGCGCCGCCCTCCGGCCAGGCCGTGACTGTTTCGCGGCAGCCCAGCCTCAACGCCTACAACTCGCTGACGAGGTCGGGGCTGAAGCGCACACCCTCGCTAAAGCCGGACGTACCCCCCAAACCCTCCTTTGCCCCCCTTTCCACATCCATGAAGCCCAATGATGCGTGTACATAATCCCAGGGGGAGGGGTCAGGTGTCGAACCAGAGGGAAAGGCCAGGCGCGCGCTCAGCTCGGCGAGGCCCTCCACTGCCTGAGTACCCACCAGACCAAGATGGCCGCGGCGGAGCAGAGGACGCTGGGTCCCCCTCGGGGATGCCGGGGAACTCTGGGAAATTGGGCCACGTGGTTTGGTGAAGGTTTGCGACGCGGGACTCACCTCCATTCTCGGACTTCACTCTCCCCGAACACCGTGCAACAGGTCGGACTCACGAAAGACTTAAATTATCATCACAAACATGAGCCAAAAGCACATAGCCACCCACCCCCACCCCCACACGCATGCGCGCGCGCACCCGCGCACGCGCACAGGCTCTCACACCCACGCGCGCGCGCACCCACACACACACGCGCGCGCGCGCGCACCCACACACACACGCACACACACACGCACACACAGGTGAACGACTGCAACGTCTTTGTCCATGACCGCACCGGGCGCTGCCGAACAGGGCTGGCGTTCCACCTGCAAAACACAAATACATTTTTAAAAATCATGAAAATTCAAAAGACAAAAAAATAAAGGATTCATTGATAATTCTAACTCAGACTTTAACAATGGCAGAAGTTTACTATGCTCAGATACTGTGAAATGCCCACCAGTGTTACAGCTTTCTGTTATTAGCAGATTAATGCCATGTTGGGCAACTATGTCATAGATTTCTGCTCCTCTCTTTTAATGAAATAACGTGACCGTTAACGCAAGTAACTCTTTATTTATTGTTCACCCTTTTTTTTTTCCTTAAGGAAAGGACTCTTCCATATACCATCCTATGAACAGCTCTTCAGAAAGCCCCTTGAAAGTTAAACTATTTAACGTGAAATCCATTAACTGGAATAATTGAGTTTATTTTTACAATAAATTCACTGAGTAAATAAGTTGGAGCTGGAATTCTGAGCTTTGTGTTTGGACTGTCTGATCTCTAGCTAAAGGAAAAAAGTTGACAGGGGAATATTTATTCAAATCAACCAGTTAATTTGCTGGTCAGGTCTCTGGCCTGTAACATGCAAAAAATTAATTAGCTTAAAAGTCCTTCCAGATCCTAACTTCGAAAGCAACCCGGAGAGGACCTTTTAGAATGACACATCCGCGTCCCATTTCTGCCAACATGGCTTTGTCAGTGGTTCCTACTTTCTGTGAAGGCACCAGCTTGTGATACCCATCTCATTTCACCTTGCATGTGAGACCGCAAACAAAATCCACTAAAGGTGTGAACTAATTAATACGCTGGCTGCTACCTTGCATAAATTAATGGTTTGCTCACACGGGTTTTTCGTGGGGTTACATCTGTGAATAGCCTCTTTTCCACATGTAAATTTGTGCCTTACACCCTGAGTTGTGTACACTTGTAAACTGTCGTTATGATACACTCCCCCCCACCGTTTTGAAATAAATGCAGATATTTATTTGACCCTCCCTCCCCCCACCCCCACTCCAGCCCTCTGGAAGACTAGCATCTAGCAGATGGAAGAAGAATGTAGTGGTGATGGTAATAATCCTGCAGCCTGGGAGAGCTGGGCAGCACCACGCCCTCCGATTCACACTTCCTTCTAGTGCCAACTCCACCCACCCCTTGGCTGTGCTACCAAGCATGGCCCCCAGTGTTGTGGGTGGCAATACCCTTTCTCCCTCCAGCGTTCCCTCCTTCCCTTAGATTCTCAGATCATTTCTACATGGTGATATCCTCATTGGCCAGCAGAGAAGGGTCTAACGTCCCAGCTCCTCATTTCTGCTGTGTCCTCTGGCTGGAGAGCACGCTGTGTGCGGTTGCCAGGCACCTGGGAGGTGTCTCCAAGCCATGGGCTCAGCACACACATGCTCTGCACACAAAGAAATGACGTGGAAATAGATGCAGGCGGGCTGGTCCCTGCTATGATGGATGAGTAACTCCAAGTACAAAGCCAATCACAACGGATGCTGCAAAAACATTGACTGGGGTGGAAGATTTTTAATTTTTTAAAAACTTTCTTCATCCTTGTGTTGTTATTGTTTGTACGGGGGCGGGGTGGGAGGGTGTGTGCTCCCCCCTGGTTTTCATTAGCTGGAGCACACAGAGGGGACTTTGGTTTACTCTATCATGAACAAAAAAATTGTCAACATACTGTAAACAGTGAGCATTGTTTTGGGTTGTTGTGTTCTTAAACAGTTAAACAGTATATTTGGTGGCCTCTTTATTTCTTTTTATTTCCAGTTTGATCTTCTGGGTTTAGTCTTGTCTTTAAAAAAAAACTTTCAAAAAAAGACTATTTTGGACAATTTTGAGGTGGCTGGTGAAAACGTGGTACCTCCATAATGAGAGACCTAGGTGTGTAATGAGGACACGTGCATATGGCCTTCCTTTCCTGTAAACATCCCTTGCAGCTTTGCTGCCATGCGGGCTAGGTTTTTGCTGTTTTGTGTTGTCCTGTTTTTATTTTGTTTTGTGAGCGGAATCAATGTTCACCTCCTGAGAATTCCGTGCCCTGAAACCGTGAAGTCTTTTCTAGAAACTGGGATAATTGTTTTTTACCTTGACTTTTCTTTGGAAATGCAGAACTTACTTAGGAAAGTGATGGGTATACACCCCCCCTGCTACCTTTTCCCCCACACTTGACTCCCAAGAGCATTGGCCACGCAGCACCCACTGTCTTGTCCCCCATGCGTGAGCATCATTGCCTCAGCCGTGTTACGGAGACCTGTGTCAAAACTTCCATCCCACATCCCCACAACTCCTCACTTGCTGTGTTCTCCCTGAAATGCCCACTTGTATTGAGCTGGTCTTTTGCATTTAAGCATTTCCTTCCCCCTTTTTTTTTCCCCACTGCGCGTGGGGGGAGGGTTCATAAACCTGAGTGTGCCTTTGCTTTTCCACCCTTGCTAGACACTGGTAGATGCAACAAACTCAGATTTATATTTGTTGTAAAGTTGTAAAAATATTGTGACGTCACCAATTTTCCTTCCATCTCCACATCCCCTAACATCTGATTCATGACTTAATGTATGTTGTAAAATGGGAAGAAAAAAAAAAAAAGAAAAGAAAAAAAAGGAAAAAAAAAGACAAAACAAAAAAAAACAAGGAAAAGGCTCTTTATGACTTAAAAGTAATAAAACAAGACTGTTCTACATTATCATTTGTGTCCTGAATGCTTTTATTTATCTCTTAATTTTCCCCTTTGGAACCCCACCCTTCTGGGGTTGGACTTTACTCTTCTTCCCATCTCTGTCGGGTTTCCAGAGCATCCATAACGATGTGGTTAGACCCATTTGTTTACAGTACTCACACCCTTCCCCCATCACCCACCATCACCCAAATTATTGATGTGTTTTCTCTGCCTGCACCCAGCCTGGAGCGGAGTTGTAGCAGAAACTGCCGGTAATTAAAAGGCAGAGCACGCATTGACTCCCTCTATTCATTTTACGCATTTTCTTTTTATGGGCTTGTTCATCATCAAACATTTATGGTAGGCTTGATAGTTTAAGAGATCAAGGCTAGGATTTTAGTATGTAGGGTCCACTAAAAATAGATCCTTGCACAGATGTGACTTCAGCCTTTTTACATATTAATAAGATGAAGGGTGCCGGGATTTTACTCCCTGTTGGCATTTCCGTCTCTTGGAACCCAGAAGTCACGGTTGGAGGTATATCAGGACGCAGCCCTTGATTTTTATTTTGCAGAAAAGCATTGCGAAATGCCTAGATAAGGTTTTCCCCTCTGGAGTGTTTTTAAAACACTTATTTACATAAGTCCACAGCTACAGTATTTTACTTTTGACTTTCTGAAACAGTGTTTTAGGTCAGTCTGCATGTGGGAAGCTGCGGGTGGGTTTCAGTTCACACGTATAGCCATCCAGTCACCTTTTGGGTATTTCCAGTTACATTTCCCTTTTTTTTTTTAAGTTTATTTATTTATCTTGAGAGAGAGAGAGAGAGAGAGAGAGAGAGTACGCATGTGCTCAAGCAGGGGAGGGGCAGAGAGAGAGGGACAGAGAGAATCCTGAGCAGGCTCTGTACTGTCAGCCCAGAGTCTGACGCGGGGCTCGAACCCACGAACCATGGGTTCATGACTTGAGCCAAAACCAAGAGCCGGTCGCTTAAGCAAATGAACCACCCAGGCGCCCCCGCCAGTTACATTTCTTGAATCCCGTCCAGAGGGTCAAGCATGTCAGGCACACAAGTTGACTAGAATGTAGTTCTTGCCTCGTCACTTACACGGAGAGATGGGCAGGCTCTTTGTAATTGCCCAGGAGGAAGTGGCCCAAAGGTTTGGGGCACAAGGGCTACATTTGAGCTGGTTCTTCAGAGAATGAGTTCTCTGGACAGCTAGACCAGGCAAAAGGGATAACTTGTACAAAGTAGCCAAGTGTGCTGTGACTGGGAGACAAAAGGTTTAGGGGCCTTGAGCAGGGTCTTTGAGATGAACCTGCTAGAAGCAAGGCTGAGAAAGGGAAGAGGGGCCCGGTTACCAGGCGCTAGGCTTTTAGCTGATGGGCCGCAGGGCATCTTTGGAGTAGATGAAGCAGGAAACACATGTGTTTGTGCTTTAGAAATCTACCTGGCAGCAATGTGGAAAATGGATCAGTCCACAGAAAGTCTGTGGACCACCGGGCGATGCGCCAAATGGCATACCAAGTAGGTGGGAGCGCCACAAGCAAAATCTCCCATGTCTGACTTCAGATTCTTTAGAAAAGGGAATTGAATCTGCTCTGCGACCATCCCTTCTTTTGCTAAACTGAAGATCTTCCTTCTCCTTATGTGACCGACAGGTTTGCCCTGCCTGGCTGTCACTAAATGTAGAACTGAAAGCTAGTCTGAGTTTCATTTTTAATTTTTTAAATTAATTTATTTTGAGACAGAGAAACAGGGAGAGCACAAGCAGGGGAGGCGCAGAGAGAGAGAGAGAGAGAGAACCCCAAGCAGGCTCTGAGTTGTCAGCACAGAGCCCATTGTGGGGCTCCCTTTCACGAACCTGTGAGATCATGACCTGAACTGAAATCTAGAGTGAGACACTTAACCGACTGAACCACCCAGGCGCCCCTGACTTTCATTTTTAAAAAAATGGGGAAGCTGAGATCCACCAAATGAAAGGATTTGCCCATGACCCCAAAGCTGGCGATACAGCAGCTCTTCCAAGAACAAATTCATTGTCTCTTACCTCCGTTCATTTACAACATTAGAACATTATTAGCCAGGAAGACATGACCCCCCCTCACTCGGTCTCCCTCCTCTCAGGAAGCCCTTTGTACACACCTCCCCCTTCCCTGGCCGGGGATCCCAAATGCCTTCAACTGGGCTGAGTGGAGGGGGCAGGCTGGAGCTCAAATCACACGAGTTTGAAGCTGACAATCCCCTCAGTGCAACCTGACACCTGCTATGGTGGCTTTTGCCCCAGTCAGCTTTGTTCTGGTCTGGTGAAGAGGAGTCCCAGGCTGAACAGGTGCAGCCTGTGTTTTAGCCGGGGCCCTAGGGATGTCCTCGCTCAGACTCAAGGAGTGCCTCCGATAAGCCAGCTTTTTAATTGTCGTGTTTACTCTCTCGCTTGCTTGCTGCAGGGTTAGTGGTGCCTGTAGGGTGCTTTCAGACTGCTGGCCCCAAGGAGTGGCTGTCCCGACACAGCCAACGAGCTAGGCATTCTATGGGGCCAGAGCTGGCATCTTAGACCTGCCTGCCTCCCTCAAGCGCCATGTCAAGCAAACACAAACAGGTCTTGTTGTTCAGTCTTATCATTTGGCAGAAGGCACACAAAGTACCCCAGAACCACAGCGCCTAGGTTTGAACAGCCTGAACAAAAGCTCTTTCAAAAAATTCATTCAGCAAGTCAAAGAAAAGTGATCTAAAAGGCACCTACATTCTCAGGCACTGGTATATTTTTTTTTGCTGGAGGCAAAGGGGTGAGAGGAATTTAAAAGAACGCCTTCGTAACAAAATAACACGATTAAGAGCATAATCCTCATCCTGGCTGAGCAGTGTGACAGCTGGGTGCATGCACCCAGTAACCCTTAGAAACCCACATCTCACGCTTGTCTTAAAACCAGGTGGTGTCATGTCTCTTGCACAGAATTGGGAAGGAAGGGCTCACATTTATTGATCGGGACCGCCAGACAGATGGGGATCTTCAATATTCCATTTAGAGTATTGTGTATCTTTAGCTCTAACCCCTCCGGGACGCCTGGGGGTGGGGGCGGTTGACCTCAACAGAGGGCTAGGCTGCACTGATGTGCATTAAATGTGGCTGGGCAGAAAAATGGGCAGATGTCCCTCTAGCAAATGGAAATGAAATTTGAGCAAATCAAGAGAGGCAGCTGAGTGGTGGGGAGTTCCCCATCCCTCCTCTGCAAACACATCCACACACACATGTGCCCACAAATGCTACCATGAGGCTTTTTTCCTCCAGAGTCTAATACCAAAAATGTCACGGAGGTCAGAACCCGTGTTTGCTAAAGGTGGACCCTTTGGAAGTTCTTTCATCCCATTTCCTGGTACAACGTGGGCTTCACCTCAGCACTTTCTAGTTAAAATTGAAGTGTCACAGGGGTTCTTGGGTGGCTCAGTCGGTTAGGCATCCGACTTCGGCTCAGGTCATGATCTCACTGTTCATGGGTTCGAGCCCCACGTCAGGCTCTGTGCTGACAGCTCAGCCTGCTTTGGATTCTGTGTCTCCTTCTCTCTCTGCCCTTTCCCCGCTCGCACTCTGTCTCTGTATCTCTCAAAAATAAATAAACATTAAAAAAAAATTCTTTTTAATGAAGTGTCATAAACCGTAGTCTCAGGAATGGAAGCCAACACTTTGCAGAGGAGCCTGGACACAGGTCCCTTTCAGCCCTGTCGACAATGACTCCCATGACCAGCAACTTTTTTATTCTTCTAATCACTTTCAACATAGTAGACTCCCTCGGGAATCATTAAGATCATCCCCAGAACAAGTCATTGGTCCTGTTAATGGGCTGCAATAATGGTCCAAATAAGGGGATGCTAATGAAGGAGAAAAATAGGTAACCATGAAATGAGAAGCATTTTTCATTGATGATTTTCAGCCAAAAAAAAAAACCAGATGAAGGTGACATTGGACACAACACCAAACGCCAGGAGACCAACAAGAAAGAGGTTCAGGCGGGATTCCCAGGGGGTTCCTAGGATGCACTGGATGATGTAAAATCTGTGTGAGAGCCCAAAGCTCTGTTTTCTCCTGTTCAGCATGACAACTGCCCCCAACCACATTTACAGGGTTGGTAAGGAAGGGAGCCGATCTTGACAAACTTAGTATCAGTTCTCTGGTGTGGACACGGAACATTTTGCACACAGAGGGCACAAGCGTGAATTTCAACAAGAGAAATGATCAGTAACAATGACAGTTTACATTGGTGGCATTTTACAGTTTGGAGACCTAACCTTGTCCATGGTATTCTTTGATCCTCATAACAGCATCATGTCTGATGCATCCTCATTTTACAGGGAGGGGAATTTGGAGAGAAGGAATCTATTGGATCACCGATCAACATGAAAATGGAGTAATGTTTCATAAACCTGTGTGTTGACATCACCCTCTCGGCCCCCTTGGGGACACCTCAGGTTACACAATCACTCCGCTTCACCAAAGGGGAAAAGCCACCCACAGCATTTCCCAGGAGACACGGTTACAACAATAAAGCCTCCGAAATAAAGGCTAGGCATACACGTTCTATTTTAAGGGCATTGTGCTCTAAGATTTTTCCATCATTAAAGAACACATCTCTTCCTTCCTGCGTCTGCAAAGTCCTGATGCCAGCAGTGTTATTAGGAACTGTCAACAAAGCAGGAAAAGAGAGAGCTGAAGCCAAAGTCAGTGACCTCCCTTCTGGAGACGCACCCTGCCACCTCTGGGGCAGTGACAGAGACCCTCAGTGCAAAAAAAGGGGGATGAAAGGCCAGCTTTTACAGATTCTTCATCCTACTCAAGCCACACGGATCACAAGAGAAGTTCGAGGAGCTTAAGAGAGCGCAGGGTTAATTGGTAACAGAGAAGAAAGGCCCTACACCTACCAGGGTAAAGAATTTGCTCACCCTTCGCTTCATAGAAAGTAATTGACGAGTAAGAAATATCACTCTTGCTCTTCACGTTGGCACCATTGGCCACTTCGGCACTATGGGTACCAGGTCAACAAAGCGACTTCCTCTCTGATGTCAACGATGGGACCATTTGGTTGAGAACCAGAGGTGCCTGCGTGGCTCAGTCAGTTAAGCGTCCAACTTCGGCTCAGGTCACGATCTCAGAGTACATGAGTTCGAGCCCTGTGTTGGGCTCTGTGCTGACAGCTCCAAGCCTGGAGCCTGCTTCATATCGTGCATTTCATTCTCTCTCTCTGCCCCTCCCCCACCTGTGCTCTCTCTCTGTCTCTCTCAAAAATATAAATAAATGAAACATTTTAAAAAGTCACCCAGAAGGAGACAGAAGGTAGCAGTGGCCTCTACCTCAGTACCTATCTTCCTCCTCCATATCACTGCCCATATTCCATGTTGCTCTGGCCACAGACTAGCCCTCCTGGAATGAATAAGCTACTTGGTGTGAATACACAGGATGCAGCAGAGGCAGGACCACCTCTCTGCAGTGGGACGCCTGGCCTCCCTCCTGCCCTGGGGACAGTGTGGCCCAGCCAGGTACTACACGCAACTAGCTTCTTCTGCCCTCAGAAGAAGCCGGCATCTTCCATTAGCCGCCATGACGGATAGCCTTAGGCAATTTCACTCAGAGGGAGGGGGAAAAGGCCATTCTTCTTAGAACTGCACTGTTCTCTTTCTGCTTTGTATTCGTTTGTTTGCCAGTTGAAGCCCTGTTCCCATAAAGCCTTTTCCCAATACATAGAAATGCTTTTGGGGCACCTGGATGGCTCAGTCGGTTAAGTATCTTACTTCAGCTCAGGTCATGATCTCACGATCTGTGAGTCTGAGCCCCGCGTTGGGCTCTGTGCTGATGGCTTGGAGCCTGGAGCCTACTTCAGATTCTCTCTCTCTCTCTCTCTCTCTCTCTCTCTCTCTCTCTCTCTCGCTGCCCCTCCCCTGCTCACACTCTGTCTGTCTCTCTCTCAAAAATAAATAAACATTAAAAAAAATGTTTTTAATGCTTTTTAGTAAAGACCAAGGCTGTTGCCACCAACTTTGGTAGCACTGGTACAAGATATATATGTAATTACAGTTGTTACACAGTGATATCCATCTAATTATGTTCTCAGTAAAGGTAGCAACCTTTGAAACAACTGATATTCCCTGATCTCAAGGGTGCCCGTCAATAACCGATTGACTTTGTAAAGGAAGTTTTCTACTCCAAAGGATGCATTCCAGGACAACATCAAATGCTTAGGTTCTTCTGAAGACCTCCCTTCTCCATTCCTGGGAAAGGATACATTTTTTGTGTGTACAGGAAACAGAATTGTCTACTGAAGTTTGACATAGGTGTTGGCTGATTTAAATTCTTACTGGTGTTTTATTTAAGAACCAAAGATTCATCCATCTTTGTTTCCAGGGTGAAGATCTGTGATCACATTTCCTGCTTGGGGAGAAGAAAGAATGTGTTAGACTTATATGTATGAATAGAAATAGGTAAACAGTCATATTTCCTTCTGACTTTGTAATTTAAACAGTGTAAGTCAGTAGGGAAGGGCTGTATTTGGATCCAAAGTACGTGAGGTGAAAATTACTAGGTGTTGGACCATCTGCATTTCGTTTTAATTAGGTGACTGTAATAGCGAGATCAAAAACTTCTCCTCGTCATTCAATCTGGGGAGCTTTCTAATCCAGAAACCAAAGGGCTCTTTCTGTCCTCCAGAGAGAGTGACCCAAAAAGGTCCTCTCTAATTACTTGGCCAGAACAGCAGACAGGCCTGGGCCCAGGGACAGACCAGGGCTCAGTGGTGGTGGCGTCGTGAGGGTGAGGTGCCCCGAGACCAGCCCCCACAGAGGCCAGTCCCCAGAGGCTCTTAGAACAGTCATCCCTAATCTGGCAACTGGGAGTTTCGGCTTCTCCCAAGACAAAGTCGCTTAGAAAGCACACCCGTGGTGAGTCTGTGGGCCTGGCTTCTAGTCTGAGCTGGCCTCTGTGACTGCGGGGCGGTCTTTCAAACTCTCCACAATTCACCTTCTCCAGCTGCAAAATCGATTTAAATCATGGCTGTCCTGCCTACGCCACAGGAGTGTGTAAAAGTCAACTGAGGTGAATGTTTTACCGGCGCCTGAAAAACTCCAAATCCCACCATGTCCTTCTTCTCCAACTTGGCATTCACACACAAGATCCCAGTCCTCGAAATCTTCAGATTAAATAAATGACTCTGAATCCCCCATCCTGCTGATAATGAAAATGTCTCTTTTTTCTCTCCCCGAAATACTCCTTATCTGCCAACAAAAGCAGCCAGCCAGACCTGGTTAAACAAAAGCCCTGCTTGGCCGGATAGAGTTCTGGCTCTTTGTCACACGTATAGCCATCTGTGCCACAGGATGCCTGCACGGAGGCCTGGGGGGCTCTGAACACCTCAGGGCCATCCTCTGCCATTCCCCCACGGCTGGTCTGGGGAGAACAGAACTTACCATCCCTCAGTTGGGCCTCCTGTGCTATCTGGGAAGTCCTATCTGCTTAGCCTGAACTGGTGCCTCTGGGCAGGACTCTCTGGACCCCAGAATGGACCCAGAATGCACTACAAAGAACAAAACTATAAGGTCCCTCACCCCCTTTGTCCAGGAGGCTCCTGGGCACCAGTACAGGATGCCTGGAGGCCTTGGATTGCCCATCTGCTTGCTGACTTGCTCTTCGAGCCGATTCTCACGGCCCTTTTCCCTGCACACACCTACGTTGTTACCCTGCCTGGTCCCAGGGCCATTCCAACCTCAGAATCTCAGCTGCGGTTAACCTGGATGGAAGCAACTGCTTGCTTAGCCCCAAGCCTTGTCCCATCTCCTGGCCAGAGACTTGAGACATTTCTTTTAAGAGAAAAATTACTTTGTGACACGGGCGCCTGGGTGGCTCCGTTGGTTAAGTGTCTGACTCTTGATTTCAGTTCAGGCCATGATCTCAGGGTTTGTGAGTCCAAGCCCCGCGAGGGGCTCTGCTCTGACCACATGGATCCTATTTGGTATTCTCTCTCTCTCTCCCTCTCTGCCTTTCCCCTGCTTGTGCTAGCTCTCTCTTTCTCAAAATAAATAAATAAACTTTAAAGAGAGAAAGACACAGAAACTACTTTGTTATAAGAATAAAGCAGGGCACCTCGGTGGCTCAGTCGGTTAAGCGTCCAACTTCGGCTCAGGTCATGGTCTCACAGTTCCCAAATTCGAGCCCCACCTCAGGCTCTGTGCTGACAGCTCGGAGCCTGGAGCCCGCTTCAGATTCTGTGCCTCCCCCTCTCCCTGCTCCTCCCCTGCTCACACTCTGTCTCTGTTTCAAGAATAAATAAACATTAAAAGATTTTAAGAAAAAAAAAAGAGTAAAGCATCATACCAAAAATGTAAGTGATAGCCATTATCTCATGGTGCTGAAAGCCCCTCTTTTTGGAGATGAATAAATCATTTTGAGACATTGCTCAAAAACACACTGCTCGTTGGCAACAGATTTGATGGCAAGAAGTGGGTAACCCAGTTCCTAATTCACTGCCTGATACCATACTCTGTCACATACAGACTTAACTTCTGCAACAAAGTACTGCCAGAACAAGGCAGCTGGACAAAAGATAGAAATTTGTTTCACTCTTAAGCAACAGTCCCACAGCACGGGATCCATCACTGGTGGGGCAGCTCTGTAATCTTCCACGTGTGGCTTTAATCTTCTGATCAAGACGTTTCTCTTCATGCCAACTTCTCCAACAACAGGGAAGGCAAAGGAAAGAGTGGGTGGAGCATACCCAGCCATTTTTAGGGGCTATTCCGTAGTGGCACAGAATACCTTAGTTCACATCCTAGGAACACAAGTACACTCACAGCTGTGGCTACATTAGGCAGCAAGGGAGGCTGGGGAGTGTAGACGTTAGTGCCTTGTGACCTGCTAACACTTGGGAACACATAGTGCTTTAAAAATAGGAAGGAGGGGCGCCTGGGCGGCTCAGTCAGTTGCGGGTCCGACTCTTGATTTTAGTTCAAGTGATGAGCTCACACTTGGTGGGCTCGAGCCCCGTGTCTGGCTCCGTGCTGAGCGTGGAGCCTGGTTAAGATTGTCTTTCCCTCTCCCTCTGCCACCCTCCCTGACTTGCATGCTCTCTCTAAAATAATTTTTAAAAAAACCAAAAATGAAAAATGGAGTGGGAATGCATACTGCAGGAAATCAGCAATCTGCCACATTCTGTACACAGAAGAATACCTAAATCTTATTGCATAGTACATACATGTAATATATGTGTGCATGTGTGCATAGGTGCACATACACATTTTACAAAAATAAATTTTAATCAGCCACTGCACATGCTACATCACCACTTGCCTCTACCAAGCTTACCCTGAGCTCCCAGGCAGTATTGGGCTCCCCTTCTCTCCTCCCCTCCAAAGCATAAAGATCTCAAATGTGTAGCACCTTGTATTGGAAAGATATGCTTCTCCATTCACCTGTTAGCATATCAAGGGCAAGAACTGTATTTTTATTTATTTGTTTGTTTGTTTGTTTGTTTTTACCTTAAAAAAATTTTTTAACGTTTATTCATTTTTGAGAGACAGAGGGAGACAGAGTGTGATTGGGGGAGGGGCAGAGAGAGAGAGAGACACAGAATCCGAAGCAGGCTCCAAGCTCTGAGCCGTCAGCACAGAGCCCAAAGTGGGGCTTGAGCTCACAAGCCATGAGATCATGACCTGAGCCGGAGTCAGACGCTCAACCGACGGAGCTATCCAGGCGCCCCGATTTATTTATTTTTACCTTTATAAGTCCATAGTCCACACTGAGCTGGATAAGTTGTAGGTGCACCACAAATCATTTGCTAAACTAAGTTATCATCAGACATAAGATGGTAAGGGTTGAGTCTCCACTCACATCCATACAGAAACGATATTATTGCTAAGGAATTGCCGTGGCCGTCATAATAGCCATAGCATGAATCCCACACTCACCACCGGATGCCAAGTACTGGGTTATGTGTTTCCCCAGCATCAGCCCCCTCAATCCTTATGAGAATCCTACCCTTTGTTCTTTCTTTTGGAAAGGTAAGGGATCTGAGGCATGGAGAGGTTAAAGAACGTTCCCACATTCACTGAGCTAGTAATTGGCAGACCCAGGGTGTACATTTGGGTCGAACCCATAGCCATTTGGGCAGAACCCATAGCCAGTGCTTTTAGTCATCCTGTGTCTTATTAGGGGAGGTGAGCTAGGGAATGCTTTCTTTTCTTCTTTTCTTTTCTTTTAACATGACAAAGAAAGCCTATTGGAAACCAAGAGATAGCCAACCCTGTAGGGAGCTAGGTGATTAATGACACCAGGGATGGGAATCACACTAATCCCTTAGGGACACTTCCAATAACCCAGACAACATGCAGCCCACCCCACGGATCGTCCATACGTGCACGCCCACGTCAGTACTGTGGCGACGCTCGTTCTGTTTTCCGAGGGCTTTTCACATAGGACATAAAGTTAGGAGCTGAAATCTCAAGTATTAAAAACAATCAAACTTTCCAATTCCCTAAATCCTTGACTCTCATGAGATTCCCCACTCCACAGCACCTTCAAGAATCTTCATCGTTTGCACAACGATAACGGACTATGTAATGATAGAAATTTATGCATGTAATGTAATATATGTAATGTAATATAAATCATGATGGCAGAGCAAGCATTAGCTGGTGGTGACATTGGGGACACATTAGCACATCAGCTCTGGAGACCAAGCTCATGCGTGCTGAATATCAGAGAGAGGAGAGAGAGAGAGAGAGAGAGAGAGAAAGAGAGAGAGAGAGAGAGAGAGAGGTTTATTTCTCCCTTCGCTGATGCTTTGCTGTGTAAGTGCTGATAAGAACCTCCTAAAACTATTTTAGGAGATATTTTAGTGCAACTTGGGTGTGTTGGAGGGGGGGGAAAGACTCATGATTTGAAGGCAAAAAAGACAACAAGATTTGATTTCACAGACACTTCAGAAATAATGGCATAATCTTATCCGTTTACAGCAAATACAATCAAGCATTCAAGCCCCCGATAAAGGTGTAGCGCCGTCATTGGGGCAGCAAACTGCAGATTAAGCGCTTTTTTTTTTTTTAAATGCTGTTCAAATTGCCTGTGAAGCAACCTTTTATGAGATATGATGGTTCAAACAATTTTGCAAAGAGCAGAAGACAAAGAATACGTTTTTACACCGAACTGGTTTCCTAGGAAACCCTGAAAAAAATGTAATATGATATCTCTTAGAGGTAGTTCAAGGACCAGGACTCTACTTTACTTATTTAATTTTTTTTTGAACGGTGTTTAATATCTGCCTCTCCCCCTCTCTGCAGTGGGAGCTAGAAGAGAACAATCTTTCTTGTACCCAGCAGCGGGAGTGTCCTCTCATTAATTGAGTGCCTGATCTGCACAAAGGAAAAATATTTGAGCCAAGTTGAGACTTCATTACACTCTGCAGCAATTTAGAGTAAGAAATTAAAGGGATAGAATTTGAACTTTTTGCTCTATCATTAAAAAAAAAAAAAAAAAAAAAAAATCCCCAAATCCCAGCTAAGACATTAAAGAAAAAAAAAAAAAAAAAAAAAGCCAACCCACTCCTTTTCAAACCACGTCTAAATTAATCTGTTTCAAGGTCTTCAAATACCATTTATTTTAGGTTTATTTTTACTCTGGCTCTCCATCCGTCTCTGTGATGTGCTGGCATATGCAGGCTGCTGGAGGATGCCTGAATTAGCAGGCTTACACATCTCCCAAGTTCAGGTGCAAGATCACCAGGGTCTAGAGGTGGCAGGGAAGCTGTGGACGAAGAGATGGGGAGTCTGCAGGTCAGGAATCCTTCAAGGAGCATGAGGCTGTTTTGCAAGGACACCTCCACGGGCCCTAATTTCCATCAGTCATCACTCCCATCAAGAGGAAATCAAAATAGGCAAAGTGAGGGAACATCTGGGCTGTGTGGGAAGGAGTTAAATTTGATTTTCAAATAAATAAGGCATCTAAGCTTCAAGTTGCAGTTATTCAACAATTGGAGATGAAAATCATAATGCTGGCTTAAAGAAGCTTGGGATGTGTCTGTGGGCGCAAGGTGGGGAGGGGGCTGCGACCTCCTGCAAAGGTCCTCACCCGTGGCTCTTTCCCCACCTCTGTGCAAAGACCTGGGGAGGGTCTGGAAGAGGCGCACAGCCAGGGAGACCGCTGGTGATGGACTGTCTCTCAGCACCAGCAGACCACATACATCTGCCTTTCGTCACCATCACTGAGTCTGCGTGACCATGACATTCTGGGAGCAAACCTCTTCAAGCTGAAGACAATACCATTGTTTCTCATTCAGGATCTTTGAGCCTACAAGCCTTTAGGGTCACCAAAACACATTTAATAGCTGCCTTTTGGGATGCGACAGTTGCCCAGGAAGAGACGGAAACCCAGAACTTGAAGACTTTTCACGAAGATTTTAAAAAACCATGAGGGACACCTGGGCAGCTCAGGTGGTTAAGCGTCTGCCTCTTGATTTCGGCTCAGGTCATGATCTCACAGTTCGTGGGTTTGAGCCCCACGGCAGGCTCCACACTTCCAGTGTGGAGCCTGCTTGGGATTGTCTCCCTCCCGGTCTCTCTGCCCCTCCTCCACTCTCTCTCACTCAAAAATAAATAAATAGACTTTAAAAAAAATCTAGGGGCGCCTGGGTGGCTCAGTCGGTCAAGCGTCCGACTTCGGCTCAGGTCATGATCTCATGGTCCGTGAGTTCCAGCCCCGCGTCAGGCTCTGTGCTGACCACTCAGAGCCTGGAGCCTGTTTCAGATTCTGTGTCTCCCTCTCTCTCTGCCCATTGTGTTCTGTCTCCCTCTGCCTCAAAAATAAATAAACATTAAAAAAAAATTTGTTTTTTAAATCCAGGCAAGATATTTCTTAAAAAAAAAAAAGAGAGAGAGAGAGAGAGAAATGCCAAAGCAACAAAAGAAGCTTGACACACACAATAGGTACCCTCAGGGCTTCATGGGATCCAGCTCGTGCCAAAGGACATGGTAGGCCCTGAAGGGACCCTACAATGCCAGCCTACACATTTGTTTTTTAAATGCAGGTTGAGTTGGAGTTCTATGAATACAGGGAATCTCATTTGAAGGTGGGAAATCCAACTTTAAAAGCAGCTGCAGCATAGGTGGGGAAAGAAGAAAGCAACCCTTCCCACTTGCCTCGGTATAATAAGGAAACAGGTGAACACGAGCCAAAGGTACACATCAAAGTCTCAGGTACCAGTGGACATGTGGAGGCCATGTTTCCTTGCTTTTTTTTTTTTTAATAACAGCACCCTATTTCCCTTTTGTTTTTTTTGTTTTTTTTTTTTTTTTTTGTTTTTTTTTTGTTTTGTTTTGTTTTTTTTTTTTGTTTTCAACGTTATTTATTTTTGGGACAGAGAGAGACAGAGCATGAACGGGGGAGGGGCAGAGAGAGAGGGAGACACAGAATCAGAAACAGGCTCCAGGCTCTGAGCCATCAGCCCAGAGCCTGACGCGGGGCTCGAACTCACGGACCGCAAGATCGTGACCTGGCTGAAGTCGGACGCTTAACCGACTGCGCCACCCAGGCGCCCCACCCTATTTCCCTTTTGAAGAGTGGTGTCCCCTTCGTCATGATCTTGATGGGGGCCATAAATGAAGGTTGCTTCTTCTCCCCTAAACAAGAGGTGGACAGGTGACCCAACCTAGATCAAAGACTTTCCCCAGAATCTTAAAGAGAAAGATGTCCTCCGTAGTTAGCCCTCATACCTTAACAGTTGGATAGTCACCAGGATGCACCCTTGAAAGCCCAGGCTCAGGCTTCAGAGCCAAAAGCTACCCTGAATATGGCGACAGTAAAACATCCATATCCCCTAAGGGCCGGGATGAGTGTAGTCTGAGGGGAAAGGCACATACTAGCACATGAGGAAGTGAGACAGGAAGTAGAGGCCATTGTAGGAGCCACTGTACTGAGTCTACCACAAGTGGGACTATAGGCTGCATCATTCAGCTAAATCACCCTTGGCAATCTTCTGGAAGCCATGGTGATTAATGGCAGTTTGCACCCAGCAATGGTGAACCAGGGGGCACCGAACCTTCTGGATATAGGGTACAACTTGGGGACCAAAATAACATGACACATAGTCAGGATTCAATTGAGTAAAATCAGAGTTCATTATCAGGATATGGGGTTATCTCAAATGCTGACTGTAAGAGTTCTTTGGGCCTCATGAGGGCTTAGAACCCAAAACTTAGAAAGTCAAGAAACAGGGTGCTCTCCGTTTCTCTCTGGAGCCCCTTGGCCTCTAGTGCCCTGTCTTGGCCTAGTCCCAGAGACTGCTGCTCTCTGACCATCTACATGAGTCTAAAGCAGCCACTCCAGAAAGGTAACTTTCAAAGCACATAAATTCCCTATTTAAATATTTGACAAAGGGGCGCCTAGGTGGCTCAGTCCGTTAAAGCATCCGACTTTGGCTCAGGTCATAATCTCGCAGTCTGTGAGTTCGAGCCCTGCGTCGGGCTCTGTGCTGAGAGCTCAGAGCCTGGAGCCTGTTTCAGATTCTGTGTCTCCCTCTCTCTGACGCTCCCCCATTCATGCTCTGTCTCTCTCTGTCTCAAAAATAAATAAAAGTTAAAAAAAAATTAAAAAAAATAAATAAATAAACATTAAAAAATTGTTTTAAATAATCAATCAATAAATACATACTTGGCAGAGATTGACCAGCCTTTCTGAGGCTCAGCCTTCGGATTTGGGATTGGAGCTCAGGGGTTGGAGTCTATAGCTGGGGTGGCTGACACCAGGGGAGGCCAGGAAGCCACCCTGTGCTCCAGTGAGACTCCATGCAGATGAGGCATTGCCCGGTCCTCCGGAGAATTTCTCAAGTGCCATCTAAGGATAGAAGGAGGGAGCACAGTCTGATTTGGAGACTCAAGAATTATCACTTTTCAGCTGGGAGGTTGGGGAGAAAACCCAAATCTTTCTTTCTTAATCTTCCTGAGCTCCCAATTCCTCATTTTAAAAAAAGATAAGCTTTGGGGTGCCTGGGTGGCTCAGGCAGTTAAGCATCCAACTCTTGGTTTTGGCTCAGGTCATGATCTCACGGTTTGTGGGTTTGAGCCCCACGTTGGACTCTGTGCCGACAGTGCGGAGCCTGCTTGGGATTCTCTCTCCCTCTCTCCCTCCCCTCCCCTGCTTGCTTGCTCTCAAAATAAATAAATAAACATCCAAAAAAAAGATAAGTTTTTTTTTTTGGAGATCATTAAATTAGATCACTGAAGAAAAGTGCTGGTACACACTGGCTCTCAAGAAATGGTGGCCATTTCGCCATCTTTCCTGGCCACGTAGAGGGCCACAGGGGGAGCAAAGGACAGGGGCCCTTTCCTGTGGTGTTCACATGGCCCTGAGGATTCACACACAGGTAGGCAGTGCGGGAGTTTTCTCAGCTTTTCGGAAGGTCCATTCCAGCTATAAATACAAATTCACTGAGCTGGCTCTGACATCTCCACGCCACGTGTGAGAGTGTTAGGCTGCGTGACAGCTCTGTAAGCAGTCTCTGGGCCCTGATCGTGTTGACACAAACATGACATTCCACGTGGCTGATGGGAGTCAAGTGGTGCCCAATATATTTTACTCTTTAATGTTAAAATTAAAATATATCTTCCCCAGAATATCAGAACACCAGCCAGGTGAGGAGGAAAAATCTCAATGCATGCATTGTCATCAGACAGGGTGAGGAGCGGGGCGCTTGAAGGCAGTGGGTAGGAACAGAGCCATCATAATATAGACTTTCCTCACCCTGGTTGTTTTAATGTTAGGCTCATAGGAATTGTGGCGTTATTCTCAAGGCCACACACACAACATATTTTCCCAAAGTACCTATCAGGAAATCTGAAATTAATTTAGCCAGCACACGTGGATTGCACATCAGGTTGCATGTTGTGAGCAAATCACGAGATCAGTGTGGAGGTAGGTAGGGCAAGTGCTACGACTGGACACGTGTGGCCCATTGAGAAGCCAGAGGAGGGACGCCCTCCCCAGACTGTGAGACTGGAGGGGGCTCTGAGAAGACCTTGAAGGAGGTAGCCCCGAAGCCTGAAAGATGAGCAGGAATTAGCTGTAAGAGGGAGGATGGTGCTTGTGTTTGGACATAGGGTAGCATCGAGGGATGGTTCCGTGAGAAAAAACCCCCAGCATACATAAATAAAGATCCCATAGAAATGGCTCCCGTAAGAATGTGTAGGTACCCCAAGTCTTTACCTCTAGGATAGATACATTTCTTGAAATAGTAAGGTCTCTGGAGGAAGTACACATTACACAATCAGTATCTACACATACTATTGTTTTTCCCTGGGTGGCTTGATCCTCTTGTACACACACACACACACACACACACACACACACACACTGCAACCACTGTTCACTATTAAACATTTGCCCCCCCACCCATTTTCTTTTGCAGGATTTTTTTCCAATATGGGACCTCTCTAATTTCCATTAGCCGTATATTGCTAACCACATTATTTGCACTAACCAGACACCCAATGAAGAGTGGTATTGGTCTCCATAATGGTACAAATATCCCAAATACTTCACACGATGTATTTTGTTGTCTCCATGTTAGCAAGGATGTGATTCATAAACTTGAATCTGTAGCTTTAAAAACTGACATTATTATGCTCAGTGAAATAAGTCAGTGAGAGAAAGACAGATATCATATGATTTCACTCATATGTGAAATTTGAGAAACTCAGCAGATGATCATAGGGGAAGGGTAGGAAAAAGAAGATTGAAAACAAAGAGGGAGGCACCATAAGAGACTCTTAAATACAGAGAACAAATTAAGGGTAGATGGGGGGGTGGGGGAGAGGGGAACATGGGTGATGGGCATTGAGGAGGGCACTTGTTGGGATGAGCACTGGGTATCATACGTAGGTGATGGATCACTGGAATCTACTGAAGCCAAGACTACACTGTAAGTTAGCTCATTTGAAAACAAATAAAATTTTAAAAAAGAAAAAGAGAAACCTGACATTATTGTTATTCATTCCGTTCCAAGAAGTTGGATCAGTATGACAAAAATGTACATGTATTCCGATGCCCATGTGTCTGAAAATCAGTCAAAAATGCTCCTTTGATTCATAGTGATACCAATGTCTTTTTTTAATATATAAAATTTTTAATGTTTATTTTTGAGAGAGAGAGACAGCATGAGTGGGGGAGGGGCAGAGAGAGGGAGACACAGAATCCGAAGCAGGCTCCAGGCTCTGAGCTGTCAGCACAGAGCCCAACTCGGGGCTCGAACTCACGAACCGTGAGGTCATGCACGACCTGAGACAAAATCAGATACTTGACCAACTAAGCCACCCCAGTGTCCCCATAGTGATAGCAATGTCTTAGTCAGCTCAGACCACTGTACCAAAATACCATAAACTGGGTGGTTCATAAACAACAGTTCTATAGACCGGAAGTCTAAGATCAGGGTGACAGGATACTTCTTGTTGAAATCTCACGGGGCGGAAAGCAGAGAAAGGATACAGGCTCTCTTGTGGCTCTCATAAAGGCATTAAGTGCACTGGTGAAGGCTCCAACCTCATGACCCATCTAACCCAAAGTGCTCCCCAAAGGTTCCACCTCCTAACACCATCTCACAGAGCGGTAAGGTTGTAACATAAGAATTTGGGGAGGAGTTGGGGCGCCTGGGTGGCGCAGTCGGTTAAGCGTCCCACTTCAGCCAGGTCACAATCTCGCGGTCCGTGAGTTTGAGCCCCGCGTCGGGCTCTGGGCTGACGGCTCAGAGCCTGGAGCCTGTTTCCGATTCTGTGTCTCCCTCTCTCTCTGCCCCTCCCCCGTTCATGCTCTGTCTCTCTCTGTCCCAAAAATAAATAAACGTTGAAAAAAAAAAATTAAAAAAAAAAAAATTGGGGGAGGAGCATATTTCGTCCACAATAAACGACAACGAATGTGATTACCCTTCTCCCCCTACCCTAACCACCCTTGGAAGCACTCCATCTTTTTTTTGCAAGTTTATTTATTTATTTTGAGAGAGAGTGAGTGTGAGCAGGGGAGGGGCAGAGAGAGAGGCAGTGAGAGAATCCCAAGTAGGCTCTGTGCTGTCAGCTCAGAGTCCAACTCGGGGATCAATTCCACGAACTGTGAGATCATGACCTGAGCCAAAATCAAGAGTGGAACGCTTAACCGTCTTAACCCAGGCACCCCGATGGCCTCCGTCATTTTAAGTTTCGTTAATCTTGTAGGCAAAAAGTCTGTTTTTGGTGTCCGTGTTCATGAATGTGAGTAAAGCTAAGCAACTCTTCATTTGCTTAGAAAACCAAAAAGAGGATGCTTTCTCTTTTTTCCATGGATTTTCTCCATTTTCTTAATTTAATTTTATACACGCACTAGGCAAGGCTTGAAGCTTCTTGTCTTTCAAATAGGTGCAACTTGTTGTAACCCTATGTATTAAGCGAGGCAGCCCTCTCCACTGTTACGGTATCACCGTGATAACTTTGAGCTCTGTCAACTCAGCTAAGCTAGAACTCAACTTCCCCAAATTCCCTTTCCCGTTCGGTTCTGGGTTAGGGATGACTATGAGAAAAAATTACAAGGTGGAGGTAACACGGCGGCTCTTGGGCTTTGAAGGTCATCGTAGAGGGCAAGGTGTTCTCGCGTGTGGTTGGCTTGGGGCGTCAACCAGCACTGGGGCTTCCACGGCCTCTCTGAGTCCTGGGCCGGCTGCACACGTAGGTCATTGGCACCGAGCACCAGCTTCTCCAGCAGGTCACCTGCGGCATCAAGGTGGCGAGACACACTCACAGGTTCCAGTTGTTTCTCGTGGATTCCAGCTTATCCTCACTGGTTTACCCAAGTTTGTCCTTTTTCTCACCAGCTCCACATCCGTTTTTCTTCCTGGCTGCCCTCTGGTGACTCAGGGCCTAGCTCCCGTTGTTACTGGAGGTTCTATAATCAATCCTTTGTATCAGGGTTTCTCGGTTTCATTGCTGTTAACATCGGGGTTGGGTAATTCTGTTATGGGAGGCTGTCCTGTGCATTGTAGGAAGTTTAGCAGCATTGGGACCTCAACCGATTACATACTAGTGGACCTGCCCCTTAGTTGTGCTTGTAAAACATGTGTCCACAGGTTGCGAAATGTCCCTTGGGGCCAGGTCACCTCTACTGAGAACTGCTGTTCCGTGTCCTTGACGGTGGTTCCCCTCCTGTGATGCGACCCTGAGTGACACCATCACCTTTATCAAACGCTCTTTCCGAATTGACTTGGATCCCTCTCTTTATTCTCTTCCATGGATCAGCGCTATGTATTTGTGTCAGTACTATGCTTTTTTTAGTTATGACAGTTTAAAGCAGGAACAGAAAACCCACTGCATTGCTCTGTTTTTCACATTAACTCGGCATTTTTCACATATTTATTCACCCACATATGAGGTATCCCTGATTAATATGTAGTCATCCCAACCTTGAACATCCTGTTTATGCCATCCTATAGAGAATGGGTTTTTATTTTTACTGTTTTGAGAGGCGGTGAGGGGCAAAGAGAGAGAGACTCTGAAGCAGTCTCCATGCTCCACACAGAGCCCAATTCAGGGCTTGATCTCACAGACAGTGAGATCATGACCTGAGCCAAAATCAAATTATATAAACATATATTCATATATATATACATATGTATATGAAACAAACTATATATATGTGTATATATGTGTATATATATGTGTGTATATGTATATGTGTATATATATATATGTGTATATATGTGTGTATGTGTGTGGGTGTGTGTATATATATATATATATATGTGTGTGTGTGTGTGTGTGTGTGTGTGGGAAGGGGCAGAGAGAGAATCCCGTGCAGGCTCTGCACCATCAGTGTGGAGCCTGATATAGGGCTTGAAGTCATGAACCATGAGATCATGACCTGAGCCAAAATTAGGAGTCCTGAGAATGGGTTTTTAAACTGGAGTTCCTTCATGAGGGAAATACAAATCCAAACCACACTGAGATACCACCTCAGGCCAGTCAGAGTGGCTAAAATGAACAAGTCGGGAGACTATAGATGCTGGCGAGGATGTGGAGAAATGGGAACCCTCTTGCACTGTTGGTGGAAATGCAGACTGGTGCAGCCACTCTGGAAAACAGTGTGGAGGTTCCTCCAAAAATTAAAAATAGATCTACCCTAGGACCCAGCAATAGCACTGCTAGGAATTTACCCAAGGGATACAGAAATACTGATGCATAGGGGCACTTGTACCCCATTGTTTATAGCAGCACTCTCAACAATAGCCAAATTATGGAAAGAGCCTAAATGTCCATCAACTGATGAATGGATAAAGAAATTGTGGTTTATATACACAATGGAGTACTATGTGGCAATGAGAAAGAATGAAATATGGCCCTTTGTAGCAACGTGGATGGAACTGGAGAGTATTATGCTAAGTGAAGTAAGTCAGGCAGAGAAAGACAGATACCATATGTTTTCACTCTTATGTGGATCCTGAGAAACTCAACAGAAAACTGGGGGGGAAGGGGAGGAAAAAGTTACAGACGGGAGGAGGCAAACCATAAGAGACTCTTAAATACTGAGAACAAACTGAAGGTTGATGGGGGTGGGAGGGAGGGGAAAATGGGTGATGGGCATTGAGGAGGGTACCTGTTGGGATGAGCACTGGGTGTTGTATGGAAACCAATTTGATGATGAATTTCATATAAATAAAATAAAATAAAATAAAATAAAATAATAAAATAAACTGGAGTTCCTGACCCCCTTGAAGCTGTATATAAACTGTGTGTGTGTGTGTGTGTCCAGAGATGCTATAAAAAGTGATCACTCTGCCCATAACAGTTTGAAATCTCCCCACCTTTTCAGAATCTCCTACAAAGCACCTGACAGGCAAGTCAAGGTGGATAGTTCACAGGAAAGATGAATTCACAACCCTTCCTCTGAAATTTATGAGAGATGCTCTGCAGAGTAATATAGCCAAGGGACTCTCTCCTCAGGTCCAGCTAGCCACGATATGAACAGTGACAGAGACCTCTTTTCCTGTGTGACCAAGGGTGACCAAGGATCCAGAGTGTGCACTTTGGGGGGCACACACCCCCAAACAGGGGGACAAACCTCCCGCGTTAGCAGGCAAGGCCATTATGAAGCATCAGAAGAGCATCGTATCATATGTTCCTCTCTTATTTATTATTTATACTCCACCTGCTTCCAAAGGGATGTGACTTTTCAATGAAAAGCTCAGCTCTGAAAGAACCGTACAAACTCTAAAACTAAGGTCAGAGGACAAGAGCCAAGAAGGACAAGAGGCAACAGGGGAAGGGATAGAACAATTATAGGGTAATTATACCGGAAAGCAATGGCTTAGCGCCCACTTCCCATCATCCAAGAGGGAAAGAAGAAAGAAAGAATACACAATGGCATATAGTTCCCTTTAGCTAGTAAAAGGAAACAGGTCACCGGGAGAGGCATTAGCCACCACCCTAGAATTATGGCCTCTTTGGCCAGAAGAGAGCTAGGCAAGGGGAGGACAATAGGTGAGTCCCTCCCCAAACATCTGGCTGCCACAGGGATGTATGTCCATTTAAAAAGCACTAATTTTCTGTTATCTAAGGGTAAGAGTTGGAGAATTGTTCATTTTACTCACCAAATACGCACTGGGCACCTAAGCTGGCCAGACTTTGTAATGAGGATTTAAAATTAAGAGTAAGGGACCACCTGGGTGGCTCAGTCGGTTACTCATCCGACTCTTGATTATCAGCTCAAGTCATAATCTCACGGTTTGTGACATCGAGCCCTGCCTCAGGTTCTACACCGGCAGAATGGAGCCTGCCTGGGATTCTCTCTCTCCCTCTGCCCCTCCCTCACGCTCTTTCTCTCTCAAAATCAATAAATAAACTTAAAAAAAAGAAAATTAAATTAAGAATGAGGACTTGGTGCCTTCCTTCGGGGAGCTCACACTCAAGAAAGGGAGATGTGAGCCAACAGATGGAACGTGCCTTGCTGGGTGTCCAGTAAAGGATAACTTCAAACATGGCAGCACAGAAGGGAGCCACCAACTTCACTTGGGAGGGATGCCAGTGCCTGGAAGCCCAGGATGGGGCAGAGGCGAGCTCCCAGCTGAGGGCCTCGTTTGGGTACAGAAAGTGCAGAAGTGGGTAGCCAGTGTAGGCAGAAGGATGCAAGGTGGAAGGCATACAGTGTGGAGTGCATGGTCATGATGCAACAAGTGGGAGCTTGACAATGTGGCTGTAGTTAAATCATGAAGGGCTAAAGAATCTGGGCTTTGGTGTGAGAACCATCCAAGATGTTTAAGCAGGGAGTGATGAGCTCACATTGTGGGTTTTGTGCATTTGCTGAAGATCCTTAAATCCGTATTCAGAAACTTATAGAGAGTCCAAACTTGATCAACTTGGGTGCCTGGGTGGCTCAGTCGTGTGAGTGCCCAACTCTTGATTTTGGCTCAGGTCATGACCTCACGGTTCATGAGTTTGAGCCCCACATCGGGCTCTGTGCTGACAGCGTGGAATCTGCTTGGGATTCTCTGTCTCTCTCCTCCTCCCCCCGTGACCCCCACACATGCGTGTGCTCTCTCTCTCTCAAAATAAATACACTTTTAAAAAATAAATAAATACATACAAATAAAACTTTAAATTCAGTCAACAAACCCTCACCTGTAAGGACTAAGAGTTGAAACAAGGGCATTTCAGACAAGTTCAATGTTCTTTTGCAAAGCAGAACTGTGTGTCCTTCCTCATCATAAAACAGATAACAAGGAACTCTGGCCCAGCAATCCTCTTAGGCACAGCCAAGAAGAGAAGTAAAGTCAGCAGCGGGGGGCTGCTTCCAAGAATAAACCTAGGAGTTTGGGAAGAAAAAAAAAAAAGAAAAGATGCATTTGGAAGCCATCTAAAAATATATTCCTTGGTGAAGGACACATAGGTACTTTCTGCTTCTCTGTAGTTAAAAGAGCAAAAAAAAAATTGCCTTGTTCCCATTAGTACTGCAGGTTTCTAATGGGATATAAAGCTAAGGACAGCACAGCTGAATGAGCCCAGAATGGACAGGGACTAAGAACAGTGGTTCCAGGAAAAGCCCAGTGGTTTGTGGGGAACTGGGGCAGGAAATATATCTGTTATTTATTTACCTTTTTTTCCCCGAGAGATTGGGGGTTAGAGAGAATCTTAAGCAGGCTCCATGCTTGGTGAAGAGCTCCACACAGGGCTGGATCCCACACCCCTGGGATCATGACCTGAGCAGAAACCAAAAGTCGATGCTTAACCGACCGAGCCACCCAGGTGCCCCAGAAATGCACCTGTTCCAAATATTGGGGAGAAGGAAAGCCTAGGAGGCTGGGAAGAAGCAAGAAGCCAGAGAGCACTGCTCTTCCTGCTCTCTATGGGGAGGAAGAGGGGACCACTCACCTCCCCTCTGCCTCTGACAATCACCAGTTACCCTCTTCCTCCCTGACAAGTGTCAGCAGCCTCCGGTTCAGGGCGCATGGTCCTTGACCCGCTTCGCCAGCCTAGGATGTGTTCATTCCATGTGTTCTGAACCTGAAGCATCTGGTCAGAAAAAGGACATAGTTCCATAGTTTGAACATACAAGCGATTTAGGATACCAGAAAGCAGGTGTGGGCTGCAAAGCAGCCAGCCTACTCTCATTCTATGACTATCAAGACCCTGGCGGGTAGATCCTGAGAATTAATCTGGACGTCATACAGGAAGTCCTCCCTAACAGGGCTGAATGATGTCATACATTTATTTACCTTTTCAAAATTCAGAAGGGATTTATTTTCTCTCTGCTCTTTATTTATTTATTTATTTATTTTAATTCATGTTCTCTCAGCTCTGAGAACCAATCTTTGATAGTCTCCCATGGCTTTTATGACTCCCCCACAACTATGTCTCTGGCCGACTTTGCCTATGACCATTCAACACTTCAGATCTCCCAGAATCCCTTGCAGAGATAGATGTTCCTCAGAGCTTCTGACTCTGCTAGTAGAGATAAAACCGTTCTCTCCTTGGAGCTTGCCTCCTTTATTCTCTGACCCCATTTGGACTGGGATCCAAGATCCGGTTTTGAAAATGGCTACAAAGGAAGGAATAGCGCTTAGAGAAGAAACTTCAAACTGAAAGATTTTGTGCTCCCTAGACAAGCTGGTGGATGTGACATATTTTCTGGTCATGGTCCATCCTCCTCTTCCTGGCCCTCCCATCTCACTTGGCACCAACTTCCTATGTTCTCTCTGTCTCTCTAGGGCTCAGATTCTTCTTTCTCCTGGATCCTTCACCCAGGTTTTCCTGTTACCACTTTCCATGTTCCAGACCTTTCCTGAAGCCCCACCTTCCGTCACACCAGCTGGTGCTCCATTGCCTCACTTCCTGAACTCCATTATTAAATCTAGTGGTGAAGTCGCCCAGCTGTGAAAGCCCCTTCTGATGGCAGATTTTTGGGGGGTTTTTTGCCATGGAAATTAAAGACACTTATAGTGGCCATGACAATTATGAAACCAACAGTCACCACCAAAATGTGTTCACATTCAATATGGCTCAACTGAATGCTTTATTTTAGGGAATGATGATCCTTCCTAAGTTTTCATAAGGTTATATATAGGATTGTGTATTTGAGTAAAAGAGAAGTAATAAACACGGAGGGTATGTTAAATAGTACATTAAAAAATTTTTTTAGCGTTTATTTATTTTGGGGAGACAGACAGATTGTGAGTTGGGAAGGGGTAGAAAGAGAGGGAGACACAGAATCTGAAGCAGGCTCCAGGCTCTGAGCTGTCAGCGCAGAGCCTGACGTCGGGTTCGAACCCACAAATTGTGAGATCATGACCTGAGCTGAAGTCGGATGCTCAACCGACTGAGCCACCCAGGCGCCCCTAAATAGTACATTTTAAATCTATGACAAATCTGAGCTACATTTGTGCTAATTTGCATTTTTCCAGTCTTATTCTTTATTTAAAAAAAATTTTTTTTAACATTTATTTTTTAGAGAGGGAGAGAAAGAGAGACAGAGTGTGAGCACGGGAGGGGCAGAGAGACTGAGACACAGAATCCAAAGCAAGCTCCAGCCTGTGACTCGGTCAGCACAGAACCCGATGTGGGGCTGGAACTCATGGACTGTGAGATCATGACCTGAGCCGAAGTCAGACGCTTAACCAACTGAGTCACCCAGGTGCCCCGAGTTTTATTCTTTATTAAATGAAGTTGACCTAGACCTTTTTTCCCCCCTACAATCTTTAAATTAGTTCAAATTCCTTGTAACACAAGCTACACACAAGTGCCAGATTAAATGAAAGACCCTCTAAGTCTCAACGCTAATAGCAAATGGCTGTCTTTTTCCCAAGCACATATACACACACTCTTATGACTTTGGTCTGTTACATAGTTTTATAATAATTATATGCATAAATGGGTACCCTTAGAAAAATGTGCAATGCTGCATTCTTTTCCTCTTTTCAGTTTAAATCCAAGTTAGTTAACATATAGTGTAATAATGGTTTTAGGAGTAGAATTTAGCGATTCAACACTTACATAGAACACCCAGTGCTCATCCCAAGTCCCCTTCTTAATGCCCATCACCCATCTGGCCCATCCCCCCACCCAACACCCCTCCATCAACCCTCAGTTTGTTCTTTGTATTCAAGAGTCTCTTATGGTTTGCCTCCCTCTCAGTTTTTATCTTTTTTCCTTCCCTTCCCCTATGTTCACCTGTTTTGTTTCTTAAATTCCACATGAGTGTGATTCTATGATTGAACAAGAAGCTGCTTCTGCCGCTAGAGCATACATTTGGTGTGTGTGCTTCCCGCACCCTTTCCCCGTTTATTCCTAGTAACGGCGCCCCGATTCCCTTTGCAGAACTTCATTTCATGCCTCCTTGACAGGACTACTGCTCAGGATGACCTTATCTGTCATAAATAAGGGGTGGTCACAGGACCTTAAATGGGACAAGCTGGCTTTCCTTGAGCGAAGTAAAGGAAAGCAGTAGAAAACAATTGATCCAAAATTCATTAATAATTAATAAATAAATAAATGCCCCCCCCAAAAAAAAAAAGCCGTGCATTAATTCTGGAGATCTAGATCTCCACAACTAGTCTGGTTCCTCTCTCTCTTGTCCTTTCTAAGGCCTAAAAAACTATCCAGTAAAGTACCTACTCTATCCCTCCTACCTCGTTTTTCATTCTCCCTTAGATGAATTTGTAGGGCAAAAAGCCCTAATTACCATTTCTTACCTCAAAAAAACGGTAAACTGGGGACACCTGTAGGCTCAGTTGTTTAAGCATCCGACTCGTGGTTTCAGTCCAGGTCATGATCGCATGGTTCGTGGGTTCGAGCACCTCACTGGACTCCGCGCTGACAGTGCAGAGCCTGCTTGGGATTCTCTCTCTCTCTCTCTCTCTCTGCCCCTCCCCCACTCATGCTCTCACTTGTTCTCTCAAAATAAATAAATAAACTTCACATTTTAAGAAAAGGAAGACTTGGAAGACATTACTTTAGACCACGTGGTCTCTAGGAGGGTTGGGTGTGTTCCCTGAGAAAACAGGAAGTGGTGGTAGAATTTCCAGCACATGAGAGAGCCTCCCTGTTGTTCTACCCATAGGCTCCCCCTGGAGGGATGATCAAAGGGCTGAGGGTAACACTTGACACACACCTGTGGAGATGCTCAGCAGGAGTACCCAACTCTTTCTGTGGTCAGGAGGGTTGAATCCGCCCAAGTAGCTCCGCCATGGCCTTGCTGGTTTCCTGTGAGGGCAACCCCACAGAAAGTGGCCAGCGGCCATGTTGGCCTGGCTGTAAACAGTGGAGGGTGCGCTAAGGGCCTTCCCCACAGGAAGCCCAGGGAGGAGCTTTCCCCTCGTCCCCTCTGAGGAGTCTCTGGCTCCCGGCTCCTCTCCCAGTTCTGGACAAAAGGGGGATGAAACTGAATCAACTGTGGCCAGAGGCATAAGTACCCTGAAGCTAGGGGCACCTGGGTGATTGAACTTCCTACTTCTCAATCTCATGGCTTGTGAGATAGAGCCGCATTGGTCTCTGAGCTGTTAGCAGAGAGCCTGCTTCGGATCTTCTGTCCCCACTCTCTCTGCCCCTTCCCCGCTTGTGCCCTCTCTCAAAAATAAATCTTAAAAGAAGGAGGAGGAGGAGGGAGGAGGAGGAGAAGGAGAAGAAGGAGAAGGAGAAGGAGAAGGAGGAGGAGGAGGAGGAGGAGGAGGAGGAGGAGGAGGAGGAGAAGGAGAAGTCCCCTTCCTGAAGCTAGGAAAGCTCAAACTTCAGGACCGGGTACTGATACCAAGCCCTTCTATTCTCATAGTAAATAACGATTCACTTGTATACCTAAATCTGTAAGGTTCTTTTACATTTTATTTTTCATAAAACAGTCCCTCCGGATTGCGTAAGCATCGTACCCCACCACACTTGGATCTATCCTGAGTGTTTTACAAACAGGAAAGAGAAAATGAGGAAGCGCAGAGCCCTGGGCACAAAATTAAAAGCTGAAAATGACTTTTGCTTTTGAAATGGAAGAGAATTGTAACCAGGGTGTGTCAGGACACTCCCTGCTTTCTGTCCCACCACGGGTGTCCCTCATTACCTAATGGGGTTGGGGGGGGGGGGTAGTGTGCCCCTGGTGAGCAGAGAAAAACGCTTCAGGGTCCTCCGGGGCCGGAGGAATTGTCTGTGGTCTGCAATTGGCTCCTTCTAGCACTCAGCGCGGAAGGTCAGGTCGCTGCCAGGTGACCAGGAAACAGGTGCTTCCTCTTTGGAAGGACTACCCCGCATCCTCCTCAGAAGGAGCCCACTCTGAACTCCGCAGGGCACTTTGCTGAAGGTTCAGGAAGGTGTCCTCCGGCAGAAGAGCCGGAAGAAATGGCTTTATTTAACTAACTTTGTTCCCTCGGTGGTGAAGAACAATACCCCAGAGTTTGGCCTGCAGGGATGTCCTCGACACAGGTGTTTGGTTCTGGCCTAGAGCAGTGGCCAGTTCATGCTGTGCTCCTGGGGGAATTAGAAAAAGTAAGCTCTCCAGGCTCTCTCGATGGTGCTGGATGTACTTACTACCTGGGTTGGCGGGTGGAGCATGGCTGGGATTCCCGTCAAACTGATGAGCAAGCTGAGGCCAAAACACAAGCTATCACCCCGCCCCCCTCCTCCAGGTGGGACATGTGTGATATTGCTCAGGCACTCCCAACTGCCCAAGGACAAAGGAAAGGACAGAACACCAATAGTTAACTGATAGAGATCACAGTCCTGCAGGACAGGAGTCTCCATCAATTTGCAAATATCTTAGTAAATTACAAGAAAAAAAAGGCAATCTTTTTTTCCTATAGCCTAATCTCCAGAAACCTACAGACTGAGTTTTCTGGAGCCCCTAATATCACCGCCCTCCCCTCCCATAGTTGATGTGGGGAACAAAGGCAAGAAGGAAATGGCAGGTAAAATTCACTTCTTTATAACCTGCAACCCATTGACAAATGCTTGAGGCCAATATAGAGTAGAACCTTTCTCTAGGACCCCCCCTCCCGTCCTAATGTTAATGCCTTACTAGAGGGAAAACAACCATAGCGGGACAAAAGCAAGGCCTCAGGTATTTTAGGAGTCCTCTTTAGCATATCAAAGTCCCTCTGGAGGCCTCCCTTTGACCTTACCTCCCCCAACTCCATCTTAAATAGTCACTCTTCACAACCCCAGTGCAGCTCTTTCTGCCCATGGGTCCTGTGTCCCTGCTTTAATAAAATCACCTTTTGCACCAAAGACGTCTTCAGGAATTCTTTCTTGGTCGTTGGCTCCAAACCCCCGCGGCTCCAAAACCCCATGAAAATCACTCCACCAGCTCACTGATACTCAAGAGTGTAAATGACCTCACCTGCTCTATCTCAGGACACTTCTGTAGCTCCTCCCCCCCATCTGCTTGGGTACAACGCCCCTCCCCGCCCCCCCCACCCAGATGAATCAGCAGGGCCATTGTGAAGGCAGTCTCCTGGAGCCCTGTGACCGGTGCTTCTCTGTTCCATGCACAGAAGGGAATCCCTTGAGTTTCCGCACCACTGATGGCTCAAGCTACCTTATGATCACCTGAGAGCAAACAACCTCACCCAAGAAGAATTCTCGTGTCCTTCTGAAATCAATACGATCCTGTTTCATACAAAGCGTGCTTACCTTTTTGTATTACCAATCGTTAGACCCTGCTCAAAGCCACGAGAATTCTGGCATTATTACCTGGCAGGAAATAGCGCCACCTCCAAAGAGTCCCGCTTTGCTATCAAACCCCCAATCACAAATAAAGATGGAGGGGAGTTTCAGCACGTGACACCACAAAATGTTTTTTGGGTTTAGCAGGAGACAAAAGCTCCGGTCCCTTCTACGTGCCACGATTCACATCATCCTGCCCCGGAACAGTTAGGTGTCTGGGCTATTTAATATATGCCGCATTTACTATGGAGTGTGGAAACTGTAAGGTCCATTAACTATTGCTAGGGCAATGCAACGTCAACTCAAAGGCACACGAGCATCAACATTTATTTCTCCCTGGTGCGTCTGCAGATCGGCTGGGGTTGAGCTGATCTAGGCAGGGCTCAGCTGGACTGGACTCCAAGCTCCTTCACCACCGGACTCTTATCTTCCTGGTCCAGCAGCTCTGTGGGGCATGTTGCTCTCATGGTAAAAATTGGGACAGTAAGTGCATAAGCTCACCCATAAAAACACATTTCAAGCCTCCATTCATGTTGTATCTGCTAATATCCCAATGGCCGAAGCAACTCACCTGGCCAAGCCCAAATCAAGTAACCCAGCCCATGATCAGTGGGGCAGAAAAATATATTCTTGCCTCTCATGGAAGGAATACCAACGTTCTGTGGCAAATGGTACACAGAAAAGGGTGAAGAATTGAAAGTAATCAGCCACTGACCATAGGGAGGCAGGAAACAGGGAAAGATGGCAAAAGAAATAAGATTTTTAGGGATTGGCTTTGAGCCAGGTACTTGGCTGTGCGTTTCAGGCTCAAAATTCTATTTAATGTTCACAAGAACAGGGGCACCTGGGTGGCTCAGTCAGTTAGGTGTCTGACTTCGGCTCAGGTCATGATCTCGTGGTTCGTGAGTTTGAGCCCTGCATCTGGCTCTGTGCCGACAGCTCAGAGCCTGGAGCCTGCTTCAGGTTCTGTGTCTCCCTCTCTCTCTGCCCCACCCCTGCTTGCACTCTGTCTTTGTCCCTCAAAAATGAATAAATGTTAAATAAATTTTTTTTAATATTCACAAGAACCCTTTATTAAAAATGGGGCACACCTGGGTGGCTCAGTCAGTTAAATGCCCAGCCCTGGATTTCAGCTCAGGTCACGATCCCAGAGTCATGGGATCGAGTCCCGTGTCTGGCTCCATGCTGAGTGTGGAGCCTGCTTGGGATTCTGTCTCTCCCTCTCCACACCCCACCCCCCTCTCTCTCTCTTAAAAAAAAAAAAAAATGGAAAACTGACATCTAGATATCTAGGTGGGAAAGCTGGTGAGCAACCGAGCTGGAATTTGCACATAGGTCCAACGGACTCCAGACTCTGCCAAGAGGCAGAGATAGCAGCATCTTTAGCTGCCTCTTGCTCTTTCAGAACTACAGATGGATATTGAGCCAGAAAGAGGTAAATAAACTGTGATCTTTTCAAACCCAGGCTTCTCCCAAAGGGCTTGAAGCAGGGACATTATGCCTGAAGCAATAATTGGAGTCCAATGACCCGAGTCCTCTGTCATTAGGCTGTAGATTGGCTGCTTGCTTATTCCCAGGGCTCTTTCGGGCATTCGAGCCCATCTGAGGCAGACAACCTTGCCTTCAAATCTATGTTATAGTGGGATCAAGAACCATTTTCAAGTCCTCTAGAACGAGTTCACATTTGTACCCTTTTTTTGTTGCTGTCTGGCATTTGGCTCCCTGCATGTTAGTGCAGATGGTCAAGTATGAGAGAAAGCAGAGCATGTTACCAGGGCCCCGGGTGTAGCTGTCAAGCCCTTAGCATCAAGTTTAAGATGCACTTGGATGCTCTTAGGAAGAACGCAACGGGACACGGAAGTGTGTGGCCGCTGTATTCACTTAGTTGGCGCTGAATACATGCTTTGCAAAAGAACAAATTCATGGACGCAGCCGTGCTGCATTTCGAGCCATAAGTTCATGGGCCCAGAAGGATGACTGTGATTCTTCTCTACCACCAATATGCTTCCACTCGGAGAAAAACGCTCCCTCTGAGGTTTGTCCCAGCGTGCCCACGCTCTCTCCCCCACTTCAGCCATCCCTTGACGCCCCGGTGACGCCCTTGTATTCACTGCTGATTTGGCCTCCTGCATTACAACCTTTCCCTGTTCTGCTAGGGATCGGGGATACCACCGTGAAGGATCATGTGGTACCTGGGCCTTACAGGTGCCACCTCTGTCAACTCCGGCAGCCTCACTCAACCTTCCTTACCCATGCCCACCTCCCGTGGGCGGGTCTCGCAGTCTAGCACCGCCTCCTCACCGTTTTCAAATGCAGGTCAGAGCCACTGGTGAGTCACAAAGTTAGTTTCAGGGACGTGCAGCATTTTTGCCAAATAAAATAGAAAAGAAAATACCTGACAGCCTTCCACGTAATAAGGGGGTATTTTTCTCGTGCAACTTTTGTTTGAATTATATGTATTGAGAGGTATACGGGGCGGTGATAGCAGATTTTTTTTTCCCCGAAGGTTATGGTCAAAAAAAGCTTGAAAGATACTTTTCTTGGCACTTTTTTTTGTTTTTTTTTTTTTTTTGCAGAACATTCCATTTTTTTTAGTTGAGTTATTTATTTTGAGAGACAGAGAGAGAGAGCATGCAAGTGAGAGGGGAGAGGCAGAGACAGAGAATCCTGCACCAAGAGTGCAGAGCCCATTGTGGGGCTCAAACTCACACACTGCAAGATGATGACCTGAGATGAGAACAATAATCGGACCCTTGGGGCGCCTGGGTGGCGCAGTCGGTTAAGCGTCCGACTTCAGCCAGGTCGTCCGACTTCAGCCAGATCTCGCGGTCCGTGAGTTCGAGCCCCGCGTCGGGCTCTGGGCTGATGGCTCAGAGCCTGGAGCCTGTTTCCGATTCTGTGTCTCCCTCTCTCTCTGCCCCTCCCCCGTTCATGCTCTGTCTCTCTCTGTCTCTCTCTCTGTCCCAAAAATAAATAAACGTTGAAAAAAAAATTTAAAAAAAAAAAATAATAATCGGACCCTTAACCGACTGAGCCACCCAGGCACCCCCAAAACACTCCATTTTTATTTTTTTATTAAAAAAAATTTTTTTAAGGTTTATTTATTTTTGACAGAGTGAGAGACAGAGCATGAGTGGGGGAGGGGAAGAGAGAGAGGGAGACACAGAATCCCAAGCAGGCTCCAGGCTTTGAGCTGTCAGCACAGAGCCCAATGCTGGGCTCAAACTCACAGACTGCGAGATCATGACCTGAGCTGAAGTCAGATGCCTAACTGAGCCACCCCGGAGCCCCAGAGAACATTCCATTTTTAAAATATCATTCTCTCATAGCTCCCTCTAAGGAATGGCACCTGCTCACTCTCTACTTTTCAGACACCCATTGTTGCAACACTTATGGTTACATGTGGCCCATTAGCACGGCAGGTGGAAAACTAAGGACTGGGATATTGTTGCCTTATAGATCTCTTATTCTATCCCAATCCCCTCTGAAAGACACACACACACACACACACACACACACACACACACACACACGATACTGTCCTGCACTCATGCACAAATTGTCTAGTGGGTATGGCATGAATACACACACCTTCACACTGCAGTGGATACTGAGACAGAGAGTGAGTTTCCCACATGAGCTGACATGGGGACAGAACAGGCACACCACGTGTAGTCAAATGAGCCTACCGGAAG
Source organism: Leopardus geoffroyi (assembly GCF_018350155.1). Lineage (NCBI taxonomy): Eukaryota > Metazoa > Chordata > Mammalia > Carnivora > Felidae > Leopardus > Leopardus geoffroyi. The sequence continues at coordinate 94,847,561 of NC_059326.1, read as the reverse complement.
TCACACGTGAAAGTGTGTGTGTATCCGGGGCAAGGAGGTATGGACTCATGACATTAACACAAGAGGCATATTTGGGTTTTCTTCAAGATGACAGAGTCATGACCCAGAAAGAAAAGCCCCAGTATTACAAATTTGAGCTGTAATATAAACTCTGAGTCAATGTAAATGGTAAATCCAAATTTTCTCTTGGGTGGTAGGATATAGCACGATTTCTCAACCTGGAAACTATTGATATTTTGGGCTGGATAATCCTTTTTTGGGGAGGGTGGGGGGCTGTTCTGTGCATTGTAAGTGGCCTGGCCACTGCCCACTAGATGCCAGTACCACCCCCTCCCCACGGTGACAACCAAAAATGTCTCCAGACACTACCAATTGTGCCCTGGGGGCAAAATCATCCCAGTTAAGAACCACTGGAAAAAAGCAAAACCAAGGTCATGAGGTGTCCCATGGTTGATGAGTTCCTCTGTGGCTATGATATCCTTTAGCCCGCACAGCAGCCCTACAAGGTAAGACTGGCCCTGTTAGTGTTATGCCCAGAATTCGTGATCCACAAAGACCACCAGGGAGCCGAGTCTAATGAGCTAGCTCAAGCTCAAGCCCCTACCTGCACCGATGCGGCGGTGAGATGCCAGGGAGAGAGAGCGAGTTTCAAAAGCACAAAGGTTTTATAGGGGTCTAGGGGCAGTTGGTGAGGTAATGGTTGTGGCCTCAGCCGATTGGCTGGGGAAGGGTCATGGCCTTGGCCGATTGGCTGGGGAAGGGTCGGAGTCCTGTTACGCAGGTCGCAGAGCGTGTTTTGATCCGGAAGTTTGAATGGGTGATCGGGAGGTTACTCAAGGGGAGGAGGCGTGGTCTGAGGTTTCTGCGATTTTCCCGGAAAGGGGGCATGTCGGGGACATAGTCACTCAAGGTAGAGGACACAGAACAAGATGGAGTCAGCCAGCGTAGGTCTGCTGTTTCATTAGAACTTTCCATGGTCGCAGTGACCCATCGCCTAGGTATCCCAGTGCTCTTGGGAGCTCTGCCTCAGCCACCCAACTCTGAAGTAGATGACCAGTGGCTTCAGATTGTGCATCAATCACAAAATGAGTCACCTTTTACCCATTCTCAGTCATTTGGCAATGTTAAGACAGGAATCAAAATACTACAAGACAAGACACTGAAAGTACTTTAGGAGGCCACGTTTGGATATTCTAGCCCCACCTTGAACTACAAGAGAACACAGATTATTAACATCATTAACCTTCCTTATTTATGGGACGCTGACACCCAGAGAAAAAGAAATAACCTCCCCTATGTCAAACATGTATCAGTGGTGCCCCCTGCTCTCGCGCCTTGCTCTCTGACCCCAAGACTGACCCCACTGACCCCTGACCCTAAGTACTCAAGGAACGTAAACGCAACCTATTACAGTCCCAGTCTGCCAGCATCCCAATTCCAAATTCCTGACAGCAAGTCACAATGGGGCTCTTACGTGGGGGCATTGCACCATGCCAGGGGCACCACTCACACAGACCATGGAAATCCTATGGTACTTGATTCCAGAGTATGAACAGGGCTTCAGGGACCAGCCCATGGATAAAGAGCAAATCTCTGCGAAGGTGGTAACAAATTAGACAGGTTACCTCTACAGATGTCGACTGAAGTGATCTCACACAAATCACGAGACTTCTTGATGCTTCAATGATCCCATCTCAGTTTGGCGATTGTAAAACATGGCCCCCTGATTCCCTGCCACTCCCCCCAATGGAAGGTAGAAGCCTTTGTGCCTACCCCTTCAATCTGGGCTTTGTGACATTCTGACCAGTAGAATTTGATATAAATTCTGCTATGGCAGTGTCTAGACTCAGGTCTTTAGAAAAAAATGGCAAATTTCACTCCGTGTCTCTTGGATGCGTGCTCTTCATGCCTGGCCACCATACTCAGAGGAAACCCAAGCATTCCTGGAGAAGCCCACCTGTCCAATAGTCTCTGCTTATCTTTCGTGGAGCTGAGATGAGCCTTCCTCAATGGAGCACATTCCCAGTTGGAAACCCATGTGGTTAAAACAATAATTGTTAGTGTTTTCAGCCACTGTGTTTCAGGGTAGAGGTGGTCGGGTATGCAGCGATAACCGAGAACGCTCATAATCTCAGCCTTCCTGGTAGAGGGTATTAGGTAATCCATTGAGATACAGTATGAAAAGTGAAAGCTCTTGGTACATCGGAGAGCATCAAGTCAGCTTTAATTTGTATGATTCCAAGGTAAATGGCAGCAAAGCTGTGGTTCTCCTGGCCAAGTCAGCAGCTGGCTCGTGTTCAGGGGAGAGGAGGCAGTTGCTAACAGCAGCCAGCACAGAAGCCAGGCTGGTGAGGATTGGGGCAAGGAGAAGGCACAGTCACAGACCGCTGTGGTTTATCAAGCCTCAGGGCAAAAGATGACCCTGGGAGGTTGTCTGAGACCCTTCCTCCAGACAGATACATGAAGAATATCGATTTTATTTTAAAGGTTCTGGAAGGAAACAAATGTCCGTGTCTAGCGGTAAGTTTGAGTTATTCTGGATTCTTGGTCAGGAAATACTAAACCAAGTCTCTCTGGCTTCCTACGTGGCCCGTATCTTTGGGTTGCGGTGTCAGATAAATTTGGGGACACAAGTAGGCAGGCACATCCTTGGCCACAGTGATTCTGGCCGGGAGGGTGTTTCTAAAAGTCTCAATCACTGCAAAGGACTGTTGTATCGTTGTCTCAAAAAAAAAAAAAAAGTTTCATTAGAACTTTCTAATGTAGAAGTCTGACAGGCCACGTCCCAATTTGGTGATGGAAATCCATACATTATTTTGCCCATTGGGTGCAAATACCCCGGGAGAGATCTTTCTGAACCACGTTCAACGTCTGGTCATTGTCCTTCGTTTTTTTTCTCCTTTGCAGTTCAGAGAAGGTGAGTCCTGAACACGCTGAAGTTCAAGTCCAGCCGTGCCTGCAATCAGCCCCGCCTTGTGCATTGCAGCCTACCGGAGTCCCCACATTTTGTGTGTGCCAAAGGCCATCTGAGCTGGCTTTTCTGTCACTTGCAGTCAAGAGTCCTAACTGACCAATGCGTACAAAGAAAATTCCCCAGGGTGACCGAGGCAGGAAACTCACATGGTAAATCCTTTACTCTGTAAATATCATGAAGACCCCACCCAAGTGGGACCACTTTTATTTTCTCTTCTATCCCCCTTTCTCTGCCTGGTGGGGGACTCCTGGGCTTCCACATTATTTTCCTTCTCAGTGGGGAGGCCCCTAGTCCCCACCTCAACTCGGCTGCACTCACTCTCTCCCTCTTTCTCTCCAGCAAGTTTCGACCACACCAGCGAATGCTCATCAAAGAACCTCAGGCCATGAAGTAGTAAGGTACAAGGAAGTAAAGTCTGTGAAAATGTCTAGCTACTTTCAAACCAGCTCCTAAAACCCCAGCGAGTCAGCAAAGGGCACATGCTGTCCCCAGGCCCGTGATGGGGCAGGAGAAGGGCCGCCCCCCCCCCCCACCTTTGACAACTGCGAGCTCAATGCCTGTATTTTCTGGAAATATCTCAGTTTTGAATATCCTATCCTGTGGACAAACGGTGCATCCCACTTTGGCGTCACGAAAATACGGTGACTGTTCGTAAAGCATCACCCCAGCTAGCCTGTGTCAGGAAACGCGGCTCCCATCGCAGAGGGTAGGGGCTGCCCTGTTGTACCACGGGGCTTGTCTGCACTGTCACTGTCCCAACCAAACCAGGGAGGCTCGGAGGTGGCAGGCTGCAGCTCTCAAAGCTCTGAGTACAGAGAAGGCCATGCAGAAGAAGAAGACAGTTCTTGGTACCCCTGGACTTAATTACCAAAGTATGGCTCTTCAGATGACTTATAGTGCTACACAAATGCTATTTTCTTTTAAGATTTTATATTTAGGGGTGCCTGGGTGGCTCAGTTGGTTAAGCATCTGACTCTAGCTTGGGTCATGATCTTACAGTTCGTCGATTTGAGCCCGCGTCAGGCTCTGTGCTGACAGCTCAGAGTCTGGAGCCTGCTTTGGATTCTGTGTCTCCCTCTCTCTCTGCCTCTTCCTCCCCTCAAAAAATGAACAAACATAAAAAACAATTAAATTGTCATGTCTCATAGAGGGAGGTGGGTGGGGGGAATGGGCTAGATGGGCAATGGCCACTAAGGTGGGCACTTGTGATGAGCCCTGGGTGGTACATGTAAGTGATGAATCACTAAATTCTACTGCTGAAACCAATATTACACTGTATGTTAACTAACTAGAAATTAAAAAAAATTTTTTTTTAATTGTCATGGTGTTTACAAGCTGTAAGCCATTTCACAGATATTATTGCCTGAGATGACACCAAACTACTGACAAAGTTGGCCAAGTAAAATTAAAATATTAAATAAATAATGGCTCAACGGGGTGCCTGGGTGGCTCAGTTGGTTAAGCATCCAACTTCGGCTGGGGTCATGATCTCACGGTTCGAGAGTTTGAGCCCCACGTCAGGCTCTGTGCTGACAGCTCGGAGCCTGGAGCCTGCTTCGGATTCTGTGTTTCCCCCTCTCTCTCTGCCCCTCCCCTGCTCACAGTCTGTCTCTCTCTGTCTCTCAATAATAAATAAATGTTAAAAAAAAATTTTTTTTAAATAATGGCTCAGCAATCTATTGTAATGACAAAAACCATACGGGTGGTAGAGAAAGGCAGGGAATTCGGTAAACTCTGCCCTCAGCTATCGCTCTAGCATCTTCAAAGGGGTCTGCTTCTCTGGACCACATTCCTTCAGAGTATTATTCAGTTTTGCTTAGCCTCCATGTCTCACCCACCCTCAGAAGAACACAGAAACGTCACAGGTGGCTATGTGAAAACAGTGCCTGGGTAGTTGGGCTCACAAGAACTTCCTAAACTGCACCGAAAGAACAGTGAGTCACATTATTAAATGGACCACAGCGGTGGTGTAAGTTTTACGTGATTCTAACTAACACATACTACGTAGGCTTCATGGTAAGGCATAGAATAAAAGGTTCATCTTATTGCAGCATTGTTTACAATGGCTAAGATATGGAAACAGCACAAGTGTCCATCGACTGATGAATGGATAGAGATGTGATATCTATATATCTATAGATAGATAGATAGATATACACACACACACAAAGGAATACTACTCAGCCATTGAAAAGAATGAGATTGTGCCATTGCAGTAACATGGAAAGACCTAGAAGGTATTATGCTAAACGATGTAAGTCAAACGGAGAAAGACAAATACCATATGGTTTCCTTATATGTGGAATCTATTTTTTTTTTCAATGTTTATTTATTTTTGGGACAGAGAGAGGCAGAGCATTAACGGGGGAGGGGCAGAGAGAGAGGGAGACACAGAATCGGAAACAGGCTCCAGGCTCTGAGCCATCAGCCCAGAGCCTGACGTGGGGCTGGAACTCACGGACCGCGAGATCGTGACCTGGCTGAAGTCGGACACTTAACCGACTGCGCCACCCAGGCGCCCCTGTGGAATCTAAAAACAAAACACAGGGGCGCCTGGGTGGCTCAGTCGGTTAAGCGTCCGAATTCGACTCAGATCGTGATCTTGCGGTTTGTGAATTCGATCCCTGAGTTGGGCTCTGTGCTGACAGCTTGAAGCCTGGATCCTGCTATGGATTCTGTGTCTCCCTCTCTCTCTGCCCCCTCATGCTTTTGCTCTGCCCCTCTCTCTCAAAAATAAATAAATAAGAACAACGCAAACAAATGAAGAAACAAAGAAGCAGAAACATACCCATAAATACAGAGAACACAGTGATGGTTGCTGGTTGGGGCAGGGTCGATGGGCAAAATGGGTAAAGAGGAGTAGAAAGTCTGGGCTCCCAGCTATGCAATGAGAAAGTCAGGGCACCTGGGTGGCTCAGTCGGTTAAGCATCTGACCCCATTTCTGCTTAGGTCATGATTTCATGGTTCATGAGATCAAGCCCCACAATGGGCTATTTGCTTCCAGTGCAGAGCCTGCTTGGGAGTCTCTCTCCTCCTCTCCCTCTGCCCCTCCCCTGCTCTCTCTCTCTCTCTCAAAATAAATACATAAACATTTAAAAAGAAAAGCCACCAGGATAAAATGTACAGAATAGGGAATATGGTCAAATAAAAAAGAAAATAACATCAAAGTCTCATCTGTTCACTACTTTGTATCGACTCCGGTTCAACGCTTTTTAACTTTTGCTTCAGGGGAGAGCAGTGCTAGATGTCCAGAGTGGGAGAGACTGGAGGGTCAGTGCGGGGTGGTTGACACTTTCCACACTCAGGGAGGTCCCTGTCTAGTCACAGGAAGGATGGCAAAGCCACACAACCTGTTTTATCCACAATTCTCCAGCCCAGGTGCGGACACCCTGCAGTCACTCTTGAGGGATTAATGCTCAGGGGACCATATATGTCTACGTCTCTATATCTATACCTATTGCAAAGCCAGGCAAAAGAGCCTCTCAGATCACAGAAGTAAATCTTAGGGAAAAAAAATCACAGGCTTAGAACGAGTTGTCACCCCGAGGGATGCACCGGAAGTAAAGCCTCAGCCTGAATGCCAAAGTCAGAAAACCCAGATTCAGACCTTGTCTGTCTCGTTTCCCGGCTACATGATGTTAGTTGACTTACTTCTTCTATCCTTGGCTCTGGTTTCCTCATTTTTAAAAGTCCATTAGCACGCCAATCTCCCAGAGTTCTTGTGACAATTCAGCGAGATTAGTTGATGTAGAGCCCTTGGCTGACAGTTGGGCAAAAGCTGACTGTTCATTCCCTTGTTCCCTCCTCCTTCCCTCCCTCAAATGCACAAGCCCGTGGGAGGAAGGGGAGCTGGTGGCTGCCAGGAGGGGGGCGGGGTGGGGGGGGTGCAGAGATGGCGGGATGCTTGGCTGTGGTTTTTGTAGGCAGAAAGCTGCAGCTATACTCCCCTTAGAGACAGGAACGAACGCTTTGCTGTGCTCTCAGGGAAACCAGCTCCTTGACACCATCTGGCCACGAGGAAGGGGGACCTCACGGAGGAGACAGGTCAGGCGAGGGCAGAGAGAGCTGGGCTGAGGCCAGCGGCCAAGGCTGTGCTTCCCAGCCTGCTCTGCCCAGGGGCCCCTCCCTTACCAGAGGATGCGTTTTGGATTTTGCATCCTATGGACTTTCTCTCCAGTCCACAGGCCTGCTTGGCATCCAGACTCCAAGTGATGAGCTTGACCATTGGCTGGTCACATGGCTTGGACGCCGTCCAGACTGTGCAGTTGGGATGGATGCGTCAGCTACAGCCATGGTGCAGGGCATCTGATTCAAGGGTAGAAAGGAGATGTTTGTAGGTTTTGTCTCTTTTATTATTTTAGAAAAATGAGGGGTTGCCTGGGTTAGCTCAGTTGGTTAAGCATCTGACTCTTGGATTCCTCTCAGGTCATGATCTCATGGTTGGTGGATTCGAGCCCCGTGTTGGACTCTGTGCTGGCCATGCAGAGCCTGCTTGGGATTCTCTCTCTCTCTCCTTCTCTCTCTGCCCACCACCCCCGCCCCCAAAAGATAAATAAATAAACTTAAAAAAAAAAGAAAAATGAATATATGCCAATATCAATAGACAGAGCAGCCAACTGAAAAGCCACCAGTGACCTCACCCCTTGGAGATAACCATTGCAAGTGAATCTAATCTAGAAACATCGCCATCCTCCTTCAGCTAAAAACTAAATTACTCTGTAACTCTTGTTCCTTCTAAGACATTTCCTTCCAATATAACAAGGCTCCCGACACATTTCAAGACGATTTGGGGCTCTTGGTTCTGGGTCCCGGGGCCAGATGTGCCCTTCAGAGGCCAGGGCTGGTGAGGGGTGTCTGTCACATTCTGCCAGGAGCAAAAGAGCCGTCCCATCCTTGGCCTCAAGAAACCAGCAGAGAGGAGGGATGGGGGTTGCCCCATCCAGATTTCTGCAACCAGAGGAGGATGGGCAAAGACAGAGACAGAAATGCACGAAAAAGCCTTAGCACCCCGCATTTCTCTCCTGCCTCCCGTTAATATACTCTGGGCATGTCCCCCCAACTGCAAGGCCTCTCAAGGGCAGCCCGTGCTGCTGGCGTCTGCATTTTGAAGAAGGATGGGGTGGGGTTTGCAATTACTCCATATTGCTATGAATTAGAGTAATACTCAATTAGCACATTGTGCATTTAAATGACTTATTTATGATGCATAATTGATACAGTTGCGTCTACACAGCCTTGCTGAGTCACATGAAAAGTTTCAAGGCCTCAGATGACGACTAAGCTTCCTCTTGGCACTTGGCACCCTTGCCACCTGCCCTTTTGGGGCCTGTTCCACCCAAGAGCCGGCGGCTCTTGCCTGGGTTTGTGACTTTCAAAGCAAAAATGGCTGCCTCTCAGCTGCTGAGAAGCCAGGGCAAGGCCTTGTATTCTTGCTGCCAACTCAGGAGGGAAGGGCAGTGTAAATAGCAGGTGTGGAAACCAGACCTCGTCCTCCAGGAGCTAACAGAGCAGAAAGGAGCGGCTGGCTGAAGTGGCACCAGAGCAAGTGTGAGGGGAGAGCTCCCCATGCGGCCTGTGTTTCCGGCCACAGCTTTGGGGAGGCGCAGACAGCTGGACAATCCGGCTTTCTGTCATGAAATTTCATCGGCTGCCTTTGTCAGTCACAAGATCACAAGATGGCAGCCCAAGCAGGCTCAGTAGGCAGACAACTTGAGCCCGGGACAAGTTCATCTTTGGCGGGGGGGGGGGGGGGGGGGGGGGGGGGGGGGGGGCATTCGTTTGCTGCCACAGAAGAGTACGGCAGACTGGGTGCGGTGAACAATAGAAATTGATCTCCTCACCATTCTGGAAACCACCAGTCTGAGATCAAGTGGCCTCCCTGGGTGGCTCAGTCGGTTAAGCGTCTGATACTTGGTGTCACCTCAGGTCATGATCTCACGGTTCGTGGGATCAAGCCCCACATCGGGCTCCACGTTGATGAGCCTGCTTGGGATCCTCTCTCTCTCTCTCTCTCTCTCTGTCTCTCTGTTCTTCCCCCACTTGTGCTCTCTCTCTCACTCTCTCAAAGGAAATCAATAACCTTTAAAAAAACAAAAACAAAATGTCGGCAGGGTTAGCTTCTGAGACTGCTCTCCTTGGCTTGTAAGTGGCTGTCTTCTCCCCATTCATCTCATGTCCTTCCCTGTCTGTGCCTATGTTCTAAGCTCTGCTTTTATAAGGTCACTGATCATTGTGGATTGGGGCCCAGCTTGTGACCTCCTTTTAATGTAATTACCTCTTTAAAAGCCCGGCCTCCACATTCTAAGGTACTGGTGTTTAGGACATCCACATACAAATTTCGGGGGAACAAAACTCAGCCCATACCAGGGGCTCTCTCGCCCTGTGAATGCATCACCTACACCTCCTGTGTGCTCTGTCCAGAATCCAAGCCACGGTGGGGTGCTGCTGGCCTCTGCAAAGAACGCTGAGGGAGAAGAATCACAGTGGGAAGGCCAGTGTGATCCCTTTTCTCTCATGAATTTAACAAGAAATCCGTAAAACCTCCCCACTGGCTGCAGGAGGAAGGAAAAGGCCCAGCGACAAGAAGTGTGGAACCACAGTGCAGGTTGAAGGGCACTTCTGACCCCACTGCTGGAGGCCTTGGAGCCACCGAGGACCCGGGAGTGTTTTCCAGATCCAGGCATTCTGAGCTGTGGCTGCCCTGGGGTTTGGGTTCTGAGGCTTCCGAGCAGTGACATGTGAATCGAGATAATCAAGCCCCTTGTTTGAGCCAACCTTGCTGTGCAACTACCACTTACTTGCAAGACACGAAAGAGACTCAAGGGCAGTACGGATGTAATACAACCAACACAGGGGATTTTTTAAATAATTTTCTAGTAGACGTGCTACGAAAAAGTTAAAAGAAGCCAACAAAATAAATTTTAACAATTACTTCAGTATGTCCAAAGTACTATTTCCACATGTAATCAGTATTAAAACGTGGAATGAAATTTTTATGTATTTAAAACTAAATATAATATTATCATACATAATTATATAATGTTATAAATAGAAGTATATATTATAAAATAAATTACAGTCATATATTACTATTAATTATTATACAATACATGTAACATGATAACATATTTGTACATCTCTAGGGGCCCCTGGAATGGGGGCGCCCAGTCCCACCAAGTACACAATTAAAGCCATTATCTCGATCATTCAGGTCCTAAGGTCATCTTTTTCTCTGTTACCTAAATCGAGTGATCAGAGCACCTGGCTGTCTTGGTTAGTAGAGCATGTGACTCTTGATCTTGGGGTTGTGAGTTCAAGCCCCAAGCTAGGTGTAGAGATTACTTAAAAATAAAAATCTTGGGGCACCTGGGTGGCTCAGTCGGTTAAGTGTCGGACTTCGGCTCAGGTTGTGATCTCAAGGTTCACGAGTTCTAGCCCCGTGTCGGGCTCTGTGCTGACAGCTCAGAGCCTGGAGCCTGCTTCGGAATCTGTGTCTCCCTCTCTCTCTGCTATTCCCCCGCTCACGCTCTGTCTCTCTTTTGCTCTCAAAAATAAACACTAAAAAATCATAAAAAGTACATAAATAAAAATCTTCAGGCGTGCCTGGGTGGTTCGGTCCATCAAGCATCCAACTCTTGAATTTGGCTCAGGTCATAATCTTAGGGTTTGTGGGCTCGAGCCCCATGTTGAGCTCTGCTCTGATCGCCTGGAACCTGTTTGGGATTCTCTCTCTCTTCTCTCTCTACCCCTCTTTCATGTGTGCAAATACACTCTTTCTCAAAATAAACTTTCAAAAAGAAATTAATGACAATAAAAATCTTTTAAAAAATAAATTGATTTGTTTCTCTAGTATCCCAAGTCCGACTATCTTGGAGCACAAAGACATATTTACCTGGAATCTATGGATGCACCCTTGCTTCCAGATTTGGAAATAAAGCAAAGGTTGGGATGATCCGGCAGCCTGGGGAGATGTGCCAAGGACCCAGCATCTTGGGGACTTACCAGCCTGTACCACGGCGGTAGGCCAACCCTGGTAACCTCAAACTGCGTCCAGCTCTGTTGAATTGTCAAGACAGCTTTTGCAGAATGAACAGTGATCCCTCTGCCCCTTACGGATGAGGAAGCTGACGCTGAAAGGTAATGTGACTTGTGCAGGCCACTCACCAGGGAGACGGAGATCCAAGCCTCGAACCCGGTCCCTCTGATTCCAAAATTGGTGCTTTGCACAGCGCCCAAGGTTTCTAGGGCCTCAGGTGTAAAAACAACTGTCCCAGAAAATAAAAATCTAAAGTGAGGTGGGAAGTGCTGTTGTTGTTGTTTTAGCGGATTACTCGGGTCCCAACCTCAAAGGCTCCACGTGCGCAAGCCTCCCTTGGTTGAGCGAGCCTGACCCTGGCAACTGGGAGAAAGTCTGGTCCCTTCCTGTTCTGCTGAGAATCCTACTGTCAGACCAGCCCTGACCTTGCTGGCCAGTGCGTTGAACGGGCAGCAAAATCCATTCTCCTTGATGGGTGGAGTAAAATGATTAAGATGATGTCTGTTAAGCACGAAGGACATCTTGGCATCATGGCGCTCTCCCAAACTGATCGATAAACCCCGTCATCTGCCTTAAGCACGCCATGCTACCTTCAGGATGAACCTTGTCTCCCTCCCATCTGCGGGATTACTCCTGCTTGAGACCCAGCCCAGGCCTCCTGATCCCTCGGATGTCTTAAAAGACTCACCTGTGTGGGTCTGAGTTTAATTATACTCGTCAGCCAAGGGATTTGGGGGGCTTTAATTTAAAGACGGTGTTGAACGCTTTTAAATTATTTTAAATTTTCTGAGGCACCCAGCTGCAACACACGCCTTTCATAAATTACAGAGCAAATGCGGCGGAGGCTGTGCGCGCAGAAGGGCCAAGGATCAGAACAGATCCCCAAAGGATGAAATATATTTCTGGCAACGAGGAAGAGCTTAGCACACACCTATCATTATTGTTAATGGCACCGGGGTGTCGGGCTCCCTCTCAGGGCGCACCACAATGCAAACGCGGCTCTTGGAATTCAGTTCCTCGCTGCTCCCTGGCCGCTCGGTAGCACTGAGCCCTGGTGAAATGTGTGTCAAGTTCTTCAAAACAATTATTGCTGCTAGAGGAAAAATGATCAGCGAAGTGCTCTGAAGTTAACACCTCCTCAGCGCCGGAAATGGAAATGGAAATGAATTCTGGAAATGTCTGCATTCTGTTGAATATGAATCTACAGACATCTCGGCTGCCGTGTGCAGAACGGGAGAAGGGACTGTAAGGGAAGATAATGAGCTGACGAAGGAACTCACGAGGTCTAGAGGCCAGAGTAATGGACTGGTGGTCACACTCCCAGGTTCTTGCTACGGTTCTGCTGCCGGACCCTGGGTGAGCTCTTAACCTCGCAGAGCCTCCTTTCCGGAGGCTAACTCACAAAGGTGTGGAGACCAACAATTTATGCTAGAATCCAAATAATCATGCAAGTTACCTGGAAGAGTGGCTGCAAGGCCCACCGTGTGCGACTGAAATCTTCCCAAGGGAGCTTCAGCAGCGAGGTGTCTGAGGGAACGCTCCCCGGAAAGGAAAGCACCTGTCACTCCTGGGGCTGCTGTGTGTGGCTCAGACGTATTGGTTCCTGGACACAGGGATGATTTGGGGACAATTCCAAAGGTGAGATGGGAGACTCCTCGAGGGAGAAGATCCCACCCGCACTGAGCAGTAGAGCCAGAAAATTCTGACATGGACCCCAAGGCACAGAGTAGGTTGGTAAAATGGGACTCAGTATGACTCAGTCTTGGTTAAAGCTCCAGAAGCTGAGAAGTATCAGTGAACGCCAGGAGCCAAGAAAGGCCCCGTCGTAAGTGGGGTGCTGGGCCATTTGTGCAGGCAGGCCACTGTGCAGATTTCTTTTCTCGCCATAATCTCCCTGGTGGATCCAAAAGGTTGGGGCTGGGAAGATTCCAGACTTTCTTTAAAGACAGATGAGGGCACACCGAGCCCCCTACAGGTCCTCCCTCCTACTCTGGGGTCGAGAAGGAGAGGCAAGACTTCCCTCCTTTCAACCCAGCTGAGATAGGCTTCCGAAGAATCACTTGGCAAGTCTGACCTGTGTCCCCAGGGGTATGCTGGGGACAGAGGCTGGGTCAGACTCACGCCTCAAGAAGCCCACAGGCAGGGGCTTGCCAAAACAGCCTGGTGGCAGAGCCAAAATGCCCAGGGCCAGCTGCATGTCTACAATGACCATCTCCCAAGGATTCGATGGGGGACCCCAGGAATGGAGGTGGCTTGGCAAAACCTCAGACTCGACTCCTTTGGGACACAAACAGGTGTCCACTCTGAACCCAGAGCCACTAAGTAAACGGCAAAGCCAGGATTCAAACTCACATCTTTTGATTCCTAACCCAAAGACCTTTGCTTATCGCTGTCCCTCTTTTTATATTTTATCAGCCAGCGTTAAGAGGTAAGTGTGCAGTCTAGAAACTCAATTTCTCCCGCACGCCTAGATAAAGGACCTGCTGAAAATAAACCCATGTAAACACAATCATTTCATATATGAGACAGCAAATGCAATCATTGGCCTCATTTTACCAGTATTGTTCGAGATAATAATTGGTGCACTAATCGAGTCTGACATCAGAGAAAGCTCTAATTTGATAAACTCCTGATTCAGGATTATAGAGCGCTGACGCTTTCTCATGAGCGGCACATAAGAGTAAGCAGGTAACAGAGTCCAGTGTATTCTCCAACATTCTCTGGAGTGCTGTCAACCTGTCATGATTAATTCCGAAAGGAGAGAGCAGAATATGGTTTGTGGAGGTGACAAAGTTGTCCGTTTGTCAGACAAGAGGACAAGAGTCTAAACAGGGTGACAAATGTAAAGTTTGGGGGTTTGCTTTTATTCACTTGGACATTTAATAAAAAACATTTTTTTTTCTCCAGAGAAATGACCATTTGAATTGTTTTTAAATTTTTTTAAGTCTTATTATTCATTTTGAGACAGAAAGAGAGCATGAGCAGGGGAGGGGCAGAGAGAGAGAGACTCCCAGTGCAGAGCCTGATGTGGAACTTGAACTCACAAACCGTGAAATCATGACCTGAGCCGAAACCAGGAGTTGGACACAACCCACTGAGCCACCCAGGTGCACCCAATTTGATTTTCTTTTTTTAATTTGAGAGAGAGAGAGTGAGAGAGATCACGAGTGGGGAGAGGGGCAGAGGGAGGGAGAGAGAATCGTAAGCAGGCTTCACGCTCAGCATGGAGCCCAACTTGGGGCTCAAACCCATGACCCGGAGATCATGACCTGAGCTGAAATCAAGAGTCAGATACTCGACTGAAGGAGCCACCCAGGCGATTCAAAAATCCGTATCCCTGCTTCACAAAACTTCAGGAGTTTCAAAGAAATGAGTGGACACGTGCGGGTAGTGGACCAGCCACGAGTTCTAAGGATGCAGTGCTGTACCTGAAGGGCAGAAAGCAGGGAGGGGGGTAGGTGGGCCCCGATATGACAGATCAGCATTTCTATAATCTCCTCTCGACCCCCTGCTCCGTGGCTGCTAAACTCAGGATTCGAAGAGCAGACCTTCTTCTGCCACGACCTGGGACGCAGCGAGAGGTAGCTGGGAGCTGGAGGGCCACATGCCCTGAGGCACAGAACGTGAGGTACGGCGTCTGGCGCAGTCAGATTGTAGGTGGTCAGGGTATGTTCAAATGAGTCACTGTGTGCGTGCAAAATTCCTGAGAACGGTGGGCTTCCCGGACCTTGCCCTCAAGGGGCGCTTATACCTTAGGGTGGTAAGTGACTTACACTATCATTTGGTCTATCACCTGATGTCTGGGGTAGAGCCAAGCGCTCTATCACGGTCACTTTAAAGCTTGAGAAACTGCTATCTGCCCATCCATCCGTGTGTCCATCCATCTGACACAGAACAAAGGTATTATAGGAGCACAGAACCCGGGGCCTGACCACGCCTGGGGTCCTCCGCTTTCAGGCAACCCTGCTGCCCCAGGTGTGGGTCTTTAAAGAGGGTCACAGCCCATGTGGGACCACAGCTGGCAGGGATGAGGCCGCCCAGGGCGCCCTGCACAGAAGGACGTCTTTGTGCGAGCTCAGTGTGGAAACTCAGACTTGGGGCAGTGCGGGCTTTCAGATGGATTTCCTATCATTTATCTTCTTATCAAAAGGTTTAATCACTTCCCGCTCTCCTGACTGTACGGGAATAATGACCCTATTCTATCCTTACCAATACAATGCACAATAGAAATGGTTCAGAGTCTCTCAGGCCTCCTAAAATGAATGTCTTATTGTACACACATCATTCAAACCACAGTAAAAGGAATGTTTAAAGAAGAGAAAGAAATCTCAGTAATCCCACGCACAGCGATTGCATATTGCCCGCCGGTCTTTGCATGTGGGCACGCCGAGAGGAATTGCACGTTGAAAATTACTTGTCCTGTCATTTCCCCAAGAGGCCGAATGTATTCTGACACATCGTGGACCTGTAGCTTCTGGAGAAGTACAGCATGTCCCCCTCTATGATTTTCAACTTCTCTATCCAGAATGAACAAGTACTGAGAAACTTGAAAACGAATCGCAGTGGTTTCTGCCCAGCGTTGGGCTGCTGAGGCCTTGTTCTGGAAACAGTTAAAAGCTGTATTACATTCCTGGAGGGCAAGGGCTGTATCATATACCTTGATGCCTCCATTAGCTCCCCACCCCCACCAAACAAAGCTCCTTTCTATGAGATCAGGCGTATTAAATAACAACAGCAGCACGAAACCTGAGACACCCTCACGGGCAGTGGCTGATGCTCACGAGGCCTTATGCAGACCGATCGAGTCCTCAAAGTGCTTCTGGCTTCCCCAGGCTCCCCAGGTCAGAGTTAGGACCCTCATCCTCTCTCCAACACCAGAAGGGAGAGTTTTTTCACAACTCCCCGTTCATTGTATCCTACGGAAGGAAGAATTCATCACTGATACTGCCACTTGGGCTGTTTAACCATTCCTCGGGTTGTATAAGAAGGGTGGGGGGTGTTATGCACCTGTAAAAGTGGGTGAAGAGATATGGAAGCAAAGGGCCTGTAAAGACACCCTACAGTCTTACTACTAAAAATGTGGACCTCGGACCACCAGCATCAGCATCCCATGGGAGCTTACTATAGAATGCAGAAACTTGGGCCCCTCTCCGGTGCCATAGATTGGATCCGAATCCACACTGCAACGAGACCCCAGGTGGCATGGATGTGGTTGATGAGGGACCACACTTTGAAAACCACTGCTCTAGGGTGTCTGGGTGGCTCAGTTGGTTAAGCGGTTTGGGCTCAGGTCACGGTCTCACAACCCGTGAGTTTGAGCCCCTCATCAGGCTCTGTGCTGACAGCATGGGACCCTGCTTGGGATTCTCTTTCTCCCTCTCTCTCTGCCCCTACCCTGCTCCCTCTCTCTCTGTGTCTCTCTCCAAAATAAGTAAATAAACTAGAAAGAAAGAAAGAAAGAAAGAAAGAAAGAAAGAAAGAAAGAAAGAAAGACAAAAGAAGAAAGAGAAAGAAAGAAAGAAAAACAAAAGAAGAAAGGAAAGAGAAAGAAAGAAAGAAAGAAAGAAAGAAAGAAAGAAAGAAAGAAGAAAGAAGAAAGAGAAAGAAAGAAAAGAAAAGAAAGAAAACCACTGCTGTAGAACCAGTCAGGGAATTCACATACCTGAGTATCCCCCTGGGGCATTTGCCTGTGGGTGTAGAAGAGGCAAGTAGTGAGTTTTCATTTCCGTGAAGGTAGAGGAGACCACCAGGCAGGGAGGCACACTCACCCACTTACTGCTGCCTGCTGTCTCCTGGGTCCAGACTACCCTGCAGGCCACCCCACCCCCACCTCCCCTCCCTCCAGTCTCTGCCCAAGATCTCCAGCTCTAGGTCATCAGGCACATGGGATCCCATTTCGTCACCACGATGCACACAAAGCCAATCTGAACCATGTGATATAAAATAGTACTCACTTAACAGTCTCGTGCGATACACAAAATTAGAATTAACGTGAATACTCCAAAATTTTTTTTAAAAAGCCATCAGGCATTTCATAATTCAGGTGCCTGGATGGCTCATTTGGTTAAGTGTCCGACTTCGGCTCAGGTCATGATCTCACGGTTCATAGGTTCGAGCCCTTGCGTTGGGCTCCCTGCTGACAGCTCAGAGCCCGGAGCCTGCTTCGTATTCTGTGTATCTCACTCTCTGCTCCTTCCCCACCCGCACTCTGCCTCTCTGTCTTTCAAAAATGAATAAAAGTTAAAAAAAAAATTTTACGAATTGCATAATTTCAAGACCAGAGGAGGTCCTGGGAACCATTTCTACTTTTCCCACACGCCAGGCCACAGAAATGCCTGCCATCTTTTCTCAGCATCTGTAATCCGTGAATCTTCTTATTATTTACATATATCAAAGACTTTGTTAGCATCCTGGTGATGATTTTGCCAATATTTATCTTCACTGATGTCATTTACTGTCACCTAAAAGATCCCTGAATGGGGATGTTCGTGCTAAGGCTGATAAAAAGTTCCCCTAAATCGAAATCTGTGCAAGGGAAGTTAGATGTGGTAAAATGCCACAGTGAAACCCGTTCACACACTCTGACATGCTATTAATATAGGAAAAGGCTCTGCAAAATATTAAAGATAATGCTACGGGGAGCGGGGGTGGGGGACAGAGCTTTCAAACCAAGAGACAACGTAATAATTACAGATTTATGCTCTCCTGGAACACATCCCCCTGACTCTACATTTATTGCCTTGGGAAAGTTTGTCTTGAATTATGCAAGGTCTTCAAAAAAGCACCCGTTGCATAAAATGTGACCACAACATACATGAGAATGTTTTATTCCTTGGGTCACCGAAGCCAAAAACGTATCCTGATACATCCAACGTGATTTCTCCCCTTGGTTATGGAACTCGACCCCTCCCCTGGGTTGACTCCCCTTGTCCAGACTCCCTTTATCCCCTGGGACCCCACACATGGCATTGCATGCATCAGACACATGATCTGATGCATGAACATGATCACCAGGCCATACCCACTGAGAGAATTGGTTTTTAACTAATTCTCTGTTTTTGTTAAAAATATATATATTTTTAAATATTTTTGAGAGAGAAAGAGAGCAGGGGTGAGGCAGAGGGAGAGGGAGACACAAAATCCGAGGCAGGTTCCAGGCACCAAGATGTCAGCACAGAGCCTGATGAGGGGCTTGAACCACAGACAGAGAGATCATGACCTGAGCTGAACTCAGACGCTTAACTGACTGGGCCACCTAGACGCCCCTGTATTTATTTATTTTTTTTAAGTCAGATTGATATTTTTTTGAGCCTTGGCTTTGAGCAAGGGCCTTGACCACTCGGCCAGATGGCTGTTTCACTTCTCAGTGCCTCAGTTTTCTGTCTTTGCAAAGAGATCTGCCCTCAGCCTGACAGTCATTGCTCTGGGGGAGTTGTACGAAGAGGAAGACGGTACGCTTGAGGGTGAAGAGGGGCAGGGGTCGCAGCTGTGTGACCCGAAGTGGAAGTGGGCATATAAGTCCATTCGCACTCCGGGGTGAGGGGTGAGGGGCCATCACAGGTGGGGCACAGCCCTCACGCAAGCTCTTCTGCAAGGCCTCTCCAGCTGAGACATACATAGGGTTGTATCTCAGGGGAGAGGGTGGAGTGTGCCCTGGGGTCTGTCTAGGAAGTAGCCAGTTGTAGCCATGAGCCGATGAGCTTGAGTCTCAAGAGGTAACTATAGCACGCCTGGGAGGCTCAGTGGGTTAAGCCTCCGACTTCGGCTCAGGTCATGATCTCATAGTCCATGAGTTGGAGCCCCACGTCAGGCTGTGTGCTGACAGCTCAGAGCCTGGAGACTGCTTTGGATTCTGTGTCTCCCTCTCTTTCTGCCCCTCCCCTGCTCATGCTCTGTCTCTCAAAAATAAATAAACGTTAAAAAAAAAAAAAACTAAAAAAAAAAAAAAAAGAGGTAACCACAGATGGAGATCAGAGCTGGGGGAAATAGGGATTGAGACAGGTGGAGTGACAGGGCCCCCACGTGCGACAGTCCTTTTGCTTCCTCCTGTGCAAACGCCTCTTTGGCCCTTACTCCAAAGGAAGCTCACAGATGCACCAAGGGAGAAAAAAGTGTGGAGTTGAACCATCTGAAATTGCCATTTTCAGGCACCAACCAGTTGACTATTGGCAACAGCACACGTGATTGAACCTAAAATCACCCAGTGGAAATGGTGGGGAGGGAGAGTGCGAAACCCTCTCAGATTTGCCTGTGGCAGGAGCTAGGCAGGGGGAGGCTGAGCTTCGGAGGAGACCCTCTGTCTGTGCCCCACCATGGGGGAGGTGGCACAGACTGGGGACTTCGGAAGTGACCCTGCTCCCTTCTAGTGATGGATGCCGAAGACAGAGGGGTTATTTCCATGAGCTGCTTGCAAACGACCACTGCCGTCCTCACTCTGCCTTGTCAGGATTTGTTTTCAGATAATGTCTTCAGGGCAGGGTAGAGACAGTCTCCTAGTCTCCTGTGTATTCCTAGCAACTTGTCTGGGTTCCGGATACCCACTGGAGGCTCCAAGAAATGGTTACTGGATGGGGCGCCTGGGTGGCTCAGTCAGTTACGTGTCTGACTTTGACTCAGGTCATGACCTCACGGTTCATGGGTTTGAGTCCCATGTCGGGCTCTGTGCTGACGGCAGAGCCTATTTGGGATTCTCTCTCCCACCCTCGCTCTCTGCTGCTCCCCTGCTCATGCTCTCTCTCAAAATAAATAAATAAATAAATAAATAAATAAATAAATAAATAAACATAAAAAAAAAAGTTAGAAATAGGATGGCAGTATTTCCTAAAATTATTGGATGACAAAATAGATTGTTTTCATGGCGCATCTCCCAGGACTGGTGATTCTCCCAGACTGTATTTTGGTCCTTCAGACAGAGGTTGGGCTGAAATATATTTATGCATGAGCTATGAACAATAAATTAATAAACTAGATGTCAAGGTAGAAATGGGTAAAATACTGAGGAGGAGAAAAAACTCTTTCCAAAGACTTGAGAAGTATTTCAGAAACATCAAGTACATGTAAATAATTGATATAATATCAGTCATAACTTAATTATTCATTGACATAGGTTCCCTAAAGATATGGATGAAGAAAGACTGGATTAGCCTAGTTGAAGGTATATATTTGAAAATAATGGGACTACATAGCATCAAATATATTCTCACTTTTCAATAATTCAAGCTAGTTCCACCATTTTCTTCCGTACTTAAAGGTTTTAATGTGTCTATGTAATTTGCTAATTCACCTGAAAATATATGAAAGGCACAATGTTTGGTATCATGGGTCTACAAAGATGAATCAAAGGAATTTGTCTTCAAGTCCCTCTATGAAAAGAGGTGGTAAACCAGAAAGCTTAGATTAAATGAATATTTTGGGATAAGTCGGTATGTGAGAGACACAGACAAGCGCTAGGAGTTTCTGAGGGACAGAGAGATGTTGCCTTCCAGCTCCGGGAGGAGACATGTCTTGGTGTCGGGCATTTTTTTCCGGGAAGGCGGTCTGTGGGTGAGGAAGGCCATGGAAGGCAGGAGGAAAGAGCGTCCTCTAGTGGACACTATGGATTGTGTTTAGACGTGAGCACGTTTGTACGGTCAAGTAGCCAACATTATCCAGTGCCAGTGGGTGTGTGAGAGGTAGAACTGACAGCTGGAAACCCACAGAACGGGTTTGTAAGGGCCTATAATGGAAAGTTCTGTGTGAAAACAAATGATGTGTATTTTGGAAATGTGAAATCCTCAGCTCTGCTCTGTCTGCCTTGGTAGTACAATGATTCGCCAACCAATACCTGAGAGTCACCAAGGAGATCCTGGAAATGTGCACCAAGTGCTTTGCCCAGGGAATGAGGATGGAAAGGGCCCCTTGGGTTCGCACTATTTAAGATAATGTAGGGACAAAATAATGAAACCCGGTCATTTCCGTGTGAGGACGCTGGGAAATGTCCTGGCAATAGCACCTCAGTCTCACTCGGGGTCATCGCTAACGGAATATGGCCATGAAGAGGTGGCTCTACGCAAGTGGTATGTGAGCAAATAAAAACCAAACATGGCGCCTGGGCTTTCAACGAACTACAGCCAGTATTTCCACGATGACCGAACGCCTCCCTTGTGCTCTCATTTCTTGTTCCCATCAACCCCATACATTATATAATTCCCTTTTTGTACCTTTTATAAGGAAGCTCAGGCTCAGAATGGTCTAAAAAAACTAAAAGATGCAAACTCGCAAGCCAGCGGCGGGGCTTTGATGTGAACCCAGGTCCTTCTGATTCCCAACACAGGGCTCCCCAGAAGTCACAGCCTTTACCTCAGAGGTAAAGGGGCCAATTCCCCCTTTTCTCAGGATCTTGGGACCCCTGTCTGTAAAGGAGGGTGTGAGGATGGGGAGGAGTATGCACATACCAATCCGAAGTCTACTCACATCCCAGGACCGTTTTGCAGCTCAAATGTGAAAGCATGTTTTCTTTTTTAAAAATGTTTCATTTATTGTTGAGAGAGAGAGAGAAAGAATGGGGGAGGGCAGAGAGAGAGAACACGAAGCAGGTTCTAGGCACTGAGCTGTCAGTACAGAGCCTGACGCCAGAGCCCGATTCAGGGCTCGAACCCATGAACTGCGAGATCACGACCTGAGGTGAAGTTGGACGCTTAACCGACTGAGACACCCAGGTGGCCCAAAGCACATTTTCAACACTGAGGTAAGGACTATATTAACAACCCCCATAGGGGTTAGAAAAAAAACAAAGCCCTGCAAAATAAGAGCTCTTCCTGGGGCGCCTGGGTGGCTCAGTCAGTTGAGCGTCCGACTTCAGCTCAGGTAATGATCTCGTGGTTCATGGGTTTGAGCCCCGCGTCGGGTTCTGTGCTGACAGCTCAGATCATGGAGCCTGCTTCCGATTCTGTGTCTCCCTCTCCCTCTGCCCCTCCCCCACTCACACTCTGTCTCTCTCTCTCTCTCTCTCTCTCAAAAGTAAATAAACATTAAAAAATTAAAAACAAAAGAGCTCTTCCTAAAAACTGCAGAATTGGCACAGCTGGGCCATAATGGGAGGGCTGTGCCTTTAAAGGGTGTGGTCAGTCAGCAGCTGGAAGGGTAGAGGGGAAACTTCTCAGGCTCTCCACTTTTGCCTGAGGCCATCTTCAGGTCCTAAGTACGTGGGACTGGACTTAGCTGTCCTTCCCCTTGGCCATCACGCATAGCACGTAAGCCCAGAGGCCAGGGCTAGGCCTGCAGAGGCCCTTCCCTGAATGCAGCTGCCACCGGCTCCCTGCACTATGTCTGCCCTCACTGGCCAGGGCCCCGCACCCACGGCCAGGCGCTTGCCCTGATAGAGAGCTCAGAGCCAAAGCCACCACCAGTAATGCTGAGGGATTTGCTCTGGGGCCATGACATTGTCCTGCCACAGCAAAAGAAATGTATCCAGATGGACGCCACGAAGCCTTCCGTTCTCTGCTGGCAGAGGGGGCCCATGTCTCCCCATGGTCTGCAGGATAAATCCATTCAAAGACCCCAGCTTCCAGGGCATAGGGGGACCCCCAGGCCAAACTCAGAGCGAGTGCTGCCAGATTTCTTTTTGAATTCATAAGTCTTGGTGGTTCAGAGCCTGCTCTCTCAGCTTTGCTGAATTCTCTCTGGCAGGAACTGTGCACAAAGCCACGGCCCAGGACAAGAGTCTAGGGCCAGCAGAGAAGGTGCCACGTACCTAGCAAATGACAAACTTTTGGTTTGAATTTCCAGTGTAAGGAAATATTGATGGAGGGTGGCCATCACCCATTGATGGAGGGTGGAGCCTGGGTGGCTCAGTCAGTGAAGCCTCCGACTTTGGCTCAGGTCATGATCTCACGGTTCATGAGTTCAAGCCTCGTCTCGGACTGTATGCTGGCAGCTCAGAGCCTGGAGCCTGCTTCGGATTCTGTGTCTCCCTCTCTCTCTGCCCCCCCCCCCCCACCCATGCTCTGTCTCTCTCAAAAATTAACATTAAAAATTTAAAAAGAAAAGAAAAGAAATATTGATGGAAGGGAGGGAGGTGTTGTCTCTACCTTATCCTGAAAATGGCCTCTGCCTTCCTCTTGGCTCGCAGGTGGATAATAGCTCTTCGGGGCTTTGGGCTGCCTTCCAATGAAAGTTCCAATCCTTCCAATGAAAGTTCCAATCAGAAATTTTTCCTGGGCTCCAGACTCCCAACAGGCCTTTGGCTGAATGTCAGTGGGTCTGTGAACTTGAACTTATCTGCATCTAGTCTATACTGCACATGGCAGGAAGAGTCCCTATTGGTTCCCAACCAGCCTCTATTGGGATGCTACAGGGCCCGGAGCTTCCTTGTGTCTTGAGACATCCATGATCCCCTAAGGACTGTTGCTGCAGGAAGATAAGACTCCTCTGTTCTTCCTCTCTGAGAACCGGGGCCCTTTGTTCCCAGACTTCCATGAGTGGTTTTGTCTGCCTAGAGCATGAGTGGCAGACAGGGTCCAAGGTGTGGCTCTGGAATTAGTACTTAGATTTGCAGAAACTTGGCCTCAGCCTCATCCTTCCCAGCCCTGCTTCTCCCTCAATAAAGCAAGTTTCTTTCTTTCTTTTTAAAGTTTATTTATTTATTTTTGAGAGAGAGAGAGCGAGCATATAAACAGGGAAGGAGTGACACAGAACCTGAAGCAGGCTCTAGGTCCTGAGCCGCCAGCCCAGTCGGGCTCAAACCCATGAACTGCAAGATCATGACCTGATTCGAAGTCCGACGCTTCACCGACTGAGCCACCCAGGCGCCCCAAAGAGAGCAGGTTTCTAGAACCATGGAAACTGATACTCAGTTACCACTGGATGCCCGCAGGGGACCTGGTGCGGGCAGAGTGCAATCTGCAGAGAGACTCCAAAGCCTCTTTGGATCTGCAAGCTGACTAGCCCCAGGAAAAGAATGTTAACAGCTCGCCCTGAGCTGAGCGAGCTACAGAATCCTGTCTTGAAAGGAAGAATACCATCTAGAGGTAAACAAGAACAAACAGAAGGGGCCGGGCAGCAGCCCCCCTAGCCAGAAGAAACAAGGCAACAGGCGGAATCCAGGATGGTAAAGAGCTGGCTGAAAACATCCCAAGGAAGTGCCTAGATGCTACATATTTCCAGTGCAAGAACACAAGCAACAGCAACTACACTAACAGTTTCAGAAGCCAGGGGCGGCGGTGCAGGCAACAAATGCGAAAGTCACCTGGCCAGGGAGCGCCTCTCCTCTCTGCAGAAGTCCTGAGGTCCGGCAAAACCAGTGGGGCGAGGGGAGGGGGGCACTGGATGCTGGGGTCCTGTGAAAGCCCAGAGACCCCGCAGCATCCCGGCTGTGCGACCCCTCCACTTGGGAATGCAAACCAGGAAGAGCCTGGCTCCTAAGAAAAGGCTCAGGTCCATGCCCTTAGCACAGAGCTCAGGAAAGCCAGTCTTTTCCCTCCTAGCACAGCATCCTCCGTCCTGGGCAGTTCAGCGCATCCTCACTGTGGCCGGTCGGTTGTTTGTCCGCTGCTTCTGCGGAGCAAAGGGGAAGTGTAGGAAACAACATCTTCCACCAGTTGCCCTTCTCTTTTTAACAGTGCATCTTGCTCCCAGCCCCATCTCCAGGGGGGTGTGGGGAGTGGGGCAGCAGAGGCCCTCCTGACCTTGATCAGCCTGGCAATCTGACGGGCATGGGTAGTGCCAGAGAGGCCAAGCGGAGGCAGAAGCAAACAGGAGAGCAAACTCTCTTGTTGCCATCAGACAACGGGAGTCCGAAGCCACCGCCGTTGGATAGGCTGATCTTTCAAGAGAGGCAGGACATATGCATCTGTATATGAAATGTCCCGTTTACAACGGTGGGTTAAAATGTTCAGACAGTAGTTTTTGGTGGGGCAGGCTCCGCCAGGCGCCTACACCGCTCCGTCTCTCCCGTGGGTAGGTAAGTGCTCCTGCAAGGGCACCATGCGGCCAGCCCTGGGCTGCCCCAAGCCCACCGGGCGATGCCCTGGAGCCTGGCAGGGCACCGCCTTACTGCCATCCAGAGTAGCCTGCTCTAGAAGAAGAGGTTTCCTCTTTCTGGAAAGTGCAATCTGCCAATCTGAGCAAATAATTCTGGCCCCTCCGCGGGCACTGTTTCTAGTCTGGAACAAGGCACCCATCCTTGTCCGCTGTGGAATCTGAAACACGAGTTGGCGGGATGGCGCCCACCGTTGCCTCATGTGGCCACAGGGGAAGAATGATAGCCTTTGGGCATTTGGAGCCCCTCTGAAAACAACGAACTGTTAAGAGTCTCGCCAAAGAATTACTGTACCCAAGTAATAGTTATTGACATCATTGCAAAGCCTCAGTCCTGTTCTGCCTTGTGTCTGTGAAATACCAGAGACACCGACTCTTCCCCATTGTATGGACTGAAGCTGAACACTGAAAAGGTTAAGATTGGTCAGTGCCCGGGGCACCCAGGCGGCTCAATCAGCTGAGCGTCTGACTTTGGCTCAGGTCATGATCTCAAGGGTGGTGGGATGGAAACCCACACGGAGCTCTCTGCTCTCAGTGCAGAGCCTGCTTCAGATCCTCTGTCCTACCCCCCACCTTCTCTCTCTGCCCCTCTCCCATCATGCTGTCTCCCTCAAAGATAAATAAAACATTTAAAAAAAAAAAAAAAAAAGACTGCTCAGAGCCCCCATCTGCAGAATCAGACTTAGGATTTGGACCTCAGGGGTAGGGATCTCCTTCTAAAGTCCCTACTTGAGGCCACCTCCAGTCCTCCAAACTCTGTAGAGATTCCACTTTTCAAAAAAAATTTTTTTTAATGTTTATTTTTGAGACAGAGAGACAGAGCACAAGCAGGGGAAGGGCAGAGGGAGAGGACACAGAATCTGAAGCAGGCTCCAGGTTCCAAGCTGTCAGCACAGAGCCCAGAGCAGGGCTTGAACCCACAAACCACAAGATCATGACCTGAGCCAAAGTGGGATGCTCAACCGACTGAGCCACCCAGGTGCCCCTAGAGATTCCTCTTTTATTCCAGGGTAGGGACCTACTTTCACCTTTTCCTCTTCTTTCCTTCCTCCCCTCACCCTTTCTCAGGAAGTGAGAGCCAAAAGTCAAAGGCTTCATTATCATAATAAGCCACCGCAGTTTTGCACTCCAGAGGGGGTCCATATCAGCAAGAGAAAGGGTTATTTTGCTACTGGATTATTTATTCCCCTGGGAACCCCATGAGGGCTCCTACCTGGTGAAATGGCAAACTGTCTGGCAAGAGACCGCACCTATAGCACATCCCAAGTATTACAGACAAACACAGAGTTACCCAGTTTCATATGATTCCTTGGGAAACACACACAATATGGAGCTAAACTGGATAGTAAGTAGAACAGGGTATTCAACCTCCTCTATGAATGTATCACTCTCTGGTTTACCAGGGTACCACGTATCCCCACTTACACAGAGGGGAAAGTCCATCATTACTGGTGACCTTCAATATTTTTATGCATTCTAGTGTTGCTTTTAAGCACAGAAATATTGCTCATGGTCTTTCTTTCTTAATCAATCAGCCAATCATTAACAACTCGTCATCTCTGCCCCAGTCTTTAAAGAACATTTAGAAGGAGAATTAGAAATACTGGGTCCTGGGGCGCCTGGGTGGCGCAGTCGGTTAAGCGTCCGACTTCAGCCAGGTCACGATCTCACGGTCCGGGAGTTCGAGCCCCGCGTCGGGCTCTGGGCTGATGGCTCAGGGCCTGGAGGCTGTTTCCGATTCTGTGTCTCCCTCTCTCTCTGCCCCTCCCCCGTTCATGCTCTGTCTCTCTCTGTCCCAAAAATAAATAAACGTTGAAAAAAAAAAAAAGAAATACTGGGTCCTTCATTGATCAATGGAATATGTATAGGCATACATGTATCTATACACACATATATACTAATAATACAAAAGAATATCAAGTTAAACTGCTAACTGTGTACAGACAGCAAGTTCTTCAAGAGTTCAAAGAAAGGGTCGAGGGATTACAATGAAAGATAGAGAAATCAGGGAAGCTTCCTGGAGTTGGTGATGTCTGAGCTACAACTTGAGAAACAGGAACAATTTCCCTGGAGCTTTAGGGGCAGGAATGACCTTGCTTTAGTTGATGGAAGAAATGAAATTCTGATTGGGTGGCAGTGGGGCAGCAGAACCCAGTAAACAACACGGATAACACTTCGGATAACGTGATGGGGAAATATCTGGCTTTTTAGTTCAGCGTGTGTTTGAATGGAGTTGAACAAAATCGATTTGTTAGTGGTACTTAGCAGAATACACAGGTGTCAGAAAGGGCAGCCAATGCCGGGGCGCCTGACTTAGTTGGTTGAGCAGTTGAGCGTCCGACTCTTGATTTTGGCTCAGGTCATGATCCCCCTGTTTGTGAGATGGAGCCCCATGTCAGGCTCTGCGCTGATAGGTTGGAGCCTGCTTGTGATTCTCTCTCTCTGCCCCTCCCTCGCTTGCACTCTCTCTCTCTCTCTCAAAATAAATAAACTTAAAAAATTAACAGTAACAACAAAAAAAGACAGGGTAGCCAATGCTAAGCACTAGGGTGGGCAACTAATGTCTATTAAGAAGAAAGGAATCTTATCAATCGATAGGAAAATAACCAATATCTTTTTTGAAAAAGTGGGCAAAGGACAATATTAAGCATGATGCAAAAGAAGGACACGCACAGCTGGTAAGAACAGCTGCTTATATTTGGCACGACGTGCAAACCTCCAATTCAGCAAGGAAGTCTGCCTTTTAACACGTAGCCTCAAGAAAGAATTCAGAATTTGAACAAAATCCTGTGCAAGGATTTTCAGTACCTCGAGCTGATCGTGGTCAAAAACTAAAATAAGTTCTTAAGTGGGAGAGTCAGGGACAATGTATAAGAAATGTGTTTATTGATTTTGAGGGTTGGTTGCGATATATTAGCAGATTTTCTAGAAGGCATCAAGCAGATCATGCCACCCTGTGCGGTGTGTATGCCATTTGTGCATAAAAGTAAAAACAAACAAAACTATCCAACCTAAATACGCACACACACACACACAAATATACATACACATGCATAGATATTCATCCGTATTTGTTTTTCTTTCCATCTATATGTATATATAGGGATACCTGCACACACATATGCATATATACATAGATGTCTATATGCCTAGATGTTAATACTCCTTATTTCTAAGTAGTAGGATTATATGTCACGTCTATTGCCTTCTTCTGCATATGCTTTATGTTTGTTTTATAACTGTTTTCCACAACAAGCATCTTTTTTCCTTTAATTTAAAAAGAAGGAAGCTCAGAGAGCCCTGTGCAGCTCCAGCACGGCACCAGCCTAATTGCCATCGTGCCCAGCAGTCCCTGCCTCGCCCTCGTCCGCAAGGTCAATGCCAAGCACAGGGAGCAGTGGCTGAGGACTCACATCTATGACCTCTGCCTGCTGGGTCAGGGTCATTGCAATGAAGCTTTGGGGAACAATAAAATGGTTCCTTGTAAGAAACGAATATGGTTTCAATAAACAAAAAGGACACTGAGGAAGACGTATTTTGTACACCAAGACTGCCATAAAGAAGAAAAGCCCCAGGAACAACTTTCTCGGTGTAGTTGGTGGAGAGACTGGAATTTGATCTTGTTGCAGGAGAAAAGGGTACAGGGGCAGCAAAGGTCACGCGCCCTGGTGGGGTTCCAGTGCAAGGCGGTGACACAGCTCACCAGAGACATTATAGACTATCCAAGATCGGCCGGGTCCTCCACACACTCACCAGCGGAGCTACCAAAGCAATGAGAGTAGGGTGAAAAGAGAGGGGATGGCTCTTGGAGGGCTCCCCAAGTTCAGGGCAAACAGTCTGCACGTAGGCTCCCAGCTTCCTGCTGAGCACAGACTGTGGGCGTGGACCCCAGGATCCCAGCCCTTCTGTTGGGGGAGAAAAGGTGGAGGGGGCTGACAAGCAGGGTGCAGGAGAACAAGGTAGGCCATAAAGACAGAATGTGTATCGGGGTTATAGACCACGACTTCCCAGGGGTCCCTCCTTATCAAAGACGGCCTAGAGAGGATGGCAATGAAGAAGGTAAGGGGAATCAAGGAGATGAGACCCAAGGTCAGCAGGTCCCTCAAGGTTAGTACCCACAAAACTTCAATTTCCCACACAGGGGCTCAGAAAACTGGAAACCGCTGGATAGCACAGAGACCAAAGCAGCGGACCCACCGGCTGAGACTTTTGCTCCAGCATGAGCAGTGCAGGGCTGAGTAAATGCTCACTGACCGTCTCTACCACCAGCTGGTTGAGGCATCCAACAAGAATGAATATGAAATTCCAGCAATAAGAAATGAACAAAAGATTGGAGCGGAGGGCCTTAAGTACTTGCTTTTTGCCCATTGTTCAGATACCCAAACTATCTGCATTATCTATGCAGGATGGGGTTTCTATTATTTTTACCTAATCTCTTTTTGGTCATGACAAATGTGTGTGTGTGTGTGTGTGTGTGTGTGTGCGTGCGTGCGTGAGTGTGTGTGTGTTTTAAAACCTGGTTTTTCTCAACACACCTTTATTTTTTTCCTATGTGGTCAAATTGAAATTTCTAGGAACCTCATTTTTAATCTATAATAATAGTTTCCAACTTGCTTTTTCAAAAGGATCAACAAACAGCAAACACTTGTTAATAAAGATCTTAAAGGTACAACTTCTTTGTTTTCTAAGTTTATTTATTTATTTTGAGAGAGAGAGAGAGAGTCAGGGAAGGTCAGAGAGAGAGAGAGAGAGAGAGAGAGAGAGAGAGAGAATCCCAGGTAGGCTCCATGCTGCCAGCACAGAGCCCAAGAGGTACCTTGAAGCATTGAACCATGAGGTCATGACCTAAGCCAAAATCAAGAGCCTGATGATCAACCAACTGAGCCACCCAGATGCCTCAATAAAGACCTTAAATAATAAATAAATAACTTTAAGGGCACCTGGGTAGCTCAGTTGGTTAAGTGTCTGACTTCAGCTCAGGTCATAATCTCATGGTTCGTGGGTTTGAGCCCTGTGTTGGGCTCTGTGCATACAGCTAAGAACGTGAAGCCTGCTTCAGATTCTGTATCTCCCTCTGTCTCGGACCCTTCCCCACTTGTGCTCTGTCTCTCTCTCTCTCTCTCTCTCTCTCTCTCTCTCAAAAATAAATAAACATTAAAAAAAATTTTTTTTTAATAAATAACTTTAAAACTGTAAAGGTCAGATTCTTCTGTTAGAGCCCCAGTTAGTAGGATGGACGGTGCAGTGGTAATTTATTATGGTAGAGAATGTCCTGAGGAACCAGGCAATTCTGAAAGAAGCATCCTAAGGTTTACAGCCCAGAGCCCAGCATCCGTGTGGCTTAGCAGAGGGAAATGTTGCTTGCCTTCCCGAAGTTGTACTTCCCAGCATGTATTTCAAAGAGCAACAATCAGAGGTGCCAAGAGGAGAGGACACGAAACTTCAGTGACAACCCGGAGGCCCAAAAGGGAAATAGTGGCAACAGGGCAGAAAACCCAGCCTTGGAGGCTGCCGTTTTGCACATAGTGCCCTGGAGAGCCAAATCATACGCTCACAGGTGGCTTCCACATTCTGAATACGTTGAGGCATGAATCCACATTCCAGAAGGGAGATGTCTGTTCCAAGAATCGCCCTCAAATAAGGCAGAGGCATTTCAGTTCAGCCCAGCAAGCTGCAAAGTGCCCTCTACTCGAGTGCCTCTACTCTGAAAAGCAAGACTCCTTCCCTCCTTTCCTCCCTCTCCTAGAAGTAACAAGGCCCACAACGAAGATATCATCCTCTTATGAAGCATTTCTTCTGTCAAATCACTCACTCTTCACAACAGCATCATCATGTAGATGGGTATTATTATACCCGTTCTACA
Source organism: Leopardus geoffroyi (assembly GCF_018350155.1). NCBI lineage: Eukaryota > Metazoa > Chordata > Mammalia > Carnivora > Felidae > Leopardus > Leopardus geoffroyi. Next base: position 94,816,672 of record NC_059326.1, on the reverse strand, counting down.
GATGGGGAAACTGAGTATTATTATACCCATTCTACAGACTTTGGGGCACAGCCAGGACTTGACCCCAATGTACTAACTGCCTCCTCCCTAGGTGACTTTTTGGGGTATTTACCAAACAGAACTCATTCAAAGGCAGGCGTTTGTACCAAATGAGACACCGCAGTGTTTGATATTTAAGCGAAGGTTAGGGCGCGATCATGCAGATGTTGTTTACCATCGTGCCTCATTACACAATCAAATTAAAGTTGCTGACACACTGAACTGCGAGTCCAACGTTGTGTTTTGTTTTTGTTTTGTTCTGTTAATCCCACAATGGAATTGCTGATCCACTAATCAACCTTCAGCATGGCCTTTCCTCCTTGGGAGGGCCCTCCCGCCTGTGGAAGGAGGAAACATACTCCTTTGGAGGAAGCTGACCCAGCCCGGCTCTGGTTGAACTCCTGGGCCATGGATCTCTGCTCTGTCACCTCTCCCCAGCAGGGCCCTGAGACAGACTGTGTTCGCCAAGGGAGGAAGAGAGGGCACGGGTGATTTCCTCCTTCATTTTGCTTGCTCTCTCTCTCTCTCTCTCTCTCTCCGGAAACCTCTTCCCTGGGATTTGAAACAGGCTGCTACTTTAAAAAAATTTTTTTGTTTTTTAGTGCTTATTTTTATTTATTTTTGAGAGAGACAGAGCACGACCTGGGAGTAGCAAGAGAGAGGGAGACACAGAATCCGAAGCAGGCTCCAGGCTCTGAGCTGTCAGCACAGAGGCTAACGCGGGATTCAAATCCACAGACCACGAGATCATGACCCGAGTGGACGTTGGACACTTATTCAACTGAGCCACCCAGGCACCCCTAGACTGCTGCTTTTAAAGTAGAAGCTGCAATCTTCGAAACTGCAATCTTTTTTGCACTGAAAAATAAACCTGAGAGGACAAAAGACTCTTCTTGAGGAGCAGGGGTCTCTGGGTGGTGCCTCCAGCCTGGGCAGGGACCCCCCTGGTTTAGGGAACAGTGTAGACAGCCTTTCAACTTAATGGTTTCCAATAGGCAATACATTTGCAAAGTTCAGAGACAAGAATAATAGAAGAGAGACTACAAGGGGAAATCTTTTTAACTTATATTTATTTTTTTAAGTTTATTTTTCTTGAGAGAGAGAAAGCACGAGTGGGGGAGTGGCAGGGGGAAAGGGAAAGAGAGAGAGAGGGAGAGAAGGCGAATCCCAAGCAGTCTCTGTACTGTCAGCACAGAGCCCCATGTGAGGCTCCAACCTACGACCTGAGCCTAAACCAAGGGTCAGATGCTTAACTGACTGAGTCACCCAGGCGCCTCTAACTTACATTTATTTTTTTTAAGTCGTAAGCCATCTTTCAACCCCGGGGGGTGCTCAGACTCAATACCCCCAAGACCAAGAGCCCCACACTCTACCCACTGAACCAGCCAGACACCCCTATGTGGGGCAATCTTGATCACACCTTTGTGCCCATCTCCCCATCGGCTCCCTTCCTTATAGGCAACTAGTTTTCTCAGTTTCTTAAGTAGCCTTCCAATTTGTTTCATAATATATTTTCTCACTTTCTTATCGAAGAGGCTTCCTCAGTTGGGGTGATACCACCCCCAAGGGGGTGAAAATTGATTTTGGGAAGTGAAAAGTTCTTCTCCTTTTTATGTGTAAATCACAAATATACATTGGACACGCAGCATATAGACAGATATACATGATATCAACATTTCACGGGGGAGGGATGTCTTTAAAGTTTTCTTGGTGGGGGGGGTGATGATGACGAAAAATTTAAGAAACACTGTTCTAGAAAGCAGTATAGGATACAAACTGTTCTGTACCTTGCTTCTTTCCGTTTACAATATGTCCTAGAGATCTTTCCGTATCAGTTCATGCAGATTTGCCTTTTTTTTTTTTTATAGTGGCATGGTATTCCATTGTGTGGCAGACCATCATGTGTCTTACCTGTTCCCTATTCATAAATACTTGATTTTACTCTTTGGCTACTGTAATGCCATAGTGAACAGCCTTCTGCACACATGGAACATACACACAGGTCTATCTGTATATCATAGATGCCTGGAAAGTGGGTTTGCTAGGTCTAAGGCTCGAGTCCTTTAAAATGTAGGCTGATATGCCAGATGCCCTCCCCGCCCCGCCCCGCCCCCCCTCCCCCCCATTTTGCACTGAGTCTGTCATCCAATAAGAAACAGGTTGGTTGCTCTTTAAATGGCTGTCTGATGCCCCCTGAGGATTATGTTAGGGGCTAGGGGCAAGGTGGTCCTAGGGGCTCTGGGGGCTCCTCTAGGCTGTGTGGTGTGCCTCAGCTAGGCAGAAAGTGGGTCCTCTGTGATAGTACTCAGGGTACTCAGGCAAGGAAGGGGCCTCCTACCCTCCCCCCTAGTTGGATGAAGAGCTTTGGGGTCTTCAGAGGGAATATTGCATGGGATGACCTCAGGCCGTGGCGTGGGATTTGGCAGCCCTGCCTCATAATCTACAGCCTCTAGTTTGTGGAAGGGCCGCTCCCGGTACAAACTGAGCACACCTCAACCTTGACTTTCCAGCCTGGGAGCCAAGGCCTGGCCAAGGACGGTTCGTTCTGCATGGAACATTCAGGGTGCCACGCAGCTCAGTTCCTGACACAATTCCCTTCCCACTGTCCCGCACAGGGAGGGAAATCAAGGGGTAGCGGCCTCCTCTTCCCCGGAAATCTCGGGAAGGAGCCTCCCCCACTGCGCATGCGCAAGGCAGGTGTGTTGCCTTCCTTGCAGCTCCGCTCCTGCTGTGATCTGGACTGAAATTTTAATTGCTCACAAGACATTCGTGCTTAACACCTCAGCCGACTCCGCAAAGATTTTATTTGGCCTTAAATGATTTAAACCACTGTAATCATATTTGCTTTCAACAGAAAACTGCCGTATTTACTGGCTTGAAAGGGACTCAATGAAGCCCCTGGGGTGGCTCACCACTGCTTTGGGGTCTACTTGGATCCGCCCCTCTCCAGACAGACATCCCTGCGGGGCTGGGGGCAGGGTTCGCACTGGGTTTTCTCGTGCTTATAAACCGAGGTCAACTACATCACAAAATACAGAAATTTACACTGCCTTACAATCATGTCTAAGCTATCACTGGGAAGGATTTTGACGCTGTCATTTAGTCAAGACACCCTCTCCTTCCTGGACCAGTCAGATCTCTGAGCCTACTTGGTCTTTCCCGCTTAGTTCTGCAAGCAACTGGGGACTCTGCTCAGAGAAGGCTTTTGGGTCCAGGGGATGAATTTAAATAAAGAAAGAAACATCTGCTGTAAACACGATTTCAAGGACAGAGTGGGCACTGTGGTTCCCCATGCCTCTGCGTCTTCTCTCCGTAAAGCTGAGCACAGTAAAGCTCCGAGCCAGAAGGGACATGAGAAAAGTGTCAAACAATATCAATCGTGAATCATAAGTCACAGTTCCATTTGCTCTGCCACAGTGTAAAAATTGCGAGTTTTTCATTAAGAAAGAAAAGAAGAGCTGTGAATGCTTCCTATCACTTGGCTGCCATGATACTCTCATCATCCACACCCACCTGGCTGGTGCACCTTCTCTCTCCCAGAAGACTGGCCTTCCCCAGGGCCAACACTTACATACCTTGTCTTCCCTGGGTGCACATGTTCCTCGCCCTCCCTCAGGTGACGGATATTTTGGATGGGATCCACGGTTGTCTCATTCATGGTTAACAACAGTGGGAAAAGGTGTTGAAATTGAAATCTCTCCTTTTTCTCCTTGGTAATTTATTCATATTCTCTCTCTCTCTCTCTCTCTCTCTCTCTCTCTCTCTCTCTCTCTCCCCCCTCTCTTTCCCATCCCCATATTTTCTCTCACCTGCTCAAGAATTCCAAAGAGAGCTAGAACAGGAACAAGCAGAACCCAGGCTTAGCAGAAACAACCAGGTCCTTTTACAAATGATCTTCAGAACTATGGACAGCAATACTTGTGTGGAGACAACTCCCAAAATTTGAGGGGTCATACCAGGTATATGACAAAAATTCCATGGCTTCTCCAAAGCCCTTCCCAGACCTGGGGGTGTGTATGAATCGCTAACTTCTACTTCTAGGACCCACATCTGGCCTCAGTGGGCCCGTCTCTACATGGCGGGTCAAACAGTATTGCCAGATGCCAGGCACTATGAGAGAGAGACCTAGGCCAGCAGTGATTTATTATTTATCTATTGCTAGAAGGCTTGACTTGAACTATGGACTCACAGAGGGTCAGGACTGGCTTCTGGCTTTATGCCACCTCCACACAATGCCACCAAGAGGGTTTCTATACTGCCTCTGGGCAGTGATGAGATGGCAAGCTGAGATAGAAAGAATGATCATCTGATGTATTATATTTAAGAGGTGTGTTAATAATATCATTTAAAGTCTATATCAGTTTTATCAAGTCTCCTGTAACTCAACTAATGGAGGAAAATGAGACCAGCTTGTAAGGAACGCGAGTCTTATTTATTCATTGGACATCTATTTATTTATAAATAAATGTGCATCGATACTCAAAGTAAATAAACGTGTATCAATATGCAAAACACTGTGGTAGAGTAGAAGGTTAGACAAGATGGACCCCTGCCATCAGGAAACTTAAAGGAAAAAATAATAATAATAAATCATATTAATAAACACAACCAACTTTGCTGGGCCTTGCTAGTCCCAGTTCTACACACTCAGCAGAGATTTGCTCATTTAATTTGTACAACAGTCATACGTGATAGTTATATTATCCTCATCTTACAAACTGGTACACAGGTTAAATAATTTGCCCCAGGTCACACAGTGAATACGTAAGCCCAGCTGTGCACCCAGAAAATCTGCCTCCAGAATCCACCTACTTAACCACTGTACTATGTACTTAGACAACCATTAAGTGATGCAGAAATGAATGGGATCCTTAAAATTTAGTCTGCCATAAATAGGGGAATTCTAGGGGAATCTAGAAAGAAGATCACCTTGGGTGGGAAGCAGGAACTCTGGGATCTCAGCCAAGGCCTCATAGAGGAGATAGCATTTGTGCTCAACTTTAAGAATGGATGAACTTGGAAAAAGTGGACTGATCAGAGATCTCTGGGTAGACATGATGCGGTCTTAGAAGCGACAGAGAAACACCCAGCTTGCACAGAAATGGCGAAACATCCAGGTAAAGAGTTAAAGGAGAGTCGTGTGGTTTACAGAGAGGAGGTGCATTTTATATCGCAAAATAAATCTTCCAAGCACTGTAGGGCTCACTTTGGTTTGACTCTTTCACAGAATAGCATATAAATGGCAGGATATAAGAGCATCTGTCTGGGGGTGGAAGGAGAAACGGGGAGGTCTGAGGGCACCTGGCAGTAGTCCTTTCCCTGTCACTACGGACTCCTCTGAGGAAAACATAACTTTTTATTATCAGAGCTGGAACGGGCCCAAGCCGAGGTCCCAAACTGGCTCAGTTCCCTTCTTAGGCTGAAGTGTCATCGTGTTCCGAGGAGAAATGACTTGATCTTAGCAGATGGCTGTTCGGGCTGGCTGGTGACCAGTCTACTGCCCTGTCCTGTGTCCTGCTGGAGATGAATGGCAGCTTCTTTCCTTAAGTTTCCTGGCTTGCTCTGCTGCTGAAAATACCATTCTGGAAACAACACAGCCTCCGGTGGGCTCTGTACAGGGCTGTCCCAGCCTCCGGGCTCTAGGCAGAGTGACCTCCACCAAGGAAAGCTTGCCCCGACCACGGAGGTGTGGAGGGGACCCTGCCCAGTACCTTCCTGGGGCCCAGCCTGCAGCTCTGAGCTCATCCAGAGTGGGAAGAGGTGCACAGGTGATGAAGGCCATAGCCGTCCTGAGACAGAGGAAGCCTGGCTGGAAAGGCCAAGAAGGGAGGCACAACACGTACAAGGACGACCATCAGCGTCCTGGTTTATACAGGCTCTCGATTTTTCCTTTGATGTAATATCTAACTTGGTGAACAGATGGTAATCAGGTGACATCAAATGCTTCCCCTTCCTCCAGCTTCTCCTTCCTTGTCCTCAAAAGAGTTCCAAGTTTCTTTCTTTTGTTTTGTTTTGTCTTGTTGTGGGTTTTTTTTTTTTCCTTTTTCCTTTTACAAAGGAAATTAGACCCAGCAGAATGTAGAAATCACTGGCATGGTGTGTAAGGGGGAGGGGAGACGCATTGTCTTTGCAAAAGGGAGGCTGGCCATCTTTTCCGTTCTGCTTGGCTCCGTGGCTGAGGAAAAGGATCCCACCAGTGAAGCGCAACAGGATTTCAGTTTCTGGGCACAGGACCACAGTGGGCAAATTCATTAGGCTTCTGCTCGCAGATGAAATCTTCTGCAGGGCAGAGCATGATGACACGGAGGAGGCAGCTCGGAGATGCGCTTCCTGTAATGAATTCTCCATCCCTTGCTGGGGAGAATAAAACATTTTCTTACACGTTTGTTTCTCAGACATCTTGGGCACACAGAGGGGGGGGGGAACCCCGGAACCCAAAATAGCACAGCATTGCGTGGGAAGAATGATAAAATTATGGCATTCTGGTGACAGACAGGAGGTTTCATTTTATCTTTCCATAACAGGGCGTTTTGGGAGGTTCACTGTTTCCACTTCTTTCCTTTCTCCCCGTCCCTATGTTTTCCTCCTGTGAACATATACATGGTTGCATATTTTACTTCCATTTTTGGATGTTTTTCCTTTTCTCAGCCTGCCTCGGATCCATGCAGCCTAGCTGCTCCGGAGGGCTGTGATCGGCCCCACTCTCCAGTGCTGCCTCCCAAGGGGCCACTCCTATGTAAACGCTTGCGGCCCCAGCTGGCCCCTGCGCAGCACCATGCAAGGACCGGGTACAGCTGCTGTTGCTGCTTTGAAGGCAAATGCATCCCTCAGAATCTGCAGCATGGGATTCCCTGGGATACCTCCCCACTACCAGTTCACAGACACCAGGCAACAACCTGCTGTCCCAAAACGAAAGCGCTGCCCCTCTCGCCGCCGGTCACGGCAAGCTTTTGCATGGCAACCTTCATCCTGTCCACTTCCCTTTGAGCACGCTCTTCCTCCAATTGTGGTCACGTGCACAAGTCCCACCACCTCTGCGTCAACCCCAGTCCCAACCTCAATAGCCCAGGAGAGAAAAGGCATGGTGGGCGCCACAGCCTCTGAGATGGGGATTGGCAGGGTCCATGCTGCCTCGTTGCACGTGAACTCTCAGACGCGAGGCGTGGCTACCACTGTACCTGCAATTGTGAGGGTCTGCATGTGTGATCAGCTGTACCCACCGGATCAGGTGGGGTCTGATCAGAGAAGGAGAACCTCTGGGGGTCATTTACCAAGGAAGGATTTGTAGCGTTTACAGGGGCTAGACCTTCTGCAATGGAGACCACAGGCTATGCTGGCCATGCAGTCCCTGCAGGCTGCTGCTTCTGTGTCTCAACCTCCAGGTGCAGTTACTATAGGTCAGCCATCCGTGGAGAAGAAAGCCGGATGCAGGTGACAGCAAGAATGAACTAGAGCCTGCAGGGGTGAGGGGAGGGTCACATGACATCTGGAACCAGGAGGGGAAATGGAACCTGCTTCCGTCTCTCATCACCTTGACGCCGCGGGTGACCCGCGGGAGAAGTGGGTTCCCTGTGCCGAGAGCTGTGTGCACACTGGGGCCAGGACTTGGCAGAACCTGCCGCCCTGGGCCACGTTCAGAGCTTGCCAACGCAAGAGGGGGGTGAACTTCCGTGTTCCTCACCCCCACCTGTGGAAGAAACAGCAATCCCAGCGCGGTACATTCATTCTCATCCTTGTGTGTTGTGTTCGCTGATGAGGGAAACACAGGCAAGAGAAATGTAGCTGAAATTAAATCTCCCTACAGCTTGCAGCCCGCTGATAGACACCTGAAACATGCAGAGAGTGACCTTGCTCAAGCAATTCATGGCCGTCTTACTTCCTTCATGTTTCTGTTTCATTAAAGACTAAAAGTAACCTTATCTTAACAGCAGCTAGCCCCTCAAGGTCCTGAAAGCCTTGCTTTCAAACTCCGTAGAGACTTAATGCTCTCCCTCACCCCCAGAAACTTAAAGGTACATAGTCAGTCACTCCTCACAACCCCGGTGCAGCTCTCTCTGCCCACAGGTCCTGTCCCCGTACTTTAATAAAATCACCTTTTTGCACCAAAGACATCTCAAGAATTCTTTCCTAGCCGTTTGCTCAAGAACCCCATCGTTCACTGCCACTAGAAGGTGCTTGGTCAAGTCCAGAGACCATCCCCACAAACTCTGATCCTTCTGCAAGTTTTCAACCCACTCTGTACTTCTACGGCAGTCCAGAAATTAAGCGGGCATCTGCGGAGAACTTGCGTTGAGCCAGATCCTGGGCTGGGTCCTGAAGAAAATGCAAAGAAAAGCAGAGAAGGCCACTCGTGCCCGCTGGCTTAAGAGGTGACATACGTTCATCTGAAGCTGACTGACTTCACAGTGTCACACTGGTAAGAGGCGAGGAGGAATCCCTACGGGGACTTCAGGGAGGTTTCCCAGAGTCGGAGGACTTCCACCAGTGCGTGAAGACGGATGGAGAGGAGGAGGAGGAGGAGGAGGACAACAGCAGAGGAGCACAAGCCAGAGTTCAAAAGGCTCACTGGGGGCAGGGAAGGTCCCCCCGACCCCCGCCCCAGTGAGCTATCTGACTGTGCAGAGAACGGGAGGCAGAAAGTCAAGGCTCACGTCGAGGAAGATGCTAGGATGTGATCCCCCCGCTGCCTGAGCTCCCCCATCGCCGCGAATGCAAAAGGTGAGCCTGATGATCTTCAGTGATGACAAAGAATAGCTGATGCTTGGGGCACTTACAGTGTGCTGGGGCTTGCGCGTGACCACATAATCCCAAACTAACCCGCAGGTAGTTGTTATTATCGTATGGTATTTACTGTATTTATTTTATACTTCTGAGAGAGCGTGCAAGTGAGTGAGGGGCAGACGGAGGGAGAGAGAAAGGGAGAGAGAACGAGGAGGCCAAAGACAGGCTCGGGCCCACCCGACGCGGGGCTCAAATGCACAAACCGTGAGGTCATGACCTGAGCCGAGATCAAGAGTCGGACACTGAACCGACTGAGCCACCCAGGCGCCCTCACGTACTCTTATTCCCACTGAAGAATGAGGAACCTGAGTCTTAGAACATGAGGTCTGTCAACGCCACATTCCTCACCCACCGCTTCAAGGCTGCCCACCTGGCCCTGCAGTTCCAGGCTCAGTGACACAGATGTTGCAGTAGATGCCGGCAACCTACCCAGTGTTACACTCATGAGGCCCTTCTTCTGTCATGTAATTTCAGTTCTGATTAGGGAAGCAAACCCCCCAGGATTCGAGCTGGCTACATTATAAGAGACGTCAGCTAAGAAAGTGGCTTTCTCTACCCAGGAGGCTGGATGGGCGAGAGGGCCTCCATCGCGGTGCGACTCGCATTTGCTGTGCAATGTGCACTGGGTAGTTGTTTCCTTTTCATTTTTTTTTTAAAGTTTATTCATTTTTGAGAAAGAGACAGGACACGAGCAGGGAAGGGGCAGAGAGAGAGGAAGACACAGAATCCGAAGCAGGCTCCAGGCTCTGAGCTGTCAGCACAGAGCCTGACATGGGGCTCAAACCCACGAACTGTGAGATCATGACCTGAGCTGAAGTCGGACGCTTAACCGACTGAACCACCCAGGCACCCCATCTTTGCTTTTCATTTAATGGGGGGAGGGGTTTCCTCCTGCAGATTCCAGGTTTCTTTTGTGGGGGTGGGGGAGCATTTTCAGTTTGTAAGTTGAAAAGCACTGGTCGGTGTCAGTAATGAAAATGTGCGCACAGAGAAATCACCGCCGCCCCCCAGGCAGGGCAGCGCTCCCTCCCCCCCATCCCCAGGCCCAGAACTGCTCCGGTGAGCAGAGGCCGGCTGAGGCAAGGAAGCAGGAACGGGGGAAGGAGCTCAAGCTAGTAAATGTGTCAATTTACTTGGGCTCCCTGCAATTTAGAAGCTGATTTCAAAGAAAAATTGCTTCAGGCCTCATGCTCCTTCTGTTGTTGCCAAATGTGGCCCAGTTTTACAGCTGACTGACCACGGGCTAAAAATGCGGGTCTCTGGTGGTCTCCGCAGGCCCCGCTGGCTCCAGGCCGCCCCCCAGCAGAAGTCACAAGCATAATTACAGCTAATGGAGGCAGGTCGGGGCAGGCCGTCCCTCACGTCACCGCCACCTGCTTCCCCAAGGACTGTGCCTCGGCTCGCACAGGCAGCTGTTGTGAATCCCCAGTCAACAGCTGACATGACTCATTAGAACCTCACGCTCCTGCCCGGCAATCCCCTCACGCCTCTCGAACCTTCTCTGCTAGCCTTCATGCCCAGCTCACGGTCTGTGGCTGCATGCTCCCTGCCCTCCCTGTCCTCCCTGTCTCCCACCCCTGCCCTGGGTGACTCCCTGCCCAGGGTTAATCATGTTTTCTCCAGGGCCTCCACCCAGAAGGAAAAGAAACAGTCTGACTTCAGTGAGGGTGACGGGGCAGAGGGGCAAGAAATCCTTTCCCCACACGCAGAAATCCACGCACAGGCCTTTCTCTCTGGCAGCTTCCATCTGAGTGTGTCTCACTTAAAATCCCTTCCTCTCCGGTTGCCAGCCTGACATGGGGGATGAGGGGTTAGGAGATTGTTCTGTGGTAATAGGGACAAATTCATCTCAGCTGAACTTCCAGAGAGATGCTGGGTGTTTTGTTTTGTTTGGTTCAGAAAGGGCAGTTACTCAAATAGTGTTGTTTGGAGAGTGAATCATTAATAAGTTGTCCCTGCAACAAACCCTTCAAGAACCTATCAACCTGGGTGGCTCAGTCAATGTCTGACTTTGGCTCAGGTCATGTTCTTGCAGCTTGTGGGTTCGAGCCCCGTGTCGGGCTCTGTGCTGACAGCTCGGAGCCTGGAGCCTGCCTCGGATTCTGTGTCTCCCTCTCTCTCTGCCCCTCCCCCGCTCATGCTCTGGCTCTCTCTCTCAAAAATAAATATTAAGAAAAAGAAAAGAACCTATCAACACAGCCTCAGTTGCTCAGAAGAGAGATTCCTCCCGCACACGGCTTATCTCCGGGCAACTGGAGGATGCATAACGTCTGTTCAAAGAGCACCTGTTTGGGGGAGCTTTGGGATGGTGTCTAAGCCAGCAGGGCTATTCTAGGCCAAGGTGAACCATGGGAGGCCAGAAGCAAACGGATGTGCCACCTGCAGGTGGGGCCCAGCCAACAGAACAGGGTAGACCAGATGACCTTTCTCCTCTGGTGCTCTCTGGTTCTGGGCTCCTTACCTGAACTTCCTTCTTTTGTGAAGACAACCATTTAGATGAATGGAGATGACCTTTGAAGACCAATCACGACCTTCCACTGGGACATTTGCATGTGATTCCTACGGAAAGGTCACTCGAGAATTCCGTGGTTGAAGAGCATCCTTTCAAACAACAAATGTGACAATTAAAACAAAGCACCCTTCTCATGTGGTGGCAGTGCGGAAGCAGCTGGGCTCCAGGATGGCTTGGCCGGCGCAGGCCTGTGGTATTTGTCACCTAAGGGAAACAATAGCATCTCTGTAGGCATTTCTGTCTGAAAGGGTTAGAGCTGTTGCCAGCTGCTCGGCTCAGGCCAACAAGAGAGGGGCAACAGGAGAACACCCATCGTGACTGTGGGGCATCCTCACACCTTCCCAAAGCCCGCATATTGTCCTGCCCCCTCGTGACGGTGTGCGCATGCGCATACCGGTGACAAAGGCAGGGTCTTGATTCCGGAGCGGGACATGAAGCTTCGGGCACAGGGTAGGCGCGGTGGCTGTGGGTGTGTCTCTTCCATTCCACTCGGAAATAGCCAGGTCGCCCACAGCTCTGTCCTCCAATTGAAAAATGTGCATTGGACTGTGAGCCACAGATACACATCTCACTTTCTCCCATTTTTTTCCCAGTCTCCGGTGGAACCAAGTCTTCCATGGAAGCGACCATTTATGGATAGATTATGGTTCCTCTAAAAAGACTCTCAAATGCTGGTCATCCTGGTGGATACTCTGTTCAGAGGGAAACTGACCCATGTAAAGCCCTTGCTGCTTCTCCATCTAGATCCCTCCCACGCAGCTCATCGGGTCAAGGGCTGGGGCCTAACCCATAAAAAGAACCAATGGACACCTTTCCAATGACTTAGGAGCCATATGGTTTCTAAGAAAATAACTATGTAAGTGGAGGAGGAAACATTGAACCTATTACATTCTCTCTGTCTCTGTCTCACTCTCTCTTTCTCCCTTGAAGCTGAGCCATGAATAAGAGAATTTCCCATTGGGAGGAGAAATCGTTTCTGAAGAGTCATGAAGTAAATTTAGAACTAAAGAAGCCAAAGGTAAGGGTGAGTTGGGGCAGTGGGCAAACACAAGGAGCCACTGATGGTTGTGAGTGAGCAAGAAAGAGACACAGCAGGTAGGTATTTTGTCCTGACGGTGCAGTATTTGAGGAGGACCCCACAGAAGCCCCCTTGAATCCTTCTGTTCCATTTCCAGATGACCCTTCTGTACCTCAGTTTTCTGTCCTAGGTTTCGGACTTCCTCATTGTTGCACATATACCTTAACATTAATTCCCCTTCACTTTGGCTAGCTTCAAGAAGTCTCTATCCCTTCCCTGAAGATAAACCTGGAAAACAGAACAACAGACACCCTGGGGAGACTCGCTTTCCCAGGGTCCAAAAAAGAAAGGGTGATTATATTAAGTACACATTTAAGGGGCGCCTGGGGGCTCAGTTGGTTAAGCGTCCGATTCTTAATTTTGGCTCACATCATAATCTCACAGTTTTGTGAGTTCGAGCCCTGCGTCGGGCTCTGTGTGCTGACTACACAGGGCCGACGGGATTCTCTGTCTCCCCCTCCCCTGCTCTCACTCTCTCGTCTCTCTCTCAAAAAAAATTTTAAAAAGAACACATTTAATTGTTGCTGTTCTATTTGATTAAAGGAAGGAGGAAAAAGAATTCTGATCTATAAGGCGATCACCAGATCCAGGGAAGGCGATCAGGCAGCCAAAGGCACTGGCTGTAATTTATACAGATTATTGTATATTATATTGTATATTATAATCTGTAATTTATACAGATTATTGAGTAACCTGACTGCCTCAGAGGGAGAGAGAGGGGAGTCTGATCTCTCCTGCTAGGAGGGCTGTCCCTTTGGAGATGGGAAAAACTGAAGTCACGGCAGGCAGCTCTCATGTCCCCCCTCTGGGAAAGACCAGCAACATTGGCACCCCAGCACATGTGGCCTAAGAGGTCAAAGCCCTATTCTGCCTGGTTCCTTGAGCCTTGTAGACACTGACCCAAGATGAGAGATTCACATTCCAAACTGGGTGTCAGTCACTCAGGCGTTTTATCTTTTTTCCTGTTGTATCTATAATGAACACGCTCTAGGAGAGGAAGAATGCACAGTATTTTAACAAGTGTCGAGAAGCTTCTATGCCATTACATATTCATTACAGCCTGTTTGAGGAGGCTGGGAGGACCCAGGTAGAGCAGGTTATATAATATTTAAAAACCTCAGCTAACCAGAAGTCAGCTAACCATAACTTCTCAATTAACCAGACATTTAACTGTTACTTTTATAAACATAAGCCAAAAACAATAAAAATACGAATAAAAATTGTCAGACTAGGTTATGTCTCAGCAGCTACACACTAGAGATCTCTAGGACCAGGACCTTGAGGATGTTGCAGGCTCTTGACTCGTGTGAAAATGTTTGGCTTGCTCATCAACCTTTACTGACAAAGGCATGGGTGTGATCACAAGTATTTTGGGCAGATTTGCAACAAGTTTCTATTTTGTTCTCATGGAAGCAGGGAATTGGATGTTTAAATGTCCACCTATGAGATCCTAAACATAAGTGTTTAAGATTATACCAGCCTGAATATCACATTTTCTTCTGGAGAAGAGGGATCTTGAGGGAGGATTTGTCCGCATGCCAAACTAGACAAAAGCCTCAAGTACTCAAAGGCATCAGTGAGCCATTGGACAGAAACAGGTCTTGGGATTTGGACTCGTTTGGTCAAGACACATGGGTTCCAGCCTCAGCCCTGCCAGTCAGGGAACGACTTTTGAGAAAACTTGGTCCCATTTTCCTTGCCTGCAAAATGGAGAGACTGTATTAATGTCTAAAATGGCCTATCTTCAGAGATGACCTCACTTCCAAAACCTGCTCCATCAAGTGGAGAGTAAATTTAGAGGCTACCTGTCTTATTTTGAGCCCTCAACTCAAGGCGAGTGATGGAGGAAGATACCTTTGAGAAAATCCCAAGCTCTGTATTACAGTTTTGCCCTCTGAGGGAAACTCCACCTGGGATAATCATCCTCCATATGTAGTCCTAGTTGTAGTTCACAAACTCCTTTTCTTGATATAGAAAGATCTTGAAGGTTCTAGTCCATCACTCAGATTTGACATTTAAAGATATATTCCTCCCACACTGGGAACTCCCTGACCAGAACTGAGATTATGTAGCCATGAAGACCCCTTTTAGTGTCTCTCAGACCCTTCATCCCAGGTCAAATCCAGAAGTTCTTCCAAATCCATTTGGAGGTGAGGCAATGGGAGGTTTTGTGTGGGAAAAGGATGAGATGCTTCCTTCCTCGTAGAGCTGGGTGACCTCCCTCTTCAGGACTCCCACAACCTCACTGGCCAAGGAGTCAGGGGCCTGTAAAATAGGGTAGAACCGGGTTTCCTCTCAGACCCCAAAAATCAACCCACTGCAACAGGTGCGTGTGATCTATCTACTGTAATCAGACTGGGAGAGAGAATATTCCTAATGGTTACTGCCTTGGACTCTGGGGCCACAAAGTTGGGACAAGTGACTTCATCTACTAAGGCTTTAATATCCTCATCTGTAAAATGGGCTTAAAAACAGTCTGGACTTCATATGGTTGGTGCACCAATTCAGTGAGAGAGTTTATGCCAAGTACTCGGTGTGTAGGAAGTGTTTAGTAGCTTGTAGCTCATGTTTTGTTGTGTCCCAAGGATCCCCCAAACCCTTCTGTGTTCGCCCAAAGTCTCCTGAAGACAGGGCATCACAGGAGTTAAATTTGATATGACCTCCATGTCTCATCTAGGAGAAGGAACGGGGGCTGATGAACCTTCCGATTTGTGGTGAGCACGAAGTGGTTCATTGGGTCTGAGCCGACAGCTCTGATTTTTGCACCTGTGACTTCACTCAGTCCAGAAGCGCCACCTCTGCTTTCTGTAGATAAAGGTGAGAAATTAGTCATTTTTGTCACCCTCCTTCCAGCCTCGATAATTTCAGTTGCACCTATGTTCATTAGAGTTCCATAACTTTTAGTTGAGGTTTGGGCATTCAAACACACCCAGGCTCGATTAGAAAGGAAGAAGTTGCATCATTTCATAAAAAGAGGAATAATACCCAGAGTCTTAGTGTGGCACCTGAGGCTGAACCAAGGGGATCAAGGGCGCGGTCAGGGGTTCACTCATTCTGCCTCTGCCATTTGCCAGCTGTGGACAAGTCGGACTTCTCCAAGACCACACTTCCTTCTTTATGAGGAGGAGAAGGTAAAAGCCTGGCAATGTTCCCTTCCTAGGGTCATGGTGGAGACAGCGTTCTACAGCTCAGTATTTGTCGGTGCCGAGTCTGCTCAGCTTCTCTCCCAGACCCGTTGATGGCTGGTAGGCAACTGCATTCACCATTTGGTATCTCTCCATCAACTGGCAACCAAAAGCAGGCAGCTAGCTCATCCGCCCGCCGGACTGGACTCCCAACTTGCGGCAAGTCTACCTACTTGGACTGCGCCAGTACAGCCCTGAACCTGCAAATCCGCCACCGGCAGGGGGAGCACTTCCCCATCTCCCACAGGTAGTCACCCTCCCCCGCACTCCGGGTGGGGGTGGGGGTGGGGAGCAGGCTGGAGGCAACAGAACGGGGACCTTCAGCACCTGATTCCTACTAAAGATCGCCAGCCCGTAGACAGAGTCCACATCCAGCTGGAATGTGGTAGGGACATCATGACTCCGGGTTGTGGCTCTGATAAGATACACAGAAAAGCCTCCTCCTCCTGTCCTCCTGAGGATCTCTGAGTCCTCCAGTGGAACTCTGCCCTGCTCCCCCATCTGATGTCCCGTCAAGTCTTGGTCACGGCATTTCCAACCTGGCCTTCACTGTTTCTTTGTTTCGTTTTTACTATTCAACGTTCAGTCATTCATAGCAAGGACCCTGGTCTCACACTACCTGAATTTCAGTGCTGCTTCCTACATATGCGACATTAGCCAAGTTACCCAATCTCTCTGTGTCTCCTGTTCTGCACCTGTTAAAAAAAAAAAAAGGTAATAATAGCTCCTCCTTTTATACAGCTGTCCTGAGGACTGAGTGGGTTTATGCAGGTAGAGTGGTTGTCAGAGTCTAAACACTGTATTACTGCTGGCTTCTTGTTATTGTGTTCTTATGCCTCAGTGACATCTTGTAATTAGTGGCGTTGTGAGGAGGTATCATCTCACAGGAGGAAGGGAGCAGAGACTGTCCAGTCAGCTCTCCACCAGGACGCTGAGTGAATCCATTATGTTGCAAAACACAGTTGGACTCTTCTTTGTTTATCATGATCCTAGGGCAGCTCAGTCCTTCCTGTTCTTGGGATGGTTCTTCTTCCGGAACTTTCTGTTTATTTCTGTAGATCCACCCTCCCCAGTTACACAGAGAGAAATAGAGATCTATATTTTACAAAAAGACATAGATAATTTTTTTTGAAAAACTCAAACTACCCAAACACGTCAACCTCACCACTGTCATGCTTAACCCCACACCATGGCGTGAGATGGGGAAGAAAAAGGCAGTTATGCCTGTTCTTGCTCTCCCTAAATGCGGGATGGTTTGGTTCTTCTGAATATTTATCCTGAAGAGCCATCTTTTTAATGTCTTCAACAACAAGGGGCACCTGGGTGGCTCAGTTGTTTAAGCGTCTGACTCTGGCTCAGGTCATGATCTCGTGGTCCGTGAGTTCGAGCCCTGCGTCAGGCTCTGTACTGACGGCTCAGAACCTGGAGCCTGCTTCAGATTCTGTGTCTCCCTCTATCTGCCCCTCCCTGGCTTACACTCTGTCTCTCTCTCTCAAAAATAAATAAACCTTAAAAAAAATTAAACAATAAAATCTTCAACAACAAGAGGAGTAGAATTAACGAAGAATTCTCACAGGTAAACCTGTCTTTTTTGGCCACTTGGGTAAAAGTGGAAATAATGTTCCCAAACCCTACCCCACATCCTCTCCCTACCCAGACCCCAATCCTCACGGCCCTGATAGCAGCTCGGGGACAAAGTCATCTTCCCAGAAAGTGCTGGCCAAAGACACAGGGGGAGGAGGGTGGGGTGGGGGCAGGGAGGGAGCTACCTCCGCTTTGAACCAGACTCTGCACCCTGCTCACACCCCACCCCCCCATCCGGGTGGCACAACGTATACCCTGGGCATTTCCAAATCATTGCCCATCAGCTTCCCAGTAAAACAAAAAGGCCATAGCTGGCACTTTTATTCTCTCCCCACCCAAGCTGTTCATGCAAGAAAAAAAAAATTTTTTTTTAAGACTACAAGTTGAAAGGCTTTTTTTTAAGCGCCTACCCACATTAAAGGAGGACTATTTAATTCTAGAGCTACAGCTACAAGATCAAAAATAGGAATAATTAAAGCCTGAGATGTAACTGTTAAGAAAGGCGTTTTTTATTTTCTTTGCCAAGTCCTTAAACAGGTAAACCACATATTTAAAGAAAGCACTAAGATCTGAAAATCCCAATGGGAATTTTTTTTTCTTGTTTAAGGCATAACGAATTCAGTCTTCAGAGACCACAGAGCAGAGTTTGTTAAGCTCCCTGAACTGTCAGCTGAATAATTATCTGGCAAAGCCTGTGTGTAGGTGACTCCCCACGATTTCACTTCTTTCCTGTTTTGAAACAGAAGGTCACCAACCTCTGGAACAAAATTTGGCAAACTCAGGGAATGTCAGCTTGTGGCCTTCCTTTGCATTAGGGGATATTTCATTTTTAAGTCTTGCAAATATGTATACTGAATGCCACTCAAGTACATGTCCTAGAGAATGTAGAATTTAAAAGCAAAAGAAACAAAATTTTAAAAAAAAACCAACCAAACACAAAAAAAAAAATCTCCCTTTTTTCAGAGTGGCTGGAGCCAAATGAACCTTATGTCAAAACCCATGAACAGTCTGACAATTTATATTCCGAGGAGAAGGTGAAGCAGGAACATTGAGGGTCGAATGCAAAAAAAATAAAATAAAATAAATAAATCTCATTACAGCCAAACTTGTTGGTTTTTTAATAAGATTATAATTTTAAATTGTGGCCTTAAAATACCTGTCTGAGCGCTTGGACGTTACTGCTTTAAAATCTCCACTTGAGAGGCTGTGGCTGTGGGGGTTCCGGTTCACCTAAAAGGAGTCTGGACAGCTGATTCATGGGCACTTCCTTCTGTCACATGAACCTCGTCCTGTTCTGAAACTGAAGTATTCAGTCTCCGTCCCCATAGGATGCAAGGTACCTTCAAGGAAAGACAATGCATGCCATTATCCTAACTTGACTGAAGGCAGAGCTAAGTAGAGATGAGACTTGAGATCTTGAACTTGAGATGAGACGCAAAACCTGACGTGGAGCAGAGATCACGCCTGGCTTGCCTTTGTCCCAAAAGAACGTTGTCTGGGTGTCAGGCAGGACTGTTGGCTACACCTGACCAGGTGTGGGGAGGTGGGATTTGCAGAAGGGAACACAAAACCTCAGTTCCTTGTAAAGGAGAAAAATGAACAGCCCACCTGCTCCAGAACTGGCCAGCTTCTCTCAAGTTTGGTCAAATAGGACATTCCATTGCTCTTATCCTAAAACCAGAAAACTACCTCCCTCGCTCCTGCTACTGCCTCTGTTATCTGCCAGATGTCAAAATGGGCCTGGAGTAGGCTGTCTGCTTTGCTCTCCAGGATAGTAGAGTTGAGAGAGGGGCAATGATCAGCCAGTGCTGTCCTAGACTCACGTCTGCAGCTGGAAATCACCTAGCCACATAGTCTCCATTATCCGTGCAGACAAAGGTGGTTGAGAAAAGAGGCAGGTCCCTGATGCAGCCGTAACTATTCCTGATGGGACCTTATTTCTAGAATCAGCAGCCTACACTGTGTTCCTGGGACTGGAACCTGATAGGTACACCCTCTACATTCTCTGGACAAACCAAAGGATGACGAAACAAGCACAGAGAAACGACCCTGTGACCATGTGTTTGATCATTTCTCTTTGGAATCAGGAGCGAAGTTGGTCAATTCTTATAGTTTGCCCTCATTTTTTTTCAGGGCACCCCAGCCCTCAGAAAGTATAGATTTATATGACTGCCCCTTGCCTCAAGAAAAGCTGCAAACTCCTTGGGAAACCTTTCTATCTTGTCACCTGTATTTCCCAAAGTTTGGGGCGGGTATTCGTCTCCTGTCTTTACTTAGGCTACTTGGTTATCGGTGTTCCAAGAACCTTAAACATCTAAGTCTTTTTCACCGTTTCTCCCTCAAGCTCTAAAGCCCTGGTGAAAACTGACCCTCAAGGTGCATCCTGATGTCTTGTGGACCCCGGGTGGGACATGAGGATTATGCTGTGATGAGTGTGCAAGCCAGTTTCAAATATGTGGTCCATGCCTATAAACCCACAAGAGCTTGAAAGCTGCCATTGTTGATGCCAGCCTGACTCAAAAGACAGAAAATATCCCAGCATACCCAGATATTCCTCTCAACCCCCCCTTCCTGTCTTCTTCGATAACATTAACTCCATGATCAGTGTTGTTACCAAATTCCGGTCTTTGCCTGCTGCCCCAACACCAGCCTTCACCCCCCCAACCCACTTTCTTTCTTTCTAGAAGCCACAACGATTGTATGACTTGCTCCAACCGAGCAAGTCAGTCAATGGCCAGAGGTCATTCTGAGCATTAGCTTTCCGTTCTGCAAAACCTACACACCAAATTGAAGAGCAGACAAATAAACCCACAGCTTGGGGTCATCAGGGTAAGGGGCTAAACTAAGATCTCATTTTGTTTGACAGGTGCATGGAATCAGGGATTTAAATTTCAGGAAATCTCCATGAGAGAAAGTAAACCCATGGTCATGGTCATGGGTAGTCATCAGTCAAGTGTTACAATGTGGACACGTTTCACCCAGATTGGTCCCCAAATAATTCCTAAAACTTCCTAAGTTTCTTGCAATCTATGAGAAATGTTTCTGGTGCCCCGCCCCCCACCCGTTTAGTCCTTACACATTTTTTAGTTTAGCGTTCCCAATATTGCAATTGTTTATGAATGGGGTGTAGTATCTGGCCAACTTACTGAAATTCTCTTACTAGTTCAGATCATTTTGCGGTTGATTGAGAAGGATTTTCCAAAGAGACAATTATACAGTCTGCAAGTAAAAACAGTTTTGTCTCTCCTTTTTCAATACTAATACATTTTGTTATTTTATACCGTTTTATTCCATTAGCTCGGATGTTGAATAATAACAGTGTTCGTCTTTGTTTCTGATTTCAAACAGGTGACTCACCGCTGAAGATGAGGTTTGTAGAGGGGTTTCTTTCCTTTATGAAAATGAGACTGTTTTATTTTAATTCTGTTTTGTTAAGTGTTTTTCTTTTTTTTTTTTTTTTTTTTTTTTAATTTTTTTTTTTTTTCAACATTTATTTATTTTTGGGACAGAGAGAGACAGAGTATGAACGGGGGAGGGGCAGAGAGAGAGGGAGACACAGAATCGGAAACAGGCTCCAGGCTCTGAGCCATCAGCCCAGAGCCCGACGCGGGGCTCGAACTCACGGACCGCGAGATCGTGACCTGGCTGAAGTCGGACGCTTAACCGACTGCGCCACCCAGGCGCCCCAAGTGTTTTTCTTTTTTACATCACAAATGGGTCTTTGTTGAGCTCGTTAAAACAGTTTTTCTGAATCTATTGAGATGACGTTATGATTTTTCTCATAATTCTTGATCAAATGAATTACATTAATAGATTTCTTCATGTTGAAATATCCTGGCATTCCAGGGATAAGCCCTGCTTTGTTAAGACGTATTATTCTTTTAGGACACAGATGGATTTAATTTACTACTGTTTATTTAGGATTTTGGTGTCCTTGTTCATAAATTTGATTGATCTATATTTTCTTTCCCCTCGATATCTTTGTTTAGTCTTGTTATATGGTTACACAAGCCTCATAGATGAGAAGCTTCCAAGTTTATTCTAGGTTCAGAAAGAAGTACTAGACCCCCCAAATTATCTGTTTCTTGGTGATCTGAGCTTTATGATTAACTTTGCCTAACTTTTAAATGTTTCTATAACTATACCTCTTTAGTCAATTTTAGAATTTATATTTGCCAGGAAATCACCATTTTAAAATCCACATTTGCACATTTATTTTAAAAAGTTGAGCATGGTATGTTTTTATGTTTTAAATCTCCTAACAGAATATACACCCTTTCTTATTTCTGATGTTTCATCAATTTTCTCCTTATTAATAATTGGCCTCGATCAAAGCCTTGGTCATTTTTCTTTTTTTGCATTTACCCCATTAACTGCTGCATTTTCTCATGTTTATTCTCTCCTACTTTTGGGGGGATTGCCTTACAATTTGTTATCTAGCTTCTTGATTCATAAGTTTAGTAAAAAAACAAAAAACAAAAAAACCTCCTCATTATCTAATTAGACTATTTCAAACTGTAAAATGTTCTCTTCCTATTATTTTGCATGCATCCCACAAATTTTTTCTTTAATGCTGTGCTCACATTCTTGTTTATTCCTAACTTGTTTGTAATTTCAGTAAGATTTTCTCTTCAATCTAGGAGTTATTTAAAAGTCTGTGTTAAAATGTCCCGGTAATTGTATCTAGACTATATAAAGAACTCCTACACATCAATACAGAAAAGACAGCTCATTACAAAATGAATAAATAAACATTGGAACAGGCAACTCATCAAGAAGATATATGAATGGCTAAAAAAACATGTGAAAAGGTAGTCAGCATTAGCAGTCTTCAGGGAAATGCAAATTCAAACTACAATGAGATACCACTTGCCATCCACCAAACGGTTGCCATTTAAAAGATGTGAAAATATCAAGGGCGCCTGGGTGGCTCAGTCGGGTGAGTGTCCAACTTAAGCTTAGGTCATGATCTCACGGGTTCATGGGATTGAGTCCCACGTTTGGCTCTGTGATGGCAGTGCGGAGCCTGCTTGGGATTCTCTGTCTCCCTCTCTCTCTGCCTCTCCCCTGCTCATGCTCTGTCTCTCTCTCTCTCAAAAAATAAACATTGAATGAATGAATAAATGAATAAATGAATGAATGAATAAATAAATAAATAAATGATGTTAAAATATCAAATATTGGTGAGAAAGAGGAGCAAAAACTCTCGTATGTGGCTGACAAAAGTATAAAATGGCACAACCACTTTGGAAAAGAGTGGTAGTTTGGTGGCAGTTTCTAATAAAATGAAATTTACCTCAACCCGATAAGCCCGAGATTCTGTTACTAGGTACATGCCCCAAATAAATGAAGGCACATATTCAGAAAAGTCCTTGTACAAAAATGTTTCGGGGCGCCTGGGTGGCTCAGTCGGTTGAGCGTCTGACTGTGGCTCAGGTCACGGTCTCATGGGTTGTGAGTTCAAGCCCTTCATTGGGCTCTGTGCTGACAGCCCAGAGCCCGGAGTCCGCTTCGGATTCTGTGTCTCCTTCTCTCTGCCCCTCCCCCACTTGTGATCTGTCTCTGTCTCAAAAATAAATAAACATTAAAAAAATTTTTTTAAAAATGTTTCTATTAGCTTTATGCAGGTGCAATAACCCCACACTGAAGTCTGGATTACCACACAGTAGTAATATATCTGCACAGAGACATACTACTTAAAAAATGAGTAAGTAAATAAGGGATGAACAGTTCGTATGTACCACAAACAACAGGGATACATCTCAAAAACATGCTGAGTGGAAGAAGCCAGATACAAAAGAGTATCTGCTATGTGAACCATTTACATAAAGTTCAAGAACGGTGATTGTCTCTGGGTGGGGGCATGACCAGAAAGGGGCAGGAGGAATCTGTTTGGGGTGATAGAAATGTTCTAGATCTTCAGCTGGATGATTACTGAGGGGTGGACATCAAAATTCTGTGAGCTCCACAACTGAATACTTTAACTATATAAATTATACTTAGAAGAACACCAACAACAACATAAAGTGTTTCCCTTCCCCCCTCCTTTTGTAGTTAATTTATACTATTATTGCATTTGGCTAGTAAATTTATGTAAATACATTCAACTACTTAATATTTGCTGAGATTTCCTTTGAATCATAGTAGATAGTGCATTTTTGTTACTGCTCCATAAGTATTTGAAAGAATATATGTTATTCTGTTAAAAATAACCTATACAGCTTGTAGTGTCTTATTCAAATATACCAATTTTCTTTTCTTTTTTAAATGATATTTCTATTTCTGAGAGAACTATGCTAAAATTGTGGCTTTTTCCACTCATTTCATCCGGTAAACATTTGCTGAGTTCCTACCCTTTGAGGAACATACATTAACAGTTGAGAGGAAAGGGTGTGGAGCTAGAACCCTTGGGCATGAATTCTGACTCTGGTATTGACTAGTTGTGTGACAGTGAATATGTCACGTAGCCTCTCTGTGCCCCAGTTTCTATATCTTTAAGATATAGAATCTTAAAGATATAGTATCTGTCTATGTATCTGTCATACCTATTAAATAAGTGCATGTGAAGTCCTAGAATAATGCTTGCATATAATAAGGACTTAATAAATGTTACCTATTATATGACAGAAACTATGGTAAGCCCTGGAGATATTACAATGAAAGAGAGAATGTAAGACATGGTCTGAGACCTCCTGGGGCTTACCTTGCAATGGAGGAGTCAGACTTTTTGTCAACTGCATATATAAATGTATAATTATGCTGGGATAAGTGCAATGAAAGAAAACAGTATCATAAGAGCATATAATGAAACATCATCTATTTTGAGGGACTGGAGAAGACTTTCCTAAGGAAGTAGTATTTGGGTCGAGGAGAATGTGGTTATGACTTTAGAATACAAAATAATTTCTTAAACAAGTCACAGTAAGTATAGTTCATAAAATGTTATTGCATTAAAATTTAAACTTGTATAGTTCAGGGGCACCTGGCTGGTTCAGTCAGAGGAGAATGTGACTCTTGATCCTGGGGTCATGAGTTTGAGCCCCATGTAGAGTATAGAGACTACTTAAATAAATAAAACTTAAAAAAAATTTTAACTTGTATAGTTCAAAAATACCATAAATAAATTGAAAAGACAAATCAAAGACAAGGAAAAGATATTGCAATGCATATGGCTGATAAAAGGTTGCAAATTTATAAAGAAATTCTACAAGTCAATAAGAACAAGGCAAAATGTATAAATGTGTGGACAGATGACAGGAACAAGCCATTCACAATAATCAATTGGAATTGCCAAAAAAAAGACACATGTAAAGATTCCCAACCTCATTAGTAAGTAAGGTAACACACAAAATACAGTAACAATGAGATAACATGTACCTGATATAGTGGCAAAAATTTTAAAGTCTAACAATATCAATATTTGGCCATGGGAACTCTAATGCTACTCCAAAAATAAATTAATATAATTAATTTGGAGAGCAATGAGGCAATATCTAGTAATATATACTCTTTGACTCAGAAATTTTACTCCTGGGTATATACTCCAGAACTAAGCTTTCCAACTTTTTCACATCATGGCCCACAGTGGATTTTATTTTCCCCAGTTAGTGAGTCTCTGTCTTTTAATAGGAGAAATTTAGCCCATGTACATACATTGTGATAACTAATATGACTGGATATATTTCTAAAGCCTTATTTAATGTTTAAAAATTTTTTTTAATGTTTATTCATTTTTGAGAGAGACAGAAAGAGTGTGAATGGGGGAGGGGCAGAGAGAGAGGGAGACACAGAATCCGAAACAAGATCCAGTCTCTGAGCTGTCAGCACAGCCCAACGCAGGGCTTGACCCCACGAACTACGAGATCATGACCTGAGCTGAAGTTGGATGCTTAACCAACTGAGCCACCCAGGTGCCCCCAGCCTTATTATAATGTTTACCATGTATCCACTTTAAAAATATCTTTGTTAGTTTTCCCTTTTTAAACCATCTGTTTCAATGGATTTTGAATTCTTTGAATTTTTTTTCCTCCAATAGTTTAGACATTATATACCTTATTTCTATTTTTTCTGGTGATTATCCTTACACTTTAAAACACACTTAAGCATATATCTTTCTATGTATCTCAGGTATTTGTCAATATCTCTATACTTACCCTGAAAAGTTATCTATTGATTTGATGTAATTCCAATATTAGCCTGCTTTCAATTTCTTCTGTGTCCCAAACCCACCACATTGAAATCATTTGGGATTTTAGTTTTTGTTTAGTTCTATTCATTATTTTTCACATCACGCTATCAAAATCTTTTAAGATTTAACAATTAAGCTTATAGGTTTATTGGCTTACCACCTTCCTGTGACTTGATCACTTTCTTAGGGTTGCTTTTCTTCTTGCTAGAAACACTCAAGTGTATCTTCTCAGAGAGGATCTGTGGGGGCTGAATTCTTGCATGTCAGTCATTTTATCCTGCTCTTCAATTTCACTGCTAATTTGGCTCAGCATAACGTTGTAGTTCTCTGGAGCCATTCTTTCTTCTGCAGTTGAAAATGAATGCATTCCCCAAAACTGCTATCCTTTAAAAAAAAAAAATTTAATGTTTATTTATTTAAAAAAAATTTTTTTAATGTTTGTTTTTGAGAGAGACAGAGACAGAATGCAAGCGGGTTAGAGGCAAAGAGAGAGGGAGACACAGAATCCGAAGCAGGCTCCAGGCTCTGAGCTGTCAGTACAGAGCCTGACACGGGCCTCGAACCCACAAACTGTGAGATCACGACCTGAGCTGTAATCAGACACTTAATTGGCTGAGCCACCCAGGTGCCCCCAAACTGCTATCCTTTTGATCTACTGCTGCCTTCCCTTATATTTCAGTTTGACAAGTATTTGTTGCATCCCTACTATGTGCTGAGTGTATTTCTAGGTATTGGGGATAAAAAGGGGCTTGACATAGGCCTGTGTGTGGTGTGCTGGGTTCACTACCACCACTGTGGACTTCCTAGGTTTCCCCCTGATGACTGGCCGAGGGGCCGCCCTGCTCAAAGTTAGTCAACGCCTAGGCTGGCCTACAGCACGGTGTGGTCTGATAATCGACAAAAACCCAAAAACAATAGCAACAAAACTGACCTGTGCTGATTCAGTTCTCATTCTTATGCATTTCAATGGGGAAATGCCCAAAGAACAAAGCTATAAAAATAACCCTGCCTACTCTCTGGCCATCTGCCCACCAAGAGCAGAGCTCAGGGCATCTGGTCCTTTTGATAAATGCTCTGGCCCAGTTCTGCCTGACAAACCACATCTTTCCCACTATCACTTTCTGGGCAATGACATGTGAGAAAGGAAAGACCAGCTTCTTGGCACAGCAATTCCCTAAAGAAAGAAAACAGGGCTGGGGGTGAGGGGAGCATTTATTAAATCACCTGGAGGACTTTTTAAAAATGCATGTTCAGGGTCCTTAACCCCAGAGAATAAGATTTGACCTCTTGGGATGGTGGGGTAGGGGTTAGGGGAACTTGGGGGAAGCAAATATACAATTTGAAAAAGTATTTCAGGGAATTATCACCTCTATTGTATGTATGACCGCTCTGCCACTTCCGAGTTGACAGCCACTGATGTTATCCAACCCTGTCATTTTATAGATGAAGCAACCACGGTCCAGAGAGGAAAGGTGATTGATTTGTTCCAGGCCATACAGCTAGTAGATAGCAGAGCCAGGATGAGACTCAAGGACACTTGATTCCTAGACTGTGCTTCTCCTGACTCTACCTATAATTCATCTTTAGCTCTTGCTCTTCTTGAGATCATTATCATCACCATCACCACCATTAGTGTCATCACCATGATCACCATGATCATCACCATGATCACCATGATCACCATGATCACCACCATCATCACCATCATCACCATCATCACCATCATCACCATCATCACCACCATCATCACCATGACCACTATCATCACCATCATCACCATCATCACCATCATCATCACCATCATCACCACCATCATCACCATGACCACTATCATCACCATCATCACCATGACCACCATGACCACCATCATCACCATGACCACCATGACCACCATCATCACCATCATCACCATCACCACCATCAACACCATGACCACCATCATCACCATCATCACCATCATCACCATCACCACCGTCATCACCATCATCACCATGACCACCATGACCACCATCATCACCATGACCACCATGACCACCATCATCACCATCATCACCATGACCACCATCATCACCATCATCACCATCATCCTCATCACCTTCACCAGAAGGCTACTGGCCACTTATATAAACTTATCTCTCCAATTGACAATAATCCTACAAGGCAAGTGTTGTCTCTGTTTCTTACTCCTTGTCCATGTTCCCAACTTTTATGTACTATTCATCCTGACACACAGGATCTGTCATCAGCAGCAAATGCCTCTATCTGTGCCCCGTGTCTTTTGTTGTAAGGTGTCTTCCTATCTTGCCCTAATGGAAAGTTGGCTGTGCTCTGCAAACACCACCTCATCCACAGACTCTCAAGTGGAGGTTATTTGGGCTTCATCAAGGCTCAAGGGTAGGATAGCTGTCCCATTGTACCTGTATTCAGTTCTCTTCACTCCTCCTTCAAAACTCCCATCCTTCAAAATTCAGGGCACAGTTTACTACCTGCCACTGTCATCTACCAACTTACTCTCCTTCATTCATTAATGACTCCAGCATCTGGCTCTCCATGTTTATTCCTGACACCATTCTTGGTGACTTAACAACCTTGAAGAATAGTGGTCCATTCCACACCTTGCTCCCTGCACTCTATGACCTCCTCACCTCCAACAATCTTTCATTTCTACTCCCCGGCGCCCCAGCCACACTCTCATGCTTGTGTTCTAAACCCCAGTATCAGTTCTCTCTGGTCTCAATCCATGACTTTACCACCTTTGTATCTTTCTTTATAAAGATACAAAATACAGTGAAACTTTGGTTTGCAAGCATAATTCATTCCAGAGACATGCTTGTAATCCAAAGCACTCATATATCAAAGTGAATTTCAAGAACCATTAGCTCAGTTGTGATCATGTGACATTTGGTGTCACGTACTACTCTTATTGCAAGACGTCGCTCGCTTATCAAGTTAAAATTTATTAGAAGTGTCTGCTCGTCTTGTGGAACACCTGCAGAACAAGTTACCAAGTTACTCGCAATCCAAGGTTTTACTGTATATGCAAAGATAACATATATGTGTGTATAAATGCAAAGATTATTTATATATAATGGGATTGTATATATAAGGAGATATTAACATATGTGATATATATATATATATCTCCTCATATCTTCACTTGCCTCCTTGTTCTGCTTAATTCCATGATGTATCATTATAGTGACTGCTTTGTGTATTCTCTCATTTCCATGCCTTTTTCTTTTCATCGAATTCATCTGGCAAAAGCCCATTCAAGATTAAATCCCTACCCGTATAGTTTGTGACCACAGCTGAGAGGCTCGAAGTTGTGACAGAAGATATAAAGTGGCTGGAGGGTCTACTTTCAACACATTACCGCACACCCCAAATAGGACCCCAGCGCGCTCGGTGGTTTTACAATCCAACTCTGTGAAAAGATTGTTCTGCCCCTTCTCCTCCCTCTTTAAGCTTTATACATGGCTGGCTTCATGTGAGTTCCCCTAAAAGCTGTGCCTGAGACACAGGTCTACCTGAAGGTAGTTTATATGGGAAGTGATCCCAGAGATCCAGAGAGAGGACCTGAGGAGTGAAATAGGAAAAGTGGGAAAGGCGATGGATGACCTCTGGTAGATGGGCAGTTCAGCACCCATGACCTATGGGTGACGGATGAGTTATGGGTGATGGATGACCAATCTCAGGGACCTTCTGAAGAGCCTGAGGGGCTGTAGCTCAGATTTTTCCACTCAGGGAATGGAACGGGTGAGCATTTACCTCCAGGCTCCTGTCTCCCATTGCTCAGTGGGGGCCTCTTGCAAGAACTTCCCTGCATCTCCAGGCCATCCCAGGGTGAATGCCACACAGCAGCTTCTAGAACGCCCGGGGCCAGACACTGTTACATTGTTCTTGGGCTGAGCTGCTTTGAAGCCAGTCCAGAACAGTCCCTCCAACAGTCTGTAAAGTAGGGAGTGTCTCCCTGAGAGGAGAATTGAACTGAGGCACAAGGGAAGCCCCTTGCACCCTTCACATCTGTCACGGACCCTCCAAGTCAAACTGAGTCTTTACCCAAAGCTGCGACTTCTGCCAGGACTTCATGCAAGAGAGTGAGTGATGAGCTCCAGTCCCCCCGCTCCAGCTAATCTCAAGGCCATAGCCGATACTGTCCATTTCTACCACCCATTCTCCACTGCCCTCCACCTCAGCCAGCACTGAGCAGGTCTAAGTTGATTGCTGTATGCAGGGTCAATGATCTTTGTCCCCTGAGAGGTCTGCCTCTCAATGCCTTGCGTTTACATCCGGTCATGGGTGCTGAACTGCCCATGTACGTAGTTATTGGACAGGAAAGCATTGAAAACCACTCATGTAGGTCTCTTGGGTGCAAACACAGATTTCCCTGCTCTTGTGGGCTGGCTGGCTGCTCACCCCACTGGTTCCCAGGGCAGCATGAGGGGTGTGAGGGTATTGGACCTGGGAAGAAGGTCAGAGGTACACTGATAAGAGTTGTTAGAAGCCGAGAAGGTCAGCTCCAAAAGTCTTCCACATGAGTGGGACGTAATGCCAAAGACCTTCTCTGTTAACCTCACAAAGAAGGACCTGTCTTCTCTCGAATACATATCATGTGCCAGGCAGCCTAGGTGCCTTGTTTTCACGTGAGAGGTGGCATTGTGGTCCCCATTTCCATCAGGGGGAAACTGATCAGAGCAGGAAGCCAGCTCACCAAGCCGGATCTCGCCCACAGGATGGATCCCACAGCCCTTCCCGTCAGCCCTGTGCCTCCAACCTGGGGGGTGAGGCCAGTCAGGTGACAGGTGAGAACATACCCTGCAGGGCCCAGAGAGCTCGACCTGATTAGATGTGTGTAAAACACGCACGGAATCGAGCACGGAGACATAGCCAGCCACTCGGCATGCCCCCTGGGGTCTCCCCCCTCCCCCCATGCTCTTCCCCATGGCACTCTCTCTTCTCTCCCCACTGTTCTTGTAGGAGCGGCACATCTCCGGTAGAGCGGTAAGTGGGAGTCCTTCAAGTCCATCCAGGGAAGGCAGGCACCTTTCTCCTTCAGGGCACTCCCTTCCCAGAAGGGCTCCATCCACAACACCCAAGCAGGTCACCCTTCGCAGGGTTGGGTAAGGTCCAGAGGCACAGCAAACCAGCTTCAAGGCCACCTCCTTCCTCGAGGAAACCCTGGTCTGTGCCGGGAGGAGTGATACTGCGGTAATGACAGCTCGCAGGCTGGGGCAGGGACGGGTGCAGGCAGGACCCAAATCAGAGACTGACCTCTCTCGCAGGAGAGGCAGGGAGGCGGCGAGGTGCTGGGGGCACACCGGCCCCTCTCACAGGTACCCAGAGGCTGAGGAAGAGCAATCAGATGGAGAAGCTGCAAATCTGGATATGTTGGGAGAAGAAGCAGCAGGCCACCAGGGCTGACCCATGATCAGAAGCATCAGGGCCGCAAACAGACGGTGTGGATTTCGAGAACACCCGGCATGGAGAAGCTGTGGCCTGGGTGGGGGCAGCCGGAACAGCCCTGGCCGACCCCAGCTCCCCAGCCCTCAGGCTCCCTGCCTGGCATGTCCCCCTGACCCAGCCTCCTCTCCTCAGATCCCATTCCCGTACTCTGTCTGCTGGTCCCACGTCACTGTCCTTTCCTGAGCAGCTCCAGCAGGTCTGAAGTATCGAGAGAAAGGGCTCGTGTCCAGAGTGTGCCTCCTCCCACCAGCCGTGGCCCAGCCCGGGTGCACCTGCTCCAGGCCACACTCCTTGCCTGGCCGTGAGACCATGCACAAGTCATTTGGCTTGTCTCTGCCTCAATTTCGTCCTCCATAAACAGGGATGGTGATGGTAATGAAGACACTACCCTCCTACTATGGTTGTGCGGATTGAAGCGATATGTATAGTCGTGAAAGAGGTACAGAGCTGATGTATGTTTTGAACCATTTCATTTACTCTTCCCAACAGTATAATTGGTCCCATTTTACAGACGGGGAAATAGAGGCTCCAAAATGAATAGGCATTCACTGAAAGGCATGCATGAAGTAGGAACCGCAATTTGAAACCCAAACTTTTTTTTTTTAAGTTTATTTATTTTTGAGAGACAGGGAGCACATGCGCACATGCAGGGGAGGGGCAGAGAGAGAGAGAGAGAGAGAGAGAGTCCCAAACCTGATCCAGGCTTGTTCCAGGGCATTGCCTGATCCAGGGCTCAATCGCATGAACCGTGAGATCATGACCTGAGCTGAAATCAAGAGTCTGACGCTTAACCGACTGAGCCCCCCAGGCGCCCCTGAAACCCAAATTGTGTGACTCTGAAGCCCAGGGTCTTTTTGACCTCTCAAAGTCAGAGGCCCAGACAGGCAGGCAGGTGAACAGGGAAAGGGCGCCCCTGCCACAGCCGGGGCTTGAAGTGGTGCTGCTTCACTTTTGCTTCTGTGCGGCGTCCCCACAGCCGACCGCAGTCCAGAGCCAAGATTCCTGCTGCGGAACTCGAGGCCCGACCGCAAGCTAGACGGAGGCAAGAATAGAGACCCAGGTATCTTTCCCAGCCCCGCCTCCTCACCGCCCCCCCCCCCACTTCCTGCAGGCAGGGCCACCTGCTGAGAAGCCCTGGGCTCTGTGCAGGAGAGATGGGCATATGCCAAAGCAGGAGTCGCAAGCTAGTGTCAGAATCGCCCCCAAAGTCCTTCCTTCAGCTTCTTGCGGCGCTGTTTCTGGACAGAAACCAAGCGGAAGGACGGATGCTGTGGAGTCTGCGCCTTGTACAAAGGCTCTGGCCAACCGCATTCCCCAAGCTCTCCCAGGACTCGCTTCTCTTCTCAGTTTGCTCCTCGCAGCCGCGTGCCAAGCATTCAATTAACCACCCTGCTTCTGCCCCCTCCCCAGCCAAATGGGTACCAGATGCACCATGGAGACCTCGCACAAAGGGGGGAAGAAAAACTTTACTCAGGCAAATCAGCAGAGAAAACACAATTAGGCAAAGCAAACAGAGCCGAAGAGGCAGCGGCGAAGCCAAGCGTCCCGGAGCCCACCTGCAACACATTTCCAGGAGCCCCTCAAAAACCATGCTTTTCTAATGGGGGCCATACAGAAGCCCCCGCCAGGCAAAGGGAGGCTCTGTGCCTAGCAGATCAAGACAGCCTCCACGCCAGGGGCTGGGGAAGTGGGGAGAGGGGGGTTTGCTTTTGTTCCACCCTCGCGTCTCCAGGAAGGATGTAGGTAGGGCCTGTGGCTGCTGCAAAAACACAAGAACTCGATGCCAAGAAGCCACCAGAAAATTGGCCCCGCTCCTTCCTTATCTTGCAATCTAGACTTCCAGCCAGGGCCAGGAGCGGCAGTCACTGGAAGAGGGAGGGTTAAGGCCAGGTTTGCAATAACTCTTTTCTCTGGGAGGCCCTGCTCAGATCACTGGGCTGAGAATAACAGCTGCTGCCCCGGGGAGTGGGGCGAGGGCTCCTTGATGGCCTGCTCAGAGCATCAGGCAGCCCTGGAGGAGCTTCTGCCAACAGCAAACACCCAGAGCCCCAGGTAGCGTGATCCTGCCAGTTCCCGGGAGCAGCAGCCGAATGCGAGGTTCAGGTGTCCGCTACCAACATCACAGATCCGGAAGTGCGATGTGCAGAATGGCCTCTAACCCCCCGCTCAGAGTGGTACACTCTTAGCCCTCCCCCCACCCACGTGCCATCCCCAGAGCGGTACAGGGCAGGGAGGTAGTGCCGGGAGCACAGCCTCTGGCATCAGACAGAAGCTCAAATCCCAGTTTCCACTGCTTATGAGAAGCTGTGCAATGCCCAGCAAGTTACTGAACCTCTCTGGGCGTGTTTTCTCATTGGTAAACTGAAGAGGGACACCTAAGTTTGCCAGGAAGATTAAGTGAGATTTGGGCACATACGGTGGTGAATACATACCTGGCACCTGGTGGGAACTTAATACATGGCAGCAGCTTTGTGCCGAGCTTATTAGGAGGAAGCTTGGGAAATCAGGAGGTGGGAGAGAGAGGAGGGAACCGGCAGAATAAATGTGGAGCGGAGAGGTGTGAGGCCACGAGAAACCAACAGTTGAGAAACATGTAGCTGAGCGTTGGTGGAACCAGCTCGTGAGCTCTGCTAGCTTATTAGCAGAGGAAGGTTCTATTTTGACAAACCAAACCAGCCC
Organism: Leopardus geoffroyi; assembly: GCF_018350155.1. Classification (NCBI taxonomy): domain Eukaryota; kingdom Metazoa; phylum Chordata; class Mammalia; order Carnivora; family Felidae; genus Leopardus; species Leopardus geoffroyi. The sequence continues at coordinate 94,783,163 of NC_059326.1, read as the reverse complement.
AAAGGAGGCATCAGCCATAGGGCGTCTACGTGGTGGAAATGAGCACCCAGCTCTGTTTCTTTTCCATCTCCAGAGCCTTGCATGGTACCTGAGCCAGCCCTGAGCCCTCCACCCCTCGCAGGGCTGTGTTGACTCTACCCACTCCCCATGCCCTTTATTGCATAAATAATGCCAGAAAGGGGGCGCCTGGGTCGCTCAGTCAGTTAAGCGTCTGACTTCAGCTCAGGTCATGATCTCATGGTTCACGAGTTCGAACCCTGAGGCAGGCTCTGTGCTGAGAGCTCAGAGCCTGGAGCCTTTTTCAGATTCCGTGTCTCCCTCTCTCTCTGCCCCTCCTCTGCTCACGCTCAGTCTCTGTCTCTCAAAAATAAATAAACATTAAAATAGAAAGAATGCCAGAAGGAAGTGGGAAATTCCACCTGGAAAGGCAGGCGTCCCGGAATTCTTGCAGGAGGCTGTGTCATGGCTAAGTCCCAGGAACTGGCCTGGACAGCCCAGGGGTGTGGCTGACCTCATGGGTGGCCCAGAGGTCACCACCTCTGTCCACAGGTCTGATGCCCCACACCCCTCGGTGGGACTGGCGTCCTCCGTGAACCTCTCCTCAGAGCTGGCCAGAGCTGTGGGCCTCACACACTCACAGGGAGAGCTGCAGGCGGGAGCCATGCGGCTGGAATCTGGAATCTTCTATCTTGTGATTTAATTTAACAGTGTAACAATGAACTTCAACCTAGAAATACAGCTTTTTCACCAGTCTCTATGCATCTATATGGTCCTGCGGCGGTCCCAGGGTGGAATGAATGGGCTGGCTGTGGTCAACTGCCCCCCAGAACACAGGGAGAGGAGTCAATACAAATTG